>NC_069092.1:2142057-3348858 GCF_947172395.1 Bicyclus anynana
GTGTAGATACGCCATTATACTTCGTATTTCTGGAGTATTCGTGTATAGGTTTGATACATAAGCGATTCACTTGTACATATCTGATACCTTATACATTTGTGTGCACAGAGAAGTGTAGGGGTCACCCTGGTGACTTTGTGTGCTGTTCGAAATCTTAGAAAACCACTCAGATTAAAAAAAAACATGATTTTCAAAGGATAAAAATAGATTCAACAAAACTAGTCTACTTGAGTCACAAAAACTTCTGTCTGAGCACACAAATATATATATTATTCTTTACAGATTACGAATAACTTTATAAGAATAGTACTGATACCTTCTACTTGTCATTTTTACAGCATTATTACTATTAGTAGATTAAACGTTCTAAAATGTAATCTAATAAAACATATCTAATATGCATGATTATTTATAGTGATAAATATTAACAAATATTTTAGCGATAAGTTTAAATATAATGAGATCCAATAGGCTATCGGTTATTGTAGTTATTTGACATAATATATTTATTACAATGTAATAATCTATAAACTAAATGAAAATAAAACAGATTAAGGTATTTATTTCTTTTTAAATTTAAATGTATTATTATATTATTGCTTAGTATGTATTTAAACAACTAAGATGGGTTGATCGCATAATTTAGCACATGGCTTAGATAAATTGTTAGTAGCTAAAAATTGCCTTATATTAGGCAAAATAACAAAGCTTATATACTATTTTCAAGCAGATTAGAAAACAGTTAGCTGGATGTTAAAAAATCACCGATAATTTATTTATCTTAATAATGTTGCCAACATATATTAGATTTAATCAGAGTAAAGAGGTTTTTGAAAAATGCAAATAAGTGGTAAGTACATTTGCCTACTACATAAGAAGCAAGGACTAATGAGCCTTACTCCAATTGTTTACTACACTGATCCCTTAATCCAAATTAAACTAAGTCTAACTATCGTTTAATACTAAACATTAGTAGCTAAGCAAAACACTACAAGACTATTCGTGATAGCTCGTAACTAAGTTTGACCTAATCCTAATAATATATTTATATTTTTTTAACAAATGAGGTATAGTTTTAAATAATTATTTACTCTCTTAATAATATATATATTTTTTCAATTATCTACTACTATCAAATGTGAAAAGTAATTTACATCTCATCTACATCGATATGTAGATTAATGATAATACGAAATGAAAATTTATTTTATTATGATTTTGCTTGGTAATTAAGCTAATTATTTTGAATCAAATACTGAAGAACTTTTTAATGTGCTTACACCATGAATAAAAATGGAAGGCTTTTATATTATATCACGTAACAACAGAAAACAGCATTAGGAGCATACCCTAACATTACTATCTTAATTATTCATATATTTGTGAATAAACGATCATTAATTATTCATTCAAGACTATTAAATTATTTCTAACTTACGTCGTTAATATTTAAGTATATGTGTAATTTTTTATTCATAGTCGAAGTAATTCTCAAACTTTCTCAAATATTACAGTGAAATAATTAACATTCTTCGTCTAACGCCAAACAAGATAACCGTTCAACAAACATTTTCATAAAACGTTCGTTTTATAAATTACTATTGCATTAATATAAACTCAAATAAATAAAGCTCTAAGTAAAAATATAAAACAACAATATTTTATCACTCAATGAGTGATAACTGATAATGAGTGATAATTTTATGAGTGACACTCATAAAATATAAATAAGTTATTTGTAACTTCTACACTTACAATGTTAAACGTCGTATCTGTAGATTCTACGTTTTAACATTTATTTGAGATCTAAAGGAATTGTCTTGTATTTCCAAGTTTATATTATTTTTACAACACATATTTCTGTTCTGTAAATATTTTGTGCTAATTTAGTTTTATTTGATTTACTCAAATCATGTAATATTACTAAATTAATTACAAGCAAAGTTTTTTATACTACAATTAAATAGTGTGATACTAATTTACTTTTTTTTTAATAATTTATTTAAATTGATACCTTAAAATTATAGTCTGTACAACCTAATCAATAGATATATTTGTTTAACCTTAGAATTAAAATATAGTTATATACCTAGATGGTTTAGTTATTATAATAATAATCAATAATCTCACATTAAAGTGTTATAGTTAACATAGGCAGATCGGAAATCATGAAAGAAAATATACCTAAGCAACTTACTGAAAACAATATGAAAAAAGTAGGTAATTTCTTGGTTAAGCTGGAGTTTTATAAAAATGGTAGAATTATGAAAAGTCAAGTAACGATGTTTTGTGTAACCTGACTAACCTCGCTTTGAAAGCCAAAATTTTTTGACAATTTCACTCGTTCTAAACAATATTTTAAAACTGACGCTTGACAAAAAACTGACTATGCTAAAATTGCTTAAATTATAAACTGCTACAGATTCCTATATCATTAGATTTTATGCATCTCAATTAAATATAATACACTATAATTCCAAGAATCAGTATTAAGTCACATGAATATTTAACTTTTTAAAAAAAAATCAGAGAGAAGAGATAAAGTTCAGACTTTAACACTTTATTGTAGTGCCAAAAATGTCAAAACAGCCTCATATATTGCCAGACGTAACAAACAAACAAACATTATTTACATTAAACAAACTCGACGTCGACATTTCTAGACTTTTTACTACACTTTTTTACACGATTTTTTTTCTATTCATCAAGCGAAATTAGAACGTTGGAACGTATAGTTACTATTGTACAAGTATTTGGACAATAGTTAATTAAGTTACGTTCCATCTTGCAATAAACGTTTTTTAATTTTTCTTTCTTCCACGTCTTTTCTAATAATTAGAGATTTTAATTTCGTGGTAGTTGGACCATAACATAAAATCAATTGTATTTATATATTTTGCTCAAAATACATACGGTTCAAACAATCTTAATCTATATTTTATTTTATAAAAAAATCGCGTTGATTAAATTGAAAAATAATAAATGTAATTATTGACCTAAGAAAAATGATGTGCGTCAAGTTTTATGCTAATAATCTATGTAATTTGTTAAAGTTGTTATTATAAGTTTACGCAATAATTAAGAAATAGTATTAAT
Organism: Bicyclus anynana; assembly: GCF_947172395.1. Classification (NCBI taxonomy): domain Eukaryota; kingdom Metazoa; phylum Arthropoda; class Insecta; order Lepidoptera; family Nymphalidae; genus Bicyclus; species Bicyclus anynana. The sequence goes on from NC_069092.1 coordinate 2,145,154, forward strand.
ATTAGTGATACGATATTATAGATAACACAAATAACTACCGGACGGGTTTGATCTAAAAGGGAATGACAACTGCAAACTTAATTTCATGATTATTTTAATACTGTTTATTAAAAAAATAACATATGAAGTTAAATTAGCTGTTTCTTATGAACAAAATTAAAACAAATTAACTGACCGGGATTCGTTTACTAGTTTAGCTGCGGCTGTTGTTGCTACAAATACATAACGAATTACCAATTTTGAAGTGATAATTTTTATGGGAGCTTCGTAACGTAACGCGTTACGGCACCACTATGTGTGGGGTCCCTTTCTCTCACGCATACGGCAGCATGTTTCAGTTACTTCTGTCTGTCGTCTCGAGACGCAAACGTTATTTTTAAATACTAATTTTGTTATCCTAACGCAAATTACAAACGAACTCATTTGATTCTAAATATATTTAAATCACTAAATTTAAATATTTTTAATTAAATAGACTTTACCACTTAAATAATATAATTATTATGCTTGCAGTTGTATTCTAATAGAAAGTAGATACAAGTCACACATTCGTTCACATAAAGTACCATACACACATCCATCTAAACACTTTACTAAACATTACAATTAAATGATATGATCATGACATAAATGATAATTGGCATATTTTAAATAAAGAACTCAAAATGACCCACAAGATTTTTCGTTTATCTGTTACTTTCCGTATAAATTCCTAAACTTAACAAATAAGCACAAAAGTGAATGGGAAAGAAACTGAAACTTTTCTCATATGAAATCGCTATAAAGAACCATTCACATAACACTGCAGAACTTTTTAGTATTTCAAAAGTTTGCTCAAGCAAATCTAAAGTAATGTGTTAATATAAAGTTTTCAATTATTAAGTTTCCAGCTATATTCACATGACAAAAGTTTTATATCTTGTTTTTTGGTAATTTTACGTTAGTACTCGTAAATTAAAAGTAACACAATAGTAGCTATATTACGAGTAAGTTCACTAGATAATTATATGGTTACATATAAGTATATTTTTTTTTATATCGTCACGTAAAAAAGTTTTATGTTCCTTTTTATATCGTCGTCGTAAAGAAGATATGGCAAGTTTGACTGTTATTAAAAACTGTTTTAAAATTCATTTATATTCAAATATTTGTCTTACCAATGTCGACCACATGTTGTTACAATATAAATTGTGTATAATTTTGTATACCAATTAATCTTAATTCATTTCTAATTCCAATATTTTTGTAAAAATTAGCAAATTATAAGATACAACTGTGCGCGCAATCATAAAAAATATCGATTTACATTTATATAATATTTATAGAATAAAAAATGTAAGTATATTTAAAGACACACATACAAAACTAGTACATATATACCTACATATATCTTAACCTAATGATATGTATGCGATATATGGTTCGTTATTGCTGATATAACTATGGTAATAGACATATTTTTAATAATATAATGCAATCACCGAGCTTAAACACAGCGCAACATATTGTATTATCGTGGATTTTAAAAAAAGGTAATTATGGTAATTAGTTTGTGTTATAAAAATATATTTTAACTAGTAATAATTCTTGAATTTTTTATGTGATAACTTTCATTTTTCAAATGTATCTTAGGTATCTTAAATAATAAAGTTTGAGATCAAATATTTCTATACCCAAGTGCGTTTTGATGTTGATGTATAGTCTCATTTACAACGAAGTGTAAATAATTACACAATTAAAAAAAAGTTATATAGAAATTGTAATTATTAGTTTTTATTTGAACTTAATTTAGTGTGACATTTTATGACATAAGTAAGAAATTTAAAAAATCTATTAAGACATTTAATATTCACCTTTCATCAAATTCTATTTTGTTTTCAAAATCCACGATATTACACGCATCTAAAAGTAAGCCTCACTCAGCATTGATATTCTACTAAGTAATTGAATTTCGGGAGAATTTGACACGAAATTGACTTAACTTACGATTAAAGGTCTCCGCTCACTACACAGAAATATGCGACAATGCAAACATACTGATATATTATAACCTTCGATATGTTAGGACCCCAGTTATATGTATCTTAGAAAGCTAATCTAGAGTCCTCGAAAGTTAGAGCTCTTAGAAAGCTAGAAATATCCGCACCTCTCACTGGTTTCTACCTTGTACATTTGTTCGTGTTGTTCCTGGTATGGTCCATTCGTACCAGAATGTTGGAACGTCTTACTTGTTTACTTGTATAGCCGTGATAATCTGACAAAGACGTTATTAAAATATTTTACAACAGTGCATTTGTGGTCATGTACCATTTCCATGTAATGAACCGAAATCTTAAATAATATCTGATCGAACTAAGATCACTTGAATAATTCATTTATCACTTAATAATTCTATAGTTAGCAATCATACCTAATAATAATCGCTCCCGACGAAAGCATGGCGTTTGTTCCTTTACTAATAACATAAAAAACTTATCATTTGTAACACATGTAATTTTAAATTACACTAAATCAATTATAAATAAATTGACAGAGATAGTTTTATGATTTCTAAACCTTTTCTGCTTTGGTAATTATTTTTAATTTTATAAAAGTATTTTTACCGTTACGCGTTTTAACACATAAATATTCCTCTATATCTCCAAATTAATGATAACTTGGGTTAGTGAAAGTATAATAATCTGAAATTCATTGAGCTATTTGACGTTTAATTATTTGAAGTTTATTTTATATATGTAATATCATTTAAATGAACCGTCAAAAGGTCAAAAAATTAAAGTTTTAAGTTACACAATAAAAATGTACGTACAATAAATACAAATTCGTACTGAGTTATATACTCGTAATCATTCATTTCATTGTTATAGCAATTCAATGTTTAACTTCCAAGTTTTTGAAGAACTTTTATTCAAGTAACAACAGCTGAATCCAGAAATAAAAATACATACTTGTCTTTATAAAGAAACTTTAAGACAACTTTACTAAATATTGATAAACTTTCGTCGGGAGCTATCTATATGTGCGCAAGAAAGTAAGTGCAAGGGGACGATCCCTACGAACACTATTGTACTTTGCAGGCTATCCACTATCTCCACGTGAAAGTAAACTAGAAAATACATCCGTTTCTTTTTCATTTCCGACGCAAATGCAAACTAATGAGCGAAATGCCTTTACATATATGCCTTTTTCTTCATTGTTAAGTTCAAAATTAAAAATTGTAAATTGAATTTTTTCTTCGTATTTATCAAGTTTCAATCAAAACATTTCGTTATATTTATTTAAATATTCATTAAGCAATACAAACGCAAAGCAAAACAAAAAGTTTAATTTCACTAATTAATGCTTAGTTAAGACAGACAACGCTTGCCAGGTACATTGGCATTTACTTTAGATTCACGACAATGTTGCTACGAGCGTCTACAAAGTGCTACGCCGTTGCTACGACTAAGCATTGTCTCTCTTTGTAGATAATTTATCATATTTTATTATAATTATGCATCATTTTGAAATTCATATTATGTATACTCATTAATATTTTAGTTAAATATTCTAATAAAAGATATTCCATACACGTAAATATGAATAGTAAAAATAGGAATAAATTAAATTATTATTTTTTTATTTATATAAAAATTTAGTGAATGAACTCATAATACGAGCCATTTCAAGTAATACTACCTTTTTCATGTATTATGCGACTCTTGATCCAACATCCAAGCAAGATAACTTCTTTAGATGTTAGTGGTCTCTTTGCTATAAAATTGAAATTCTTTGAAATTTCTTTTAAAGACGTTTTCTATTATATTTTTTATCAATTTTTATTATCGTTTTAAGATTTAAAAAGACATACATGTAAAGATAGTTTCAAAGCGTTCGAAATAATAAATACATTATCGTAAAGAATATAATAATTATTCACAATAATCACTTTTTTTTACTTTATACACTCTTTCAATTGACATGTCGGGCTCGTCGCATTTTCTTGTACAATTAACTTTAGTTATTTTTAATTTTGTATTCCTTTATAACCGAGACTGTGATTATTTTTATCCAAGGTCATATCGGTAGGCGTGAATTATAAAATTTTACAATAAAACACAATTTCATTTTCCCATTTTCCGCGCAAATCTCACAATGTTGAGATTTCGTGGAAAAAGGCAAAAAACGTGACTTGTGCATACACTTTTAAAGATTTTTTCAAATAAACTAATACTTTTTTATTGTTATATAAATAGATAAATTATATATTACACTTAGGAAAGTTTTACTTCGTTAAATTCCATAAGTTTTACTTGGGTTTTTTTTTAGTTTTTAACAATCCTTTTAAATTTAAAGAAAATTTTCGAATACAGACTATGCGATAAATGCTGTTTTTTATGCGTCCCACATCTATCTTCTTCTTTTTTCTTTAATTCTTCTTCTTTTTCTTTTATTTGTTTCGTGTTTACCTTCTTTCGATTGTTACACACAGATAAAGAGATAAAATAAATAAACATTTATGTCATTAAGAGACTAACATAAATAATAAATAGTAATAGTATTTTTCAAAATAAATCGACCCACCGTATGACCTCTGTGCTCATCAAACTTGACATCACGTTACAGCTAAACAATACAAATATGTTACAGATAAAATCCAAATACGCAGCTAAAAACGACAGCAAACACCTACTGTACATTTAAAGTTTACACATAGGGATAAAACCTCTTAAATACCTTCGCCAAGCAATTAACATTCTCCTAACACGACTCGCATTTGAATTTGAAACATAATTTACTATAAGTACGTTGTAAAATATATTTACATATATAATGATAAAAGTTAATCTTATTTAATTCTTTTTACAGTAATAATCGCGGTCAATCATCAAGTGAAGTTAACTATAAAGTTTTTCTTTAAAATGTCTTAATTTTTCAGACGTTTTCATAATATTATCTGACTGATCGATCGAACAAGGTTGTTTTTGTTTTACAAAAACGACATTAGATGTAGTAAAAATTGACTTGATATTTTAATATTAAATTTTAGTAAACACGAAAGTTTATAAGAACCGAAAAACATACCTTTTCATAATTACTTGGCCTTAAATCAGTCTACGTAGGTTTTATCCCAATGTCCCTTGAACTTTAGATAAAGAATTTAATATAAGTACAATAATTAAGTATAATTCTTTATAATTTACCCTTAAAGCTAAGTTGAATCAAAAGATTCTGATATGTTTCGTTACCTTGGTTGCAACTTTATCACAAGTTGATCTTAACTAACTAATTGATATTAATTAATTGATTATGTTTAAGTCTATCAATAGTGTGATATGACAGCGATATTTTTAGAAATTAAAAAATAAAAGACATTTATCATAAGTACTTGTAAATACACGCGGGTTCATTTACGAAAGTACACTATTTTAACATCAATTATTCTTTGTACAACTCCCTTGGCAAGACTGTCAAAATATGTTTTAAGAGAGTGTCAAAATTTTCTAAAGCGTTTGCTTTAGCGCTTTCTTAGTTATTGTAGGTACATTTTTGTACTACTTCTGTTTAATATATTGTTTTGACTAGTTTTCTAGTCTCTTTTGTTTATTAACAAATCAAATGAACATTTACATCATCTTTCAACCTGTCACCAATTTCCATTGTTATTGTTAGTTAGATTTAATATTTTTTTAGTTAAGAATATTTCTAGTAGAGAAATTAAACAATTGATTTTAGAAAATATTTTGGCGTCGAAACTAGTGAAAACAAAATAATACAGAGTATTAAGCCTTATTTTAAACGTTATAGAGTTTGTCTACTGTTCACATGTCTCTCTGCAATTAGTAGTTTTATTTTATTAAGCTGTCAAAGGTAATTATATTTTTTACTTGTATCTGAAATGTAATACACATTTTGAACATAATTACGAATTTAACTTCACAAACACAAACACAACTGGCAACCCCACTACACCGAAAAATCATTCAGCGTACTGACGTTTTATTCCAAACCGGAGTTACAATTACAAGCTTTAATCATAAAGAAAATACTTTACAATTGACCATTATAGGGTTAACATCTTCTGAAGATACGAAGTGAACACTAAAGGTTATTGGTCAAATCTGGTTGAAGTGTTGAAGATGTTCGTAAAATTCGTCGATTTTTGACGAAGAAGACATTAAGTCAACTATTCATTGTTCATCAACATTTAATTAGGACAGTCTTGCCAAATTTTACCCTATCTGTATATTGCTTAATATAGAACTTATAAATACTGTACCTAATAGATGTAAGTGCCATTTTTAATGTACATAATGTTTAGGCCCTTAACATCCGTCTACTTTATTACTGGATTGCGTCGCTTTGTCATCTCAACTTATTTTTACAAGTTTCTCTAAACACTACGCTTATAATATTATATCAATATATCTTAAATTGCTTCAAGTTTTGCTTAAGTAATTTAAATTTAATATAGCACGATAAAGAGTGTCAATGTTCTACACACACATGTAATAATTATATAGTACGTTTATCTTAAAATATATGTAGTCAAGTGTGAAATAGTTATCTGAACATTGGGACCATATGGTTTGATTAATATGGAAAAATGTCGAGAAAATGTAACAGTTATATTCGAACAATATCAACAAGAAACGTCAGTTGCCTACAAAGTCACTCCCATTAGCTTTACCAGAGAACAGACATGGCTAAAAGCTAACATATCTGTAAGCTTTACTATCAATGCTATAATCTTACAGTTGTAGAGTTTAACCTTGAATGATGACTGGTTACATAGCATTGTGGTTAAGCGGTAAAGCCTTTTATTTCCTAACTCTTTAAATTGTTATCAAGATTTCCCTTGCAATGTTATATTTCTTCAATAAATAGAGTTAAATCGAGGCAAGATATGTATTCGTATTTAATACATAGTCAATACAGGAGTATTTTGTACTTGATAACTCTTTGTTTATTAGATTTGAACTTAAAGTTTCTAAAATGAGTAATTTTGTAGGCAACAGTACACACTACAATATAGTTAATAGTAAGCACAGTTAGATAATAGACATCTAGTCAGACACTAAACAATGCCGCCGGGTGTACGCGGCTCAGTGATCGAAGTAACTATAAGACATTTATAAATACACAACAAGTTAATTTCAAAAATATAGACAACAATCCTAAAGAGCCCTAAAAGCCTTGTCGGAAGGGGTTCCTGATGGGAGCCTGTGTGGGCGCTGGTGCTGGTGGTGCTTGCTGCGCTGGAGCAGCGGCGGCGGCCCTGAAGGGGTTGCTGGCAGTTGGCTGCGGCTGCGCAGGCAGTTGACGAGGCTGGCTGTACGTCTCCTGCTGATAACCTTGCTGCTCATACCCTTGAGAATAGTTCTGATAACCTTCCTGATAATCGTACCTGGAACTGTCCACATTAGACTCCTGGACATCCTGCGGTACGTTACTATACTCTAAATGATTCTTGAAATCACCGTTCACCGGCCTCTGGTCTTGCATACTGTATGTCTGGTACTCTTTATCTGGTGGGTCAGCCATTAAAATATTTGCTTCATTCTCAAATGGCTTGAAGTCATAAATATGCCTGAGGTACATCAGTACAGGAGCGTACAGTAGGTTACTGAAGGCGATGAAAAGATTTAGAGCAGTGAAACCAATCGCTTCCACGACCTCCCCGGCAATTATCGGTCCCACGGCGTAAGCGAATGAGTAAGATATATCAGCGATTGCGTAGATACTTCCGTAAACTGAGACATATCGAACGTCAACCAAGTAACCGAGAGTTGGTAACAGGGCTGTGTCGATCAGAGCGATTCCGAAGCAAATGCCGCAAATTGGTATCATCAACATCTTGTATGAGTTTGCGAATGGAATAATAAAGCAGCAGAAGCCCTCTAAGGCTAAGCCGCCGGCCGCCATTAACCATTGTTGCTGAGGATACTTCTTCGCCATTTTAACTGTTATAACAACGCCGAGAACGTGAGGGAAAAACGCCGGCAACCAGATCATACCAATCTTCCAATTGTCTTTTGTTAAGTTATCTTCCATCCAAAGAGATATCGTTGGTTCCAGAAATGCCAACGCGACGTTTGACATCATCAGAGCTCCTGCACAGACGGCGATGTAGGGATCCATTAGAAGTTTCCAAATCGGTGTACCCGGTGTCTTTGGTTCGGCCGCTTCTTTCATCTGTGTTTTCAGAGGTTTCATTACAAGAAGCAGCATAAATCCATCCAATAAGGACACCAACGCCAGAATAAGGAAAGGTACTTCTTTTCCAGCGAACTGGTATAACGCTCCCCCGAACGGCGGCGCAACGAGGCATCCAAAACTGATAAATGCGAGCGCTATACCTAATGCTTTGGATCGTTCGTTCTCCTCGGTAAACCTGTCAGCGATCATGGCTAATCCAGACGTATCAGCGAATGCGGATCCCACACCTTGAAGGCTTCTCGCAAAGAACAACATGCCGTAACTTCTACCACAAGCAAATATGGATGTAGACAGAAACATTATGATAAGTCCGATCATCATTGGTATATCGTACCCTATACGGTCAATTAAGGCACCGGAAAAGGGGTTAATCATGAGCTGCACTATCGCTTTCGAAGCAAAGAGGACTCCGGTCGCGGAGTCCTGACCTTCGTGCGAGGCGGGTATGATTTTTGTAGGTATGATTGTTTTGTTCCCTTCTATTATAGGATCTAAAGTCACCACATGGTCGTAGCCCGCCTCGCCCCATGCGCCGATATATCGCAAGTAATCTGGTATGATCGGTACTATGACCATATAAAGCATATTGTCTAAGAGAAGTGCTATGGCTACTATGACTAGAATAATCTTTCTCTGAGATGTGGGTTCTTGAATCTTTTCCCACAATATCTCCCGGACTTCCCGCACCTCTAAATTCACGACGGGGATAACCGAGCTGTCGATCTTCTGCCATATTGACTGTGGTGGCTCCGCCATTTTGGAATCGTTCAGTGAATCCTCTGGTGAATGTCAGCGCTGCGAGAAACTATGAGCATGGTTTGCCTCCGTCCTAGCTTATTTGCTCTCAGTGATCATCTCATACGCGTTGCCCCGCGCCGCAACACTCGAATGGGACTTCGGAACCTGACAACAGACAGAAATGATCATTTAATTATCATTTCCTCTTCACATCAGTAGAGGATGCGCGCGGGAGCGAGCGCACAGTTTCAAAAGGAATTTGAGTCGATCTTTGTTTCTGTTAGTTGGCATGGTTCCTCTATCCCGGGTCGGTAAAACGTCGGCAACTTGCAAAGATGATTCAGAGTCCTTTTGAACATAGCACTACAAACATAAAACATTAAAAAATTCGCGAGAACATCGGCTTACTAACGTTCGACGTAATCAAAGCAGAATTTCTAGTAGATTGTTAATTTTTACTGAAAGGAAAGCATTTAATTAGCTAAGTTTGTAATAAATTATGAAAGACATTATTTTGTTAATTACAATCAAAATTGTTGAAATGGATTACCGCGAGATTCAAAGCGCTTTCAGTATATTAATGGGCTTCAACGTAATTTTTAATTACGTAATTAGAATTTATAAGTAGGTAAAGCCTACTTTACTAAAAAGTATATTTAAAGCTTAGAATATAGACGTCGTATTTTTCCATTTTCTCCATAAATTAACTATGATTATTTTCAAGTAATGAGCCGTGATAGCTAGCATATATATAGCATGGATATGACCTCAGCCTCCAATTCCGGAGGGTATGATTTCGAATCCGGTCCGGGGCATGCATCTCCAACTTTTCAGTTATCTGCATTTTAAGAAATTAAATATCACGTGTCTCAAACGGTGAAGGAAAAACATCGTGAGGAAACCTGCATACCTGAGAATTTTCTCAATTCAGCGTGTGTAAAGTCTGCCAATCCGCATTAGGCCAGCGTGGTGGACTATTAGCCTAACTCTTCTCATTCGGAAAGGAAACTCGAGCTCATCAGTGACCCGAATATGGATTAGTAATGATTATGATGATATTCAAGTACGAGTACTGGTAAACAAACAAATTTTGAATAGGTTAATTAGGCCAGTATTCAAGAAAAAAATTACATTTTCTACTCCATCTCTCAAGGAGAGTTCATTAGGCCAAGTGTTTCTATAAACAGTTTGAATGAGACGACGATTGTAACGACTTGTTTAGCCCAAATCCAATTTGCGTCGTCAGCCATCGGCAAGGCAACCTCATTACAGCTACACAAAGGGGGCTTTTCCTACATTTTCATTTCGGGGGAAAAAAGCTTTCCATTGCAATCAGTAATACGATATTTTAAGTGATCGTTCCGTTCTATTTGGATTTATTATTTAGGCCTTATTTTTTATATTTTTCTCCCCAATTTCTTTAAAATCTGACGTAATCAAGAGGGTTATCGAATTTTCACCAATATAATTCTCACAGCATAATATATACGATATTCCAATCCGAATATCAACGTTTTTCTATTAAGATGGAAATATTTTCTTGCATAAAAGCTACTATACTTAAAATGCTAAGTTACCTTTACTAAACTGAACTTAGGACATTAGTTTATAGCATAGAGACTCACACTAAAAAAGATTTCGAAAATACCAACTTGAAGAGGGTAAGGGATGGGGTGCTTTGTATGAAATTATTTTCTTTAAAGAAGCGTTCTAACTTCTGGTTCCACACGTTAATAAAATCGTTGACTTTTATTGTATTAAGCCTTCATTCGCACGAGAGTTCTTTAACGGAAGTTATATGAAGGTCAACCACCAAAAGGTTACCAACGCCCAAAAATGGAACGTTCGTGCATCGTGTTTTAAAATCGCTGACGTGTGAACTTATACTTGAGAGTGCATTTGTTGTATTTGAACGCTTATTTAACGTCCGTTAAAAAACTCTCGTGCGAATGAGGGAATTTTCACTGAGCAACATATATTTTGGATCTTGAAAAATCAATGGTCCCTACAAAATTTATAAAAAAAGTGAATTTCACACGGGCGCGGAATTCGAATTCGCGGGCGTCCTTTCTTATTTACCTAATTAGTAGGTTATTTAATTATTTTTGTATAGTTAGTTTTATAATATAACGTTCTCACGTTTTTATTATTTTCATAAAAAATTCCTTATCGTATATAAAATGAAATAATAACGAAGCTTGTAAAAGGTAATAAACCTTGCGCAAGGCAAAACGCTACCCGTAGACCCGCTACCTCAATAATTCAAAGCCTTAAGACATCTCGAAAGCAAAGGAAAACGTACAAAGATCCTTAGCGTGGGGACGGTGAAAGAATTTCAATGAAGGGAAAAAATCCCGAACAAGGATCGGAAGGGTTGTTTTTACGCTCGATATAGCTACCTATTGATGTCGTGGACATTGTTAGAATAAATTGAGCCTTGAGATAACAAGATGTACAACTTAAAAGCTATTTTAATGGAATTTTTTTATTTATCATTTTACTCTCTTTATTTATCCTCCGTTTTATTAGGCCTCCGTGGCGCAGTGGTATGCGCGGTGGATTTACAAAACGGGGATCCTGGGTTCGATCCCCAGCTGGGCCAATTGGGATTTACGGTTTTCGATTTCCGATACGATGTCGTGTAGAAACCAAAGGAAAATCATTATTCATCACCGAGTGGTGGTGGTTTGATCCCCGCCCCGCTGGACTATTGTCGTACCCACTCCTAACACGATTTTTTATGGTTGGAGGGAAATGGGAATATTGGTCATATTTAACCTTTAAGGCGAATATTCTTTAAAAAAAACTTAGTTACAAGTTAGCCCTTGACTACAATCTCACCTGATGGTAAGTGATGATGCAATCTAAGATGTAAACGGGCTAACTGGTTAGGAGGAGGAAGGAAATCCACACCCCTTTCGGTTTCTACACGCTAAATCGCTTGGCTTGGCTTGGCTTGGTACGTCTTTGCCGGTAGGGTGCTAACCAACTAAGGCCGGACCCTCCTAACAGCCAGATCTGGATGAATTATGAAAACCTCAATCGGCCCATCCGGGGCTCGAACTCAGGACCTCTGTCTTGTAAATCCACCATACCACTGCGCTACGATCAAATAAAACTTCAACAAAATCTTTGCCATTTCTAACAGGCATGATTATAGTCAAGCGGAACCCTATCTAATATTAAAAGAAGATGATTTTAGGTACATTTTATATATACAGAGCGTAACTCGCTGGCTACACAAGTGGTCACTTCAAGACACTCGACCCATATTTGTATCTCTCAAACGAGAGACGAGATGTCTCATTTTTAGAATTTTTTAAGCTCTTTAACAGTATATTTTACAGCTGATAAATGAGCAGATTAAAAAAATGAATGTTTAAAATTATTTTATATAATGATTTATTTATTTTGCTATCATCCGCGAAAAGTCGACGAGCCCATGCGAAAACGTCACCCAGGTCCGACAAAATACTCTCTACGTACGTTTCATCCCGAAACCGGAGCATCCTCAGGAGATGTTGACTCTACAACGTGCAATTGTCAACATCTCTTCAGAGTCGTGATGAACTTCCGCAAAGTAACGCCTGCTTCTATCCAATATTTAAAATTATTTAAACAACCATTTGTTTCTTTGAAAAAGGAATAATGATTTAAAATCTGTTTTTGAATATTTTTTTTCGAATTCGCTACTTTTAGTTTATGCAAAAATGTAAAATTGTCGTTCATTTTTACGCCAGTAATATAAAATGTACATTCAAAAGACCTTGCGGGTAAAAATGGCGTGACTCATAAAGTCTTGACTCTTGATGTCGAAGGGAAATTGCTCACGCTACAACTTTGATGCTTAAAACCCTATTTTGTAAAAAATACGTGAAATTGCAGTTATTATAACTCATAAAACTAAAATTGAAGCTCTTTGTAAAGATTACAACTTTTCTTAATGTGATTACAAGTTTTCTTAAATATGACAGTGATATATATCAATGTAGGAGTGATGATAATGAAAAAAAAATTATAAAAACAAGCTTCCTTTTATATGTTAAACACCAGTGTGTTCGTAGATACAAAATGATTTCAAACTCAACAACACAATTCAAGGACTAATCAGACGACTCACCAAATGGTAAGTGGTAATGGACCATACCTACAAACAGAGCAACACTACGCAAGGCATGCAAGGAATATTTCCTAAGTCCTACTACTCGTATTTTCAGAGCCTGATAGCGCAGTGAAAATTGCCAGTGCCTCAGATTTCAGAGAGCGTAGGTTCGAATTCGGTCCGGGGCATGCAACTCCAACTTCTCAGTTATGTGCATTTTAAGAAATTAAATATCACGTGTTTCAAACATCGTGAGGAGGAGGAGAATTCTTTGCGTGTGTGAAGTCTGCCAATCCGCATTGGGCCAGCGTGGTGGACTATTGGCCTAACCCCTCTCATTCCTCGATAGTTGCTCTAAAGACATACAGCGATGCTGCTTAGCAGCAGAACGATGGAGGTAGTAAATTAGCGGATTAAAAGCTCTACTTCTACAAAATACATACGTTTACATACTTCTCCACAATATCGTGGTTACAGTATAATACTGGTTTTTTTACAAATTAGCCCTTGACTAAAATTTCACCTGAGGGTAAGTGATGATGCAATCTAAAATGAAAGCGGGCTAACTTGTTAGGAGGAGGACAAAAATCCATACCCCTTTCGGTTTCTACACGACATCGTAGCGCAACGCTAAGTCGCTTGACGATACGTCTTTGTCAATAGGGTGGTGACTAGCTACCGCCAAATGCCTCCCACCAGCCAGACCTGGATCAATTAGGAAAACCTCAATCGGCCCAGCCGGGGATCGAAAAATCGTCAAAAACCTTGGAATCCGAAGGTGTATATCAATGTACCAACAAGGCAATTCACCTTTGAATAAATAGTATTAATATGGATAATAATAAAAAATCGGATGAAACGTGATAGAAATATAAATAATGAGTGGTTCCCCCTCGCCACGCGACCCTCACTGTTGAAGGTAAACAGACGTATTAAAATGGAATGAAATTGCAATTTCTATGAAAGAGCCGCCGCGCCCTGCCGCGCACAGGCGCAGGAGGTTTCATTTTAATGTTCTAAATTTCTCAAGATATCTAATTAGAACATTTAAACCACTCAGAACATTTACTGTCCAATTTTATCAAATAACGATAACTGTAAAATGTATTGGTAGAGTAAGAAAAAAAAAATGTAAATCTAAATGTTACAGCCCTACCCTAATGACAGCGTCTACATCTGTAATCCCTAAAAAGAAAGGGTGCACAGCTCAGCATATGCCGTGCACTACATCATAATACATGGCGCTGATTTTTAGCCGAGACCCGTGTGACGTCACAGCTAACAGAAAGATAGGCGACTAAGTTTCTAAGTAGCACATGAATACTTTTTAGTTCTTTAGTTCTTATCTCTGATGGAATGGATAGAAAATATAGACCGAATATATATTGATAGAATATATAGATAATAGATGATAAGTTGACGAATAATAGAAGCGAATGGAAGAGTTCGACATATTTTGCCAATTTCGTATAATAAAAGTAAAGGAGTAAAGTCACGAAGATGATGATGATAATGATGATGAGTGCGCATCACTAATTCACTGTTCTTTATATTAGTCTCTATAACTCAAAGACAACTTGATGGTTATGTAAATTTTATTTGTATGCTCTAATTAAATATCACGTGTCTCAAACGGTGAAGGAAAAACATCATAAGGAAACCTGCCTTCCAGAGAATTTTCTTAATTCTTTACGTGTGTGAAGTCTGCCAATCCGCGTTAGGCCAGCGTGGTGCAGCACTATTGGCCTAACCCCTCTCATTCTGAGAGGAGACTCGAGCTCAGCAGTGAGCCGAATATGGGTTGATAATGATCGTGATGATGCTCATGAATACAGGGGAACCTGAAGTTATAGAAATACTTAAATAAAGTGACATTCAGATATCGAAATAATCGAAATATCGAAATATACATTCTCTAATTCGACACTTCGGATTACTTATAATAAATAACACTCAAAGATTATATCCTTTCTTGTAAAGTTATAGACTATAATGCTGGACTGATTTTAAAAATTCTTTCACCGATGGAAAGTCACATCGTGGATAAAACCGCGGGGGTCTAATAGTTACAAACATATCCAAGATCCCCTGTAGGTGTACACGTGAGTACATGCGGCGTCTACAAAGCGCAGGTGAGGGCGAGGTGCGAGGGGTGTGCACTCCCTGGGGAGGGGGACCGATGACCTTCCTTAAAAAGACCACCAAAATAGCACAAAGTGACTTTAAACTCTATGTCTAGCAAAATAAGGTATATCTTGACTTGGCACTTATATGGATTTTGCACGTGTATGGATAGATATAAGAATCGGGTTGTAGAGGGCTAATAAGCATCTGAGACACGATATACTGTTAATGTTAGTAGTAGTATGGTATATCTTCATCATCCTTTTAACCTATCTAACTTAGTAATTAGCTTATGACTTCGATTCAAGAGGTTCTGGGTTCAAACCTTGTGTCGGGTAATAAAATACTGAGTTTTTTTTTTCATGAAATATTCAGAAGGAGCTTGGAGTTCAAAAGTTGCCTGTGTGCCCCAAAGAGCATATCAAACCGTCGGCCCTGGTAATTTTATTTTATTTTAATAAAAAATATATATTTTTGGCGTTAGTTTCAGTATTATTATTCTCAATCCCTCCAACAAAAAAACATAAAATAATTGTCATTAAAATGTAATAATGATCGTTAAAGTCATTGTAAACTCTAAACTTTGACAATTTGAAAATTTGACGGCCTCCGTGGCGTAGTGGTATGCGCAATGGATTTACAAGACGGTCCTGGTTTCGCTCTTCGGCTGGGCCAATTGAGGTTTTCTTAATTGGCCTGGCTGGTGGGAGGCTTCGGCCGTGGCTAGTTACCACCCTCCCGGCAAAGTGATTTAGTTTTCCGGTACTATGTCGTGTAGAAACTGTAGGGGTGTGCATTTTCATTCTATTTCCTAACAAGTTAATCCGCTTCTATCTCAGATTGCATCATCACTTACTATCAGCTGAAGGACTTGCGAAAATTAAAAAATAAAATCTAAGCCCGCAAACAAGGACCGGAGCAGTGTGTTGAGCATCATCAAAACTACCTTTATCCGTCTATTTATAAAGTAAATCCTAATGTTTATTCATTTTGGAAAAAAAATATTTTTTGTTAAAGGAACGCCTTGGAAAGATATAAAACTACGGGTTATATTGAGGAATCTATAGGTAATAGGGTCATATATAATGCCATACAACGTGGCAATACTGCAAACCTTCTAGGCACATTACCAATACATATTCAGATGAATTCTACGACGCCTACACGTAAATCTGTTGCTATAATTTTATATTTCCTTTTATTTTATTTTTATAATGAAACTAAGAGTTTAAATAAAGGGATGAAGTTACAAAGTATCAGTAAAAACTTGCAGTTTTTACAGTGAGCTAGATAAGGCGAGTGCATGTATAATGCAGTTCATTCTTCTCGTACAACTTGAAAACACAATGGCTTTATGTAAGCTGCAGCTTGACACAGTTCAAGTGTGTCCGTGCCCTATCGCCTGCAGTGTGTTGTGTAGGTTTTATTCAATGACAAGGAGAAGTAACTTGACTGCAATCTCACTTGATGTTAAGTGACGATGCAGTGTAATAACTAAAAAGTGCTTAAAATTTAAAGGGTACGGGTTATTCAACTCATATCCTTTGTATCCTGTCTTATGCATTTGTACGTAACCTACTGGCAAAGTATTGTCTCGGCACGACCAATTAATTGTAATTGGTCCTTCCAGATTAGTTCCATCTAATTTTCATGAAAATCGGTTCAGTAAATTTGTGTTGAAATGAAAATAACGAAATTGCCGGTACTATGACGCTTTCATTTAGCGCCTACACACTAAAAACAGAAAAATAGGCTTGGCCACCTTCAAAGTGATCAGAAGGTAGCACAGACGTTAGTTTTCGTTTTTTAGTTTATTTTTGTGATTTTGAAGTCGGTTGAATTTTTTTGTTAATAATATTTTATTCAATCCCTAGTCATCAAAAATATTGTATCTACAGCTTTTTAAAACTTTGTCTTCTACTTCAACTACAAGATTTTCGTTTCAGAATACTCAGCGAGCTGTGTGGCGTGCGGCGCTTGTCAAAGCACTCGACACAAAAGGCCCGAGCCGAGCCTGAAGCGCCGGGCGGGCGGGCGGGCGGGACAAAGGTCAAGTGCCGACGTTGCCGTGCCCTATCGCCGCCGGCCATTGAGGCTCGCATGTGAACAGAGTTAGCTTTCCTTTTATCTAACTGAGAATAAAATATATATAGAAAACTAGCGGACACGACTTCGTCCGCGTGGAATTTAGTTTTTCACAAATCCCTCGGGAACCATTTTTCCGGGATAAAAGTAGCCTATATGTTAATCCATGCTATAATATATCTCAATACTAAATTTCAGCTAAATCGGTTAAGTAGTCGAGGCGTGAAAAAGTAACAAACATTCATATCATTAAAATCATCAGTTTCGCAAATCTCGGGAAACCATGGATTTTTTCGGAATAAAAAGTAGCCTCTGTGTTAATCCAGAGTAAAATCCATTTCCATTCCAAATTTACAGTAACAAACAGTAACAGTAGTAACAAACACTCAAACATCCAAACATCCATACAAACTTTCGCGTTAATAATATTAGTAGGAATTTACGACCATAGAATTGAAAAAAAACTGGTTTTCGAAGTTTTCATGCATCGTTGAATTAATCAGAGAATCTAGATTAATCTCAATCTATAAATGCAAAAGGTCACTTAGGCAGGGAGGTAGTTTACAGTTAGTTGACATCCGCTTAAGAACAGTTATTGCAAGAGGGCCGGATTAAAGAGGTCCAATTGCGGACGAAGTCGCGGGCCTTCACTTTCAAAAAGGGATAAATTTTTAAAATCGATTCTTATTGACGGAGAATCCCACACTCTTAATAGAGTCGCTTAATAATATTAACCATATGTATACGTAAAGATAAATTGCTTAAAATTACCTTACGCATTACATAATACTCATTTGTAAGCGATTGCAGATCATAAAGTTACCGGATTCGAGTCCTAGACAGGGCTTGAAAATAATATCTTAGATGTGTTCATGCCGCCAGACCCTATTATATCGTAATTTTCAAAAATATTTTGAGTAATCGGTACAGGTGGTTAAACTATATACCCTTGGCTCGCATTAAAGCATGCAAGCAAGCATGGTCGAACAAAGCACCAGAACCTCCTCTTTTACTGGAAAAAAAATATTGTGCCTCTGAAAACAGGGACATAAAAAAAATCTAATGATAATGATGTATATTTTACTTTGTAAATAGAAAGATGACCTGTAGCAAAACATTCTAATTAAAGGTTATACTTACGACTAAGGTCGTAGTATAGACCTATGTATATTACTAAAACTGAAGAAAAATCTTTGCAAAGCAAAAAAATATACCTTTACAACTCAAACGTCAACGCGGAAAAAGCGAGATGTAAAAGAGAAAATAAATTGGTTTTTTCGCTTTCCATTTTCAAGGGGAGAATGGGCAAAACTGGATTATATCGCCGGCGTCCCCCGGGCCGCATCGAGGGGAAGCAGGGGTAGGTTGGGAAAAGTTGGATAAGTCAACTGTAATCTCGTTTGACGAGTTTGGGTTAGTGTGGCGGCTGGCGCGTTACGGCTTTATCTACAGGCTTAGGTAACTACCTACATTTGTTTACACATGTTGGGGAATAGGTGTTTATCTTGTTTGTAGATAGGTGTGGTTGGGAAAAAATTGTACTAGTAAGTTCCGACGTGCGGATTAAAAAAAAATGAGGAATTAATTATATTAAGATCAATAAACTAATAATGCTGAGTATTTTTATCCCAGGCGGCTTATTTTTTTCGACATTTCCCATAAACTGGTTTTTAATAATAATCACTTATTTCAGATAATAAATTGGATTAAATCAATTAATGTTTGAACTTCACAACTGATTACAGCAATAAAGGCTTATGTTATTTTTTAATATTCACACAAAACCAAAGCCAACTAATTTTATATATCTAAGCCTTCCTCATGTTTATCTATTGAAAACCGCTTTAAAACCCGTCCAAGTTTATCTCGAATAATGTTTTATAATATGTATAGACAAGCGGAATTAGCCTAATTTCTCATATTTTTTATTATTAAGTTAGCCCTTGACTACAATCTCACCAGATGGTAAGTGATGATGTAATCTAAAATGGAAGCGGGCAAAATTGTCAGGAGATGGATGAAAAGCCACACCTCTTTCGGTTTCTACACGACATCGTACCGGACCGCTAAATTTCTTGGCGGTACGTCTTTGCCGGTAGGATGGTAACTAGCCGTGGCCCAATCCTCCTAGCAGCCAAAAACTGCGTAGTGCATTGGGGTGGCGTGCGCGTGCTTAACCAACTTTAAGCTTTTAGTAAATTTATTATAATTATGTCAGCACACAACCAGCCACCCAACATAAATATTAATTAAGCAAGCAGGAGGATGTTCTAAACATGAAGTAGGTGAGGTAATGAAAACGTAATTATATTAAAATATTCCGTTGAAACAGGCCAGACTGCCAACTCTCGTTATACTGGGCCACGGCACTTTCGTCTTGTTAGAGATATATTTTTTTTTTATTCAGAAAGAATACAATAAGGAACTTATCCTTATCCTAATAACTATACAAATCATGCCCACGTGGAATGGTGTCAAAAATACTGGCTGCATTGCAATACACGCTGGACAGCCAGACTGATCCTTTGCGCAAATAATGAGCCATCCCTTCTGTCACCAGTCAAGGCAACTAGCCGCGGTCAAATAATTGAGATATTAGCTACAAGCGTCATTAATTCTTAGCGTCAAAAATGGACTACCATATACACAGATATGATAGTTTTATAAGAGAATTTAGTGTACAGTGTAGTAGGTAAAATATTTAAGGCTTTAATGTTTCGGGTGTTTGTTAATTCTAGGACTTTTTCGTGGCAAAGCAAGCAGACAAAATAGTAGAGCAGACAATTTATGGACAATTGGTATGTAATGACGGCATGATAAAATGCTATAGTATTTAGAATACAAAGATAAACGATGAGATAATCTCAACCTTTACAAACAAGCTCGCCGTGTGTAGAGATTCTAAAACAAATAATATTTTATGATATGGCTTCTGAACACTCTTACCTATACTAAACCAGACTAGAGATAACCCGTTAACATCAAGCAATTAAAAAGCCCTATACTTAAAAATTACGATGCCGCATAAAAAAAACTTTTTGAAATTTCGGTTGAATATCCTATACTTCGTCCAAATTAGCGCGAAATTTAAATTAGTATAACACACAACTCTATGCGAGATCGCAGTCCGCTAGACGCTTTTGCTTTGAGCGTTACGGCTCGTGGCCCACGGGTAAGGCTAACCGCCCTCCCTGGGTGCCTGTTCCAAAAGATCCTTCAGGCTTTCTGACCGTTGCGCATATTAAAATAGCTATATACTTTACAGAGTACCTTTGTGTTGAACTTTGTTTTGTTGAACTGTTGTAAAACAACACCTGAACTTATAGTCTCTTAAAGGTACGGACCCATCAAAAGGGTATCAGGGAGGCGTTGGTTGCAGGTCGCTTAGGACCATGATATTTGGCACTCCTTAAAAGACATCAAGGTCCATCAGCACGATATGCGGTGATAGCCCAGTGGATATGACCTCTGCCTTCACTCTCTCTGCCTGCCTGCTTTTCAGTTGTGTGCATTTTAAGAAATTAATTATCACGTGTCTCAATCGGTGAAGGAAAACATCGTGAGGAAATCTGCATACCAGAGAATTATCTTAATTCTCTACGTGTGTAAAATCTGCCAATTCGCATTGGGCCAGCGTAGTGGACTATTGGCCTTACGCCTCTCATTCTGAGAGGAGACTCGAGCTCAGCAGTGTGCCGAATATGGGTTGATGACGACGAAAGAATTAGATTCAGTTCACAATACAGCACTAATTGGAGCGCGCCACTACAACCATTAAATTTGCACGGCCCGTGGAATACGACGCGGCATAATTGCACCGCGTAAAACGGAACGAAGGGGAGACAGGGGCGAATGGAGCCATTCCTCACTTAAGGGCGTGCCAAGTTAATTACAAGCTTCTTTCTGCGATATTAAAGTTGGTTTTTGTATAGTTCGTAAGAAACGAGATAGTGTTTCAGAATAAGTGTAGTTTGACGTAAATAATGATCACGTGTAGGATGTTTTGCTAAGAGTAGAAGATGGATGTATTAGATTTTAGGTACTAGATGTACCTAAAATCTAATACATGTAAAGCTTAATAAACACTTTAAAAACAAATAACATATATGTATAAATAAAAATATATTCAACTGATTTTAACAATAAATTATTTAAAAATCATTTGAAGAAAATTCGAATAACATTGCACATAGTAAAACATAATGCACATAGTAAAACATAATTATGTTTTACTATGTGCAATGTTATTCGAATTTTCTTTTAGTCATAAGTGATTTTGATATTTTTTTTAATTAATACATTTTAATTTGAACTTAACTTAATTAATCAGCTCGCATTATAGGAATTGAAGTATTAAGCTCGTTTACAGTGTTTTTTATTTCATACCTTACTAATGAATTAAACTAATTTAAACAGGTGGAACCATTCTTTTTGACTGTTATTTTACAGCAAAACTGGATATTCTGATCTTTGTATATTAAAGAAATCCCGAATGGTTTACCTGTTTAAATTTGTCTAATTAATTTGCCTGGCAAACGTAATTTAAAAGATAAAGTTGCACAGATCAGATAGTCAAACACAATTAATATATCTCATTTATAATAAGTATACAGAACTATGTCATACAAAAGAAATTAATGATAACAAACAACAATCAAATAATATATTTATAATAAAGATGAAGAAGAAAAATGATTTTATTCAAAAGAAAATGATAATAGAAAAAAAAAACACACTCAATAAGCTTTTACAATTTATTATAGACGACGCCTCTTGTTGAGTATAAAAGAAACTTATCCGAGGGCTAAAACCACTTAACGGAGCCTCTACATGTCCCCGCTTCTCGTTAGGCGATTCTCTCAAAATGGCATGCAAAAATGTCACGGATTCCTTCCTTTTTTGTTTTGACAACGGATTGAAATGTCAAGTGGTGAGGGGTTGAGGGGTTCTGTGGGGCCTTTATGAATGATAAAACGGGTGCGGAAACACGGTTTGTTATTAGCTTTTATGTAGGAGAACTGTGTGATATCTTTTAGCTGTTTTTTTAAATCGTGATGAATTATGGTTGTCTAATAAAATTGAGTTGATAATGCCTAAGAAAAAAGGTAATTTGAAATACGAAAACAAATCCACTTAGAATACAACTTGTGACTTCTACTTGTAATTTCAGTAGAGACATCTAAATTTTAATAAAATATATAAGAATCAATGTATTAATAAATAGCCTTCTTTTACAGGAAACAAATATTCACAGGAGCTATAACCGGGAAGACATTACAGTTGTCCAATTAGTCTTCTTGCAGAGAAAATCTTCTCTAATAAATAACTTATTATTTACTAAAGATCTCAGCAAAAAACATGCACTGTTTTCTTTTAATAAATTCTTTGGTTACTTTTGAATAAGGAAAATATTACTACAAACACCACAAATCAAATATTAGATTGTTAAGCTGCTTATTTTTCAAACCAAATTGTAATAAATTAAGATTAATTTGCACTATTTTATCTAAAATAATTGTCCTTAATTTTTTAAGCAAACCAAATTGTATTAAATTAAGATTTATTTGTACTATTTTACCTTAAATAACTCTATCTTAGCAGCTTGTCCATTTCATACGGATACTAAACGGGACGAGCACTTTGTTCTCTGCATTAGCCATTTATTCCTGCCTTTGTGCACATCGTGAAAAAGCTTTTATCGTCGCCCACTGCTGAATTGTCATGTTCCATTTTGTGCTGACGTCCCCCAACTATAAATTTTTTAAGTCTGTCCGTGCTGGATCCCTTTATGTGACACATATCTTTTCAACCCGCTTGTAACCGCACACTATTATTTTTGTAAGCTTTACTTACATGTTGTGTATACTTATCTGAGTCTTATATATTTATCTGAGTCATATATATAATCTGAGTCTTTTAATAATTCGAAAAATAAAACTGGAGACCACGTACCCTAGTTCATGTTAAATACTAGATAACAATCTTACTTTAAGGGCCAGTTTCCGCCCCCACCACCTTCGGGTAAGTGTCGAATCAAATAGCTTATTCACAAGTTTTGTCTTTGTTATCTCACTTATATACAAAAGTGACAAAGCTAACGTTTAAAGAAAGAAAGAAAATTATTTTATTTGGACACACGATTTTGTGTACTATCACACGATATGTGTGATAATACACAAAAGACAAAAAATACTTAAAACAAAAGAAAGAAATTTTAAAAATATAGTTAACTAATAATTTAAAGATATTATCCTATCCAACACCCATCAGATGGTGGGAAAACCAGCCCTAAGTAAACGATGACAACTCAAAAGTGTGTTTGTTTGAACGCGCTAATCTTAGGAACTACTGATCCGATTTAAGAAATTCTTTTAGTGTTAGATAGCCCATTTCTCGGCCCATCCCCCTATTCCTACGGGAACGTTAACCATGCGGGTGAAACCGCGTGGCGTCTACTAGTACTACATATATCTTAGAATCCACTTTCCAAAAAATGCAAACTCATAAGATGAATGAAATGAAGATGATTCACCTAATAAAGACCAATTACAAATAACAAACCGAAACTAACGAATATCGTAACGTGCTTCCGTGTTCTACCACGTATCCTTTGTACTAACGGACGCTGGGCGCATCGGAATCATTATTCAAGGCGCCCTTAAGATGGGAATCTCGGTCAATTTTCCTCCCGAGCGTGTTCCGTCGCGTATTAGCGAGCCTTATCTGGATCGCCACAAATCATCTCCCCTACCCACCGTTACTGACGGCTAATTTAACAGGGGACAATGGAACATGTGTATTGGTTAGGGCGGATGTAGCCTTGCGTCAGAAAAATGAACGCTCTACGAGAAAAATACAGTTTCATGTGGAAAGGTTGGTAATTTCCATCGAGTATAATTTACATTCTTTGGACGTACATGTTCGTATTGTGGCAATATGTGTCAACTTAAATTATTAATTAGAATTTTTTATTTTTTCATTACCGCCATTAGTCATGACATAACTTAACGCTTCAAAAGTGCTTGTAAACTAAACCTAATTGAAATAAATTAACTTTGGATTATGTACATCATAGTGTGATTTAAAAGCAAAAACCATATCTATACTAATATTATAAGCTGAAGAATTTGTTTGTTTGATTGAACGCGCTAATCTCAGGAACTACTGGACCGATTTGAAAAAATCTTTCAGTGTTAGATAGCCCATTTGTTGAGGAAGGTTATATATTATCCCCGTATTTCCACGGAAACGGGAACCACGCGGGTGAAACCGCGCGGCGGCAGCTAGTAATAAATAATTTGATGTAGCATGAATGATCCATTGTGTATGATTTGTTTAGAATGTACAAATCGGATTTTTCCATTTTATTTCATTTATCCATACAAATATTTTAAATGCAATAGTGAGTTTGGTTATTTGTTTTACGCTTGAAATCACGTCGGCTATTCAACCGTTCGTGCTATAATTTTCAAAATACATTGCCGTTCTTAATATAATTAATTAACTAATAAATTTTAATATGAGATAATGGGAAGCAAAGAATCTAAGGTGCCTTTCGTTTACAACAAAAATATTCCGAATGGATAGAAAAAATCCTTCCCGCAAATTCGCGAGAAAAAGCAAGTGATAGGTATATATATTTTTACATATACATTTTTCGAAAAATATCACTGCGTCAAATAAATCGAAAGTTTATCGCGACCTTTCGAAATGACCAAGCGGTTACGTACAGGGTATCTCGCGAAATAATATTATTGTGGCATGACGCTCACAGCCCCTGCCTCCTCTCATATTTATAATACCTCCGATTTCACGCATCATTAGTTACCAAGGAGCGTTTCGTATTACTATAAATATTTATGGTTCATATTTTATTGAGACCAACTGCCCCTTTGGTCCAGTCGCTGAAGTATTCGGTTATGGAACTTGAGGTCCTGGGTTTGAGTCCTGGATTGGGCTATAAAACTAAAATTCAGCCTTTCCTATACATAATTCTTAAACGCGGCGATGTTTCCGTATCTTGGAGGAGGTTAAAGTGTTGGACCTAGTCATTATTTTCATTGCTATCTGATAATGATCGTTATAGAGTCAAATATTATTATCTTAAATCCGCCATTCCGCATCGGATTAGCGTGATGGGCTTAAGCTTCAAATCCTCTTTCCTATAAGCACATTTAGTGTGCCATTTATCTATACTAATATTATAAAGCTGAAGAGTTTGTTTGTTTGGTTGAACGCGCTAGTCTCAGGAACTACTGTTCCGATTTGAAAAAATTTTTCAGTGTTAGATAGCCCATTTGACGAGGAAGGCTATATTTTATCCCCTTATTCTTACGGGAACGGGAAACACACAGGTGAAACCGCGCTGCGTCAGCTAGTAACCTATATACCTGGGACTTCTAAAATGGAAAACCAGTTCAACAAATCATCTTGCAAGTTGCAAGACAGGCAAGCAAACTTTGTCTATTTTCTATTTCTTCATTTAATTTTCTATTGTCTTTGTTAATCAGCCCGAGTTTTAGGAGTTAAGTTCCCCATCTATTTCCCATGAGGAGGGCCGAGGGGAGCAGGTTATGTCGGACTTACACCAACTAAAACCACACAATGTTTCAAACTATCGCCTGGAAACTGAGAATTAGGAAATTTTCGTACGCAACTGAAGAAATTCCGAAGTCCTGTGGCAACCCTACAGAACAACACTAGTTGTAGGTACACACCCTCACTCCCTTCTCTCTGATATTGTTGCGGTTCGAACACAAGTAAGCCCAAGAAAGGGCGAATATTAACAAAGGGGAGCGTGTTTATTAAAAGTGGGATTAAGTTGGTTCCGCGCAAAGTTGCCGGATTCCTGCAATCGACAATAGATTGCTGTTTCAAAGGGAATTAACTCAATTCCTTGTCGGATACGGTGGTATTGTTTGGTAAAGTTACATTCTGAAATAACTCGTGCTTATTTTGTTATGGTTAGTGTATGTCCGACATAACCTGCCCGTTTTAAACTCCCTGTGAGTTATATAGTTCTTTTTTTGGCATCTTATCATCATCATCACCATCAACCCTTATTCGGATCAATGCTGAGCTCGAGTCTCCTCACAGAATGTGAGGGGTTAGGCCAATAGTCCACCACGCTGGCCCAATGCGGATTGGCAGACTTCACACACACACAGAGAATTAAGAAAATTCTCTGGTATGCTTTTTTCCTCACTATGTTTTTCCTTCACCGTTTGAGACACGTGATATTTAATTTCTCAAAATGCACACAACTGAACAGTTGGAGGTGCATGCCCCACCCACACCCACACTCTCCGGAATCGGTCATATCCACTGGGCTATCACGGCTATATGCCGTATATATCTAAATATTCTCCTCCAATTAGTCGGAAACGACTGTGTTAGGAGTGGGTACGACAATAGCCTAGCAAGTTTTGACTACAATCTCACCCGATGGTAAGTGACGATGCCACAGTAAAGATATTACAAGCAGTATAGTAACTCGGCCGTATTTTTGAAATAAATACCTACAGCCGCGCGGTACGTAAACATGACATAGGGCTGCCCGCCTGCAGCAATTTAATTACATTTGCTAACTTTGTGTTTCCACTTAGTTTTATCATTGTAAATAAACTTTTTTTATATAAACAAATAAAATACTTTGTAAATTGTAGTAAAATGGGAAGTGATAAATAAAAATGCGTGTTTTTTGATTGGTTGATTTAATTAAGGCTGATACTAGACCTAATTCAGTCACCACCCATCTATACTACAGCCTTTCTTGATGAATACTGTTTACCAACAAACAATTTCCCCTAGATTTCTCTAGGATGCCATTATCAGATCCTGACATGAAAAAAATGGGACTAACCTGAAAGAATACTCATCCAAACAAAAAGAAACGGTTTACAAATGACGGAAATATCGCTGTAAATACGATACGATCCTTTTTGGAAGTCGGTTAATATACTTGTCACCAATGCCAAGCTGAGCAAAAGTTTTATGAGCTTGCACATTAAAGCGCATAAAATCCGCCATTTTGATTTTTAAGAACTAAGTTACCCAGTGATACTCGGCCTATCTGGACGAGTCTAATGACATATCATTTATCAGCATGTGTGCTTGGCAAATTTGTTCGTAACACTCCCGAAGGTCGGCGCGGTCCGGGAGGGGGGTAACGATGCCAAGCGCGTACGACAACACACCCGCGCAGTCCATTCCTCCCGTCGCCCGCATACAACAACAAGTCATAACATTCAAACACATACTCCTCCTTTGGGCTTCGCCGCAGTCGGGTAACAAAACACAAATGCTCCGAGCACAGACACACAAAACATTGTACAAGCAGTCGAGGTTTTAACACAAGCTTATCGTACCTACTGTATCGTGTTTTATGAACCGCGTATAACTACCTATTTCAATCGTGTCAATCACTTTCCTTTACTCTATTCACTTTATTTACTAATCCAGATACCTACCTTTATTCTGGAGATAAAAGGAAATACCTTATCCATTAAAAAATACAAGATTATGTACCTACCTACTAATAAGTAAATTTATTTTAAAGTCTTACCTTTCAGAGTTTCCAGGTAACTTAAAAAAAGTTATCTCTGGATGGGATAATTTTGAATTCATGCATCCAAAAACGGCACAGTATTTCCTACTGGTCATAATTAAAAAAATCTAATACTATTAATACACTTTACTCTGTTAATACACCGTGCGTTCGTTCGTCACCGCGGCACAGTCGCGACTGTCTTCACCCTACGATCACCCCATGTTCGAGCTGCGTAGGTATAGCTCGCGTTTCGACCTCTAGTATGAAGTCCAACTACTGGTTGTAATATCTTTACTGTGACGATGCATTCTTAGATGGAAGCGGGCTAACTTGTTAGGAGGGGGAAAAAATCCCCCTGTCGGTTTCTACACATCTTAGCGCAACGCTAAATCACTTAGACCTGGATCAATTAAGAAAACCTCAATTAACCCAGCCGGGGATCGAACCCAGGACTTCTTGGTAAACCCACCGCGCATACCTCTGCACCACAGACTACGTCAAAGCATGAACAAAGCTTTTATAAATTGATTGACTTAGAACCATAGAATCTGAATTTACCGCAATCTTTATTCTGCCAAGGAAAAATGTTTCATTAATGGCAACCCTGGCTAGAGGCGGATATTGTCCGACCTCGGAACAATAACGGAAGTGAGTCTGGTATCTTTATTGGTACGAGCCTTTGTTCTACTTTCGCTAATGGACACAATTTATTTGGAATGAAAATTTTATGTTGTTTCCTTTTATATTCGGATAATGTTGAAATGAAAATAACCTTAGAATGCTCTGTACAGCTACAGAGATAATTTTAGAAAACTAACCACATCTCGATTTTTTCGTGTAGACAGATTCATCATCATTTATTAACAACCCATATTCGGCTCATTGTTGAGCACGAGTCTTCTCTGAGGAGGAGAGAGAGGATGAGATTTGCTGGATGCAGGCGGATCAGGATCATGATGTTTAGAAGTCCCTACAATAGGCCTATAGTGGACGACGAATGCGTAAAAACAATTGAAGTAAGATTTTTCATTATTTTTGTATTCTGTTGTTTCTCGCAATTCTGAAAAGCGTATAAAAATTAAAAAGAAATTAAACTAATAATTTTAGCTATAACAAAAATAAAATCCCATTTAAAAATACGAAAAATAAAAGTTTAAATTATTCCATAAATAATCACGGTTGAATTTATGTTATTAGCATATCTGAATATGAAATTAAAACTCGAGGGGAGACATGGGTAGCACGGAGCAGCGGCACCGGATAGTTACGCGCAGATAAATAGCCGCCGGGGCAGAGGGCGCTGATTGCCCACACGGCTACGGGGCTCAGAGTATACTAGGCAACGCAAGTATACGCATGTTGCAGAGGACATACGAAAATGTTGAATAAGCAAAAGGAATCATTAAGTATTTTTGTTACTAGAGATTACGAGGCGATTATTGCAGTATGACGTCACCAGGCCAATAGTCGCTCTGACCCGCCGCTTAACATTAGACTTCAAAAAGTAAGCATGTCAAAAAGTAAGCGTTACAAATAGACAGCTAAATATTTTTAATTAAATATAGGTATATAATCCTTAACGATTATTTGTATCTTTGTCACTTTTACATGCATACAATCAATATATTAAACATTCTTTGACATAATACAATAGCCTCTCTTTGATGCCCTCATATAGTTTGATTCCTTTTTTTAACAATAGTATCATAAGGGTTAACGTAAAACATCTTTTAAAAATTGGTAACGATTAAGGTAGTAGTCGGTACCCCAAAAAGTCTTTTCTGTGAGCTTCCAGAGTAACAAAGTAATTTGCCAATTTATTACAATGTTTATGGTACTTGCGTTGGCGTGTGTACGTAGAGTCTACGACGTGATTAGAATTTGTACGGCTGCAATTCCTGTTCGCATAATACCATTCACTATCGGAGGGTTGGATCGCTTAATCAGCTGATTTAAGATAAGTATTTATACGAACGTTCGAGTAAATTACAGCGTCATGATTTGGAAAATATCAAAGGACATTTTCTCTTCCATTTTGTAAATTACTTTTACTAGTGAATTTATGAGATCACGTAACCTAATAACACAAAGGTTAACGGGAGAACGTTAAACCGTCAACCCACCAGGCTAATGACAACATTATCGTGGTTATAATCGTTACTTAAGAGTTCATTACCAAATCCAGTCAGACAATATTGAAGCTGACTATTTACTTAAAGCTGTATATTTTCATTTGAGGCTCTCAAATGAAAATGTAAAACTATAGAACATTATTAGATGTTATAAATTAGGTTGTTACATTAAACGATATTACAAGCGTAAGCTGCACTAGCATGCAAACTTATCACATGGGTTAAAATTAAACGCATTAAAATTTTCGACATGAGACTCGGCAAAATCTCAACTAACGTGACTGGATAATTTACTTTTCTTTGCCCACATAGTAAGATGTAACTAGATTTACAAATAATTTAAATGCTTAGTGATCAAATTAAATTAACTTTAATAAATTATATAAAGTAAAGTTTTTATAAACTTCTGTCGTCAGGAAACCTTTATGTTTGGCGTTTTTAAATATAATTTTTAATTATTAACAATGTTTGTAAAATACAACACATTATACAAAATAGTATAAAAAGTATAATTATAAACATGACGGTTAGTATTACCAGTACACAATAACTACTGAATTCCATTTATAATACCAAATTTCAGTTACTATGTATTATAATTTGGTCTACATCAAAATGGTGCCTGGCATCCAAAAAAAAACCCCATATCAGCACCCCAATTATATTATTGCCACACTAACATATCTCGCTCGGGTTGCCTCGGAACATCCATTAGTCACGCGACGTCAAAGCAAGGGGGCCCTGAGCCGCTAACAATCGATGACAATCGCGATTGTTGTTCAAGTACCATTGGCAATTCTAATCACATTTTAATGACACTTATACCCTTGGTGAATTGATAACCTTCCTGTATTAAATTGATTGGATTTCCCGTTATAAGTGTATTATTTTTTAATAAACAATGTTATGAATTTTATGATAAAATTAACTTGTATTTTAAATGCGAACGATTCTTGTATCTGCTTAACTGTTTAAACTTATCAATGCAAAATAACGACGAGATGTGATACCTAAATGGATATGACTTCTGCTTTCAATTCGGAGGGCGTAGGTTTAATTTCGGTCAGTGGCATGCACTTCTAACTTTTGAGTTATTTGCATCAGTTATGTAAATATCACGTGTCTCAAACGGTGAAGGAAAATCATCGTGAGGAAACCTGCATACCTAAGAATTTTCTTAATTCTTTAAGTGTGTGAAGTCTGCCACTCCGCATTTGGCCAACGTGGTGTACTAAGGCCTAACCTCTCTCATTCTGAGAACAGACTCGTGCTCAACAATGAGCCAAACATGGGTTGACAATGATGATCATGATGCAAAATAACATGAAACTTTTCAGAAAACTTATGTTGGGCGAAGAAAAGGACGTGAAAATTTTTAAAAAGAATTGTTACGTGGAATAAAGGCAAAACTTATACTACAATGTATGAGAATCAAGAATGTAATGAGATATAAAATTGTACAGTTCGTATTCCTTCCTTTTGATCAAACGTTATAAAATAATAAGATTTGTAATACAAAGAAGATGGAATACAAAAGGAACAGCCAGTGAATGTTTCCAGAGGTAAAAATCAATACGTTTCCCATCACAAAATGTTCCCCCGGGCTGGGATGTTAACCAATTTATCTTTATAAATATTAAATAAGGTCGGATACCTAACATATCTGTTTTTGTGTTTATAAATACGTACAGATATTACTTTATAATCTATGCATATTGTATGTACCTACTATCGATAGGTATAGATTTTTATTATTCGTACATTTTGGTTCAGTATTTCATAAATACGTATACATAGGTAAGTAAGACATAGTATAACCGTAAGATTTATACATAGGTATCAAATAATTGATAAAAGGGTACCTACATGTAGTATGATTTTCGATAGTTTGCTTTTTGTTGAAATATTATGCAGATTTACTTTTATGATAATGGAAGAAATACGTACATTGGAAAGTGTGATATTAGTATCAGTATAATATTTTATACTGAAAGATTCTATATTTATTCCGTATTTTCGTTGAAACTTCGATCATGACAAAAATATATAAAACTTCCGCAGCTATCTCAAAAATCAAAAGAATATACACTAGTATAGGGTATTTGTAAAAATAATTTGAATTTCACTTGACTTTCAGTTCGACTTCTGTGGTAATGTCAAATCTAAGGAATAGGTATGCCGACATTTAACTGCGTAGTCACGTGATACGCGATGCCTGCGGCGCGGCGGGCGCTATCAAATATTCATGGTCGGAGTGGTGCGTTCCACCCCTACCTCCCCATCTACCTACCCCTCTACCTTTTACCTTTGTTTTTATAGCATTATGGCATATATTTGAGTATTCTGGAACGTTTCTATTTATGCATTAATAATGGCTCTTACTTTATTGTTGTATATTTGAATTTAAAAATGGTTCTACCAACATTAATCAATACCCTTGTCATAGCTTGTTTAATAATACAGTTAGTTATTGAATTAAGCACAAAGCTGTTTATTCATAATGAATTTTTTTTGTAGTGTTAAATGTCGATTATTTAGGTATAATCGTTTTATAAAATGTAGGCGTGATAATAAATGTAATGCCAATAATTATGCCGACATGCGAAGTACTTTTGATTTACTGTTTTGAGATTGTCTTGTACTTTTGTACTTGTGGTCTACCTAAATATAGTTTTCTTACTTTGTTTAACTTGTCTATAACGATGTTACTTGACAAATGTCATCATCATCATCATCATCGTCATCATCATCATGTCAGCCGATGGACGTCCACAGCAGGACATAGGCCTTTTGTATGGACTTCCAAAGATCACTATACTGAGCCACCTGCATCCATTGAATCCTTGCGACTCGCTTACTGTTGTCAGTCCACCTGGCGGAGGGTCGATCAACACTGCGCTTTCTAGTGCGAAGTCTCCATTCCAGCATCTTGGGACTCCTACGTCCATCGGCTCTTTGGAACTACGAGTAGGTATGTGCCCCGCCCATTTCAGCTTCGCTAATCGTTGAGCTATGTCGGTGACTTTGGTTCTTCTGCGGATCTCTTCATTTCTAATTCAATCACAGAGGAATTTTTCTGGGATAAAAAGTGGCCTATGTGTTAATCACGACTATAATCTACCTTTACTTCAAATTTCAGATGATTCGGTTCAGTCGCCCTCAAAATCATCAGGTTCTCGCAAATCTCGGAAATTCATGGTTTTTAACGAAATAAAAAGTAGCCTATGTGTTAATCCAGAGTAAAATCTATTTCCATTCCAAATTTCAGCCAAATCGCTTCAGTAGTAACGGCGTTAAAGAGTAACAAATATCCAAACAAACATACATACATACAAACATTCGCGTTTATAATATTAGAAGGATAGCATAGGTTTTAATAAATAAAATATAATAGTTTAGTAACGTTATCCCTGTTAACCGACCTCATTCTCCCCAGTTCCACAACTCGTTGTGTTTTGAGCTACAAACCGCATAACGACACCCTTCAAAGGACTAACAATTCGCCAAGTTTGCTCCTTCACCCAGACTAATTGCATCAATTACGCCCATCGAAAAATTACTGCCGCGTTGTGAAACCGACGCTTTGAGCGTACATTACTTGTTTTATAGTGTTGAATATTTTCATTTAGGTTAGTAAACCAGAAATAAGACGTTAACTTGGTTTAAAACCAATGTGATTGTAAAATTAATAAAAAACTTTAAGAAATAGAATAAAATAAAGAAGCCATTTATTCTCTAACTTATTTTTAGTATTGTTTATTTTTTTTAGTATTGTCAAAAAGAAAAAAATGTACTTAATTAATATGAGTTGTTTAGTATGTTGTAGAATTATTATCTAAGAGTTAAGAGCTTTGGAGGGGCCCTGTATCAAAATTAGACATGCCCAATAGACAAACGGCAAATCCGAAAAAAATCCCAAAAAGCTCCCAATTCCCTTACTAAACCCACAAAAATCCTTACATCTTGTGTAGTATGATGATCGATGATATAACGAACATTTTGAACATTTCACACGTAGGGGGCCCCTGAAGTCCGGGGGCCCCGTATCATTGATACGGCTGATACGGCGGTAACTACGCCCCTGGTTAAGACCCCCTTCTCGGATAAAGGCCACATCCATTCTCTTCCATGACTCCCTTACTTTTGCTGTTCTCAACCACTCCTTGTGTAAGAAAAGTTTTAATACGTGGAGTTAAATTTTAACAGAACTATTCATTAACTTGGTTTCTCTCAAATAATTATAGCTATCGAACGTATATCTATCACTCATTGAAGTTACAATACGCTCTGTTGACATTCTTCTCTGAGAGACATTGAGGGTGGGCTGACAAACTGTCAGTCTTCATAAAATGAGGTACGAGCAACTATATATTTGCGAATCTTAGATATGTTACGTGCCTCCAAAATCACCACAAAAAAAAAGAGTTTTCAAAATCGTTCCACAAATGACGGAATTATCGCTGGACATACATAAAAAAAAAAAAAAAAAAACATACATACAGTCGAACGTAGAACCTCCTCCTTTTTGGAAGTCGGTTAAAAAGTGATCCGACTATAGTTACTTCACTAAGCGCACACATGCACATTCTTGTGTTAGCTTACATTATATATTTATGTAAATACCTTATGTATTATTTTTGTATATTGTATATTTTGTAAAGTGTATTTTTTGAGTTTATGTTTATGCTATTCTACTTTTCTTTAAAATAATTAATCAGTTTATATATAAATAATCAGTTATTGCGGAGCAAACTGAAAATCAGCTCTGTGCACTATGTACAGCATAAGGTTGAGTTTGCGGCCAGTTGCCATGTAAATATGAGTAAGTTTTCCGAACTGGAAAAATTAATCTTTCAATAAGCTACCGTAAGATATTCAAACTGTTTAAGTGCACCTCGAGTAGTTCAAAGGGTACCGACGAAAACTTGACACATTTCATCCGCAAAAGTTACAGTAAATACTTAAATGTTAACAATTTCTCGTTTACCCCGCATCACCCTAATCACAGGCCCGGCTGCGGGTGACGTCGGCAAATTGAGTTGCCTTTGATCCGCGCGTTACTGTACAAATTGACGTTTTACTAACAACATTTGGAGATCACGTTAAAATCCCTTTTATGCATCCTTGATATACTTTTCGATACTTTTCCTTTGCTCTTTTACCATACAATTTTAATAAAAAAAATTCAACCGACTTCAAAAACTTAAAACATACTGACTAAACAAAAAAGCGAAAAATAACATCATACTAAGTTCTATCTATCATATTATGTTCTAACTGATGATCAGCTTGAAGGCGGTGCTAGTCCAATGATGTATTAATTCAAGCTATGTAAGAATAGCATAAAGATTTAGGTTTTTTAGTGTTCTTTCATGTAATTCTTTCAGAAACGGTTCATATTAACACAACACTTTGAACAAAAAAAAGCATACAGACGAATTGTGAACCTCCTCCTTTTTGTGAAGTCGGTTAAAAATATCCAAAAATCGCAATAATCGGCTTTACGTTGCTGACTGTAAGCTCTTCTCGGACCAAAGCGCGTTTGAAACTCTCGTAACTCTAACTTTAACTACTAACATTGAAATAACATTTCTAATTCGTACAGCAAAAATTTGGAATGCCCTTCCAGTTTGTGTTTACTGACTTAATTTAAACACCTTCAAAGCAAGAGTGTATAGGCATCTTCTAGGTAAGCGCGCTCCAACTTACAAATTTATTAAAAAAAAATATACACATTTTGGACCTTTGTTCCCGATTCGCTACGTAGTTTTGAAATGCACTTCCACCCTTTCTTTGCGATTTCCCTATCATCTACAACGCAGCACAAGTAAAGTCAAGAGTAGGCTCTTAGACTATGGACCTTCTAGGTAAGTGTGTTCCACCATAAGCTGCATCTTTGCTTACCAACAGACGTAATTGCAAAGTGCTGGTCTTATACTCGTAGTACAAAGAAAAGTTTTTTTTTATTCAACTGATTTCAATGTAATTGGAATGATAATCATCATTATCATCATTGAGAGGGAATGAATATAGATTAAACTTTTTTACGTTGAGAAATCCTCATGGATACCTTCGCGCCACGAAGAGGCAAGAAGGTTATGTCGGTGTCAACTTTTCATAGGCTACTTTTGGCCCGTGGCCCGACACTTTGTTAACGTAATCGCAGCAAATGAATAAATTATGAAGTTACCCCGGGAAATCCATGATTCCTGCAGAATTTGTGAAAACCAGAATATCATACGGAGTCACTGGCGTTTAATAAGATATAATTTTATACGATTCGATGGAGATCCATTACAAAACACTTGTATAAGTTCGTTATTATAGGTCAGTTATAAAAGCACTCGATCCTGCGTATATACCAAACTTTTCATTCAAAAACAACATCGCTTCTCCTTTGTTTGCCTTGTCCTTATTAAGTCGTCCCAGCCCCTTTTTATTTAATAAGGGCCAAATATTTGCTCATCGTTTGCTCCCTTTTAGAGTAAATGTTATCGCTGGAATATTTAAACGTGGAAAATGTTGATTTAGGAGTGTATTTTTTATGAGAAGTGAAGTGAAGTGAAGTGAATATAACTAAATTTTTAGTTTGAAACCTATACTCTGCGTTTTTCTAATTACGCTACACCAAATGTCGTGATAGCCCAGTGGATATGACCTGCCTCCGATTCCGGAGGGTGTGGATTCGAATCCAGTCCGGGGCATGCACCTCCAACTTTTCAGTTGTGTGCATTTTAAGAAATTAAATATCACGGGTCTCAAACGGTGAAGGAAAACATCGTGAGGAACCCTGCATACCAGAGAATTTTCGTAATTTTCTGCGTGTGTGAAGTCTGCCAATCCGCATTGGGCCCGCGTGGTGGACTATTGGCCTAACCCTTCTCATTCTGAGAGAAACTTGAGCTCAGCAGTGAGCCGATTATTATGGGTTGAAGTGTGAAATGACGCGTAATTAGGAAAACGCAAAGCAAAAACACTGGTTCAGCATATTTAACCTGTTTTTTAACAAGATAGATTATATAGATAGATAGGCAGTAGATTTAAAACAGCAATTCGAAACCTACAGGATGAAATACTCAGAAAACATTTTTTTTGGATGACGTTTGTTTACCGATTTTTTTTCGTTTTAAGCCGATGTCTGATGTAGTTAAGTTAGAATAACGCAAAAAATCATGCTTATTCAGCACAGTAAGCCTCATTACCAGAGAAAATACTCAGGTTTTA
Source organism: Bicyclus anynana (assembly GCF_947172395.1). Lineage (NCBI taxonomy): Eukaryota > Metazoa > Arthropoda > Insecta > Lepidoptera > Nymphalidae > Bicyclus > Bicyclus anynana. The sequence goes on from NC_069092.1 coordinate 2,182,307, forward strand.
TAATAAAATTCCTACAACATGGCACCCCACCGCAACAAATAATGACGCTACGAGATAATTTATTCACTTCTGTTCTGCCGAGTTCCAATGGCCACTGGCCGCCATAAGTAGGGACTTATTTAAAGGTACCGGCGAAATACACAATATTTATCGTGACCATGCAACACAATATTTATCGTGACCATTGGGGTCTGATGGATTGTGACCAAAGACTACGCGATCACAGCACAATATAGATATTTTGTGATCAGATGATCATGAAGCTTCAGATTCCCTCTGTATCTCTGGCGATCATGATGAATCAACGATTATTCCTGTATATGTATAAAAACCTTTTTTACCAAATTAAAAAAAGTGTAGATACGAGTTATTAGAGCACATACCTGTATCTCTCAATTGGAGCGAGCCGACTTTGTTAGTGAGGTAGCCCTTGATGGAGTTGGCGACTCGCGAGGGCGAAGCGGCTGCGGCGCCGCCTCGCAGCGCGCCCTGCAGCCGCCCGAGCAGCGCTCCCCCCTCGTCCTCCACGGTCAAAGCCCAGGGGGCGACTGCCCCACGCGCGCGGGAAATTCGAACGCGAACTTTCAAACTTCGAACGTCTTCGACAGTCTATTCTTTTTTTTCTTAAAATATAGCAAAGAGCCGTGTTACTTAGTGCTTAATAAACTATGTTGTGTATAATCTATGGTACGGTTAACGCTATCAGTGCATTGTTTTGATATGTATCGGTTTTTGTTTTAGGATTTTGGGCTTTTAGTGCTTCCACATGGTGCGCCGAGGTGGATTTCTGAAACAAGAAGTACAGTTATTTAATTGGGTTGTATATTGAGGTCAGGAGAGCAGAACCAGGATAATCCTGATTTCAAATCGTGAACCATAACCTACAGCAGTATTTTGAGCTAAAATCATGAATAGCTTGAATAGCGCGCCTATCGAATAACCACATTCTCTAATAAAAAGAAGGTGTGATGAGGCGCGCTTGCCTACAAAATGTTCACTCTTTAATATATTCTTAATTTTAGTATTATAGAAAATCTAATAATACTATAGAAATGAAAAACCGAGATGCATGTTAATTTTATTCTTTTGCAGCTACATAATTTTCGAAAGTTTTACACAGAGCTTTAGGTTTTCGTACGTGAAAAAACGGAAGTCATAAAACCGAGCCGACTTCCGTTCAGAAAATGGCGACCGGAAACTGTTGGAGGAGCGGTTTCCGGTAGCAGACATCCGAAAGCCCTCAACTTGAGACGTAATTTCTCTCGCAGACTGTGTGTGTAGGAAAATTACTATAAAAAATGTTGCAAACAAAAAGAATGAATGAAAGAATGGAATACCTACTATTTATTGTACAATGTAAGGTATAGGTTATACACTAATAGAAAAAATCCGTAGTAGTTATAAGAAAATACCATAATTATGTTAGCTTGTGCCTACATGCGGCCTTAACGCTAAGCGATCTCTAAACGTATTAAAGTTATGAGTATAGTTTTTAAATTTATTTTTAATGACGTATATTCTACTGTGTATATACCTACTACAGTCACTATATAGAAACCTTATCAGTCACTTCCTTACAATGGTGTTTGTTGTAAATCTTCAGTTCTAATTTTTAGGCAGGAAATTAAGCCCAGTATATATTATGTTGCTCCTAGCCACATCAAAATTCGTTTAGTACTTTTAGATATTATCGCCGACGCACACACAAAATATTTTCTTAAATTTTATTTTTTTATCCAGCTGATTTTCTTTATCGCCACAATAAGTTTTTACAATCGGTTTTATTACCGCCTATATTATTGGCCCCAGTAAGGCCAGGCCATTTTTTTATAAGAGAGGTGAAATAGAGCTTCAACCCACCACGTTGAGGGTTGGCGTGATAATGTTTGACTTGTATCAGTCATCAGATGTTCCTTCCAACATCAGGCTGACAATTTTTAAAAAGGGAATGACCATCCCAGGCCTGCCCTAACCACCAATTTATTTATATAAAAAAAAAATCTTGATAATTCTACTTACATGATGAAATCATTACTTTATTTAAAAAAGTTTGCGACACCGTTTTACGCGAATTTTAATTCATCTTTTATTTGTCTTCAACGGTTACAACAAACATCGTTGGCCATACAGCCTGAGTTTTACGATATTTTTTGATGATTGATTTGTTTGTTTGTTTTTTTTGTTTGCTAATTTTGTTGGCAAAAAATAATACAGCTTCAAATATTACTTCTCCGCTTTGGATTACCGGCAAACATTTTGAGCAAGAAGAGTGAAAATATTTTCTTCAAGAAACATATATTTATATACATCATAAAATCTCCTTATACTTTTATACGGGGGTATACTTTCTGTTTGTACAGTTTTATAATTTACCAAGTTACCTGGTATACTCATATGCCGTATGCATACGCTTCCTAATAATTTAAATGTATTACAGTAAAACCGTATGGCTAAATATGTAAATGCTACATAGCTAAGACCTTAATCAACCTCTCCTGATACGTTCTTTCAGTAAATTTTAAAATTACATCAAAGCTAACCGAAATCAAAATTACCCACTTGAAACTTTTCACTGTACCAGTGAGCCAATCAAAACAGTGCAGTAGACTATCTATAAAAATACCGCATTGACGTAAAATCTCCATTTCATTTCTACTTATTGAAAATACATATAAAATACACTTTCTATATATATATGGCTCCCACTAAAAAAAATCACTAACTAAAGCCATCCCTCTCACACGCCCCCCAAAAATATTCTCCCACTCACTCGCACACCACATACATTACGCAATACCAAAACCACGATTATATAACATAGAACACACAATACAAATAATATATAGAAATACAGAACCACAATATCTGGCACCTGAATTTGAAAATGGAACACGAAATTTGAACGTAACGAATAAACAAAATGGCGGATAAATTAATGAAAAATATTAACCTTGTGCTGAGGCGGCGAGAGCTTGGCACACCTGGGTTTTACAAGCCCAGACTGACATCCTTCGCTAGAGCCGGTGCGAAGGCTTCGCAGCCATGCGCAAAGCCTACGCCCCTGATTGGTTGACATGCCATTGTGACGTCACGACGCTCCAGCCAATGGGTGGGACCTGAAATTTTCATGTAGGTATAGGAGGCAAATGGGTCGATTGCTAAAAATAGGCCCTGGGCATAAGCCACGGTCGATATCACGCCTTACCACAAACGATCATCGTATTTAGGAATTGCTAGGTTTCGTATTTCGGTGTTCAAAACGTGATTTAATCATTGACCCCAGAGGCGGTGGATTTTCCACTGACACCAACCACTGCTATTTTACCTACAATAATTGTATTTGAATTCATGGAATACTACACTAATTATATATAATATATAAATACATACAATCTTTAATAACCAAAAAATAGATACAAAAAACAATAAGATTGCCTGTGGTCTCCACACTAGATTGATCTGTATCGTGGAGACCAGGTAGGATTTTCTAATGTTTTCCGTTGGACTAGAATTAATTACAAAAATTAAAATAAATAGGACTACATTACAAAAAGAAATACATTACTAAAAAGAAAAGTAAAGTAAAACAGTAAGCAGAAACGTTAGATAGGTATACACAATTATTTTATCTTATTTCATTTAATTAGTTAAACCAATTTAAATTAGTCATGCAATTATACGCTCTCGATTTCAAAGGCGTATTTTTTTTTAACTAAACCATAGATAAAAACGCATGAAAAATTAGTTTCTTTAGCGTAAATAGAAGGAAATTTTTTATTGGATTCCAGTCTTACTTTAACCTCAAGTTTAACTTGAGATGAAGGTTATCGTGAAGGAGGAAGAATTGAACAAAACGAATTATTTTTTCCGACGGCGGTTTTGTTAGCACAAAAATCTGTCTGGCCCTGTTAAAATCGATCGTCTTTCAAGTATTATTGAAAAATCAATGCCATTTTAACAGTAAGTATGGTAAATGAACTAAAGATACGTGTCGCTTTCTTGTCAGCTGATCTGTCTAATTTGCCTGATGCTCTTTCGCGCGTCTCAATTCGCTTTATACTTGAACATTTTGAGGGTAGAGACATGCTTGAAGTCCTCCCAAAGCTACCATGGGATAAACTCCACAGTTGTCCACCGAACTTAAATACCTGTAACTCAAAAACAATCGGCATTTAAAAACGAAGAAAGTGTGGTCGTAACAGACTCTTAGTACATTTCTACTGAAAGCAAAGAGGTGAATATAACGCAGTATATTTTGTCGTAAGCAAACTTGTGTATGTAAACTTTCAAACTACCGTAAATTTTTCTCTTTGAAAAATATCATAGGCTATTTCTAGGTTCCCCGCACTAGAAAGCGCAGTGTTGGTCGATCCCTTGCCGGGTGGACTGAGGAAAAGATCAAGTCGCAGGGATTTGCTGGAAGCAGGCGGCTCAGGATCGTGATGTTTGGAAACGCACAAAAAGCCTATGTCATGCAGTGGACGTCCATCGCTTGATATGGTGATGATGATGATTCACATCGATCGATTACACAGCCTCCTTACCATAGACTGTTTTATTTACTCATAGGCTGTTTTTTATTAATTTACACTAATAGCAAATCCGTTAAAAACACACACAAAAAAGTAATTTTATTTTAAGAAATACATCACTCCAAAACTGCTGGATGAATTCAAATGAAACTTGACACGATTTGTCATACTACGAAAAAGGTCATGGATACTTTAGGCCTTTAGTTTTCCATAAACCAGTCATAAATCATGGGACAAATAGTTGTGATTTAAGAGTTTTGGGATGTTCATCCCAGTTAAAAGAGGTAAAAATATTTTTAAAGAAAACCTGTAATTTTTTAAGTTATGTTCAAGGTAAATTTTGTTTTGGTTATATATGGTTGGATAAAATCTTACACTGGTTTCTAACGCATAAAGTCGCAGGTCTCTGCTAGTATTTCACCAACCGAATAATCCCGAAAAAATGTATGAATTCTAAACAATATATATGTAGGACATCAGCTCATTTGACATGACCTCATAAGTAGGTCAGTACAATTATGTAGGTACCTGTAACACATGTGAGTTGGAAATATGAGGACATTTGTAATTGTTAGTTTCACCTAAAGCGTTCAACACATTTCATCTTAAGTGATCGTAAATCTTGATTTGTTCACGTAAACGCTTGTTATGAATGAATCCTGTTAAATGTACCTTTAAATATATCCATAGACTAGCCGACGACTCACGGTTTTATATGCGTAGTTCCCGTTCCCGTCAGAATACGGAGATAAAGTATAGCTTATAAAGTATCACACTGACACAACGTGGTTTTTTTAAGAGTAAAATAATTTTCAAAATTGGTTTAGTAGATAGTAGAGAACTTTAGCTCTTACCGGTAACATAAAATAATTAAAGGGAATAACTATATGTCCCTACCAAAACTAAATTGACCAGGGGCCCGGTAGACTCATTGATTACTTCAGCTTATCATCATCACCATCGTCATCATTATCAGCCGATGGACCTATTAAATCCAACAACAGACAACAGGCAACAAGAATAACAGATAAAGTCGCGAGCTGTCATCATCCAGACATGTTATAAGATTAGATTTAATTAAACAGCATTAAAACAGAAATAAGAAAAGCTGTAGAAGAACATAAGTCTAAGACATATACATGTTATGGGAGTACCACTATTATAGGAGTCGTCAGCCCAGCAGTAGGTCCTTAAAATCTGCTGATCCATACTCGAAACCGATTTTTCTTCAAGTCGGTTTAAAATCTAATTACTCCAAGTTTGAAAAGACTCGATAATTGTAATACAAAGCGGGGCGTACGTGTTTGAAGTGGCGATAAAGTTTTGCATTCTGCCAAGTTATTGGGAGCATGCCAGGAGAATCCGGGCCAAGTGGGGAAGAGCTCCGGCTTATGTAAAGGGCTTTTAGATAATGGGAGAGCTACGAGTATGTGATAACGGATTTATTATACCACCACCATAATACCACCTATATATGCCTTGACAGTTCCAAATACGAATAACGAAAACTATACTACACGCTTTTTTGATGAATACTGTTTACCAACATATAAATTAGAAATGAAGGTAGAAAACACATGTCATTTCATAACTTATTTACTTTAAATTATATATGGTTTGCTTTATATAATTATGTTAAATAAATAAATAAATGTTATATAAAATATATTAACCATATCTAATTGTTGTAAGCTTATTAATTAAATTTATTTTTATTAATAGAAAAACAAGTTAATTTTAATTATTATTAGGTGTGAAATGACTAGTGAATTATACCTTCATTTTTAATTTGTTTGTTGGTAAACAGTACTCATCAAAAAAGGCTGTAGTACAGTTAGTCCACGTAAACACCCAATCTCTTGAAAAATTAAGGATGTTCGTAGAAACTTTCATATCTTTAATGAAATGAAATGACATGTTCGTAGAAACTTTCATATCTTTAATGAAATGAAACCTTAGAGATTCTTATGAAAACCTAATGCGTAAAAAAGTGTCCGCTTGGAAACTTTTATTGTGATATTGAAGTTGTTTAAGCTGTTGTTTAATAAGTCAGTCAGTTATTTTTTATGTCCGACATAAGGAAGAGGGATTTTTAAGTTTGAAGTTTCAGGATGCTGTGAGTCTGTGTATTTAAAGTTAATATTTCATCTTGACAAGCGCTAAGCAGCAAATTATTTTATCTGTTTCTGGCATATCCTGCAAAGCGGTGTAAAGTTATAGTCGATGGCAATCTACATAACATAAACTATTGCCATATGGCAATATAAAAAGGCTTAAGCAACTTGAGACCACAATTCATAAATCTCTTTAACAAGGGTGTATCTATGAACAGGTTTTAATGGATTTCTTTGGGTATAAAAAGGCCTTCATCAAAAGAGCAAGCGAACGGTTTGGGACGCAGCATTTTGCCTTATTACGCCTATTGTTGTATTTTCTTTGAATATTGTAAACATCTCCTAAGGATGCTTCTGTTTTGGAGTGAAACCTACGTAGAGAAGATTGTGTCTCGCTGATGTTGTTGATCGAGAGCATGCGATAGCCAGACATATCTCATGTAATGCTAGCCACTCTCATCCAATAAGTCCACATGCCTAGAGCGCAAACGGCATGATATCCGATAAAACTGATCGTGTGTTGGTCGCGATCTGCATGATTTCATGCACATTTTATTAGATTTAGTTATAAGACACGTACTAAGCAGTTTAGTTCCTCTTTTCTTAAGCACTGAGACACTGCACTTTCGCTTGAGACCTTTAAAATTGTCTTAAATAAAATCTTTAACGGTGTTTACCGAAGAATTGCTGCAAAGCTAAGTTGACTGGAGATGTAATTAGAAGTTTGACTATTTGTTCTACCCTCGGGTTACATGAAAAGAGCCAGCTGTACTTGTTTTTCTATTTAAGAAAATCATACATTATGAAAATTTACAGTAGTTTAAATTATTACAACTTCTTTTCAGCTTCCAAGCATATCATTAAGGAATTCATTAATTGTAAAGTAACCACGACTTGGCAAAGTTAGACGGCCTCCGTGACACAGTGGATTTACAAGACGGAGGTCCTGTGTTTGATCCCCTGGGCCTGGGCTGGGCCGGTTAAGGTTCTCTTAATTGGTCCAGGTCTAATTAATATTCCAGACTTCAACTGTGGCTAGTTACCACCGGCAAGTGATTTAGCGCTCCGGTACGTTGTCGTGTAGAAACCGAAAGGGGTGTGGATTTTTATCCTATTCCTAACAAGTTAGTGCGCTTCCATCTCAGATTGCATCATCACCTACCATCAGGGGAGATCGTAGTCTAAGGCTAACTTGTAAAAAGAAAAAAAATAGTTTTTTAACACAACAACAAACAAATAACCTCTCAGACTGAAACATAGAAACAATTGGTTTCATATCAATGCAATGTGCGAACTTGGCCATGCGGGTAACATGGCATTGCATGTCGCACGCCTTTCATTGCATGCCTCACGAATTGGGGGAACAGTAATTGCTATTAAAAGAGTTAGATATGTTTTCTCGCATTTAAAACGAAGCATAACGGTGGGTGGATATGACCTCTGTCTCCGATTCCGGAGGGCATAGGCTCGAATCCGGTCCGGCATGCACCTCCAACTTTTCAGTTATGTGCATTATAAGAAGGAAAAACATCGTGAGAAAACCTGCATACCTGAAAATTTTCTTAATTCTTTACGTGTGTGAAATTTGCCAATCCGCATTGGGCCAGCGTGGTGGACTATTGGCCTAGTCCCTTCATTCTGACCAGTGAGCCGTGTATAAACTAGAAACTAATTGGGGATATTAGTAAGTAGTACAGTATTAATGAGAGATCCGCAGAAGAACTCAACGAGTCGCGAAGCTGAAGTAACAATGACCGGGGAACATAGTTCGAAGAACCGATGGACGTTGGGGTTCCAAGGTGCTGGAATAGAGACCCCGCACTAAAATACGCTGTGTTGATCAACCCCCCACCAGATGGACTGACGACATCAAGCAAGTCGCAGGGATTCGCTGGATGCAGGCGGCTCAGGATCGTGATGTTTGGAAGTCCCTACAAAAAGCCTATGTCCTGCTGTGGACTCCCATCGGCTGGTATAATGATGATTACTAGGTCGATTACACAGCCTCTTTACCATTGACATAGGCTGTTTTTCTTCTTTCTCTGTAGAGCCTATGAGATTGACCTAGGAACTCTTCGCATCACGTATATATGCCATGCATTCTTTTATCAAATCTGCCGCTGCCTGCCTGCAAAATCAGATAGCAATGAAATGTAACATTGTCACCCTAAGCCCGCCAACCCGCATTGGAGAAGAGTGGTGAGTCTAAGCTCTATATTCTCTCTCCTACAAGGCGTAAAGCCAGATCCTGTGGGTTATTAAAATAAACTGTTATTAATAACTGATTTAACATTCATTGTAATCACAAAGATATAACCACCAAGTGTCAAAGTTTTGTAAACTCAGAATAGACCCAAAGTACCCCACCAGTGAGAATGGGAGGGGGGGTTTTAAAAATGGCGGCGGTCGATGTGTCCACGCACGCGCCGTGTCGCGGACGGCGCTGTGTCAGTCGTGCCAACAAATATACAGAGTGATATTTTAGAAGCGGTAATGTGTGGTCTGGAATAAAATTTATTTCATTGATTTGTTTGAAACTTTCTAAAAACACTTGATACAAAATATACATTCGTTGCATGTAAGGGCGTATCCACCAATAATAAATAATTCAAATTAATTAAATGACAATTATCAAATAAATATCTATAATTCTATACTAATATTATACAGAGGAAAAATTTGTATTTTTGTACGAGTATGTAACGAATCAGTTTAAATTAGGAGAACCCTTAATTTCTGATTCGATCACGCAGAGTGGAGATGGAGTGGCGACCCCGCACCGGAAAGTGCGAACCTTCACTAGGTGGACTGAGGATATCAAGTGGGTTGCAGGGAGCCTCTGGATGCTGCGGCTCGAGACCGTTTTGTTTGGAAGTATAAGCATTAAGCAAGTGTTTCTAGCAGCTGGAATTTTATCGGCTGATAACGAGATGATAATTAATGATGACGATGTAATAAATAAACTCAAAACTGTTGAACCGATTTGAAAAATTCTTTCAGCAATAGAAAGCTACATCAAAAGCGAGTAACAAAAGCTATATTTAATAACCGTATTTCCACGGTAATGGTTAGTTACCATTGCCGTGATGTTAACTTAAGATAAGTTAATTAATTGATGGTAAAAAATTTATGCAATCCATGAAAGAACAATTAATCAGCTTCAATGTCTTCATGGTTAAGGAGTAGGACTTTCTCATAATGTCTAGGGTTTAATTCCCGTCTCGCTTGCCTATTGTTAAACCATTTCCAAGTTTTCCGCTTAGTTGGAGAAAAAGGAGAATACTAGTCATGTTTGAAATATAAAAAATACTCTTGAAAAATATACCATCAGGTTAATTTATGTCTAATGTTATGATGTGGTTTTGTGCAATGGTATTTCCTAAAAAAAAGAGTGTGTCAGCTCCGACGCACAAATAGAGTTTACTCTTTCGGATCAACTGTCTAAATAGGTGTATGTTGCCCCGCAGCATACACTATGTACGTCTCTATACTGACGCCTGAAAAGTGAAAGGTGCGCAGAATACGTTGCGTACAAAAATGTAACGCTGTCATTCGTTCATCGAATTTTACTGCCCATTTTTTTTTTTCATATCGGGGGCTATTTAAGAAAAATCGATTTTTTCTTTACATTCCAAAATGCCTTGAGATAATATTCAATTATTAGTAAAAAGCTGTTATATTGAGTGAGATACAGACACCTAAAATGTTGAGTATAAATATTGAGTAATAATGCCTCACTGATCATTCCCATATTTTCACTCTATACATATTCCTGTTCATATTGACGGTTATTATGGTAATGTGGCATTTTGCAGCTCCACGACTCACTAATGTTAACTGCTTCTATGGAATGACTCAGTGATTGAAGCGCATGGAATATTGTAAAGAAATTCCGGGTTCGAGTCTAAAAAATAACAAACAATTGACAAAATGTAAATATTACTCTGTAAATATACACGTATGTTTATATATATGTGTTCTCTTTGGTGCAGTAATTTGTGGGTTTGAGTAGGTAAACGACAGATTACCTACATAAATAATATTAAGATCGTTGCATAAATATAATGTTTTTTATGAGATAAACGTAATTCCAAGAATTGCTCATTTACATAAAGTAGTGGTTAAAATCGACAATAACTCATTTAAGGATATGTCTGCAAGAAAGAGTAAATTAATATATAGGGTAGTCTGCAATCAAGGCTCCTCGGAAATAAAATGAAAAATAAATCTTTAATTTTAAATTGAACGTTCATTGACATTAAATAAAATTAAATATGTGTGTGTAATTGTGTATGATGTGCGTCACTAAAGTACCTAGTGTGTGTAATTTTAATTTAATTTATTCTAATGAAATAAATATATATATATATATTAACTGTATGTATTTCTTCTACATAGGTAATAACTTTTAACTTGGCTTTCATAATCCTGCATTCTTCGTTAATGTACAATTGTACACTCGTACAGAATTTTTGTTTATGTATTAATAATACTATGTTGTATGTTCATAAAAGCGTAAGCTATTATGAACATACAATAATAGATTTATATTCGTTGTTTTGGTCGTACAAAGAAAACTTTTCCGATCTAGTGAGATGAAAAATAATATACTATTGCCGGCTTACGGCATTGATTTTCATAAAAGCAAACAGTTTGTTAAAAACAATATTTTTCTTTCAAAGGCAAAGTCGTAAGCTTTTGATTAAGCACAAGAGAAACAAGATTGAATGGAATCTGATTCATTCATATCTCATATTTCTTCATTTTACTTTCAGTCTTATTTTGTTGACAACAGAGTTCAATTCGAAACGTAACTAAGCGTACTTACGATCATTCTACTCTAAAATGGAAAATTTTCCTAGAATAGGATTCATTGAAATGTGAGCTTTAAACACGAGTCATAAAGTATAAAATTGTATACATTCATTGAAAAAATAGATTATTACGCTAGAGACAAATTTTATAAGCATTTCTCGGTTATCTTTTAGATACAAGAGAATTTTAGATAAGTACAAATTGAAGAAATAAAACGTTTCTCCTTGTATTTCCCAAAAATAAAGAATTTTCGCAAAACCTTTTCCAACGCTTACGATTTATCTACGAATCTACTTTAGTAAAACTGAAAAGCTCTGTAACATTGAGTTTTTCTTTTCTTTTCTTGCAAGTAATTTTCAATCTTTCTTGCAAGTAATGTTCAATCTTTCAAATTAGAGCCTCAAATTACTCAACGATAAAGCGGTCGAACTCATCACTGAGGGGTGCTGATTCGAACCCGCCCCGTTGGTCTATTGTCGTACCCACTCCCAACACAGTCTTTCCCGACTAGTTGGAGGGGAATTGATCATATTGAAAAAACAAATATTAAAAAAAATCGTAGCCCGAAGTTGGAAAATTGGTGGTGTTGCAAGTACGCTATGCTATAGTGATCCCGCCCGCCAGAGCCTTGATAGCCCAGTCGATATGACCTCGCATGCACGTCTTACTTTTCAGTTATGTGCATTTTAAGAAATTAAATATTATCTCATACAGTAAAAGAAATTAATCGTGAGGAAAACTGTCTGGAAACCACGTAGAGAATTAAGAAAATTCTCAAGTATGAAAGGAATGTGGATTTTCATCTTCCTCCTAACAAGTTAGCCCGCTTACATCTTAGATTGCATCATCACTTACCATTATTATTCACTTAGGTGAGATTATAGTCAAGGGTTAACTAGTAAAGTATAAATTAAAAAAAACAATGCTAATAAGTACCTGAGAATTTTCTTAATTCTCTACGTCTCTGTCAACCCGCATTGGAACCGCGTGGTGGACTATTAGCCTAACCCCTATCATTCTGAGAGGAGACTCGTGCGCAACAGTGAGCCGAATATAGGTTGTTAATGATGATGATGAATGATTAAATACTTCACAACTGCGAGCTTATCGTATTTTATAAAACCTTATAATCACATTCGAACGAACATCAGATTCGTTACATATACGCTAATTGGACCGGCTAAAACTAAAACAGAAGTTATGCGGGTAGTTGAGAACTTTTCAATATAAAATCTTTTTAACGAAGAAATTCAACCGACTTCAAAATCATAGAAATAAACTAAAAAGTGAAAAATAACAACGTATGTGCTACCTAAAAATAAAATAAAAGCGAAAAGTAACAACGTATGTGCTACCTTCTGATAACTTTGAAGGCGGTGCCAACACTAATTTTGTTAAAAATATTTTATTGTTCTGTTTTTAGTGTGTCCTAGAATGGTGAACGAAAGCGGTACAGTCAATTCCGTTATTTTCATTTTAACACAAAAATACTAAATCGATTTCCATGAAAATCAAATGGCAACAATCTGGAAGTATACTCTTTCAAACAAAAAAGGAATTTTCATAACTCATTAGGTTAATAAATGACGAAAATATGAGGTAACAAACATTAAAAAAAACATACGCGCCGAATTAAGAACCTGGTCCTTTTATTGAAGGACGGAGTGACCTTCAAAGCCAAACAGATATCTCTATCTACAGTAGGTCGAGTGACATCTGAAACAGGGATAAGTTCGCAGCATGACGTGATAAATGACAAGAGGAAAGACCTTAATGAAACTACATTCGTCTTCCGAAATTGCCATTTTGAGGAAAACCTGGAAAAGGTATCACCGTAATGCCTTTTATATCACGAGTATTTTTTATATAGCGGTACGTTATCGCTTGACTTTATTAGTAAACTTTGTGAGGCCTCATTCGCACGAGACTTAAAAAAGCGATGCGTTAATTAAAACCCAGCGGTCTTAGTCATCAGTATCCTATCCTAGTAATATTATAAAGGCGAAAGTTTGTGTGTAAGTGTGTAAGTATGTTTGTTCCTCTTTTACGCTGCGGCCACTGAAGCAATTTGGCTAAAATTTGGAATGGAAATAGATTTTACTCTGGATTAACATACTACTTCCTCGTTGTTATCAACCCATATTCGGCTCACTGCTGAGCTCGAGTCTCCTCTCAGAATGAGAGGGGTTAGGCCAATAGTCCACCACGCTGGCCCAATGCGGATTGGCAGACTTCACACACGCAGAGAATTTAGAAAATTCTCTGGTGTGCAGTCTCACGATGTTGTCCTTCACCGTTTGAGACACGTGATATTTAATTTCTTAAAATGCACACAAATGAAAAGTTGGAGGTGCATGCCCCGGAGCGGATTCGAACCCACACCCTCCGGAATTGGATACGTGATATTTAATTTCTTAAATTTCCTACTATACTACAAATAATACAAAGGCGAAAGTTTGTGTGTAACTGTGTGTGTGTGTGTGTAAAAAAAATCCATGGTTCCCGCGGGATTTGTGAAAACTGAATTCCACGCGGACGAAGTCGCGGGCGTCCGCTAGTATAAAACAAAAACAAATGTTGGTGAATTTGAGTGCAATACAAGTCCAAATGTAATTGGTCTGAGCTGATATCGGACGTGTCTAATTCGATGATCACGACGTACTGCGGTGGGGGGAGGGGGGAGGGGGTGGGCGTGTCCGCTCGATAGCTGAAGACGTGCTGAAAAACGACACCAATTGGACCGAACGGTCGTTCTATCAATCTTTCTATCGGGTTGAAGATGATTTGCGTCCCGACTTTATCTGGGACCCGACCATTATCATTATAAGTCATACATCAAAACGTTTCAAGACGTATTTTTTTTTATTATATTTTATTAAAAAAGTTTGATTAATTACTATATCTTATTTGGTTTCAATGATATTGTATAATTGTATGTTTCAAAACGTAAAGATGACTGAAAATTGCATTTAATAGAATAAACAAACTATGCCATAGTTTGTTTTTTCTATTGCGCGTTGAACTACTATGTAATCAAAAAACTATACCACTATTAGTTAGCAAAAATTAATCAATGAAACGATAAACGATTATACTTCGTATTATTTGTGAACAAATTTTTAAAATCAAAGTCAAAGTCAAAGTCAAAATTTTGTTTATTTCAAATAGGCTTAGTTAACAAGCTCTATCGAAACGTCCCGTCGTGACCACGATCTATGCAACTGAGTCGAAATATCGACATTAAAAATCTCGTCGTTTTATCGTTGTATGCACCCGTTTTAATAATTTTCATAATGAACAACCACGAAATAAGTTAAAAAAAATAAAATCATTAATCTACCTGCATGTTCAGCCCAAACTGCGGCCTAATTGTCTAACGCAAACGATTGAATTTGACAGTTAAAATCGTACGTTTTTACTTGTCAAACGGCTATTTCGGATTGTTGTTATTGGCATAGTTAGTTCATTACGATTAGATCGTTATTTTTATACGAAGAGTGAACTGTTCAGTGGTTTGGACTGTGCGTTGATAGATCACTATGTCAGTCACCTTCGAGTAATATATATTTTGATGTATTTTAGAAAATGTACGTTATGTTATATTTAGATGTATTTTTGTTGTTGACAACAAAATCAAAAAATCGTAGCTTGGTTTTTTTTTATTCTAGCAACTATTTTCATTTGTTTGCACATTTCTTTGTCTAGGCAACTGCGGTGGTGAAGTACGCTAACGAAGTTAGATAATTAAGTTTATTCATTATCGTTAGCTCCGCACTAATGAATTGGTTAACTCCTCGAGTTAAACAATTCATTAGCAGCTTTGCGAAAGTATCTAGGTCTAATCTATATAAATCGCTGCTGAGATTTTGTGCTAAGAACACGTCTGTTAAGAATAATATGGGAGCAATGTTGCAACACTAATTTTTTTAAAAAGAGATAATGTTCATAATTATCAGCATTATTTCGCAATTATTTTCTATCAAATAAACTTAATGAAATCGTGTTCTGAAAATTACCATCAGGTCAGAAATACGATCTATTACATATTACAACCATAAATTTATTAAAAATAATATGAATTATAGATTTTACACACAGCCAGCTTCATCATGTCGTGTAGAAATCGAAAAGTGGTGTGAGGTTTTTATCCTCCTCCTAACAAGTTAGTCCATTTCCTTCTTAGATTGCATCATCACATACCATCAGGTAAGATTGTAATCAGGGGCTAACTTGTAAAGAATAAAAAAAAATTTACACAAATCACAAAGTAATGTATTAATTTAAGTATCTTTAAAAATAGAACCTTCATAAAAGTTCAAAATTATGATCAAGCACTCGGCGACCATAGTGTCATTCATAAATTAAGAGGGGAGGTGCTGGAGGTGAAAAGAACAAAAACAACCAAAACTATTTCTGTAATCAAAATCTAAGTTTTTCATTAAATCTTTATATAAGTTTTGAACATAGGATGTTATTTTCAATGTGCCAAGTTTTTCAGACACTAAACAAAGATAGAGTGTGAATGTGGTTACGTGCCAAGATAAAATAACCTAGATATAGTTCATGTAATCTTATTAGATACAAACTTATCTAATAATGTTTGCATATTTATGACTTCACTTGATTAGGCGCCTGAGAAAATGTTTAGAGCATAATTTTTTACATGAACGCGAGTTCAAAAGTCGTCTAATATGCGAGGTTTTGGAAATTAAAGCACTTTACGCAGTTTCTACCCATGAACTGGGTAAAACTGAACCTTTAGCCGTCATTCGCACGAGAGTTTTTTATACGGACGGTTAAAAAAACGTTCAAATACAAGAAATAAACGATTATTCTTCTATTTTCGGGCAGTGTTGCATTTTCAATTTTAGGCGTTGGAAATAGACCTTCATATAACTTCAAACTATATTTGAACGCTTTTTTAACGTATCGCTTAAGGATGATGCTTCAGTTATGTAGACTACCTGCAACAAAAAGGATAAGTGATTTGACTGACATAATATCAACATAATATACCGCAAATTACTGGGACCACAAGAAAATAGTTTTGCCATTAATTATTATTAGTAGACTAACAAAAAGGAAGGATTATTGGAAATTAACTCACTGTTAAGCTAAGTTCCCTCTCAGAATGACAGGGGTTAGGCCAATAGTCTACCACGCTGGCTCAATGCGGATTGGTAGACTTCACACACGCAGAGAATTAAGAAAATTCTCTGGTATGTAGGTTTCCTCACGATGTTTTTCCTTCGCCGTTTGTGGCACGTGATATTTAAATTCTTATTTTTTGGAGTTTAAATATATTAACAATAATTGGAGTTGCATGCCTGGGATCGGATTCGAATCTGCGCCCTCCGAAAAGGCAGATGTTAGAGCCACAGTTATAAGTTATTTACGAGTAAGTAAATAAGGACAAGTATTTGGTATTTTTGTCTTAAAAAAAAACCCAACAAATGGTAAAAATTATAGGAAAAAACATGAAATATAATAAGCACTCGTTCTATGGAAAAAATTCTCACTATTTCTGAGAATGAGTGCTATAAACGACAACTTCTCCCATTATTTACGCGAAACGACATAAACAGGTCAAAGCACTCGCAAACCATGTTTTTTTCATTGGTGACAAACGATCTAGCGTTATCTAGATGGTACGGAGCGTTCTAACGCCGTAACAAAGGAGCCGCTCCGGGGAAAGTCCGATAGTAGTGTTTTACCACTAACTAGGTATTTAACTTGATTTTTTAAGGTAGACGACAAAAAACTTAACCCAAAATAGTTTTGCTTTGTCCGCTAATAAAATCTCTGTATGGAAAAATTGTAAAAATAGTTGGAAAATAAAATTTTAGGGAGAGTTCAAAAGTTCGCAAAATAATTAATTAAAGATTCTTAATTTAACACTCTAACGGCGAAGGAAAACATCATGAGGAAACCTGCATACCAGAGAATTTTCTTAATTATTATCTGCGTGTGTGAATTGGGCCAGCGTGGTGGAATATTGGCCTAACCCCTGTCATTCTGAAAGTAGACTCGAGCTCAGCAGTGAGCCGAATATGGGTTGATAACGAAAACTTCTTAATTTAACATATTATACTTTTCACTATGAATAGTGGAATGCATTTTTCACATTTTGAACATTATGTATCTGAATATTATATTTATTTATACCAATGAATGTCTTTTGATTCTCTTCAAAATAGTTGTCTACAGTTATCTCATTTATTTATTTATTTATATCAGTGAATTCAAAAAATTCAGATCTCGTTGTAACTGTAATTGTTTTGACCCCGGTAACTCTAATTTGAAAAAAAAAGAAAAGTGACTGGGTAGCTGGGGTAGAAGACGCGATATGGAGCTCAGACTCACCACACTCCTCCAATCCTGGCTGGCAGGCTTAAGGTAATAATGTTAAGTTCATTAAAGACTACTATCAATAGGCGTACATAGAGGAGGGGCCGGGTGGGTCTTGCCCACCCTAGGATTCTGGGCCGATTTGAAACTCTATGATGGATTCATTTTCAAACTGGACTAAATGGCATTTATTGCGATAATTCTCGATTTGTTTTATATTTACATAATAAAAAAGAGACAATTAAATTTTTTATTTTAAATATTTTAATATATATTATTTTAATATCTGCCAAAATATACAAAGAAAAAACAGTCGAGCCGTTTCAGAGGCCTGCAACCTTTGTGGTTCACACATCATCAACATCTTAAACGAATGTTTTATATTAAGTGTCGACTCTGTTGAGCGGTAAATGGGGCCAGGCCCACCCCAGGATATAATCCTAGATACGCCAATGCTACTATCACATGTTAATAATGACCCGGACCGACGGCTTAACATTCGCCGAGGCACGAAAATTACCATATTAACACTAAATAATAATTTGTTCAATATCACTACATAGTATAAAACAAAAAGACGCTTTCTCTGTCCCTATATCCGTATGTATGCTTAAATCTTTAAAACTACGCAACGGATTTTGATGCGGTTTTTTTTAAATAGATAGAGTGATTGAAGAGGATGGTTTATATGTATAACTAGCCCGTTCCAACTTAGCATGGGTACAATGCTGATACTTAATACACTACAGAAAAACTGTGAACGTTGTATAATATATAAAAATATAACGGCCCGCTCCGGCTTCGCACGGGTATCACACTAATATTATAAAGGCGAAAGTTTGTGTGTAAGTGTGTGTGTGTGTGTTCCTCCTTTACACTGCGGCTACTAATTGGCTGAAATGGAAATAGATCTTTGGGTTAACACATAGGCTACTTTTCATCCCGGAAAAATCCATGGTTTCCGTGGAATTTGTGAAAAACTGAATTCCACGCGGACGATGTCGCGGGCGTAGTATTCAATGTAATCTTCACCTGCATAATCACTTAACAGCAGATGAGATTGCTGAACAATCCTGACGTACAAAAATAGTCGTAAAGTTCAAGTACCTAACAACATTCTCCTATTCTGATGCACTTAAGTGCGTTATCTAAGCCTAACATTATCGGATATGTGAAAATACTCTCCCTACGGTTACATAACCACAGTACACATTGTCAACACATGTAAGTGGTAAATAATTACGCATAGTGTCTATTTAAGGTCACTCGGTCAGTTTGTTTCGATATTTTACTGAATTTTTATAGTGTAAGAGTTAGTATTACTTGTAAACTCACGCGAACGAAGTCTAGTTAGACTTCGTTCGAGTAAGTTTAGAAGTTTTTAATTTTTATTATTATTACTATTTTATTTTATAGCTGTGCTCGGTAATATATAGATATATTATACCAAAAAAACAATAAAAACCAATTTTCTCACTCTATCGCTGTCTATCTACTCTATCACACAAACTCACGATGTTTTACTCAGATCAGCGTTTGAGACATGTGATATTGAATTGTATAGTAGATACCTACTTATTCTACTTCTTCTATTTCTAACTTAGGAATTCTCTGTAAATAGCTCTATTGCTCATAAAAATTGTCTCTTTTTAACCGACTTCCAAAAAGGAGGAGGTTCTACGTTCGGCTGTATGTATGTTTTTTTTTTTTTTTTTTTTATGTATGTCCAGCGATAATTCCGTCATTTGTGGACCGATTTTGAAAATTCTTTTTTTGTTTTGAAGGGTTTGATTCCAGGGTGGTCCCATTTTTTTCATGTCAGGATCTGATGATGGCATCCTGGAGAAATCGAGGGGAACTTTCGAAAATTGTAAAGACGGCTAGTGCGTTTGTTAGTGTTTCCATTAGGTATTTTAAACCACTACATTTTTATGAAGGTCTGGAGTTGGTCTGATGATGGAGCCGATACACAGACGATGGAACTCGTCAACGATTTACAGTAGGTACCTTTTGTTTGGGCTTGATTTATTTGTATTGATGAGAACTTTCCACCTAGATGGGTTGTGACTGTATTAAGGGTCTGATGATGAAGACGAAGGAGAGTTAAGAGAACTACTCAACGGTTCACAGTAGCTACCTTGTGTTTGGACTTGATAAATTTGTATTGATGAGAACTTTCCACCTAGATAGGTAGTGACTGTATTAGTGGTTTGGTGATGAAGACGAAGGATAGTTAAGGGAACTCCTCGACGGTACACAGTAGCTACCTTGTGTTTTAACTTGATAATTTTGTATTGATGAGAACTTTCCACCTGGATAGATTGTGACTGTATTAGGGGTCTGGTGATGGAGATAAAGGAGAGTTAAGGGAACTCCTCGACGGGTCATAGTAGCTACCTTGTGTTTGGATTTGAATTTTATATTGATGAGAACTTTCCACCCATATGGATTGTGACTGCACAGGGCGTCTGGTGATGAAGATGGAGGACAGTCAACTTTCACGTTTTTCTGAATATTCATATTACGTGTGGATAAAGCGGGAGTAAAATTTTGTATATGAGTTAAGGTAGTATTTTTAAAATTGGGATTGTAGGACTTAGATACTTATCATAAGAAAATAACGTTTCAACTAATTGCTCATTAAATTTTGTTCACACTCAGTAGGTGTGCTAACACTAAAAATGAAAAAATAAAAATTTTAATAAAAAAAATTCAACCGACTTCCAACTCAAAAATTAACCTAAACTAAAAAGCATAAAATAACATCTTACCTATGTGCTACCTTCTGATCAGTTTGAAGGCGGTGCCAATCCAGTGACATGTTTTAATTAAAGCCGTTTCTGAAAGAACCACAGAAATTGTGTAATTTAAACAGCTTGAATTAAAACATCACTGGCTTGGCACCGCCTTCAAACTGATCAGAAGGTAGCACATAGGTAAGATGTTATTTTATGCTTTTTAGTTTAGGTTAATTTTTGAGTTGGAAGTCGGTTGAATTTTTTTTATTAAAATTTTTTTAAATATTAATATCCTCACATTTTAGAACTTCCAAAATGTTCTAGTAAAATCCACGATAACAATATAAATAGTTACACAGTAACATATACCTTGAATCATCGATATAAATCGTTAGATGGGCCCCTCCATACTAAATAACGCACACTTATATGTCATTACCCAAAGACGTGCACGCACATCTTATCTTAGTACGAAACAAGCGCATGCGGTTAGTGGACGTGGACTTAAAAAATATTCACTGTTTTTTTTTTCATTTTAATCCCTTAATTATGCCTTCGTGTTCATTTGGAAGTGTAAAAACCACAACATGAATAAAGAGAAATGTGTTACGAGTGATGACGTACTCAATGTGCGAAATGACAATTCTGCGACGCTTTGAGGCCCATCTAACGATCTACGATCGATGCCTTGAATGAGAAGCCTGCATCAGAAAATTGAGGGCAATTTTATTCTTAAAATTAGATAATAAGACTATATAATCGTTCACATGATAATATTTTCTTACCTTTTTAGTGTTATAAATATTACTGATGATGATTATGATGTAAAATTACATATAAATTGTGTATTATGTGTTAATTAATGGATTATATGAAACCCTCAAGTACTTTGCACGCCATGTTTGGCACTGTGACGTAAAGTAAAATTAATATGTTACTCCTATGTAACTCTATTACATTATACTAGCTGCGCCCTGCGGTGTTACACGCGAGAATAAGTATATAAATAAACCTAATAAAATTTTTCTGGGATAAAAGAAGCATAATGTATTACTGCAGGTCATAATCTATCTCCATTCTAAATTTCAGCTAATTCGGTTCAGTAGCCGCGGCGTGAAAGAGTAACAAACATTCATATTATAACCATCAGTTTTTTCCCAAACGGTCACCCGAAAATCTCTGAAATCATGATTTTTTTCAGGATAAAGAGTAGTCTATGTGTTAATCCAGGGAATGATTTATTTTCATTTTATCCGAATCGGTTTAGTAGTTGCGGCGCTATTACGTAATAAACTTCCAAACTTTCAGATTGGTTCAAAATGGTTTTTGAGTTAAACCGTATCAAACAAACAACTCATAAAATCAAATCTTACCTCATTTTATATATTGTTAGTTTAGACACTTACTATAACACCTCACATTGTTCTGCCATATAATTTATTTTACTCTAAAATACTATTGCCATTAAATATATTTCACATATGAGGGTGAAGCTATACATTTTTTTTCTATATTTAATTTTTTATACATTATTTTTCATTTATGCTAATTTAAATCTGGTTCCACTGTAATTTCACAGACACCGGTCCATCCGTTTTGGTAGAGTTAGCTGACACTCTCACACAGATAAAAATTGTATAAACGAAAGAAAGATCTTAAGTATGTTATACAAATAATATATTTTACCTATTAAATAAAAAGTTACCACAATCTCTTAGACTATTTGAACTCTCGGTCGATACAGGAAAGGTCAAACTTACTTCTATTTGTAGATGAAGTGAATTTTATGTTACGTTTTATATAGGCTGTTGAATCTTAGTCGCTATGAAGTTAAACATAGAACTCACAATCACTCAGCGGACGATGTACACTGCTAAACTTGGTTCAAGTATTTGTACCTATGACCTATCCGATTTAAGCCGCCCTCAAACTATTGAACTATCACCGGATACAAGTATTATATTTAAAAATCCTGCCCTGCAAGTAAGAAATACTAAACGGATTTTGATGCGGTATTCATAAATGCAAATAAATAAATTGGTTCAAATGAAAGAACAATATTTTATATTAGGTAACTAGGTAAAACCTAAACTATGTCAAAAAAAAAATATGTTAAAAATGTCGAATACATTTTATTACAGATGTCGAAAAAGCTCCCAAAGATTTTTTCGTTGGAATTGGAAAGAATGTGTATCCGTTTGGAGTTTTACGATTGGAGTTAAATTCTCAATGAAGACTATAAAATACACATACATGATATTAAGAGTGAAAGATTCTCAAGGGAGGTTGTAAAAAAAATCAAAACGCTTTTTGATAACGCAACCATTAGAGCCGTGATAGCCCAGTGGATATGACCTCTGCCTCCGATTCCGGAGGGTGTGGGTTCGAATCCGGTCCGGGGCATGCACCTCCATCTTTTCAGTTGTGTGCATTTTAAGAAATTAAATATCACGTGTCTCAATCGGTGAAGGAAAACATCGTGAGGAAACCTGCATACCAGAGAATTATCTTAATTCTCTGCGTGTGTGAAGTCTGCCAATCCGCATTGGGCCAGCGTGGTGGACTATTGGTGGTAGAGGAGACTCGGGCTCAGCAGTGAGCCGAATATGGGTTAATGACGACGACCATTAGTAATCCTTAATTTCATAATTGTCTTGTACAGAATACAAATTAAAAAAAAATAGGGTGACTTTCATAATACAAAAAAGGTATTGTAATCTGGGAATCGAATTAGGTATGTGATGATCAGGCATCTGGTCTAGCAAAAGCATTTTGACATTGAATAAAACAATATTCATCTTTTATTTAATTACCTCCAAACTATCTAATAGCGTAATAAAATAAAAGAGAAACAATTAAAATCTAATTACGAACGTTAAGAAGATTTTATCTCGAACGTTAACCTACCTAATAACGTTATACTTTATGGCCTGAAGCAGTCAGTTAAACTGGTTAAACAATTATTTTATATCTAGTACTTGTTTAATCTTACAATATTTTGTTGTATTTTACGAGTATATTTTCTAATGTCATACTTGCTGGCCATATATTAGCGGATGTAGACGCAAATGCCTGCTTTTTATTAGATTCGATGGTCTGGCTAACACAGTCTATCGATTAACAAATATTTACCTTTAAAAGTAAATGAAGTTGGTATATTTTTATCATCATCATCATCATCATATCAGCCGATGGACGTCCACTGTAGGGACTTTCATACATCACGATACCTGCATCCAGCTAACCCCTGCGACTCGCTGGATGTTGTCAGTCCACCTGGTGGGGGGTCGACTAACACTGCTCTTACAGGTGTGGGGTCGCCATTCCAGCACTTTGGGACCCCAACGTCTATCGGCTCTTCGAACTATGTGGCCTGCCCATTGCCACTTCAGCTTAGCGACTCGCTGAGCTATGTCAGTGACTTTGGTTCGTCTGCGGATCTCCTCACTGTGTTATTGTTGTAACAAAAATATTGCCTTCGTTTTACACATAAGTTTAGACATTGTATTTCAATTTAATGGCTTAATTTCTTGTTATAACCCACAATAAACAATATATTTAATAAATAATAACATTACACAATATAAATAAGAATCATAAAATTATTAAACATTGCATCTTCAATCAAAGTGGCACAAGACAAAAATATGGCTTTTTTATTCAAATCCAAATTATTCGTGCCGAAGTGAAACTAATTTGTTGCACTGCAATGCAATTAAAAGTGAATCATAAATCTTAATTGCATTAAAAACGTCACAACAGTGACATAACTTGTGTTATGTTAGCAACTATCACCTACCATCAGATAGGAGCGTTAACTGTGAGCATTATGCACGCCTATTACTTTGGTCAGAACCGTGACGTCATAAATTACCATTTCGACGTATCCGAAAATTGAATACTATTTTTTTTTTATTGAGAGGCCTAATAAGTATACAAATCATAGCCACGTGGGATGGTGGCATGAATACTGGCTGCATTTCCGCGCTGGACGGCTAGATCCTTTGCGCAAAAAATGAGCATGCTGTTTTGCCGAGTTTCAAAAAGGGGGTGTCTATTTTTAGCAACGATTTTATGCTACTAGATATGTTACGTGCCTACTAAATCAACGCAAAATTAATCCGAGTTTAGATACTCAACTGAGCGCACACATGCACAATTTTGTTATTTGTTGTAAAATTACCTATACACATTAGCGACACAATGGGGATGATGACTAGGTTTGAATATATTGATTTTTATGATACATTCGGGTAAATATGGTCAATGTTAA
Organism: Bicyclus anynana; assembly: GCF_947172395.1. Taxonomy (NCBI): domain Eukaryota; kingdom Metazoa; phylum Arthropoda; class Insecta; order Lepidoptera; family Nymphalidae; genus Bicyclus; species Bicyclus anynana. Next base: position 2,207,127 of record NC_069092.1, read on the forward strand.
CTAATTTATACGTAAAAAGCAAAGATTGTCTGGATATTTGCAAAATAAATGAGTTTATAAAATTTCAAAATCTATTAAAAATTATCGTAATTAGATGAAAATTTTTTAATATGTGAACTATAAACATAAACGCACAAATAACAAAGATGTTAGTAATTTTGTTGGAACGCCCATACAAATCTAACGATCATTACTTTACCTACGACGTCATTAGTTCGTGCCATTTTGTATGGGGCGTTTTTCAGGGATCCGCGACAGCGCCGCAAATTTGACCGTTTAAATCCCTGTAGCTCCGAAAGTAATGATACCCTGTTACTTTTACAAAATTGCTTTACTATTAGCGTACTCTTAATTTACATACAATTTAAAAAACTGTCATCATCCCTATTAGGCACCATATTTTATAATGCCTAACTAACTATGTTCCCTAGCGAAGTGCATCTGCGAACCCTCCCCTCCCGCTCGAGATGCACCCTTTACACATTTGAATGAGCTTTTTCTTGGTTAAGTTAATATTGAACAATTTGCCAGTATCCAGTCCTGGCAAATTGTTTATGCCTCAGTTTGATTTTTAGGGTAATTAAAGAGGCCATGGAAATAATTTTACGAAGTCTCATTTAGCAATATGTAAATGAGCTTCATTTTAAATGCAATTAGGAAACTTCCGTTGGTATAAATCATAAGATATACAATTTGTAAGACGAAGCTACGCTAGTTAATTTACGACAGTGAAATAAAATTATATGTCTCCGTATAGCAGTTAATTCGTAATGGTTCATTACGAATTCAGGGCCAACGTCACCGTACTAAGTTCAAAGCCTTAAGTCACATATATTCAGTAGGTACTAGTTAGAAGCCGTGATAGCCCAGTAGACCTACGGAGAGTGTGGGTTCGAATCCGGTCCGGGGCATGCACCTCCAACTCTTCAGTTGTGTGCATTTTAAGAAATTAAATATCGAGTGTCTTAAACTGTGAAGGAAAAACATCATGAGGAAACTTACATACTAGAGGGTTTTCTTAATTCTCTGCTTGTGTGAAGTCTGCCAATCCGCGTTGGGCCAGCGTGGTGGACTATTGGCCTAATTTCTCTCATTCGGAGAGGAGACTCGAGCTCAACAGTGAGCCGAATATGGGTTGATAATTATTTCCTACTATCCATATATATGTATTTCCTACTAGCCTTTATCTACCCTTGCATTATAATACACATACTCGTAGGGGTAAGACTATAAATATCGACGAGAAATATATTGCAACTGGCACTCATAATATTTATTTATCAATGAATATGTTTAGTTAGGTCATAACATAAGGATGCGAAATAAGGGACACTATTTACAAAATAAATATTTTTTACTCTGAAAATATTCATTTTAGAGCACATTAGACATTTTTAATTAATTTTCCTTACAGAATATAACCCAAGAATTATGCTAAATACTCCCGAACATCCTGTATAATACCTCTATAGATCTATCAACGTCTGTCCTACAAGTAGCTCGTCCTTGAATGAACGTGCGTAGCAGTAGACACGTAAAATAACATCACAACACATCAATATGTTTCCTAATTCTATCCGTTTGTACAAACACACTCTGAGCTAATCCATCTTACAATACTCATAAATAACTTAATCTAACCATGTATGTCAATACGTTTGTAACACCTAAAAAGGCTGAACGTATTTAGATGAAATTTAGCACAGAGATTAAAGTCTAATAGTATAAGTACTCATGTACTGCTTATTTCGATATATATGCTAGTAATAGTAGGATAAATTTGCTAGTACGAGTAATCTTATATTGCTAGTACACTAATGTTATAAAGGCGAAAGTTTGTGGGAAAGTATGTAAGTGTGTAAGTATGTTTGTTCCTCTTTTACGTTGCACTACTGAAGCGATTTAGCTGGAATTTAGAATGGAATTAGATTTTACTCTGGATTAACACATAGGCAAAATCCAGGAAAAATCCTTGGTTCCCGCGGAATTTTTAAAAAATTGAATCCGACGCGGAAGAAGTATACTATAAAATAATAGAAACGGAATAATCATAGAGTAAAATAAATTACCAGAAATTATTAATTAACAGTTTCGTCTGTGTTTGTTAATTAATCTCCGTATAATTGTTTGATAATATTATTCAATTTACAACACTTTTGACTTTCTAATGATTTATTATTATTATTCAGTGTTAGTTTTATTACCTATTGAAGTATTCTAAAGGAGTATGTACTCGTATCGTATATGTATCGTAGGAGTATGAAGTTGATAATGCAAAACAGCCATTAAAAATGTCTGTTTAACTAAACTAAGCTAATAGCTATATTTAGTTCAATCTAAACTCTACTAATATTTTCATTTCAATTTGATTTATGTTATTAGAAATTAATAGAAGTTTCTCCTAGTACGTGTATGACATTAGAAAATATTAAATGTACATATTTCAGCACCTAATCATTAAATTGTGGAGGCTTTATATAAGGGGACTAGCTGACGCCGTGCGGTTTTAACCGCGTGGTTCCCGTTCCCGAAGGAATACGGGGATAATATGTAGCCTATATCCTTCCTCGATAAATGGGCTATCTAACACTTAAAGAACTATTCAAATCGGACCAGTAGTTCCTGAGATTAGCGCGTTCAATTAAACAAACACCATTTTTGACGGCCTCCGTGGCGCAGTGTTATGCGCGGTGGATTTACAAGACTGAGGTCCTGGGTTGGATCCCCGGCTGGGTCGATTGAGGTTTTCTTAATTGGTCCAGGTCTGGCTGGTGGGAGGCTTCGGCCGTGGCTAGTGACCACCCTACCGACAAAGACGTACCGCCAAGCGATTTAGCGTTCCGGTACGATGCCGTGTAGAAACCGAAAGGGTTGTGGATTTTCATCCTCCTCCATCCTCCTCCTAACAAGTTAGCCCGCTTCCATCTTAGACTGCATCATTACTTACCACCATGTGATTGTAGTCAAGGGCTAAGTTGTAAAGGAAAAAAAAACACACAAACTCTTCAACTTTATAATATTAGTATAGATTTACCTAATGTATTTATTTATAAATCAAATTATTTGATATTTTTAATCTAAGGGCTATGTCATACATACGTTAGCCAACCATGTTTATTTCTATCCTAATTCTAAACCCAGCCGCGTACTGTGAAATGCTCAAGGAATAACCAATTCCTTTGATGGCGTATTTCTACATCATTTCACTATCTTACAAATATCTGAGGAGAGAAATAAAATGATGTTTTGTATTCTCATAGTGTTTGGATGTTTCCATCAATGGTAATTCGTAGGTTGCCAAGGCCGGATGTTAAGGTCTTCATAGACAAAATATATTGGGACACTTCCTTTTTTGATCAAAATGGAGTCAGTTGATTCAATTCACTTCTTCGTAGGTTGTCAAGGATATTTGTTAACAACTTTGGGCGCTTTAAAAATTATAAAACGAATAAAATGCATCTGCTGGCAGTTTATTTTTAATACCAAAATGTATTTATTTTACTTATGAGTTATAACATACTAACCGGTCAAGCTTCGCTTTGACTTTTGTGCACTTCTTCCCTATCCCAACCCCTACCCTACCCGTACTCTACCCCTACCATACCCTACCCTATGAAAATTATGAGAATCTCAGAAATCACGAATATGAAATGCCTTTTTGGTCCAGTGGTTAAACTGTTTAGTCCTGGGTTTGAATTCTGAGTCTATGAAATATTTACTTCCTTTCCGTAGACAAATCGGTGCTGCCACACCCCCTTGACTCTCGAGCATATTAATAAACCGCCGATACCGATTATTATCAACCCGTCAACCCGCATTTGATCAACTTGTTGGATCTAAATCCGTCTACTTTATAGAGCCCATATAAATATTGATGCCCAATGATACACCTAGTACCTAATCGTGGTATTTCGCCACCATTAAATAAAAACATGCAATCGAAGAACCTAACTTCGAAGTACCCACTATAACCTTATAAAAATTACCTAATAAATAGGTACCCACATAACGTATATCTTTATAAGTACTTTGATAGAGTTATGTGATTTTTTACAATGGCCAAATGTCATTGTCTCACTCACTCTCTATGTTGGCCAATTCATTTTAACACTCATACAAATGTTTGTGTTAAAATACAATATCTGACTGACGGTGATTGAGATGGATGGTGTAATATATTATATCAGCAATTGATGCTGTGGGTCAAGTAGGTATGCATGTTGTACGCCATATTTATATAACAAAGACATTATTATCTTCTATCTATACTTATTCTATATTTATACATCTCGTATCGATCGAGATCTGTTTTTATGGTCTAAGAGCCGGCATTAGAAATACATACCCTCATCTGTTATCAATTAGTGCTATGAAATAAATGATAGATAATGTTTACACGCAACACGCGTGTAGACATTATGATGCGTGTGTGTTGCCAGTGATGACCTATGGTTCCAAGACTTGGTCGCCAACTATGGGCCTCATAAGAAGGCTCAGAGGCACACAGCGGGCGATGGAACGAGCTATGTTTGGAGTATATCTGCGTGATCGAATCGGAAATGAGGGGATCCGCAGAAGAACCAAAGTCACCGACATAGCTCAACGAGTTGCGAAGCTGAAGTGGCAAAGTGCTGGAATGGCGACCCCGCACTAGTAAGCGCAGTGTTGGCCGACCCCCCACCAGGTGGACTGATGACATCAAGCGAGTTGCAGGAATTTGCAGGATGCAGGTGGCTCGGTATCATGATGTTTGGAAGTCCCTACAAAAGGCCTGCAGTGGACGTCCATCGGCTGATATGATGATGATGATGATGAATGTTTACAGTGACACATTGCAAATAGATTGCCTAAGTAAATTGCGGTCAAACACTCTCGGAAACCATCAAAGGCAAACTAATACAGTTAAATTAAGCATAAAACAAGCTTTCATTTGACATATTAGACGACTTAATAACTGATGAGTGTATATAAATCACATTACTTAACGGTTTATATCTGGCAACCCCACAGTAGCAGTGTGAAAGCAGGCAACCTTTACTTTTCCAATTCTTTTGGTTATATTACATTACTATAACTAGTGCACGATTTTTTTTAAATAAGGGGGGAAGATTATATAAATTAAAAAATATAATCATTTAATACTGTTAGGCAATTTAATTAGGCAACTTAAGTGCAATGTGTCAATGTGAATATTTTGTATCATTTATTTCTTATCCCAATTAGATAACAGATGAGGGTATATTTTTTACGCCGGATCTCGTCGTAGTAAATGCGCCTTGTCTAATATATAAAAATCTCGTGTCACAATTTATTGTAATGGTTAATGAGTTGTTCGTAAAGTATTTTTTACCCTTTTACCCCTTCCCCCTTTTAAATCGCGATTTTAGTATTTTTGTATGAAAGAATATGGCAGAACAAAGTATGTTAATCTGTTTCAACGCAGAATGGAAACAAGTTTGGAAAGTTTAAATTTAGAATACTTATATGAATTAAGAACAGAGTTGTTTCGATGGTTCTGTTAGTTGGTTTAGGTTTTATTCTTGCCATGTTGCGGTAGTTTACGAAATGTTCCCGTGGCTCAGTCATCAGGCGGCGAGTCGGAACACCGTGGGGTTTTAGTCGGTTGAAGTCCGACATAACCTTCTTGCCTCCCCGTGGCGAGAAGGTTATGTTAGACTCAGGATTTCCCCCACGTAAAAAAAAGGATTTATTCTTAACATGCACTAGTGATTGATGCATTAGTCACTAAAATAGTTTAAATAATTATATTCATATTTATTTATATTCAGACGACGCACTGCGGTTTCACCCGTCTGGTTCCAGTTCCCGTGAGAATACGAGGATAAAATATATCCCATGACACACAAATAACGTGGTCTTCTAATAGCAAAAGAATTTTCTATAATCGGTATAGTAGATCCAGAGATAACCCCCCTACAATACCACAAACTTTACCTATTTATAATATCAATATAGATATTATAGACATAGATGTAATGAGTGGTACGATTTTAAATCAATCGGGTTTTTTTTCAAATTCGTATCTCTCTCTCTCTATAGTCGTTCCTTAATTACTGAAGATCGTGGTCCTGGTAAGATCCCAGCCTCCTGCATGTTCACGCCTTCCATCGGCTTCTGTTGTTAAAATTAGTAAATTTTACGTAATATAGGAAAATGACGTTGAGGAATAGAGGCGCATGTCCAAAACGACGGTCATTTACGAGTCATCAAGCGCTGATGACGGCGGCGCCATTAGCCCTGCACGACAATAACCCGCACGATCACTTCGAGATCATCTGCTAAAATTCACCTTATCCACAGAGTAAGTGTGAAACGTAGACGCGCATGCAGCGCTATTTGAGATGCCTGTTGAATTTTGAATTGCTCTTTGAAATTGCATTATGGACAGCGGGCCACAGCTACTCATGCTGTACTACAGCTGATGGACGTCAAATCTTGATAACACTGAATTACTGTTGCTATAAAATTCCTTGATTAAGCTGCTTGAAAAAAATTATAAGTTGATTTTATACGATTTTTGCGAGTATGTAAGCTATATAAAATATTTTTTATTCCAAAGTAATAATAGCGGAATTCCATAATTTATGTATGTAAAAATTGCTTGATAAAACGGAAAACTAATATATCCCAATCAATCATAAATAGCAGTAGTATTTATTATTTTAATATAGTAAACATTGCTTACGGAATAGGTAGAACGTCCACACGCTTATAACTGTGCGTATAGGCCCTGCTAGGCGCATGGCCTGCGATCTGGTATAAAAAGTAAGTAAGCGGAGTCTCATGTACCTATAATTTATATATCACACTCTTCAAAGCTGAACACTGATGCTGATTAGTGGTAGAATTAAACAAAATAGCAGTATTTCTACCTTGGTTTATAGTTGCTGTCGTAGCCACAAAAAGCGACTACTTGTTTGTACTACTAATTTTAGGCACATGTTTATTCATAACAGCTCCGTCTATCTTTTCGTTAGTCAGTGCAAGAGATCATCTGCAAAATATTCACCTAATTATGTATGGACGTTGTATTACTGACAATTACTATTTAATATTTCCTTTACGCAATGTAACCTAAATTCGTTGTAACGACTGTACTGTGTGTACGAATACAATACGGATAAAATATTTTTAATGATTTCCGCTTGATTGCAACCTCGACTGACGACGTAGAATTTAAATCATAGATAAATGTTAATGTTATTGTGATTTAAATCTTTCAATTTGCAGCTTCGTTCTACTGTAGAGCAATGCTTTGAGATTCTCCCAGTGATCGTATCAGAATTAAGGAGAGCCGCAGTATAACTAAAATATTTTTATTCTTTACATGTAAGCCCTTGACTACAATCTCACCAGATGGTAAGTGATGATGCAATCTAAGATGGATGCCTAACTTGTTAGGAGGAGGATGAAAATCCACACCCCTTTCAATTTCTACACGACATCGTACCGGAACGCTAAATCGCTTGGCGGTAAGTTTTTGTATGTAACTAGCTACAGCCGAAGACCCCACCAGCCAAACCAGGACCAATTAAAAAGACTTCAATCGGCCCAGCTGATGATTGAATCCAGGACCTCCGTTTTGTAAATCCACCGAGCATACGTCGCGAAGTTCAAGTGGCAATGGGTACATGCTTCGATGAGCCAATTGACGTTGGACTGATAAGGTGCTGGAATGGCAACCCCCCACTGCAAAGCGCAGTCTTGGTCGACCCCCCAACTAGGTGTACCCATGATGTCAAGCAGGTAACGGGGAGTCACTGGACTAAACACGCTTTGAGGCCCACAAATAAAATTAAGTTACTTGGGCAAGCATGTGGAACGTGGAAAATTTACCTTATCTTACTACCGCCCTTTCTAAATACATGAATTTATGATTCTTTGTTACATAAAATAATAAAAACCAAGTGTCTGTACCGTGATAGCCCAATGGATGTGAACTCTGCCTCCGATTCCGAATGGTGTGGGTTCGAATCATGTGGCATTCACCTCCAAACGGTGAAGGAAAACATCGTGAGGAAACCTGCATGTCAGAGAATTTTCTTAATTCTCTGCGTGTGTGAAGTCTGCCAATCCGTATTGGGCCAGCGTGGTGGACTATTGGCCTAAGCCCTCTCATGTGAGAGGAGACTCAAGCTCAGCAGTGAGCCGAATATGGGTACATCATGAGGATCCCATTCCCGTAAGAATACGGGGATAAAATTTGACATTCACATATAACGTGGCTTTCTAATGGTAAAAGAATTTTCAAAATCGCTTCGATAAATCCAGAGATTACCCCTTAAAACACCACAAACTTTACCTCTTTATACTATTAGTAAAGATTATGATAATCAGAACCAAAAATGAGAAGAGTTAAAGAACAAATAAAACCTCACCTTATAGTCCTTATACCTTCGCAAAAATAAATTAAGTATAAGGTGTTTAATAGATTCATTAGGAGAAACCTATTTTTTTATTCATACGAAGAAAAAAAAGTTAATCCAATCCGCATTTGGCCTGGTGGACTAACCCCTCTCATTCTGAGAGCAGACCCGTGCTCAGCAGTGTGCCGAATATGGGTTGTTAATAATGATGATGAGTGAAATTTAATAAAAAGAAAAATAGTTTATTTTTTTTCGAAAAATATTAGCTTTTTTTTTTGAAGTAGCGAGCGTCTGCTGGCACTCAATAAAGCCGTGATCGAAAGTGTATTATTACATAAACCACACAAAATACTGTAAAACTATAATTATAGTTAGATGAATATGCTAAATGCCTCGGATTTGAGTTAAATATACATGATGTTAATTACGTACATTTAGTAATACACGCTTCGGCGATTCAGAAATAGTAAATAACATTTGTTATATGTATATTAGACCTTTTTCTAGGTTATGCCATATATCGCAGATATGTGGCATAACCTAGAAAAAGGTCTAATATTCTATATTTTATTATTCTTAAATAATTGTGATGTGTGGCATAATGTAGTAATAAATATATTTTCTTTCTTTCTTCTTTCTTATTACGTGTATAAAAATACGCTTTAAATTTGGATGGTTCAGCCCTCCTCCTAACAAGTTAGCCCGCTTCCATCTTAGACTGCATCATCACTTACCATCAGGTGAGATTGTAGTCAAGGGCTAACTTGTAAAGAATAAAAAAAAATCCTTACTCTATAGTTGCCTATCCTACTCGTCAAGGTCTAGCTATTGCTATTATAGCTAGACCTTCACGAATGAAAACTATATGAAATCTCTTTAGATTTCAAATGGTTTTCACCAATGTATGAAGTGCTCTATATTCTTATTCATGTTTTGTATAAATTGGCAGAAATATGACTGTGGTTGTTCGAAATGTCGGAAAAATTATGGTAAATGGGAGTTTAAACGTAGGCGTCTACTTATCACAGATCACTACGCATCGCAACAAACGGACTTTTAATTTTACGGTTGATAAAATCTGTTCGATGCGATACGTACGATGCGGATCAGTGGACGCACTTGTATGACTTTCTATACGAAGAATACTAAAATCTGTTTGATGCGATGCGTCCGATACGTACTCATACTATGCAGATCTGTGGACATCTACCATTATGGGTTTGCGCTGTGAAAACTAATAAAATTGTACATCACGTTCTTTGCAAGCGCTGTAAAGTATTGTTCTGTTTTTAGGGGATGGTTTTCCGCATACCATCAGCTTCCTTATTTACTATAAAAATATACAGAGACGTGATAGCCTAGTGGATTTGACCGCTGCCTTCGATTCGGAGGGTGTAGGTTCGAATCCGGAGCATGTACCTCCAATTTTTCAGATACCTATATATATTTTAACAAATTAGATAACACGTGTCTCAGACTGTCACAAATCGCGACGAAACCTACATACATGAGAATTGTCTTAATTCTATATGTGTGTGAAGTCTGCCAATCCGCAATTGGCCAGCGTGGTGGACTAAAGCCTAACCCGTCTCATTCTGAGAGGAGACTCGTGTTCAACAGTGAGCTAAATATGATGATGATGATAAAAATATCAAATCGGAGTTACGTTTTCTGGAAATCCACGTCTCATGCCTTCCTAACCGATAGTAATGTCACCTGATAGAGTTGTTTTTTTCAAAAGTACCTGCTTAAAAGAATGTAAACGAATTTTAATGACGTCAGAGATTCGTTTTCTTGGATCTTCTCCAATGATGTTAAATACTGTTAGATGTGTTACTAGGTCATAAAAAATTAGGCGCTCAAAAGAGGAAATATCCCCATCTCAAAGTTAGTTGTCAACAACGAACGTTATTTAAACAAATAATAAATACCTAAATATCGTCTACAATGTCGAGTGGTGTGTTCAGGATGTGTAAAAACTATATATATACATAAATAAATAATGGAATTAAAGACAAAATTATGCATGTATGCGCTCAGTGTTATAGCCTATTATTCGGATCACTTTTTGCAGTGATGTTATAGGGACGTAACCGATGTATAGTATAAAATTATCTTTAATCTTCTTAGTGTAACCCGGTGTGTCTTCCGGTACTAAAGTCGCTACTGACTGATTAAATTAGCTTTTCAAAATTACATAAAACACCACTTGAAGTAAACGCATTTCAATCTCAGTTTTAATAGAAATTACGAATGTCTTGCGTAAGACCGCTTCGGGGTTTACGAGGTAAAAGAATGTTAAGACCGAAGTGTTAATTGAAAGATGATGATATGGCCGTTCGAAATACTCAAGCAGTGTGGGCACTCATTAGCGCGTCACAAATGTCAAGTGCTCAAGTAAAAGTGTTTGACGTGACGACATGTTCTAAGTGCTACATGAATACGGAACTGCATGAACAATGATCAATATGCTATAGCTTGGCAACTTCGTTCGTAACACTTTCGATAGTCCGTGCGGGCCGGGGGGCGTGTAGCGATGAATGAAAAACCCACGAGTGATGAACCTCACTTCCCCGCACGCACGATTTCACACCCGCGCAGTCTTTCCCCCCGTCGCCCGCATATCATGGGAGTGTCATCAACGAACTTTATATTATTATGTCCCAGCCACCGACCAAATTGGGCAAAGGTTAAAAAATAAATATTAACCATATCTTTTAAAATAAAAATAAATAAAATAAGCCTTTATTGCTGTAATACATTTGTAAATTTCTAACGTTAATGTATTCTAGTTTAATAATTAATTATTTGAACTACTTATTATTATTAAAATCAGTTCTCTACTATACAGCTTGTCCTTCGACAAAGGCCTCCTCTAAAGCTTTCCATTTTTCTCTAACCTTGGCGATGCGCTTCCACTCTGGATTAAGTGTATTTATCAGGTCTTAAACTACACTACACAACTCTAACATCGCTGGTATTCCAAACCGACAAAACCCTTTGGTTACAAAGACGAAAATATATCTACTTATCCATCTATCGAAAAACAGCTTAGTAGCTAGTCGCTAGATAGTTAAGGTATTGTCTTGAGATGACCCTTACATGTCAAAAGATTCAGACTACACGAAATAATAGCCTTGAGGCCAGTACAACTAGGTCAAGGTCACAGCGTTTTGTGATCTGCATACTCGTGAGACCAGAAGGTTATTTTTAATCACCAAACGATGTCTTCCGAATTAAGAAACCTTTTGTAGGCTTACACAACGACATTTTGTACTATAGACATGTTATAAGTTCCTACAAAATCACCGCAAAAAGTGAGCCGAATTTAGCTACTCCACTGAACGCACACATGCACAATTTTGTGTTTAACTCCAATATATATTTATGTATATGTCGGCGAGTGAGTGGCTGACTCCTTAGTTCTTTCTTAGTTTAGATACCTGTTACTCATCCATTAATTATAGTGTTAAGCTATTTTTACCTATTATGTTACGACTTTATAGAGAATAAAGGATATTATTATTATATGATAGTTAATATTGGTTTACATCTGACAGTATCAGCGCTGTCATCATCATCATCATCATCATCATCATCATCATCATGATCATCATATCAGCGGATGGACGTCCACTGCAGGACATAGGCCTTTTGTAGGGACGTCTAAACATCACGATATTGAGCCACCTGCATGCAGCGAATTCCTGCGACTCGCTTGATGTCGTCAGTCCACCTGGTGGGGTGGTTGGCCAACACTGCGCTGTACTTGATCAATATTGTAATAAGAGGGTTGAACTGTCTTAGTAAGTTATGCGGTCATCCGGCTAACAATTGATAGTGTTACTTTGGGTATTTGCTATCCTTGACACGTAAAGCTTAGAACCTGCTCTGAGGCTAAGGCTTTTCCGTTATCATCATGAAATTTAGTCTTTCCCCCGACATATATATATATATATATAGTTTACTAACTTACTAAACACACAACTCGACATTGTATATGTATGTCGAGTTGTGTGTTCAGGAACCTTTTTGTTTAAATAACTTTCGTGGTTTACTATGCGACTCAATGAAATGCGGTCAATTAGCAGCTTTAGTTCGCCTCAGTGTTGACACGCCAGTAACATGTCTATATTATAAAATCTTTGGGTTTACAAAGTATTGCAAGCCGAGAAACATTTATCATCAAAATCTTTAAAGTGACTTATTTATTTATTATTACTTTTTTACTCTTTATTGGTTTCTTGGCGTCCTGAAACTCATGTTGTATGATGATAACATGGACATTATTCTAAATTAATTTGCCCCCCACCCCCATCATCATTATCAGCGGATGGACGTCCACAGCTGGACATAGGCCACTTGCATGGACCTTCAAGCACAACGGTCTAGAGCCGCCGGCATCCAGCGGCTTCCTGCAACCGGCTTGATATCCTCGGTCCACCTAGGGGGGGGTCGACCAACACTGCGCTTTCCGATGCGGGGTTGCCATTCCAGCACCTTGGGACCCCATTGACACTAATGTATTTAAAATCCAAGACTATTATATTCAAAACCATGGCATTACCAACTGCGCCACAGAAGTGATTACTTAACCCAAGTCAGGAATCGAAGGCACTACTTCTCCGATTTGAACTGAGACACAACCAACCATCTAGAGGCGCTCTAAAGATAAGTGCATAACACATAAATTCTTCCGTGCGTAATGTTGTGAGGTGAAAGTGAACAAGTACATCCCACTGCTCAAAATGATTGTAACCGTTTTTTGTGCTACTGCAGAATTAGCTTCAAATGTCATCATTATGTATCACGGTATAAAGATTGTTATGCATTCAAAACTGGCCAAAATCCGCGGTTTCGGTTGCTTGGAATTCGTTTTGAGGGTTCAAAAGAAAATGAAAGTTAACTATCCATGTTACACACCCCCCGGAATCGGAGGCAGAGGTCATATCCACTGGGCTATCACGACCCTGTACAGTTGGCTAAAATAGTTTTACAATTGTGATTGGTCATCTTTAAAAGATATGGTTAATATTTATTTTTTAACCTTTGCCCAATTTGGTCGGTGGGACATAATAATATAAAGTTCGTTGATGACACTCCCATGATATGCGGGCGACGGGGGGAAAGACTGCGCGGGTGTGAAATCGTGCGTGCGGATAAGTGAGGTTCATCACTTGTGGGTTTTTCATTAATCGCTACACGCCCCTGCACAGTTGGCTAAAATAGTTTTATAATTGTAATTGGTCATCTTTAAATACACTTAATAGGTAGCTGTTTTATCTATACTAATATTATAAAGGCGAAAGTTTGTGTATAAGTGTGAAAGTGTGTAAGTATGTTTGTTCCTCTTTTAAGCTGCGGTTACTGAAGCGATTTGGCTGAAATTCTTCTTTCTTTCTTCTTGAAATATCATCCCGGAAAAATTCATTGTTTCCACGGGATTTGTGAAAAACTGAATTCCACGCGGATGAAGTCACGTGCGTTCGCTAGTTATTGATAAGGCTGATACGGCGGTAGCTACGCCCCTGTTGTACATACTCTTTACAAATACGAGTACATATTTAGCTCAGCGGAGAAGAATTATTGATGTAACAAAAATCATAGTCAGAGTAGCGCCCTAAACGAATAGTGTAAACAGTGCCTTATCAATACAATGTAGTGTGGGCAGACCCTTACCGCCAGTACAACCGACAGAACAATATAATGACACAAGCGCGTAGCACGGGCGCAACCAAACGAGCGAGTGCGTAAAATCAATTATTGTTTGTACCAGTGCGAACTCGTGTTTACATTAGTCAGGGTTGCCAGCTTAATTAATATTTACCCGCTCATTGAAGGAGGGTAATGTGTTTGAGGTTATGTGTATTAATTGTCACAGTTTATAACCAAAACCGTTTGACGGACTTCAACATAGATGTGCGTGTATTAATTACATTTGTTTTAGTTATAGGCGTGACATTATTATTTAGTACTCGGGATTCCCATTTATGGTAGGTGTTATTAAGACGAGTTTTTAATTTTTTTTATATATAAATGGCATTACAGTACTACTAGGTAGGTACGTCATAGTTGAATAGAAGCAATAAAAAATGCGGAAGTCTATGATTCGAATAATAATTTTAGTTTGCCTTTGTTAAGCATGCAAATCAGTGTTATTAGACAGACAGAATCGAGAATATGATATATAATATGAAGAAAAATGTTCAGTCGTGAAGTATTCAGACTAATATCTGATAGTCGTAGTCATAGGACTACGACTATCAGATATTAGTTGACCCTATGGTCAAACATAAACATCCTAATAAAGATGTTCTATTTTATGATGACACCTTCCTGTCACTTTGCAACTACAACAAAATCAAACTATAATATTAAAATACAATGGAATATTTTACCTACATTGGGTTACAAGAGCAAAGAACTGTATCCCATATGTATATTATGGTAAATTTATTTCTGCCTGTACCAGATCCATTAAAATAGGATGTTTAAGTGATCATTTACACGAGCAGCAAGTGCTCGACGACTGCAGTCGACTGCCGTCTTCGGTAGCAGTTGCCTACTGAACCCTAATATAATTCTTTATATGTAGATGTTTGGTACAACCCTAATAAAACAGCACAAATCGGCGTAGTAGAATGTGTGTCGACGCGTTCGCGGGAGGCGTGGCTCTCTGCGCCCAACAACGTCAATGAAATGCTCATAAAACATAATAATATGTTTTATATAAACGACTTTGAGGGCCCTTCATCACTATCTTAACAATCTTCATCATCATCACCACTTCTTAAAACAACCGCTATCTCTAAAAGACTAGTAAAATAATATCTCGAAGAAAATTGAAGTAAAAAGTGCGATTTGTATTTGGAAGATTTTGAGTCTTTCAAATTTGCTCCCTCTTATCCTATGTCTTATGGTTCAAACGCCGGGTCGTCCTAGTTTTTATAACAGGCTCCTTCTGATTTAAGTTTTTGACTTTAATTATCACCATCATCGCATAACATTTCAACCTGACGTTTCAAAAGTGCTTGTTAACTAAGTCTAATGTTTGTAAATCAATTAATTTTGGCCTTAACTTTGTCTTTGAGGACTTTTGTATTTTTTACTTCTGGCCACACCAACATATTGTCCCCTAAGGTATGTATTTAAGTTTGCGACTTTAATTATCACCATTATCTCATAACTTAGCTTGACGTTTCAAAAGTGCTTGTAAACTACGTCAAATCGAAATAAATTAACTTTAACTTTGATTTTGACTTTGCTTTTGGCTTTGGCTTTGATTTTGACTTTGGCTTTGCTTTTGGCTTTGGCTTTGACTTTGACTTTGACTTTGACTTTGACTTTGACTTTGACTTTGGCTTTGGCTTTTACTTTGAGGCCTTTTTTATCTGGCCTCACCTCCGTTTTGTTCCCAAAGGTCTGTACATAATCATATTATCTTATCCCGGTACTGAGCTGGATGAAACTTGGGTGTTAAATATGCAACAGCTGCTAATGAACTGATTAAATATTCTCTGGGTCGTTGTATTTTTAAGTAGGATCCACTTATTATTTTAAGGGCCCACCTTTTAACCAGAATGCCTGATATTTTCCAGAATGTTAATTAAATATAACTAAAATAATATTACTTGAATATGCTATGAAATTAGTTTTTATCTCTACGAGCCTAAATGTGCGAGTATGTAATTCCAAGGTATTTTTTTTTGCATTTGCATTTTAATCCCAAGATCTTCAAGACAGTTATTGATTTTATCACAAAACTGAACCGATCATTTCTATTTTATTCTTTACAAATTAGCCCTTAACTTCAATCAGATGATGATGCAATCTAAGAAGCAAGTGGGCTAACTTGTTAGGAGGATGAAGATCCACGCCCCTTCCGGTTTCTACACGACATCGTACCGGAACGCTAAATCGTTTGGCGGTACGTCTTTGCGGGTAGGTTGGTAACTAGCCACGCGCGAAACCTCGAAATCGACAACACGACTTTTCATTAGTAAAAAAAAACCGTCAGAAACTATTCGCTACAAACAATACACTCTTTATAATATTAAGGTTGATGACGAAGGTCCGTCAATCACGGATGCTTAGACTAACGCATGTATTTAACTTTGATAGTGGCAGCCTGGAGCAAGATAGAGATAGACGCCTGAGTGACGTGTTATCGATTACGTCACAATTATCGTAATTATAGCTATTATAAAGATAGCATCTGGAGCATTTAACTTTTATCCGTCTTATAAAATCTTATTTTTAATTACTAGCACATTTACAAGATACATATTACTAGCAAACGACCCGCGGTTTCACCTGCTAGTGCATAACTACGCAAGGATATGATGATCGTAAGAAAAAGAATTTATAAAATAACCCTTCTTGCAGCAGTCGGGTAGTAAGTCAATCGCATCCGTGGCGAGTAATAAAGATTAAAAAAACGCCGGATTTTTCGGAAAACTTGCCTTCGATATTTATCTCTATGCCAAATTTCATCCAAATTGGTTCAGGAGTTTATCCGTGAAAAGATGACTTACATTCAGACTGATAGACAGACAGACTTACTTTGTGCATTTATAATATGCATTATGGATGGCTTATATCAGAAAACGTCGGGCCAGTATGAAAATAGAAACGGATCAATCGGAAAAACGGATTTTCGTGGCCCAGACGTAAAAGTACAAAAACTCCAAATAAATGGTAGACTG
Source organism: Bicyclus anynana (assembly GCF_947172395.1). Classification (NCBI taxonomy): domain Eukaryota; kingdom Metazoa; phylum Arthropoda; class Insecta; order Lepidoptera; family Nymphalidae; genus Bicyclus; species Bicyclus anynana. Next base: position 2,224,219 of record NC_069092.1, read on the forward strand.
TTAAACATAGATTTACCATCCTAAACCTAGGGCTTTACATTAATCTAGATAGGCCAACCCTTTTAGGCGTTTCACCATAAAAGGCTTTAGGGCTTTAAAGATTTTCCGCCGTTTTATCTCTATTTTCTCGCGTTTACGCGAACTAAAGCCTTTCAAACTTAAAATAGATTTTCCATTCATTTAGCTAACGCGAATATGAAATCTGAGGATAAACGTGGATTCACATGAACTAGGTAGGTATATCGCACCGTTACATCTGTTTTAATTTTTTATATTATATTTATTCTATTTCGTCACATTATGTTACAATGATTTTTATACCTACAGTTGTTAATTAATAAATTTTGCAATAAAATTATAGTATATCTTGCAATGATTGTAAATCTATACTGCAAGAGACAATATAGCTACCATAATAATTATGCTATCTCCGCATGGTATCTATACTAATATGATAAAGCTAAAGAGTTTGTTTGTTTGGTTGAACGCGCTAATCTCAGGAACTACTTGTCCGATTTGAAAAACTCTTCCAGTGTTAGATAGCCTGTTTATCGAGGAAGGCTATAGGCTATATATTATCCCCGTATTACTACGGGAAAGGGCAACACGCAGGTGAAACCGCTCAGCGTCAGCTAGTAATTAATATGAATACCTTCAACAAAGCAATAAAGCTTCCTTCCGCAAAAAGACGAAATAAAAATGGATTTTCTAAAGAGTATTTCCAATAAGCGAGTCTCCTGGGGACTTTTAAGATTTCCCAGATCAACCATTCTCTATGTATGCTCTGCGGAGCCCTAATGTATCACGAAGCCTCCCAAGTTCAGCGAGAAATTAGAAAAAAAAATTACACTTCTGATTAATTCTTATCAACACCGATCAATAGTTAATGTTTTCGTTTCAATAATAACTATTGTGAGTCGTGATAGCCCAGTGGATATGACCTGTACCTCTGATTGCGGAGGGCGTGAGTTCGAATCCGGTCCGGAGCATGCATCTCCACCTTTTCAGTTGTGTGCATTTTAAGAAATTAAATATCACGTGTCTCAAACGGTGAAGGAAAGACATCGTGAGGAAACCTGCGTACCAGAGAATTTTCTTGACCGATTTGTATATTTTACTCTTAAGGCTAAGTAAGAGGTATTCGTGGGTCACATAGTGCCTACATAGCACCAGTCCTAAAGCAACTATATACTTTGAATAGTAGGTATTTATTTTGTTCTTTTAGGATAAGAAATATTCCCTGGAAAATAGGTACCTACATAAATATTTATCCCGTTTTTATCAATCTTTTTGTAAATGAATAGATGTTTTGAAACATCTAGCAGTATCAGCTAAGTAGTGCAGGTAACAAAATATTGATAATACGTCTAACATTTCACAGTATCGATTTACGTCTCACCACGGTCTACTTGATGTGTTTTTGTGTTGTTCCTAACCTTGCGAAGTTAGGAATTTTATGAAAAAAGAAAAAAAATGTAATACTGGCATAATCGCAGCCATATTGGCATAATATTGGCATAAAGCATAGCGCAGTGTTGGTCGACCCCCCACTAGGTGGACCGAGGATATCAAGCGGGTTGCAGGGAGCCGCTGGATGCTGGCGGCTCGAGATCGTTGTGCTTGGAGGTCCATGCAAGAGGCCTAAGTCCAGCAATGGACGTCTATCAGCTGATAAGGTATTGGCATAATTTGTTAAATATGACCAATATTCACATACCAATAGTCGGGGGAAAATGGATATGAAATTATAATAGAAATTATTATAACATTATATGTTAAAATATGAATAAATATACATACATAATATCAATAATTCTATTTAATTATAGCCTCTAGAATAGGATCTGTGGTGGATTTTTCAAGGAAATACCATAAAAAGTAGCGTAATGACTACAGAATAATAACCTCTCAACCCAAATTAGGTATGTAATTTATTTCCATGTAAAATATCAATATATTTCAACCCGGATAAAATATTTATTAATAACCCGGACTTTGATAGCAGGAGAGTTTGAGTTTGACGGCCTCCGTGGCGCAGTGGTATGCGCAGTGGACTTATAAGACGGTGGTCCTGGGTTCGATCCCCGGCTAGACCGATAGAGGATTTCTTAATTGGTCCAGGTCTGGCTAGTAGAAGACTTTGGCCGTGGCTAGTTACCACCCTACCGACAAAGACGAACCGCCAAGCGATTTAGCGTTCCGGTACGTCGTGTAGAAACCGGAAGGGGTGTGGATTTTATCCTCCTCCTAACAAGGCAGCCCGATTCCATCTTAGATTGCATCATCACTTACCATCAGGTGAGATTGAAGTCAAGGGCTAGCTTGTAAAGAATAAAAAAAAGAGTTCGAGTAATTGCTATTTGTGACATCAAATTTTTGTATGAAAAGTTTCGATGTTTCAATACTTTATAGAATGTTATGAATTTAATTATTGTTTTGGTATCATCAATATCAGCATATTTTAAAGGTATTAAAGGCTTTTAAAATATGCTGATATTATAGGCGTTATAGGCCTTATAAGAGAGGGTATATGGAACTCTGACCTTCCTAATTGGCTTTGCGGGTTTAGGGTGATAATTTTAAATTTTATTATGACTATTATCAGTTGTTAATGATAACGACCAGCAGGTTTATTATGTAAGTCGGTGAACCATTCAAATAATAAGTCACTACATCGTTTTTCATCGTATGTTCGTAATTGTGATCATCTAACATAGTTATTTCAACGAAATGATCTTGACTACGTCATTTTACATAAAATGGCAGTGACTTTTTTGTTTTACAATCATCTAATATGATTTTTTCAACGAAAATACGTAAAAACGGGTTTTCGCTGAAATAATCTTACTACTTGCTACTGCCGCTATATAGTACTGCCACTTTACGTAAAATGATGATACTTATGTCATTTCGTTGAAAATACTATGTTAGATTGTTACATTAACGAAAATATCATAAAAAACGGTGTAGTGGCTCATTATTTAACATAGTTTTTAAGATAAAAATTGTTACTAATCTTACTAACTCCTCTAGATTAATTCTCAATCTATGGTAAATTGAAATAAAAAGTTATTTATTTATTTATTTTTTGAATGGCACATTGTGATACATAATAACCCTGCAGGACGACAGCCTAACGTGCACTCCGAGGCACGATAGCATAACAACACCAAGTTCTTAACTCCGCCTTGCTTTATTTTGCGACTAGCCGACGCCCGCGACTTCGTCCGCGTGAAACTCGATGTAAACTTTTAACTACCCCTATCCTACCCCTACCCTACCCCTAGCCAACCCCTAGCCTACCCCAACCCCTACTCTACTCCTACTTACCCCTACCCTACTTTTCTGATTGATATATTACACCCTGTGTCCGAAAAACCCAAATATCTTACAGAACCCTATTTTTTTCCAAAATAAAATTTAGCCTATGTTACTTGTGGATAATGTAGCTTTCGAATGGTGTAACAATTTTTAAAATTACAATCAAACAAACAAACATACAAACAAAGTTTTCCTCTTTATAATATTAGTATAGATAGAAAGCAAGTTCTAAATATTTTTATTTTTGAAAAGAAGATGGTCCATTTCAGGTCCACTCTTGTACCCCGTATCGTATAAAATACAAAGATTTTATAACAAATTATTAAAGTGAATAAATCTAACTAAATAAAAAGATATAAATAAAATTAAAACCCAAGTTTTGAGTTAAATCAAGATGGCGCCCTTAGAGTAACTATGACATTACAATTAATTAAAATTAAAAAGACAGCAAACGTCAATTCGTCTGATTGAAAACGTCATCAATCCGCCATTATTACCCTTATTAGTGTTGCATTTCTTGTGAGATAATAAATATTATTTCGAAAGAATTAAAGTAAATTCGTATATTTGTATAAAAAAAAGTAAAAAAAAATATTTTTTTTTATTTCCGCCAGGGTAATGACTGATCCTGGGCTCCATACAATTTTGGACCATCTCCTTTTGGTACTTTGTACAATCCTTTCAAATTCTAATTCAATTGACAAATTTTATAAAAAAAAATATAATTAATAATTTTATTTACTTATTAATTAATTGCTATAATCCGCCTTCTAAAGGACCCAAGTGCCGCATACGAAATCTGCAAACGCTTGAGATGTGAGCAGTGCGTTACATAGAGGGGGTTTACATATATAGCGAAGATGCCTCAGCGCACTGCATACAGTACCAAACCGCGAACACGCGGTACATACTTTTTCTTTTTTTTTAAATAAAAACAAACCAAACAAAAGTTTTGTGACCGGATACATTGTGTTACTGAGGATTTGGTGACTTTTTGGTGAGTTATTAAAAAAACTTACAATTGATTTAAAACAATTTAATTAAACTATGAAGACATATATTTTGAAAGCAAAAAAATAAACTAAATTATCAATCAATCAAAATTCATACTAATCCATTCAGTTCAAGCATTATAAAATATAAATATAGTAGAATAAAGTAAGTTATATTTTAAAAAAAAATTATTAAACCCTAAATTAAATATGTTTTATTAAAATATAACAATAAAACTTAGATATTATTCAAAGGATACAGAATTGATTTAAATAAACAGTAATATATGATTAAATAAACTAACACGATTTTTCATCTGCTATTAACATAAGTTTTATATTTTAAAATAACACATTCTGTGTTATTTTAAAATTCAAAACTTGTTCACAAAACTTGTGTTGTAGGTAATTTAAAATAATAAACAGAATAACACATCTATTATTATTATATATGTAATTAGTAAATAAAATAAGTTAGAGATTTTAAATAATGGTCCTTGAAATAAAAATATTATCTTTCATAAAAAGCGGAATCTAAGTTAACAGAATAATTAACTAAATTTTAATTTTAATTATTCTGTCATTTCTTAGTTTTAATTTAAATATTTTTTCAATAGAATTTTTTTTTTGTCGTAATTGTTAAAAGAAATAAACTAAGTTACATTTTAAAAGAATGCAACATTGTTTTCCTTAAACCATGTTGTGTTACAAAATAAACGCAACAAATAAACAAATTGCCCGCGACTTCGTCCGCGTAGAATTCACTTTTTCACAAATCCCGCGGTAACCGTAATTTGTCCGGAATGAAAAGAAGCCTTTGTGTTAATCCAGAGGAAAATCTATATCCATTCTAAATTTTAGCCATATCGGTTCAGTAGATGCGGCGTTAAAGAATAACAAACATCCATACGAACTTTCGCGTTTATAAAATTAGTAGGATTTAATATAATAAACAGAATTAAAATAAATAAACAAATGTAAGTACCTGTTATAAATTCAAAGTTCTCGCTTCATAATTACATAGGCGGTTATAATTTCAAAGTCGTGATTTGCCTAATAATGGAGGAAAATATTATTATTGTAAGGTTTTTCAGAATTCTTACCGCAGAGTTATTGCAATTATCTTATCATTTGTTTTATTTTATTATTTTGTTATTCCACAGTAGGTATACTATGTTAAAATAAGTATAATCAAGCAGGAAATGTTAAAAAAATATGGGAAATCTAGAAACTAAACTAAACTAATATTGCAAAAGTGAATCTTGTCACGGCCAAAGTCTTTTTGGTACAGAATTATGTGACTAATGGAGAAGAACATGGACTTTTTGTTGCGAAAATTCCACCCCAAGGGAGGGAAAACAGAATTCCTCGCAGTCGGAGTTGCAAGTGTCCGTTAGAGTAACATCATTAATGTAAATAATTATAAATCTAAAGAAAATTAACAATTTGGAAATTAAATAACTTATAGTAATTAAAAAATTAAATAATATTGATTAAAACTAGCCGACGCCCTGCATTTTCAGCCGCGGAGTCCCGTAGTAATCTATACTAATATTATAAAACTGAAGAGTTTGTTTGTTTGTTGAATGCGCTAATCTCAGGAACTACTGGTCCGATTAGAAAAATTCTTTCAGTGTTAGATAGCCCATTTATCGTGGAAGGCTATAGGCTATATATTATCCCCGTATTCCTACGGGAACGGGAGCTACGCGGGTAAAACCGCGTGGTGTCAACTAGTTACAAATAACGTGGCTTTCTACTGGTAAAAGTGGTTTATGGTGGGAGGCTTCGGCTGTGGCTACTTACCACCTTACCAACAAAGACGTACCGCCAAGCGATTTAGCGTTCCGGTACGATGTCGTGTAGAAACCGAAAGGAGTGTGGATTAAATCTTACTCCTAACAAGTTAGCCCGCTTCCATCTTAGATTGCTTCATCACTTACCATTAGGTGAGATTTTAATCAAGGGCTAACTTGTAGAGAATAAAAAAAAAATTGCCATAAAACAGAAAAAAACTTTTTTAAAATATTTGTTTAGATATAGGTAGGTTAGGTAGGTATTTGAAATCCTCACAAAAAACCCTTTCATTCATAATTGTTATATCACAGAATGCAATACCTATGCAAATTATTATTATTAAAATTTTCCATTTCCCCTCCAAAGTGACCCCCATATTCAGATACCGTATAATCTCGTTACACCTGCGTTATTGGGGGTCACAGGTTTAGTTATTTCGGAAAATGACTGACGGACACGACACAAGTGATATGGTTCCGTATTTTATATTCGGATGTAAGGTACCTAGAAACTCCGAAAGTATATTAGCTATACGGTTTATAATAAACTTCGTCCGCCTTTAGACCTCGTTAATTCGGCCCTATCGCAAAATCCGTACCTAGCGGTTACCTACTGACTATAAACTACCTCTCTGCCAATATTCATCTTTGTACATCAAGCGTGTTTCAAGATTTCGTGATGAATGAATGACCTTTCGCATATATATATTAAGATTTTAAATTTGGAATATTTTGCTTGCAGAAGTAAACGGGCGCGCTCATCCAAGATGGTGCACCTAAAAACCATGGTAAGTCATATATTTTTGTTTTTGATAAGTTGTTTACAGAAGATAAAGCTGTTAGTTGCAATAGTTTCATGGTTAGATGAGCTTCATTTTAGGATTTTTAATGTTCTAAAGGAGATGGTTCAAAATTGTATGGAGCCCAGGTCCAGTCATTGTACCCTATCGGAAATAAAAGAAGATATTTTTTTCAACTATGTTTGATTATACAAATCTACGAATTTACTTTAATTCTTTCGAAATAATATTCATTATCTCCCAAGAAATGCAACACTAATATGGGTAATAATGGCGGATAGATGACGTTTTCAATGCAGTAATCGATTTGACGTTTGCTGTCAATTGTCATGTCATAGTTGCTTTATGGGCGCCATCTTGATATAACTCAAAAACTTGTGTTTTTATTTATTTCTTTTTATTTAGTTAGATTTGTTCACTTTAATAAATTTTAATAAAATCCTTGTATTTTTTAAATTTTAATGATACGGGGTACAGTGAAACTGAAGTGGACCATCTCCTTTGCTCAAGTTAGTAACGATGTTTGTGTTGTTACGATGTTTTTGATACACTCGACTGATTCTCAAATTCGTCTCTATCTAACTCGATACAGTAGATAAAGAGAGATAAAGATGAATTCAAAAGTCACACTGTCTGATATAAAAAAGACATCGTTAACGCTATGAGATAAAAACTTAGCATACGAAAAAAGAACGTTTGTACGCGATAGAGATCCGTTAAAATCCATTCCTTTTTTAATACATTAAAGATGCACTCTTTTAAAATTCAATTTGTATCACATAAAACAAATCTATCTAAGCCCTGTCTAGACTTTTCGGGTTAAAAGCTTATCTATTACTTACAATGCGGGCAGACTGAAAATGTTTTCACTTTTTCAACATGCTGTGTTAGATTATGCACATGTTCGGTTAGGTAATCCTATATAATAACATTAATTTGGTATTATGTACGAAATAACAATTATTTGAATCCATTAATATTTAATAATTATTACTTACACGGGTGCATGCTTCGAGTTTGCTTTGCTTTGCTACCTGAGTGTGTGCTAGAAGTGCGTTCGATAACGACCGGGAATCAAACCTGGAACCTCTCGGCTTTTAATCTGATCCTTTACTCGTAGTGCTATTGAGTCCTAATATTCAGAGCATACTGTACGCCTCAAACAATCTTATTCGGATTCCTCCCATGATTTCCATATAACAAAACAGTATGGTGTTTCGACATTGGCCGAGTTTTTGCAGCGACAGATCAGTGGAACAATGCGACGGCTCGTGTGAAACGGCCCTACTTTATTATTGTGGGATCTATATGTGAGTTATGTCACTATCACTTTTATAAGCATTATGAAAATGCCCTCAATAACTTAAAATTTTGCAAAGTTGCTTAGAAAAAACATTACTGGCTGGTGGGAGGCTTCGGCCGTGGCTAGTCCACCCTACCACCCTATCGACAAAGACGTACCGCCAAACGATTTAACGTTCCGGTACGATGTCGTGTAGAAACTGAAAAGGGGTGTGGATTTTCATCCTCCTCCTAACAAGTTAGCCCGCTTCCATCTTAGACTGCATCATCACTTACTATCAGGTGAGATTGTAGTTAAGGGCTATACTGAAATAACGCAATACAGTAAAAGCTCCTTATTCACGCTTCCTTTATTCACGTTTTCACTATTCACGGATTAAAAAATTGCGACCCAATTTCTACATTCGCGGCTAAATATTTCGCTATTCGCGGATCGGCTGACGAAACTGTCGTAAAATCTGCAAATACACTTTAGCAAATACCTGTTGCCAAAATTGCAAATGGATGGTTTAAAAATGCCACTGCTTAAAATCACTCTGAATTAAAGAAGCTTTTAAAAACTGTCAAGCATGAAAAAATTACAAAATACTTCAAACCAATATCTGAAGAGACTGAAAAGACTGAAGATAATAGTTCAATTAATTCTTTATATATTTGTTATTTATTTTGTCACGCAAGAATGTACGAACGAGCTTTTACTGTATATGTTAGCCAAAATTTTACGGTTTTTAATTTATATTAATTTTTGTACAAAAATACAAAAATCCCTTACAAATAAAAATTAAAACATAAGTGTTTCTTGAAACAACCATAAGAGCGGATTTTTTAACAATAATAGTTTTTTATGTTTGTACAACAAAAATAATTAATGAGTTAAAAATAAAAATAATTAATGAGAGAACATAGAATAACTTATTAATAGATAAGACCACAAAAAGCTAAAATTCTGTATTTGCGATAAAATTAACTTTTACTTTTATGTTTGCACATAACATTCATTCTATTCTATATTTTAGAAAAAGGTTAACTAGCTCGTTTACAAATGAATAAATGCATTTCTGTGGTACAAAAAAGAATAAATGGCTAACGCTCATCACTCTTTGTTAAGTGGAAAGTGCCAAATATACCACAGACTAGGCGTCTCTCAGTCTCTGCAACACAGACTACAATATGAGCGCAATTACAAGGTGGCCATATTTTCAACTCAAGTCACTGGACCAATGCTATTAAACACAGAACAAAAAGCTAAAGTTAACGAATTTTGTCTTATTACGAGTAATGATATTAATTATTATAAATGCAAAATTATATTTTTAGTACAATCTTACACCTACTAAGTAAATGAATAGTATAAAAGTATAAAATACTTATATAACTTGAAGGGTTTTTCGGGGAGTTGAAGGCAGGGTTAGTAATGAGCATTTGTATAAATAACAGCTTAACCGCTGGTTCTTTGAGCAAAATTATTACGCTAATGCAGTATATTTTCATTTACTTTTTACGAGTATATAACGAGTCTCACACTTTTATTAAGCATTGTATCTCGCCATAGGGAGGCTAGGGGTGCATTCTCGACAATGAGATTATAAATTAAACAACCCATCCACTAATGGGGATGATGACTAGGTTTGAATATATTGATTTTTATGATACATTCGAGTAAATAGGGTTATTGTTAACTAATTTATATATAAAAAGCAAAGATTGTCTGGATATTTGCAAAATAAATGAGATTATAAAATTTCAAAATCTATTAAAAATCTTATATCGTAATTAGATGAAAATTCATACAGTTTTAGCTTCCTTACATTAAATGTGACTTTTTTTAATACATGAACTATAAACATAAACGCACAAATAACAAAGATATTAGTAATTTTGTTTGTACGCACATACAAATCTAACGATCATTACATTGCCTACGACGTCATTAGTTCGTGCCATTTTGTATGGGGCGTTTTTCAGGGATCCGCGGCAGAGCCGCAAATCTGACCCTTTAAATCCCTGTAGCTCCGAAAGTAATGATCGCAGATACCCTGTTCCTTTTACAAAATTGCTTTACTATTAGCGTACTCTTAATTTATATACAATTTAAAAAACTGTCATCATCCCTATACACAAACTGATACATCAAACTTATGACACCCCTCTTTTTAATTCAGGGCTATAAAAACCGTATTGCAGCAACTGTCGCCTTGTTATTTACATCTCTATGGATAGATGAGTGGCTGTATGATAGTAAGATTATCCGAAATTGTCGAATCGTGTGATCGCTGTAGGCAATTACGCCGTAAGGCCATCGTCACACGCCGCAAGACGCCGCACAATCGTTGCGTCACCGCGCCACGACCGCAGGTTACGTCACACGGTGCTCTATGGAACTTAGACGAAAATTGGGATCTGAGAGTGCCTACTAAGAAAATCTATGACGATCTTTGTCATAGACTAAAGAATAGTAGGCACATAAGGCGTATTCGTTTTTTAATTTCGTATTTGTGACGGGTACGACTCCGTCGTGTTCAGTGCGCTCCTTCTGCCTAATATTGATTAATCTGATGAAGTCGGTTAAAACATAATAATTCAATATACAATGTGATGCGTTTCACAGCAAATAACGTGACGTAACGTGTCCTTGTACGTCGGAGAGCAGGTTAAGCCGCCGGTCTCGGTTATCATTATCATCTGATAATGACCGTTGCATCCTGACACCGCTAATGATCATTGCACCCTGACACCGCTAATGATCGTTGCAACCTGACACCGCTAATGATCGTTGCACCCTGATACTGCTAATGATCGTTGCAATGATTCGCATTGCAATGTTGTTAAACTCATATACCTCTAATACAGAAGAGAAGATGATACTGTGGGTCGGTAAAAGGCTCCAGATAAAACAACGATAGATAAATACTTAGATAAAATACTTTATTGTACAAAAATATAGTACAGTGAAAAAATAATACAAAAGATAAGTAACTGACTTAGACACTTTTTTCTGCTGAAAAAATTCGACAATGTACTTAATAATTTATTGATAAATTAAAAGAAAAATCATCACTATTCTGTAAAAATTAACAAAACGTGCAAATATTTCGCAATAACTGCAAAACCAACCACACGTGAGCATACAAGCTCATTTATAAAACTGCCTTATTAGCTAATTGTGTACATCACATAAAATTACACACACAAAACGTTACTGTTTACAAAACGTATATTACCGCTGTATGCAAAGATTAGACACGAGTAGAAAGTGGTGAAGAAGGTCAAGGCCGGCGCACGCTTCCGTGGTGACGTAACGCGCACGCATCCATCCGCGCGCTCGACCGACCTGTTGTGTGACATCCGACTTATGTCACTTACTAGCTGACGCCGCGCGGTTTCACCCGCGTGGTTCCCGTTTCCGTATGAATATGGTGATAATATATAGCCTATATGATAAATGGGCTTCCTTGATAAATGGGCTATCTAACACTGAAAGAATTTTTCAAATCGGACCAGTAGTTCCTGAGATTAGCGCGTTCAATGAAACAAACAAACTCTTCATCTTAATAATATTAGTATACAAGCTTTTCTACCTGCCGTATGACATCCGACTTATGTCACTTACTAGCTGACGCCGCGCGGTTTCACCCGCGTGGTTCCCGTTTCCGTAGGAATATGGCAATAATATATAGCCTATAGCCTTCCTGGATAAATGGGCTATTTAACACTAAAACAATTTTTCAAATCGGACCAGTAGTTCCTGAGATTAGCGCGTTCAATCAAACAAACAAAAAAACAAACTCTTCATCTTAATAATATTAGTATAGATACAAGCTTTTCTACCTGCTGTATGTGTGAGTCTTACAGTAGAATTCATAGACGGTGTGGGGGCGCCCCCAGCGCTCACTCGCTGAGTGTCGAATTCAAACTCTATGCGTTTAAGAATTCGACACTTAGTGGGTGAATGGTCCCCTGCAACGTCTATGAATTCCACTGTTAGGAGCACAATTAGAACCATTTCCTTGTACAATTACAGTAAAATATTTTTAAAAATGTATATTTCAAAACATTTATTTATTTTTTAAATTCGCCTTGGTCCGAGATGAGTTGACAACAAACTCATCCAAAAAGCTTTATAATGATTTTTTACGTTTTTCATATCATTTACCTTGCTCAAAATAATGCATAAAATTGCTAATAACAATAAGACAAAAACTATAATACAAACATATATACACAAAAAAACAGATGGCACCAAAAAATACGCTTCAAAGAGAAAACTTATGAAAACCATTATTCACTGTCCTCTAATGGTTCTATTATATTCGGTACCGTGACCAAACTTCAAAGCGAACATAAGTAGATACCTAAACCTCTTAGTAGCACGATTAATTCAAAGACCACAACATAAGAGTAGCACACAATAAGCATCCTCAAAACCTCAACCTTTTGTATACTTCTTGTGATGTAATGTAACATTTTCTATTATTTATTAACCTACTGACAGATGCTTCAAACTTGGAGCGATGATTTTTTTTATGTAATAGAATTACTTGTCGTTGAATAACATAAATCATAATGCTAGTCACATCCTATATTCGGTAACAAAATGACTATCCATAGGGCTAGATATGAAATCCATTCAGTTATCAAATTTTCGGGACAAATATTAAATTTCATGTAGGCTTATCTATTCTAACACATGAGCGTGTTAATTTTTAGGTTAGTGAAAGCGGTACGTACTTTGTTACTGGCATGTCCTCGAAGAGTTGCCCTGTTTATAGGCAATGGAGAGGATATGGTTATTTAACCAATGCTTTGTGATGAGTCAAAGAGATAGCTTGTGGTGACACTACCAACGGTTATAATACAACCAATAAATAATATCGCTACTAGTTAAATTAAGTTAAAGGCAGCCATTATGTCTAAAAGCTTCTGTGTATGAAAGCTTTTATGTTTGAAAAGTAAGAACTCAAAAACTGCTGAAAATATTTTCATACAGTGTTCACCAATAGACGGTGTGATGTGTAAAGAAGGTTGAATAAATAACTAACTAAAGTTTTGTTTAACCGTCTCGATTATGAACTGCCGATCCGCATTGAAGCTTCAAACTAAAAGACCGACGAAAGAAAGATCGACACGTAAAAAGCCGAAGAAAATTACCTGTGCTAAAAGAAAATCTAATAAAGAATATGTTTTATAAAAATAAGCCATATACATTTTCCACGTAAGACGATAGTGAAAACATATTATCTGTACACGCTTGGGATAAACCTCCATTATATTATGAAAACAGTTTAGTGTGTGTGAAGATTATTGTTTATTCTCTCCACAGCAAATACGTGCAGACTGCCAGACAGATAAGTAATTGATGAAAACACTCGTGACTTGACTCAATATCACGTAGTATAATATATAATATATTTTAATAGCACGTTAAACAATACATTAAATCGGTACATCACTACATAAAATAAAGTCGCTTTCTCTGTCCCTATATCCCTATGTCCCTATGTATGCTTAAATCTTTATAACTTTGCAACGGAAATTTGGAATGGAAATAGATTTCACTCTGGAACACATATTTTTCATCCCGGAAAAATCCATGGTTCCCGTGAGATTTGTAAAAAGCTGAATTCCACGGACGAAGTCGCGGGCGTCCGCTAGTATTTTATAATGTACTAAATAATTACCTTTATATTTATCGAGTGAAAAGATAACGTTAATCTTGAATTCCAGAGGAATATCTAAATTTTATATGAGAGAGTGAAGAAAAATTTATATAAAATGTACAAATTCTTATAGGTACAATTAATATTCATTTATTTTGTGTTAAGATAAATGAATATTAATTGTACCTAAATGTAAATAATTATATGTAAATATTATGTACAATAAAATTAAATATAATATATTATATTTAAGAACCTACGTATATTACTGCATCATTACATCATCACTAACAGTCATTAACAACAGTGAGCTTGTCACCATGAAAAATATATTGTTAACATCCAATAAAAAAAAACTAAAAACTTAAAACTCCAAAAAAGCGCATAAGAAGCGTGATACACCTATACACATTATGCACGTGTATTTTAATTACATCAGGCAGAAGTGTCAAGAAACGGCGTATTATTGACAGATACAAATTGAACAAATCTGTCTGTCTGTCCTATCAGAGTACAGACACCGATTTGTCGTTTTTGTCGCAGCCAACAGTTGCCGCAAAACCTTAATGTTCCCATTCACTAACGAGTCGAGAGATTTCTCCGCACAACACAATAGCGAAATATCACCGCGAACTAGAGATTATACTAAGCCTCGACGACCAGTGGTGCAGTGGTGATTTCAATCACCTGATCCCCGGTTGAGTCTCTGAAGGAAATTGATATTTGATTTTTAATTCTTTACAAGTTACCCTTGACTACAATCTCACCTGATGGTAAGTGATGATGCAATCTAAGATGGAAGCGGGCTAACTTGTAAGGAGGAGGATGAAAACACACCCCTTTCAGTTTTCACAGTTTTCCTTTTGGTTTCTATTTCTTTATCGTACCGGAACGCTAAATCGCTTGGCGGTACGTCTTTGCCGGTAGGGTGGTAACTAGCCACGGCCAGCTCAGATAAATAGTAAAAAAATAGTATAGTATAGTAAATCATTTAAGCTGATAGACGTCCACTCGTCCACTGCCAAAGGGACATCTACTTTCGTAGGGACATCCAAATATCACGATTCTGACGCGTCCAGCGTCCAGCGAATCCCTGCCACTCGCTTGATGTCGTCAATCCACCTGGTTGGCGGTCGACCAACACTGCGCTGTGCTAAGTCACCAACAGTCAATTGGGTTCCAGCAACTTGGGACCCCAACGTCCATCGGCTCTTCGAACTATGTGCCCCGCCTATTGCCACTAGTACCCAGTATTATCTCGAGGTATAAAAATGCTTGTAAACTAAGCATGAATTCTGATTATGATTGATTTTATCTCGCAATAAAAAATCACAGAGAAACCCAACGAAAGTCGTGTAACTACTATTAAATTCCCGTATATCTAAACAGCGAACAGGGGCAAATATTCAAATACCCCACTCAAGTTTCCAATTTGTCGGAATCCCTACACCGTCTTTGAACTTTACATTTGAATAGCAAACCGAGATGCGACAGGATTCGATCAAGACTTCGCAAACTTTGCTGACCTTTCTCCAGACAACGAATAAATTTCTACGTTCAAATAAGCCGTACATTCAAATGATATTCAAGAAAGTCAAGAATAGTATAAAGCTAACTTTTAAAATTGTTAAGTTGTCGGAAAGTTAGCGTTTCTTGACTCTTTGTAGATAAAATTAGCTATTGAAACTTAGTTTGCATGAAATCTTTTTTTTTTTTTTTTTTTATTCTTTACAAGTTAGCCCTTGACTACAATCTCACCTGATGGTAAGTGATGATGCAGTCTAAGATGGAAGCGGGCTAACTTGTTAGGAGGAGGATGAAAATCCACACCCCTTTCGGTTTCTACACGGCATCGTACCGGAACGCTAAATCGCTTGGCGGTACGTCTTTGCCGGTAGGGTGGTAACTAGCCACGGCAGAAGCCTCCCACCAGCCAGACCTGGACAAATTAAGAAAATCTCAATCTGCCCAGCCGGGGATCGAACCCAGGACCTCCGTCTTGTAAATCCACCGCGCATACCACTGCACCACGGAGGCCGTCAAAAATCAATATTAGCTTAGCTTTAGCGGGTATTGTTTTGAACTTTGGTAGTCATAAGACTTACGACTATTATTAACAGAGGGCCTAGTAGCAATTTCATACTGTTACTATCGCGTAAACGTAAACGCGAATTTCTAAGGAATTGAAACAGCGCCATCTAGTGGCACTACTGTACAACTGATTCAATCCCATATAAATTCACGTTTACGTTAACGTGATAGTAACAGTATGAATATATTCAAAACTCCCACAAGTCACACGGACAGACAGACAGACATAGAAGAAATTTTATAATAGTTATTTTTTTTCATGTGACATTACTTTTAACTAACTAAATTAAGGTAAGTTTCAGTGGCATCCTTTTAGAATTCACAATTCACATACTAAAAGGACACCTTAATTTTGTTCACGGACGAAATAAACTATTGTAACATATTTCATAACTAGAAGACGCCCCACGGTTTCACGGATAAAATATAGCCTATCGCACTCGCAAATAATTTGGTGGTAAAAGAATTTTATGTAGATCCAGAAATTACCACCTACTCGTACAATACCACAAACTTTGCCGCTTTATAATATTAGTATAGTACTATAGATATAAACATTCCTTTATTTATTAACTAGCGGACGCCCGCGACTTCGTCCGCGTGAAAGTCGTTGTATACTTTCAACTACCCCTATCCTACCACTACCCTACCCCTACCCTACCCTACCCCTACCCTACTAATTAAGGCTGCACTTCTTTCTTCTTCCCCCCCCCCCCCCCCCGCGAGTCGCGTCGAGCGCGGCAACCTTTACACAAAAATAATCCATATAGCATGAATTAGTATTCACGCGCGATGGTTTAGCGTATTTCTTGTATAACTTTGGTGTTTCTCTACCGATTTTTATTATTCTTTTTTTATTGAATAGGTAATAATGTTAACTTTTTTAGTTAGGGATGAGTGATGAGTATTATAAACATAAGAGTAGACAAATATAATTAGAAAGCTCCGAACTGCTAAGCTATCGGGAGTTACACGTGTTATTGTGAGTCAACCATAAAAGATAGACATATATATGCTGTTGTGTTTTTATAGATAATTTTAAGGAGAACATTTCCGTCATACATGATTTCTATGTAGCTTTAACCATTAAGGCTGTACATGCGACGGAAGCTTAAAAAATTGAGTAACTTCTCCCGTTTTCTCAACATTTCTCTTCACTGCTCTGCTCCTATTGATTGTAGCGTAATGAAAAGTATACTATAACCTGCCCAGGAGTACGTAGAATAATTGTACCAAGTTTCGTTAAAATCCGTCCAGTAGTTTTTGTTTCTATAAAGAACATACAGACAGACAGACAGACAGACAGACAGACAGACAGACAAAAATTTTACTGATTGCATTTTTGGCATCAGTATCGATCACTAATCACCCCCTGATAGTTATTTTGAAAATATACTTCATGTACAGAATTGACCTCTCTACGGATTTATTATAAGTAAAGATCAAAAACGTAAAAAACCTTGACAAATAGAGATGAAACTTTCACTTTTTAGAGCAGGAATCTTTCGATTCACGTTCAACCCCATTTTGTAAATTATTGAGATTTCAAATTATCCGAACAATCCGAATATCAATAACCGTACATGAAAAGTACACACAGACAACATTAAGAACTAAAATCATTTCTATATTATAGTTATCTAATAAACAACACATTAAAATAAGCTTAGCATTTATTATAAAGCCGCGAAAATTACCCATTCAGATGTTATTAAAGAAAAAAAAACAAAGTATTAAGAGTACGGTACAATAACCTCGGTCATAGTTCACACATCGCAACAAACATTATGTAACTTGAACTTAAAGTTTTACATCCATCGACGGTTTTATATGAACAATATAACCGATCCTCTTACTGAGTCGTAAATGTATAACGTTAACATCAAAAGAGTCGTAACCATAAGTATAAGTGACTGTCACTTTCGCTGGAATAGGCACGTGATTGTGTTATATCATATTACCATTATGACGTATAAATGATAGGAATTTAACATAAAATTAGAATGTATGTTACCATACGACACACATATTATAATTTTTATCCGATGAATGCGTTCTTGGTGCTCATCGTTACGTAGGTAATGTATGGTTATGTTACGTTACCTTGTGTTCTTATATGAATTTATATTACTTTCAAATTTAAATCAATATTAGCTTAGCTTTAGTGGGCATTGTTTTGAACTTTGGTAGTTAGAGGACTTGCGACTATTATTAACTGGCCTAGTAGCAGTTTGATACTGTTACTATCGCGTAAACGTAACTTTATATTACTTTCAATCAAAAAGTATATTTGAATAAAATATATTATTTATTTATTTTTATTCAAACAATTTATAAAGAGCCTAGAATATTATGATTATCAGTTAGATATTTGATTAATTAATTTGACGTTTTGCAAATTAAGTTTAAGATATTTACTTTGACAATCTTAATATACAAAATCGAAAGGTTATTCATCACGAAATCTCGATAACCGCTTGACGTGCAAAGATGAAATTTGGCAGTGATGTAGTTTACATATATAATAGACGTCTACTAAGAAAGGATTTAGCAAGAAGGCTGGATTAAGGAGGTTTAAGGGCGGACGAAGTCGAGGGCGTCCGCCAGTTACAAATAACTCTATTAATAAGTATCTTTTTAAATTACTATTAGGTCTTTCATATGTTTGGCTTTTCGCTGGTGGGAGGCGTCCACCGTGGCTAGTTACCACCCTACCGGCAAAGACGTACCGCCAAGCGATTTAGCGTTCCGGTACGATGTCGTATAAAAACCGAAAGTGTGGATTTTCATCCTTCTCCTAACAACTTAGCCCGCTTCCATTTTAGACTGCATCATCACTTACCATAAGGTAAGATTGTAGTCAAGGGTTAACTTGTAAAAGATTTTAAAAAATTGTTGGTACATAATAACAATTGACAGAAGCAGATAGGCTACTTGATGTATTTTATTTAGTAAATAGGGATGATGACAGTTTTTTAAATCTATACTCTATACTAATATTATAAAGAGGTAAAGTTTGTAAGTTTGTAAGTTTGTCACATTTTTTAAATGGGGTAATCTTCGGAACTACTGATCCGATTTTAAAAATTCTTTCACCAGTAGAATGCTACATTATTGGGGAGTGCTATAGGCTATATTTTATATTGGTATCATATATATTAGCCGAGTTATCACAGTTTTTGTCATACAGGTCGGACTAAAAACCTTTTAAACAGACTTATTCGCATGCGCTGCCTTAACCATTGTGTAAAATTGAAATTAATGTATGGAGACTTTATGTATCTTTAAAAGTTCTACAAAAAAGTCCGCGACACCATATATCTATCTTCTATATATTAGCAGATATAGTACCTTTTGTGTTTTAAAAATTATTAATTTTATATACTTAGGTTTACGTCATTATTTATACAACTAAACTTTAATCCTTATTAAAATAAATTATTTAATAATCACAAGGATATTATGGAGATAAGATTTGCCCTTTACAGTATGTTAATTATTTAAATAGTTTCGGAGATAATACAAAATTTCTAAAAGACGCAGAAATTCCGCTATATGACGCCCGGCGCTTTCATTTACGTAGTTCCCGTTCCCGTGTGAATATGGGGATCAAACATAGCCTATGACACTCGCAAATAACGTAGCTTTCTATTGGTAAAACAATTTTCCAAATCGGTCCAGTAGATCCAGAGATTACCTCCTACAACCGCACGAACCTCTTTATATTATTAGCATAGAAGTCTCTATTTGGTCATACCACCACTCTCGAAGGACCGGACCGATTTTGCTAAGGGTAGGAGTAAGATAGAGAAATTACAGGGTAGGGTAGGGTACAGGTAGGGAAGCGTAGGGGTAGTGTAGGAGTAGGGTAGGTTTAGGGCCGGGTTTAGGGTATTGGTAGGTTAGGGGTAGAGGTAGGGTAGTGGTAGGGTAGAGGTACGGGTAGGATAGGGAAGTGGTAGGGTAGGGGTAGGGTAGGCGTGAGATAGGGGTACTGGTGGGATAGGGGTAGGAAAGGGATAGGGTACGGGAGAGTAGGGGTTGGATGGGGGTAGGATGTAGGTAAGGTAGGGGTATGGTAAGGGTAGGTTTGGGGTAGGGTAGGGGTAGGGTAGGGTAGGGTAGGGGTAGGGTAGATGTAGGGGTTAGGTAGGGTAAGGTTGGGGTAGTGGTAGGGTAGGGTAGGGGTAGTAGTAAAGTTGACATCGAAATTTACGCGGACGAAGTCGCGGGCGTCCGCTAGTTGTATATAAATTAAGAGAATGCTAATAGTAAAGCAATTTTGTAAATGTAACAGGGTATCTGCGGTCATTACTTTCGGAGTTACAGGGATTTAAACGGTCAGATTTGCGGCGCTGCCGCGAATCCGTGAAAAACGCCCCATACAAAATGGCTCGAACTAATGACGTCGTAGGGAATGTAATGATCGTTATATTTGTATGTGCGTTCAAACAAAATTACTAATATCTTTGTTATTTGTGCGTTTATGTTTATAGTTTACATATTAAAAAATGTCGCATTAATGTAAGGAAGCTAAAACTGTATGAATTTTCATCTAATTACGATAAAAGATTTTTAATAGATTTTGAACTTTTATAATCTCATTTATTTTGCAAATATCCAGACAATCTTTGTTTTTTATGTATAAATTAGTTAACATTGACCCTATTTAGCCGAATGTATCATAAAATCAATATATTCATACCTAGTCATCATCCCCATTACTCGTAAGCTTACATAGAATAAAACTTACCTCATTATACCTCTCCTTCCTGACTCTACGAGGAAATTGGCAGCATGTAAAAAACGAACTGCATCAAGTGAAAGGCGAAGTTCATAGCTCGTAAACAGTTCTCATCTCCGTCGAAAGGTAACAGTTAAATAGATTAACTAAAGTTCTAAAGTTTAAATCCACGCGAAAGTTTTGATTAAATGACCCCGAGATTTGAATCACGTAATATCTTCACATAGTAGAAATATACAAGGAAGTTACCCTCTGTCAGTTAAAATAGTAAATTCGGAAATCTGTAAAACCGGTTTTAACATGTCAGTAACATCAGAGAACATGGGTTCGATACCCGCCCATTGGATTGATTGGAGGGTAAAGATAATATTGTCTCCTTTAGTTAAGAGGTAGTCGTCACTCTTTTTTATAAAAATAACTAAATACCTAGCTGTAAAGTCGGTATACTGACGATAGTTGAACATGACAACGTCATGAGTAAATACTGATGGAACGGTTGCATTTTTGAAAAGAAAATGTTAGTTTGTTTAATAATCTTCATAGACCAGAATATATAAGTTGACAACCCTAGAACTTTTTTCGGATCAGCCGGCTCCATCGAATTATTAATGCGTTGTCACATCAAAAAAAATAACCTTTTCAAGACATATATAATACACTATTAGCTTTTAAAAGGTAAAGGAAAAACAACAAACCAGAGAATTTTCTTAATTCTCAACGTGTGTGAAGTCTGCCAATCCACATTGATTGAGCCAGCTTGGTGGACTAAGGACATCTCTCATTCTGAAAGGAGACTCGTGCTCAATAAAAAGCCGAATATGGGTTGTTAATGAAAAACAACCTTAAAAAATATATTAATTTTGTTGTTACTACATAAATCATAACCTTTTTTAACTACCTACGAGTACGAGTATCATTTAAATACTCAACCGTATGTATGATCGATTAATCATTCCAGACATATTAACATTATTATCTCATTATCGATAAGACAATGTTTGTAAGATCACGATCTCAGAGATCACTCCACTAAATGGTATTGGAAAGTGTCACGAAGCAGCGCGTGGTTCCGTGAAATAGCTTCCGTCTTAAAAACCTTCGACACTGACGATTGACAGTGAACGTGAGAATAGAACCCAGAAAATATTGTGACGTTCGTAATGATTGTCTTTTGTCAGTTTTTAGTGTAATTTAAACAGACTTAATTAGGTATCCATTGTCTGTTATTGACAGATCATATTTCAAGTTCCGCGGGCAAGAGTCATAGATATTATAAAATCTATTTTATAATAAAAATGTCAATGTGTATGAATCACGGCCAAAACTCGCGTGATACAACGTGTATGCCCGACTAGTTTCAAACCCATACGGAGCCCTTAGTCATGAGCTTTGGCCAAACTTTGGATTGTGCCGCGTTGCAAAAACCTGCTCATGACTAAGGGTCCCGTATTGGTTCTATTTTTAGATTAAATTCTAAAATAAAAATGTCGTTGTTGAATTATGTTTAAAAAGTTCAGTTCTTTGTTAGAAAATTTTGTTAAAATGTGATAAATTAGGTTTATCGATAATGAAATCGTGAGTAAATGATTTCGAATGTAAAATAAAATTAACAAACAAAACCTTATCTAAATACAAAATTTACTACAAATGGCTTGAAATATACATATAATACAAGAGTATTCCTATAAATATACTCGTAGTTACTCGTAGATATAGACAAATATGGACATCAGAGTTCCATTCAAAGCAAAATGTCCTAAATTGAATGAAGAGACCTTGTCTATATACCTACTCATAGAGATATAAATTATTGACCTATTTTTAACCGACTTCTTCTGAAAATTCATGTCCTTTTGACATGCGGTGTCTACACCGGCAAAGGTACCATCTTGTAATATCCCGAAAAACTGGGATTACCTATATTTTAGTATGACAAATAGATTTATTTTACACATAATGAAATCCCAGTATTTCAACGTGATTTCGTATCCACTATTTATTTAAGGCTAACTTATCAAAATTCAGATTATAGGTAAAAAATGTAATCAACCTTACTGACAACCCTTCGTTGCTATCATAGAGTAGACATTGTGATTTTTGTTAACAATGGACTTTACGGAATACCAAAAATGCGGTTGTTATTGATTTGATGTTAATTCTATTAGCTAGCTAACTTACGTCAAAGTTAGTGGCTGTCTGAGATGGACCGTCTCCTTTGGTGAATATATAAAGAAATTCTAACATATGAGAATAACGTAACTACGTAAGTATTAAGCTGTCACTCTACTTGCTTCGCACAATAAAAGCTAACGAATTAAATGTTCCTGCAAACCGCTCAGACATGCATGTTAACAATGTAATCGCTTTTGTCACGCCCGCTGGCGCCTTTTCGCAGAGAAAATAAACTGCTGTAGAGAATTGGTTTTGCAAAATACACAACTATAGCATTCAGCTAACGTTTATTATCAAGAGACGAGTGCATGTCTACGTCTTTGATCTTTGATCAAACATTTATGATTCACTAGCGGTCGCTCGCGACTTCCGTGGAATTCAATTATTCACAAATCCCGCGGGAACCATTGGATTCCGGGATGAAAGTAGCCAATGTGTTAATCTAGAGTAAAATCTATTTAAATTCCAAATTTCAGCCAAATCGCTTTTGAAGTAGCGGTCTTAAAGAGTAACAACATCCATACAAACTTTCGCGTTTATAATATTAAAAAATTTTAATAAAAAAAATTCAACCGACTTCCTAAACTAAAAAGCAAAAAATAACATCTTACCTATGTGCTACCTTCTGATCAGTTTGAAGGCGGTGCCAAGCCAGTGATGTTTTAATTCAAGCCGTTTAAATTACACAATTTCTGTGGTTCTTTCAGAAACGGCTTTAATTAAAACATCTCACTGGATTGGCACCGCCTTCAAACTGATCAGAAGGTAGCACATAGGTAAGATGTTATTTTTTGCTTTTTAGTTTAGGAAGTCGGTTGAATTTTTTTTATTAAAATTTTTATTTTTTAATTTTTAGTGTTAGCACACCAACTGAGTGTGAACAAAAATTAATGAGCAATTAGTTGAAACGTTATTTTCTTATGATAAGTATCTAAGTTCTACAATCCCAGTTTGAATAAAAATACTACCTTAAATCATATACAAAATTTCACTCCCCCTTTATCCACACGTAATATGAATATTCAGAAAAACGTATAAGGTGACTGTCCTCCGTCTTCATCACCAGACCCCCTATGGTTGGAAACACACACATGGTCCACAATCCATATGGTTGGAAAGTTCTCATCAATATAAAATTTATCAAGTCCAAACACAAGGTAGCTACTGTGAACCGTCGAGGAGTTCCCTTAACTCTCCTTCATCTTCATCACCAGACCCCTAATACAGTCACAACCCATCTAGGTGGAAAGTTCTCATCAATACAAATTTATCAAGTCCAAACACAAGGTAGCTACTGTGAACCGTTGAGGAGTTCTCTTAACTGTCCTTCGTCTTCATCATCAGACCCTTAATACAGTCACAACCCATCTAGGTGGAAAGTTCTCATCAATACAAATAAATCAAGCCCAAACAAAAGGTACCTGCTGTAAATCGTTGACGAGTTCCATCGTCTGTGTTTTGGCTCCATCATCAGACCAACTCCAGACCTACATAAAATTGTAGTGGTTTAAAATACCCTATGGAAACACTAACAAACGCACTAGCCGTCTCTACAATTTTCGAAAGTTCCCCTCAATTTCTCCAGGATGCCATCATCAGATCCTGACATGAAAAAAATGGGACCACCCTGGAATCAAACCCTTCAAAATAAAAAAAGAATTTTCAAAATCGGTCCACAAATGACGGAATTATCGCTGGACATACATAAAAAAAAAAAAAAAAACATACATACAGTCGAACGTAGAACCTCCTCCTTTTTAGAAATCGGTTAATGAATATAACACAAAGATATCGGCAAATATTACATATATAAAGTATTTTTAATGAAAATTAACAAATCTAGAACTATGTCGTTTAGTAAAGTGGTAGATCAGGATTGTATAGGATGTAGGGCATTGTTTATCGTGTTTTTATTATATTGGTGAATACGTAATCATTTACGTTTAATCTTCTCTGTTGAACGTAATTTCTGTACTAAATTAACAGTTTTGAAAATTGAATTCCTCATTGAAAGCGGCATATAGATCATAGGCTAAATTACGGTTGCGCTATGTTAGACAAGAATTATTTTAGACTATTTACGCAACGTAGTATATTAATGACTCGAATTTAAGTACGCAATCCAGAACAATACCGATTACTTGCATACATTAGGTAGATAACACACGCTATTGTTGCTCCTGTTTCCCGTGAGACGCCTCTGCGTATTCTAATCTATGATCTGATTTATTAGTCTTTGATAAGGTCCTTTTTTCTCACCTATAGTGTACAACCAAATTGATTGTGTGACTTTTAGATGTAAATTGAAACAAATCGCAACCTATATCTCGTGGAAGGTTTACATCTGTTCTTTTCGTTTACTTTTCTGTTCGCTTATCATCCGTTCTCAGTTGTACTCCTAGCTAATTTCATAACACAGTCAATAATTTAATGCTGTTAAGTAAACATAATTTATTAATTAATATACTGTGATATAGTAACACATTTAAAGAAAATACCCTACAATCCGCTGCCCAGTGCCTATAAATATGTAGTTGTGGTGTGCCTTTTAGGACAACCTTACTCGAACATAAACACAGCTACTGCTTTGCGGCAAATGAGCTTTTTTTGTATTATTTTCCCTAGATAACTTTATCTATTCTAGGCATTGTTGAAGCCTTATCGCCTTATCCTCATGCCCATAGGGAAATATTTCTGAAACAGATTGTGTCTCTTTATATGCAAAACGTTTAAACTGAGCGAGTCTTTTCACACGCCACTGCTATCTGCCTCCCGGGGGACACGAACGAAGTGGCACATCTCGACGTTTTTAGGCTTTGACATACTTTTCCTTTTTACGAAAGTGCTTATTCGACAGAAAATGAAACAGAAACAGCGACAAATAACCCTTTATAGATTGAAGAAAATTCAATTCTTTGTGTTTTTGTTTGGTCGCCCTCACATATTTTTATTAGCCTCTTTTTAAAGGCCTAATACACGATCAGGTCTCTCTTATTGATAAGGGGTATGTAATTTAGATCCACTAAGCTACTCCAATACTTGGCTCTACTTTTTGGCTGGTGGGAGGTTTCGGCCTTGGCTAGTTACCATCCTACCGGCAAAGACGTACCGCCAAGCGATTTAGTGTTCGATGTCGTGTAGAAACCGAAATGGGTGTGGATTTTCATCCTACTCCTTACAAGTTAGCCCGCTATCATCTTAGATTAGGAATTTGAATCCTTAACAAAACACTATAATAATGAGACTGATAGGGACGACTGCTATTCAATTCCAGGTCTCGAACCCAGAACCTTGCGATCCAAAGCCACATAAGCTAACCACTAAACCACCGTGATAATTGTTTTACTATTTGGATTATCCAATTAATGCGGCATACTATGCGGTGAGTTACATAATTGCTTTGGCTAACACCACATGAATTATAAATCAATAACCAGTAAAAGAGTGACTTGATAGCCCAGTGGATATGACCTCTGCCGTCGATCCGGATGGCGTAGGTTCGAATCCGGTCCGGGGCATGCAACTCCAACTTTTCAGTTACGTGCATTTCAAGAAATTAAATATCACGTGTCTCAAACGGAGAAGGAAATATCTTGAGGAAACTTGCATACCTGAGAATTCTGTACGTGAAGTCTGCCAATCCGCATTTGGCCAGCTTGGTGGATTAAGGCCTAACCACTTTCATTCTGAGAGACGACTCGTGCTCAACAGTGATGATGATGATGACTATGCGGAGAGTTACATAATTAAATGCGGAGAGTTACATTGGCTAACACCACACCTATACTAATATTATAAAGCTGAAGACTTTGTTTGTTTGATTGAACGCGCTAATCTCAGAAACTACTGGTCCAATAAGAAAAAAATATTTCAGTGTTAGATAGCCCATTTAACGAGGAACGCTATAGGCTATATATTATCGCAATATTCATACGGGAACGGGAACCATGCGGGTGAAACCGCGCGGCGTCAGCTAGTAAATTATAAATTAATAACCAGTAAAAACTTTCAAAGCTAAATACAACAATTTCAAGTGAAGCTATCAGAATTTCCACGAAACGACAAAGCTATACAACGAACGAGCCCTTCGTTGTAAGTGTATTGATTAATTAGACGAGAAACCCTGGAAACGAAGAACGCTTTATCTATTTGCAAGAAACATTCATACATTTTTAAGCAGGCGATGAACTAGACGATAACTTAGCGTAAATGGTTATTAAGGTATTGGTCTTTATATTAATATTATATAGAGATAAAGTTTGTGGAAAAGTTGGAATTTTTTCAGTTGTGTGCATTTTAAGAAATTAAATATCACGTGTCTCAATCGGTGAAGGAAAACATCGTGAGGAAACCTGCATACCGGAGGATTATCTTAATTCTCTGCGTGTGTGAAGTCTGCCAATCCGCATTGGGCCAGCGTGGTGGACTATTGGCCTTACCCCTCTCATTCTGAGAGGAGACTCGAGCTAAGCAGTGAGCCGAATATGGATTGATGACGACGACGACGACGACGACGAAAGTTTGTGGTGTTGTAGAGGATAATCTCTGGATCTACTGAATCGATTTTGAAAATTATTTTAATCAGTAAAAGTATCATAAGATATACTTTATCACGGGAATGGGAAATACGCAGGTGAAACCGCAAGGGGTCGGCTTAACTAATAAAATAAATGACTGCAAAAGGCCACCTTTTTTATACTACTTCTCTTTTACTGTCACTGTATACGTCATGTACAAATAAAGAATAAATAAACCCAATCATGAACAAGCAAAAGCACTTCCCAATATTATCCCTTTGCATTATTAATTTAAAAACTTTTGTGAAAGAATATTCTTAAACAATAACATAATTTATTATGTAACAGGGAACGATGCTATACGAACATTTTTTACATCAATAATGCAAAAGGTATAATAGTCAGGGATCCGTAGAACATTTTGTACAACTGATTAATAACAAGCCAATTTTTAATTGATTAATAGTTGTACAACTTAACAGCCACAACACCACTTATCTCGTTCCGACGCTCTGAAATTTTCATTTCCTGGTTACCTGGTTACAGTTAGCTACCAGAATCAAGAATTTTCGTAAATAAAAAAGTTGATCGTCTCATCGAGATGAAGCTGCTCACGAAAAATTAGCTTGTTAGTAATCAGTTGTACAAAATGTTCTAGGGATCGCTGACTATAATGTGCCTATATCAAAACAAAAACATACGAAAAACAAAGAACAACAAACAGAGATCCTTTCACAGTATGTTTAATATTAATAAGAGTAAGCTAACTAAGTTAAAATACCTAGGTACTTAGTATTTTGCGAGTAAATAGCAGTGAAACTGGACTTAGGCACGATTGCTTTTGTGTTAAATTTTCTATTTACTAAAGTACTAACGCATTATGTACGTGCAATGTTTACTTACATAACCGCTTTTAACTACCAACTTTAAGTAACTTTAAGTACACTTAAAGTATTCGTAACTATGTAAATAGGTTTGCAAATGCATTACTTAATTAAAACCTAGGTAGTGTTTACCCCAAACATATTATTCAATTAGGAAAATCGTCCATTTTCATTTACATGATGTCTCACAATGCAAAACTTGAACTGATTTTATTTAATTTTCTTCATATTAGTATTGTTATCGTTAGTATTAGTATCGTAAAACTACAATTTTCTTTTAATTCAATATTTGTATTTAGTTAGTGTAAATAATTGTAAAAGCAAAATTTATTGTATAATTAGATTAAATACATATTTTTCTATATATTATTTCTCTTTAAAAGTTCTGGTTCAACTAATAGAAAATTTAGCGCTTTGATTGGACTGGGATTGAACTTCTCAATTTAAATTCGTCTCATCATTTTTGTAGAACTACTAAGGCTAATGAGGTTTGAGATATAAATATAAAAGAAACATAACTTATTATAAAATATAGGAAGCTAAAGAAGAAATTTTATTCAAAAGATTGAACATAGCGTTAAAAGATGTAAATTTAAATTGCTCTCAATTGCCAAGTTCTTCGGATAAAATTGGAGTGTTCTTCCTTTGTCAGCATTGTTTCCGAGTTACTTTAGCATTTCTGTTCGCTACATTGTCTCTGGTGACATTATAATTGCTACAACTTTCTTGTTCTTTACTTTTTTAAAAGGATTTTTTATTTCCGACCGACTTAAAAATAGAGGTTCTGGATTAATTCCGTAACTTTGTTTGATTTTGTATTTTAATTTACCTGTAACATCAATTACCATGTACACTATACTATACCTTTATACTACCATAGACAATGTCGTTGCATTTACGAGTATCCCATACAAGTGGGATCACACAATATATCATACTTATACTTACACAATCTACTCCTTGTACGTTTCCTGTCTTGTTATGTCTCTTTCTACTGGCAAATTTAACATTCTTCTTGTAACGTGAATTTCGTATGCCCAATTAATTGCTTCTCTTGTTTGTCTCTGCTGCCACTATCAGTCTTCTTTATATAATTCATCATCATCATCTTTTTAACTGCTCAGTAAATAGCCAGGCCTTCTTCCGTATAGTAAATACTATAGGATATAGACAATTTATAAATCACGGTGCTCCAATGTAAGAAGATGAACCGTATATACTTACCAAATCTATTTAACTAATCCAACTTTAATCTGTTCATTATTTATTTCTAGAACTATAACTATGTCATATTTTCCTTCAGCTTATTTTGCATGTTATTCACGGAAAAGCTTAAGCGTTTTATAATTACCTACTTACCCTACATAGAGAAACTTCCCCAAACTTTGCAGTGCCATTAAACTACCAACAATTTGCATTTCAAACTAACTCCAAACAGCTGTACAAAATATATAGCATTTATCATTAATTTTCAGTAGTTTGCTTTATTTATAACTAAACTGTGAGTATTCTTCTTTGTTTGACTCAATATTATTTTTAAATACTTTTTGAAACATAGCTTGTCTGAGGATAATTTATAACCACGTTTGATTTCTGCCAACGAGAAAAGTCTTATCTAAAGTCTATATACCGATTAAATTGTACCGAACTGAACTGTAGCAAGTAATTGTAATATTTCATTACATACCTACCTAATAGTAAAACAGATTGTTATCTAGCCAAGTAAAGTAAATTATAAAAAAAGTTACTTATAAAGTTTACTTGGCTAGATAACAATCATGCCTGAAGGGAATCAATGCTGAGCTCTTAAATATGACGTGAATATGGTTATTCAATGTAAACTCTTTAAATGAACTCGCAAATAATCTAAACCAGTATGTCTACTGTGTCTAAACTCTTGAAAACAATATTGTTCTTCAATTACCTACATTGAGCCATGATAGCCCAGTGGATATGACCTCTGCCTCCGATTCCGGAGGGTTTGGTTTCGAATCCGGTCTGTAGCATGCACCTCCAACTTTTCAGTTGTGTGCATTTTAAGAAATTAAATATCACGTGTCTCAAACGGTGAAGGAAATCATCTTGAGGAAAACTGCATATCAGAGAACTTCTTAATTCTCTGCGTGTGTGAAGTCCGCCAATCCGCATTAGGCCAGCGTGGTGGACTATTGGCCTAACCCCTCTCATTCTGAGAGGAAACTCGAGCTCAGCAGTGAGCCGTATATGGGTTAATAACGATACGATACGATACCTACATTGCAGTTTCAGTACGATGTCGTGTAGAAACCGTAAGATGTGTGCATTTTCATCCTCCTCCTAACAGGTGATTGTAGTCAAGTAACTTGTAAATAATAAAAAAAATGCTGCTACGTGGACCAATTATACTTATTCTAAATGAAAGTTTGTAATAGTACAGTCGTGAAAACCGTCGCTGTCTTTATCAAAAGCTGATTCAAATTCTCCCAATCTCCCATAGACAATAAATTGTACGGATGGACAGTGAAACGGAATTTATCTCTCACGTATAGCGGACGTCCAGCGCGTACAAAATATCAGTAAACGAGGTAAATACCTGGTTATATTGTAACCGGCATTTTCACTCGATTTCTCGTCGTTTTATCTCGAACCGACGTCCATGTCGTGAATCCTAATTACTTGTGCTTAGAAATTTGAAGACTTAACAGTATTGAGTCGACTGTCGCCTATAATAATCGTAGTACTAGTAATAATTTTAATTAGAAACTTATATTTTTTAAAATATAAATCACTTTTCATCCAATAAACTAGATGTGTGAAGGTCGTTTCTAATGCGTATCTTAGACTAGAGTTATTTACATTATCACGTTAAGCCCAAATGGTAGAGTCAGTACAAATTGATCATCATCATCATCATCATCATTATTACCAGCCGATGGACGTCCACTGCTGGACATAGGCCTCTTGCATGGACTTCCAAACAAAACGGTCTCGAGCCAGCATCCAGAGGTTCCCTGCAACTCGCTTGATGTCCTAAGCACACATGTCACAAAAAATTGACTGTTAAGAAAATCCTCTATCGCCGACTTTTAAAATAAACCTTTTTTTGTTTTAGCTGCTGGGAGTCCTGATAGCGGTGACGTTGGCCTCAGCCACGCCGCGCAGGCACAACAAACGTGATGGTAAGTCATCATCATTATTTTTACTAACGAACTTCATCCGCGTGGAATACAGTTTTTCACAAATTCCGCGAAAACCATGGCTTTTTCCGGGATGAAAAAGCCTATGTGTCAATCGAAATCGCTTCAGTATCCGCAGTGTAAAGGAGGAACGAACATAAACACAAACTGTCGCCTTTAAAATATTAGTGAGATTTACCCCTTATTTTTATTGTATGCTTCTTTCTGTGCTGATTTTCTTGTCCATATTCTTAGTATTGTATTTTTCTTTCGAACCGATTGAAAAAAGAAGGTAATTCACACCTAGCGCCATAAAATATAAATCTGATTATTGAAAAAAGAAGGAAATTCACATCTAGCGACAATAATCTAGTATAAATCTGAGTATACCTAACTGTCACATTCATGGAATGTATTTTGTCTTCCTCAAATTGACAACTTTCGAAATTAGATGTTATGTGACAAAATGTTTGTTTAGGTTGGGGTCATTTGTGAGGTCACATTGAAGGTACAACATGTCAACACTTACCAGTTGCAAACTGGTTACAAAATAAAAAAAAATATTTGATCACAAACAGTTTAGATTACGCGATAATGTGTTTGTAACTGGCTACTATTGAACACAGTTGAATCTCAGTTGGATTTTTAAATTCAGTAGTTTTCTAATCGGTCCAGTACTTTCAGTTCAATTCAATTCAAAAAACAAACAATCAGATCTTTCCATTTTATTACATTTTTATTGTTGAAAATTAAAAAAAAAGATAATTAAATAAATGGAAGAAAAAAAATTGTTCTCTCAAATTCCCGGTCCTAGAATTGAATGGATGAAGTTGTAAGGTTAACTAAAAAATAAGCATGACAAAGCAACATAATTTGTCAACTATGTTGGTTGTGTCAACTTCATTAAATAGAGAACAGTAAATGAAGTATGAATTAAGCTCCCATTCCTTTGTTCGCAGCACCGTTGAGCTCATCTTATGGAGCTCCAGGATTCGGAGGGGGTGGTGGTGGTGGAGGAGGCGGCTTCGGTGGCGGCTTCGGCGGTGGAAAGCCATCCTCATCGTACGGCGCTCCAAGACCATCATCCAAATACGGACCTCCTTCAAAACCCTCAAGCAGTTACGGTGCACCATCTCGCCTATCTTCAAGTTACGGTGTCCCATCTAAACCATCTGGGTCTTACGGTGTGCCCAGACCTCCAGCGACCAGCTACGGTGTACCAACTGGACCTTCGACTACGTACGGAGCTCCTAAGAAGCCATCGGGCTCTTACGGAGTCCCTTCAAGCTCTTATGGCGCTCCTTCTGGTTCATTCGGAGGCGGC
Organism: Bicyclus anynana; assembly: GCF_947172395.1. Taxonomy (NCBI): domain Eukaryota; kingdom Metazoa; phylum Arthropoda; class Insecta; order Lepidoptera; family Nymphalidae; genus Bicyclus; species Bicyclus anynana. Next base: position 2,256,974 of record NC_069092.1, read on the forward strand.
GGCGGCGGTGGAATTTCCGCTTCATACGGAGCACCAAGCCACGGCGGTAGCGGTGGTGGTGGCGGTGGAATCTCATCTTCATATGGAGCCCCTGGTCATGGTGGTAGCGGCGGTGGTGGAGGAATCTCATCTTCGTACGGAGCCCCAAGCCATGGCGGCAGCGGTGGTGGTGGAGGAATATCATCTTCGTATGGAGCACCCAGTCATGGTGGCAGCAGCGGTGGAGGTATCTCTTCTTCATACGGAGCCCCTAGCCATGGTGGAAGCGGCGGAGGCGGTGGCGGCGGAATCTCCTCATCCTACGGCGCCCCTAGCTTTGGATCTGGCTCTGGATTTGGAGGAGGCGGTGGAATTTCATCATCTTACGGTGCTCCTAGCCACGGGTCTGGCGGTGGTGGCGGCGGCGGTGGAATATCATCCTCCTATGGCGCACCTTCCAGCTCGTATGGAGCACCTTCGTTTGGTTCATCTGGAGGCGGAAGTTCATTTGGCTCATCTGGCTCAGGCGTATCATCCTCTTACGGTGTTCCCTCATCTGGATCCGGAGGATCTTTCGGTTCTGGCGGTGGTATTTCAAGTTCATACGGAGCTCCTTCGTTCGGTTCATCTGGTTCAGGTGGAATCTCGTCTTCATATGGAGCTCCTTCTGGATCGCATGGTGGAGGTGGAAGCGGGCCCTCTAATTCGTACGGTGTTCCCCTATCATCTGGCGGAGGTGGATCAGGATTTGGTGGCTCAGGATTTGGAAGCAGCGGACCATCTTCAAGTTATGGTGCACCTGCATCTGTTCCCTCAAGCAGTTATGGAGCGCCAAGTGGTGGCGGAGGAGGATACTCTTCAGGAGGAGGACATAGCTCTGGTGGATCTGGAGGATATTCTTCTGGTGGCTCTGGAGGATATTCTTCTGGTGGCTCTGGAGGATACTCTTCTGGCGGATCCGGTGGATACTCTTCTGGGGGCGGACATGGTTCAGGTGGATATTCTTCCGGAGGTTCAGGGGGTGGATATTCGTCTGGTGGTTCAGGAGGTGGATATTCTTCTGGCGGTTCAGGGGGTGGATATTCCTCTGGAGGTTCAGGCGGAGGGTACAGCTCTGGAGGTTCAGGAGGAGGATACAGCTCTGGCGGATCAGGTGGATATAGCTCCGGCGGATCTGGAGGTTATTCCTCAGGGGGTGGACATGGATCTGGTGGATATTCCTCCGGTGGTGGACACGGATCGGGTGGATATTCTTCTGGCGGTTCTGGGGGTGGTTATAGCTCTGGTGGTTCCGGAGGCTATAGCTCAGGTGGGGGACACTCCTCTGGAGGCGGAGGAGGTGGCTACTCGGCAGCAGTGCCAGCTACCATCAGCCAAGGCTATGACTCCAGTGGCGGATATGTGTACTAAGTCTAAGTTCCCATTTCTTATTCATGTAAGTGGTGGATAACACTAGCACATAAAATGTGGACAGTGCCTTAAGTGTGAGTTTTTGAATGAAACTTCGTCACCAGAATTAGATAGAGGTAACCTTTGGAATAGAAGAGAATACGCCATTCAATGCATATTGTATGAATCAAAAACTTACTCTAGGCTCGGATCTATGATCAGTATTAAAATGTTACCACTTCAAAAATTACAAATAGATACATACCGTCATTGTAAAGTGGCCTAACCCACGGTTTACAGAATTTTCGTATGAGGAAAAGCATCACCTAACTTAGTTTTACTGTTAAATTTACCATTTACTGTATCTGTCAATGTCACACCGCACTATGTTATTGTACTTTACGAACAATTGTAATGTTTCTGTTAACGCAATTGGTTTTCTATTACTTGAAAAGTTATGTCTCTCTATTTATTTACACAGACTAAAGGAAAAGCATAGATGGAATCTTTGAGAACAAAATCGTTTATTTATTAAAAAGTGTACCTACCAATCGATGTATATAAACGATAATATGGTTTGTCTTATGTGCTATTGTATGTGTATAAATCTTTCTCTTATTATATAAAGTGTATTAAATATGTTTTTATTGAAATTGGATAATCCATCTATTTTTCCTCTAGTCTAAGTCTATTAAGTGAATTGGACTATCAAGCCCGTCTCGGCGCTTTCATGTCTAAAAGTATTACACTATATGTGTGTATTAGTTAGTATTTAAGTGTAACAAACGAATGTACAAACGAAGTAGTATTTAAGTATTAATTGTTTTTGTATGATAAATAATGAAATAAAAATTTGTAAATAATTTTTATGCATTTTATTATGAAACTCAATTACATAGATACTATATGTTGAGACATCATTTATATTTATTACAATCTAGCGGACGCTCGCTGCGTCGTCCGCCCTTAGATCTCTTTAATCCAGCCCTTACAGTAGTATCTCTGTAACAATGGAGTAACTTCTCCCGTTTTCCCAATATTTCCCTTCACTGCACTGCTCCTATTGATCGTAGCGTAATTAAAAGTATACTATAACCTGCCCAGCAGTATGAAGAATAAGTGTACCATGTTTCGTTTAAATCCGTCGAGTAGTTTTTGTTTCTATAACAAACATACAGATAGACAGACAAAAATTTTACTGATAGCATTTTTGGCATCAGTATCGATCACTAATCCCCCCAGATAGTTATTTTGGAAATATATTTCATGTACAAAATTGACCTCTCTGCAGATTTATTATAAGTATAGATGGCACCCCGCCGTTTCGCGTAGTATCCATTGCCGTAAGAATAGAGGGATAAAATACAGGCTATAATAACACAAAAAAACGTGTCTTTCTAGTGGTGAAAGAATTTTCCATTTCGATTCAGTAGATCCAGAAATTAAGTACCCCTAAAGCACTACAAACTTTACCTCTTTAGTTTTGGCCGCGTGGTTCCTGTTCCCCTAGGAACACAGGGATAAAATATAGCCTATAGCACTCAGGAATATAGTGTAGCTTCTCAACAGTGAATTTTTTTTTAAAATCGGTTCAGTAGTTTCAGAGCCTATTCAATGCAAATAAACATACTATCAAACAAACAAACCTATCCTCTTTATAATATTAGTATATACTATAGAATATCATAGCAATACGCAGACAACACGTATCTCTCAACGTCTGCATCTGCGTGATAGAAAGTACGCAGAACAGCTCTGCGTTCTACGCTTTCTGCTGAAAGCTTTCTGGCTACGCAGGCCCTAAACATAGGAAAGGGAATCTGAGGGTAGATTACAAAAACGAAATAACCCCATCAACATACTATATTGTTTTATTTACGTCGCAGGGGTCGGCTGTAGTCACAACATTACACAATTTACACATTTCAAATATTCAACAAGAACTAGGAATAAGTCAATAGTAGGTATAACTACTAGCTAACAGTGGTTCCGTCCCGTCCTAACGTGGTGGCCGACGGGAAAACGAAAAAAAACTGTATTTAAATTATATTCAATTTAATTTTACCTGACATCTCAATACATTCACGAATTATTATTACTTTCCATTACTGAGAGTAAAATTACATTTTTACTCACTTTCCCGTAGACAGAGAAGGAAATGGACGACTGGTGTGCTAGTCAAAAGATATTCGGTTTTAACGTGATTTTCAGATCATAACGCACAACCTATTTTGTTTCCCATATTTTAAGTCAAAACAAGATGAAGCTGTAATTAAGTGCTCTTTTTTTAAATTGAAATCTATTACTAAACTTATTGAATGTCAATCTTTGTGTCAGCCACTGACGATAAACCTTAACCTTAGGTCACACGTCTGCAGCGCTAACGGCTTGACAGCCGATAAAACTGATCGTGTGTTGGCCGCAATATGCATGACACATGATCAGTTTTATCGGCTGTCAAGCCGTTAGCGCTGCAAGCATGTGAGCTTATCTGATGGTGAGTGGCTAGCAGTATTAAGTGAACGCGTCATCATACCGAGTCAATATTGAGTGGCAAGTTTCTTCAAAAATCCACGTTTATCTTATTTTCTTTTTTGACGAAATGCGACGAATGCTATCAGCTCTTTGTCTATTAATTTCTCTGTCTTAACGTGCAAACGTCGCGGCTTGCTTCTTAGTGATTTAAACACAGTATGGCAATGTATTAAGGTGCCAAATATATAAATTAGTTTTTTCAAGATGGGTGACCATATTTGTATTCGACCATAGTACGAATACGAAAGTCAAATGACACTGTATGGCAGTAGAAAATACATATTACATCTATGAGATTTAGTAAATTTAATTAGGATTCGAAAAACGATACATTCAATTAAAAATGGACTGTAATAAGTATAGGATTTTGGCTAAGTACAGTTATGTAGAAAATACTAAAAAAAAATATATCCGCACCTCGTGTTTTATATTTTTATTCACTAAATAAAAATATAAAATATTTATTCGTTCTTTTATAATATTTACTCGTTGAAATATATACTTGCTGTAAATTTAACGTATATTATACCTGTTTATCAACAGAGGTTTGAATGCTAAATGCAAACTGTAATGTAATTTAACGAGAATTTATAAAGGAATAAACATTATTTTTCATTTATTGTACATAATTCAGGTTACTTAAAGCCCTATTGGGATATTGCAGTTTCGGAATGATTACTTTTTTAAATTAATAAAATAATACTAAATATAAAAGATTAACTATTTTAGTACGCCTATGAATCATGAGGCATTTTGCAATGGTTTCAAAAATTAAACACGAATTACTGTAATCTTCAATTGAATAATGAATGAAAATTTCTACATATTTTTGTACACAATACCTATTAAAAATATACATAAGTGCAACAAAATTATCATTTAAAATTTACCCATTATAGTCAAAACGACTATAAATATGGACTGTTTAATCTCGTGTAGATCACATGTTACATAATTTATGTAAGTTACCTATAACAAAAATATTGATATACATTTCGTTAAAATACTTTCGATTATAAAAGACATGTCTTTTGTATGTATTCAAGAAGGTATGTATAATCTATTATACCGATGACACACACATTTGTATGACATTAATAATATAATAATAAACACATTTGAAAATAAAATTAACATAATTAGGTTATACATGAAATATAGTATAACTAGTCGTAGTACGAAAAACCCGTTCACAACAACATTAGTACGCGACAGTGATAGAACAACAACGATATTCTAAAGCTACCTTAAAAATATTTGATATGTATCCGTTCAATCTAATCACTAACATATGTTATATATTTTATATTAATTTAATACATTAAGTCACATAATGATATGTATTTGGTTGAGTCTTCGCGAAGTATTAACATCAGGCAGGTGACTATATCACAATAATCGATAGGTATATCTATATTATATTCCGTTCTATAAGAAATGCGCTCATATAAACCTTTAGTAAAAGCCCCATCTCGAATATCTCAATACTGAATACAAAGAGATATTAAAACACTTTAAAAATCTTTAGACCTATTACACAGATAGGTAGATAAGGGCTCGACGTTTCGGGGAAAACATTTAACACATACATATATTTTTGAACACCGATACAATTTTAACCTACCATTCAAGACGATTTCAGGAATTTTCACAATATCAGCGAAAAATCGAGTATTAATACACTGAGAGTATATGATATAAGTATGTAAAACCTTCTGCATCATATAAAAGGAATTTCTGCTATTTTTAAAATATTCCTCTTTTTTTTTTCTTTAGTTAGTACGTATGCTAACATTTCAACTGAGATTGTACCTAAGATTGTGTTTCAATAATCCATTAAACCGTTGGCCTAATAGAGATTTTAAACACAATTGGCTATGTTTTTCGCTTAAAAATCTGTTATGGTAACCGAAATTCCCTATATATGGCCATCAAACTTTATTACAATATTTAAGGATATTCAAAAACATCAATATATTTGTACGTATAATATTCATTGCTTATACTTTAAAAATAAAAAAAAAACATTTTTATATTTTGTTAATCGTAATACTTCAAAGATTTTTTTAATTCGAGATAGTTTTATTTATAAAATATAATATGTTATTTTCTATTAGCTCAATCAATCAGCTGATGTTATGAAGCTGCCTAAAAAAATATTACCCTAAGAGGTGCCTGAATGAGCTACCACATATTGCTAAAAACAAACACATATACTTAATTATTTCAGTATTATATTGCCAACTATCAATAAACTCTGAGAGAAATAAATGTGTAATCAAAAACTATAAAAAAGCTTTGCTCAAAATTTAATAACAGCCACTATATACTTACAACCTAATAAATAAATAAATATAAATATTAACTTTAATTGAAAAACCACAGCAATTATATTATTAGCTTCGACTACATGATCTTTTGTTAGATAATGATGTTTTATTCGAACTTTTTCTCATCTCATTTGCAAAACGCGTATCACGAAAAAACAGAATTCCACAAAAATTAAATCGCATTAGTTAACTAGCATTCACTATAATCCGCTTTCCAAATCGGTAGTCACTAAAGATACCTTTGACTTGCTTCAAAAGTGCTAAAAAATTTGATTAAATTTGATTAATAAACACAATTTGGCAGCTTCTATTTTGTGTTTGTGCAAAATTCTATCTGACAAAAATATTTCCTATTATAATATTATTTCAGTTAAATCTATTAATTAAGAAAAAAAAATTACTTCCAATACGACTAAAGTACTTTTTGCATAAAATACTTGCTGTGACAATTCGCCTTAAGTAACAAAATATCTTTAAAAACTAAAATAATGATATCTGAAAGCGTAATTTTAAAATATTGTTGAATATTAAAGCAACGATATTAATAAAAATCTTTATTTTCGTTTGTAACTATTTTAATTTATATTTCTTTTGTTATAATAATATTTTTTTTTCTAAGGGTTTCTTTATTTTGGTCGGTTGACGCATCTAAAGAAAACTTCACAATTATAATAATCTGAGGGGTCATCACGCAATATAGTTGCTATTAGCATCACTTTGCTCTTTCTTCACTTGTGTTGATAACTTACGACATAAAAAGTTTAATGGAAAAAAGATAAGGCAAAGTGTAATCTTTGAAAAAATAATTGAAAAATATACATTTTATGGTATTATTTTGAAAAGCAATAACAGGTTTTTCACGAATGAATACTAATGTTATATATCTGCACTCTCCATCCAAATTATACTTATATTTACATCGAAAATATTGTAAAACTAGATAGCGCCTTTATGTTTAGGTATTATATTTTAAAACTCAAAACTCATACACAAATAAATTTTCATTTTCAAATAGGCCATATTTGATTTAAGCCAATAACAAACTTATTGTTCAATGTTGATACTTTTCCAATCCTATATTTCTTTTTATGTATTGACTTGATCGCAAACGCGCCTGCTATAAAGTTTGATTTCGTAATTTAATTTAGAAAAGGTGCTTATTCAACCTACTGCAAATTTTTGAGTGATTTTAAAATTAAGTTATTATGTTATTAAATGTTATTAAATTAATTAATTAATTAAGAATGGTAGACGATAGATATTTATCTATCGTCTACAATTCTTAAGTCCAAAGCTATGCCAATCGCTATTACATAACGCAACAACCCCCAACCTAGAAGCATTGCACATAGATATATTACTCGTGCTCGTCTTCCTACATTAATTGACTTAAATAAGGAATCTCTCCAGTAAATAGTGATATATCTTTACTAACAACATATATAATATAATTATACTTAATTTCACATTTGTTTGATATGTATGCGTTTCATTTAGTACAGATTATTTACTATAAAATAAATTCTATTAGCACTTTTGCACACGACGATACATTCACGAGTTAATTAAATCACACGAAACTGAATTCCGTAGAAATTGCGCCAATTTTAAATCCGGAATTAGTTTGTCGAATCGTTTGGACGCAGGACGCATCTGAACGCCACACGGACGCAAGATAGACGCAAATCTCCAATGTTCTTTCATTTAATTCACCCTGACTCTGGTTCTGTTTGAGTTTGCGGATGCCCAAATGTGTCTTCTTCAAATCTTCGTGTCATAGGATTAGAACTTATCAAATTTTCAATTTCACGTAATGTCCAAAAGCGCTTAGTCATTGCACACTCACTATACAATTTAAACTAAGTTTACGCCCTCTACACCTCACGCACTATAAAGGCCGGCTTACATTGGCGGCGTGCAAAAATAAATAGCCTGCAAAACGATATTTGGCATCAAAGACTTCTATGTACTGTATTGAGAAAATTGCTCTCTTTCCTGTATAACTCTCCTCCCCCGCAACCTTAGACATCATTGGCATTACCATAGTGTTACAGATTTGTGTAACACCTAAATAAATAAAAAAAAAATTTAGGTAATCGCGATCCAAAACAAAAATGAGCGAAAAGTAACCTTTTAGCAAGTATTTTGTCTACCTATCGCTTCTTTATTTTGATAGACCATCCAATTACGACGCTGCGAGATGTGTGCCGTTTTAAATTTTAAAATCTGTGTATGTAACGCATCTAAATATAATATAGTTGTGTTAGCACACAGATACACACAAAAATGATAGTGCAAAAGTAAATGTACATAGAAGTCATGGCATGTGCATCGCCGTCAATGTAAGTAAAAATTAAACTCAAAAAATAATTTGTGCTCAATACAAAAGTTGTGCTCCTGGAAGAAAATATCAATGAGCACTAAACTATATCTTCGACTAACGTATATCAACACCACTTCGATGTCGGATCGTTAAGAGTCCATCACTGAGTCTATTCATAGACACCCAGTGCATACAACCTGGTTACTCGGAACATTGATATAAAAACACGTCTATAAAGATGCAATTCTGTTGTTGCCCACAATTAAAAAAAAAAACCAAATTAGTTTTTTAGTAATTATAAAATCTTTTTAAATTGGAAGAATATACTTCCAGAAGTATATTCTTTCAAAAAAAAAGAATTTTTAAAATTGGTTAAGAAATGACGAAGTTATTCATAAAAAAAACATACGCGTCGAATTAAAAACCCTTTTTTTTAAGTCGGTTAAAAATGAGAGAAAGCCAACTTCTATTCACATTTTCATCCCATATTTCTCATTTCAAGTTATTTTTTTGTGAATCATCTTAAAACCTTGGAATACCTGATCTGGTGGAAATCATTGGAGTATACCGTACGTTCCTCTTCGCCCATCAATCTCAGGTATAATTTTTATACATACGAAACAAAGCTTGGCTATGGATATTAAGTTACAGCTCAACCCCTTAGCATGAACTAAAGAAAACTTACACAAAAATATTAAAAATCTTTTAATTTATACAGGGGAGCCTTGTTTTATCAAAACCAGTTCACTAAAAATCACTTAACACTCATTGATAGATGATAATTTATAAAAATGTTTTTTGCTTTCCTAATGCTTTCCACCTGCCAAGAGGTTTATATTATCATTGGTGTCAATAATATAGGCCTGAATTCCAAAAGCAATGACTACAAAGGTGTTCTACCAAGCTACATCAACAGATTTTTATATCAATGTTCACAAACTAAAAATGGAACAACTAATAAAAGTAATAATCGTCTCAGAAAGCAGTTTGTTTACCGAATGGCTGAACAGGCGGGGGTGCGTGGCTATTCCCGAAGAGAGGGGTCGGCCCATCATTGGGGTCATCCAAGTCATCGTCATCTGTCTCCAAGGCCGGGTTTATTCTCCCGGACTTCTCATCAGGCCCCACCAGGGTGGATGCGGCGCCGTACAGTCTGCCAGGCACTCCTCCGAGGACCGACATCTGTTCACCTGCCTCCGAGGGTTCGTCGACACGGCGGATGTCCTCTGGGATGTTGACCACGCAGTTGAAGTAGTCGGATTCGGGGCTCAAGTAGCCGGAGTTGAACAGGTACCTGGTGACAAGGTGTTGAGATTAGTTTACAGACTATAGCTTGGCAAATTGGTTCGTAACACTCTTGATGGTCCGCGCCGGAGGTGAGTAGTCCTTCCCTCTGCCCCGCGCACTCGACTTCACACCCGCGTAGCCCTTCCCCCCGTCACCCGCATATCATGGAAGTATCATCAACGAACTTGCCAAGCTATAGCATCAAACGCTCGCGATTTCGTCGTTTCGTTGTTAGACCTCATTAATTCGTCCCTGCCCCCCTAGCCAAGTAGCACGTCGATTCCCTTTCTATGATCGCTAACGCTTCAAAAACTACAAAGATGTTTGACAATGACATTTGCTATCGACAGGTCACGAGATCAAGATCTGTCATTCCCATACATTTTTCTAGTTTTCGAAGAGTTAGCGATCGTAGAAAGAGAATCGACGTGTCACTTGGCTAGGGGGGCTGTCGAGAAAACCGGCTCTCTCCGAACTCCTCAATAGTTCAGTAGTAAAGGGCCAGAGTCTCTTTCTCTATCACTCTAAACATATTTCAATCTACTCAATATTCATAATCAAAGTTACTTTCAATCTAAATTATAATTACTTTTGTTTATGTTAGAGACCCTGTTACCTTACCTTTGAAAACATTTCCCAACCCTTTGTTAATATTAATATTGTAAAGGCTTTGTGTTTGCGTTTAATTAAATAAGTTTATACAGAATTATTCTGTTACGATCCACAGAAACTTAAATATCAGGATTAAAGAAGTAAGCCTAAATTCAAACTCGTCATGTAAAACTTAATCCCCAATTTCAGCAAGAGGAAAAAACATTTTCTTTTTTTTGTAATATGTAATTGATGGCCCAATCAGTAGGCCCGTCAAATAATAAGTTGAAAACAATCGCCTTTAACAAAAGTAACTCTTCACAGGGCATGCAGAAATACGTTCTACAAAGTACTGCCTGTGTCTATCAATCAGTGCTGCCAGACGTCCCAATTTCGGCGGGACGTCCCGACTTTAAATCAAAATTAAAAGTCCCGCGCGGTACAGGCTTAGTCCCGCTTTTTGTGAATAACTCGACCATGCGTGCAGAGTCACTCAACTCACATTATAAGAACAAAACCAATTTAAAAGCTTTTGATTATATACGTTTTTACGATGTCCCGTTATCGACGCGACGAAAGGATCCCGCTTTTTTCACTCAAAAAGTTCCTAAATCCCGACTTGGCATCAATCCAACGTGAGGTATCACAGCGTAAAGAAGAAACAATCACACATACACTCTTATACACAAACTTTCGCATTTATAATATTAGTGTGATGTGATATGCTTACCTACCCTAATAGTTAATAATATGTTTCTTATAACTGAAACGAATCTAATAACACCTAAGTATATGGTAACTGTTACATCACAAATAAGTTATACGTAAGTATTATATGTCACAAAATCCATAAAGTTGAAGAGTCTTTTCCAAAGGGCACTTTACAGCCAAGTAGTCAAGGCCTTGGATCGAAACACACTATGACCTTTTTTAAAAAAGAATAAAAGATCACATTTTTAATCTACACATATTACACACATAACAAAATTGTGAGGAAGTCTGCGCTATAGCTTGGCAACTTCGTTCATAAAACTCCCGATGGTCCGCGCGGGCCGGGGTGCGTGTAGCGAGCCCACTCAATTTCACACCCGCGCTGTCTTACCCCCCGTCGCCCGCATATCACGGGAGTGTCATCAACGACCTTGCCAGACTATAGTCTACTAGGTGAACCAAAGACATCAACCGGGTTGTAAGGACCTGCTGGATATTGGCGGCTCGAGACTGTGGTGTTAGAAAGGCTATATAAGAGGCATACCAGAGGCTATCCAGCAGTGGATGTCCATCGGCTGTCAATGATGATGGATGATGATGAATGTAGGGAAAATACGGTAAAAAAACGTACATACTCGTATTATATACACTATCTATCACTACATAGTATAAAACTAAGTCGCTTTCTCTGTTCCTGTGTATCTTTAAAAGTACGCAACGGTTTTCAATGCGATTTTTTTTAATAGATAGAGTGATTGAAGAGGCCGGTTTATATGTATAATAACATCCATGGTTCTCGCGGGATTTGTGAAAAGCTGAAATCCACGCGGACGAAGTCGCGGGCGTCCGCTAGTTCTATAATAAAAAAGTAAAGTTTGTTGTATTGTAAGGGATAATCTCTGGATGAACTGAACCTATTTTCAAAATTCTTTTACCACTAGAAAGCCACGTTATTTGCGAGTGTCATAAGCTATATTTTATCTCCGTATTCTCAAGGTGTAACCGCGGGCGTCGACTAGTATTTTATAAACATAACCCTTCTTTCTGGCTTTACCGTAGTCGTATAAACAGATCTGTACCAAATGTCAGAATAAAAAAAACTGCATACTCACACAGACAGCCAAGATATGAAGGCCAGCGTGAACAAAGACAGCACCATCGCCAAAGTCCTGAAGGGGAACAGCTGGACTTCGGTCGCTTCATCCCACCCGGGGTAATGGATCAGTGGAGGCAGGCCCAGCATCTTCTCACCCCCTGACAAGCGCACCAGTAGAGCCACGATGTACGCAGCTAGCGAGCCGTAGGTGTTGCAGTGCTTCTTGAAGTGTACCACCATCAGGAGTTGGGGGAACAGGATCACGTACACCAGGTCTGAGCACATGGACCTGGGGAGATAATGTATTTTTAGTATATTTTTTTCCACATATTTGTACAGTGGGTAAGCCAATAGTCCAGCATTAATTAGCTTTTTTTTCAATTGTGTTTGTAAAGTTGATAAGCCAATAGCCCAACTCGTTACATAACAATAGTCCAATAGACCAGATTACAAATATAGAACCGAGGATTTCGCATATTACCTTTAACTTTGAAGTTAGCTTTTTTAATTTTCAATATTAGGATTAGGTACAAATATTGAGCCCAGGGCTTTTCAGATTTAATTTTAAAACTTGAAGCTAGTTTTTATCATTACCCCCTATATTTTTCCCCTCTAATTATATTTGTAGAGTAGGCCTATAGTCCAACATATTGTTGTTAGATTGTAAACGCCCAATAGTCCAGATTTTAGGATCCACCCCAGGACATCTCCAATTTTACCTGAACCTTTAAAGTCTTGGCTTTATTTTGAATGTCGTCATCATAACCAGCCTTGTAACTCGTATATCATCCTAAGCAGCTCTCAAATATAACTATATCATGGAGTTTAGGTTAAATATAAAGTTTAACTATAAAACGATGACTATTCGATGTTAATGATACCTAAAGAAAGCCTGGGACGGCTAAACATGCCCTAATCACGAATTGTAATGGCACTAACTTCCCAAATTCCTACATGATGTATGATTATGTTCGATCCGCAAATTAATTTAATTTAATTGAAGTTGCACACGGATGAATTAACTATGTAAATGTTTACAAATTTTAATATTAATGAGGGGAAAATTAAAGCTATAAATTACAAACGTCCAACAAATACACCGATTACATTAAATAGCGATGGCCAATATAATACTGGTATTCATTTATCACTTTAATTAATCTAGACTACATATTCCCAATGCAATAGACCGTGCTCCAATTAACTCGTGATCTATATTTTTCATCTCATCTAGATTGTAGAGATTAAAATATCATTACAGTGTATCGAACGAGCTTTTTATAAAAGGGAATCTCTACATAATAAAATATACATTTTTTTTTATTTTTTATTTAAATTTTCTTGGAATTATTACACCGAGGCTAGTTAATCACTGGTGGAAGAAAGGCTAGCTCATTTTTTCCGCAAAGGATCAACCTGGCTATCCAGAGCGGAATGTAGCCAGTATTCTTGCCACTATTCTACGTGGGCATGATTTGAATAGTTATTATGATAAATTAGCTTAAGTGTTACAAATTATAGAAAGTAACACCACACCCGTAGAGATAGGCAGAGACCACGTCCTTCTACTTGCTAAGATCATCACACACAATGCTTCATTCTTATCAACCCTTTCATACAAGTTCGTAAGGGAACCCTTGGTTTTTATTTTTGAGTATGTCCTGGATTCGGTCTAGAAACATCTTCGCTATCCCCTTCCAACATTTTCATTCACCCTCGTATAATAAATTCCTTTTGTTAGACTCCTTTTATTCTTCGTCTACGTTTCCCAAGCCTCCTAAGCATACCTTTAAAGATTTTAGTTTTGTACATCTTATTAAAAATTACACTGACAGTAAATTTTCTGAAAACCCTGCCTTTACAATAATGGTATCTTCAATCGCACATAGCTAAGAACATTCATTTTGTCTGTCTGTTCATTTCTCAAGGCGCAATTATAATTTTGCCCTGTTTTACTGTGAAAACACGCAATTAGATAAAGTTTAACTTAAAGCACGTCTTTAACTGAAATCAGACGAATAAATTCGTATTTGACTTAGATAACGGTAAAAAACTTAGTACTTAGTTCACAAAAACATTGTCTGGTCAATTAATGCCTCAATAGCTCCAATCAATAAGGGGCGGACTCCACCCCATGTTCATGGGTTCGATACCCGCCCGGTCGGACTTTTGTTTTTGCCGTAGCTACTCCTAACTAACTGGAGATGAAAGAAATTTAAAATTTATTGGCATATACAAGGTGTCTCGTAATTAATGGATAAAACGCATATGTTTGATGCGCCACCTAATTGTCTAAAACTATTTGAATAGTACGAAAAGAACCAAAAAATTCTCAGACCATACACTTAAACTCATGGAAGAGAGGCAAGAAATGAGATTACAGTCTTCAGCAGATGCGTCAAATTACCGACTGATCAGTAGACAGATCTCTAAGTCGCAAACCAGCGACTTGCGAAACTTCAATACCGAGCGTATCAAAAATGCGATTGAAAACAATCGAGGCTCAAAAGTTTTCGCCAGAGATCTGTCTATTGGACAGACGCAGCTGACGCGTTTGAAGACCGAGCACGGTAATCTGATTTCTTCCAAGCCCGAGTTATTAAGTGAGGTCGAGAAGTTCTATGGACAGCTATACACGACTACTCAGCAGCCTGTTGACAACTTGGCTAAAGACCCCAGAGCCAAGTTGACCCGACACTATACCGAAGATATCCCGGACGTCAGCCTATACGAGATTAGTGTGGCTCTCAAACAACTGAAGAACAATAAGGCGCCAGGTGAGGACGGAATCACAGCAGAACTCCTGAAAGCGGGTGGAAAACCGATACTTAAAGTCCTTCAGCGATTGTTCAATTCCGTCATTCACGAGGGCACGACGCCTGAGGCGTGGCATAGGAGCGTGGTGGTTCTGTTCTTCAAAAAAGGTGACAACACCTTGCTGGAGAATTACAGACCCATCTCGCTGTTAAGCCACGTTTACAAATTGTTCTCGAGAGTCATTACGAATCGTCTCGCTAATAGGTTCGACGACTTCCAGCCTCCCGAACAAGCCGGTTTCCGAAAAGGCTTTAGTACCATAGACCACATCCATACGCTGCGGCAGGTTATACAGAAGACTCACGAGTATAACCAGCCACTATGCTTAGCGTTTGTGGACTATGAGAAAGCCTTTGATTCGGTGGAAACCTGGGCTGTGCTAAGGTCATTGCAGAGATGCCGAATTGATTACAGGTATATCCAAGCGTTGAAGTGCTTGTACGAAAACGCCACTATGTCAGTCCGTATTCAGGATCAGACTACGAGGCCAATCCAGTTGCAGCGAGGAGTGCGTCAGGGAGATGTGATCTCTCCGAAGCTATTTACTTCCTCTTCCCCCCGGACCTCGAACATGAGCAGTTGTCTCCCAGAGTTGTTGCTATACATTTTTTCTTTTTTTTTTTTTTTTAATCTAAATATATTTAAAATTAAAATTTAATCTCTCATAAATTTGTATTAAATAATAGGAGTGCATAAACAGTGAAGACGTTGGTGCGGTTTGGTGAAACGCGGCCATCACTACAGTACGCCACGCCTTATTTCTGTCAATCGATAAATACAGGTACGAATTGTATTAATTGGACGAAATAAAAATTGGAGGTGTGGCTAATTGCGTCAGCGCAGTGTGTATGTTCGCACACAAGTATAACACGCCGCCATTCTGTTGAAACCGCCTTTGAGTACTCCATACTCTTTATGTACTCCTGGTACTTTGATTCGTGCACATACAACATTTTGAGGATTTATTAGGAGTCGCTGCAGAAATTGAAATAAATGGCTCTGTACTAGTAGGCATAAAAATATCCTATAAATACTCTGACCCGCCATTATCGACCTCCAGCTGTTCCTGCAATCCTAGTACTTTTATACAAACCGCTATACAAAATTTGAATACCTAGTTTTAGTAATAAATAAAACTAGTAGTTTTAGTAGCACGGATATAAAACGATTTGAAGACTGTAATTTCAAATAGCTGTTGGGAATTTTATTGGGACTGTTTTGGCGCGCAAACATCAGTTTAATTTTGTTCACAAGTAACATTGATCTACAAATCGAAGATACAACTAAATGGTACTTGTGGCACCATTGATATAAAACATACTGGATACACTTTTTGTTTCTCACTTATACGCAGCATAATGGATAAGTCTTTCTCAGATCCAAATTTAGATGAAAGCTGTAATAGAGACATTACGCCGCCAAATTTTGTTTCTTTAAGATACAAAAGGAAAAGGGATGATGAATTCACAGCAGAGTTTTCTATATTTCGTGAAGAAATAAAAAATATGATCAAATCCCTATTTTCGGCACAGGAACAAGAATTGAAAAAAATCAGCCCCACTCTAAAAGAAATAAAACAGTCAAATATAAACATTGAGAAAACTATTGAATTCCTCACTTCTCAAAATGAAGAATTAAAAGTCAAAATTGAAAAATTACAAAAGGAGGCAAAAGATGACAGAAAACGTATTTATGATTTAGAAGATAAATTAGAAGACATGCAGAGAGCTATCAGGAAAACCAATTTTGAAATTAAAAACGTACCTAAAATGCCTAGCGAATCTAAAGAAGACCTAATTGAAATGGTTTCCTGCCTAGCTAAAAATGTTGGTAGTAATCTTGCCGTTTCTGACATAAAAGACATTTACAGGGTACGTGTGAAAAAAGAGGGCGTTAAAAACACGCCTATCGTCGTCGAAACTATGTCAACAATAACTAAGATGGACTTATTAAAAATGAGCAAAAATTACAATATCAAGCATAAAACGAAGTTGTGTGCTAAACATCTCGGATTACGTTCCTCTGAAGAGACACCTATCTTTGTCGCTGACCAGCTGACACCTAAAGGAGCACGCCTATTTTATCTTGCGCGGGAGCTAGTAAGAACAAAAGGTTACCGATTTTGCTGGACAGCATATGGTAAAGTCCTCGTGAGAAAGAATGAAAATTCTCCAATCATCCCCATAAACAGCGAATCACAAGTAACTCAACTTCTACAGGGATCGTGACTATTTCTGGTGTATACTACTGAACTCAACTGGCAGCAATACTTCAATTTACTCATGTTAAAAATACTAATCTTAACTATAGTTATTTATTATACTAATGCTAATTTTTGTTATCTACTCGCTATAATATACCAACTTAAGACTTTCACACAAACATACATACACACACAATACGTAAAATATCAATTTCTAAGTATATCTATAAAAACTCTCCACCTACATCATACTCATATTTACACCTCTACTTCCGAGTATACTATAACTACATACTATTTATCTTCCCAAAAACTACTTAATATTGCTATCCCATTCACATATTTATTAACATTATTGTATAATGGATAGTACATTGCAATCTCAAACTGATTTAGACAATGCAGATACATCACACTCGGTAAATTGCGATATTTTTGAACTTTCCAAGTATCTGTGTGTAAAAAACAAAGACCTGACAATAATTACGCAAAATATAAGAAGTATATATTCAAACTTTGACGATTTTCAGATTTCCCTAGCTCAGCTAAAATTTGAAGCTGATGTGATATTGTTAACTGAATGTTGGCTCTGGCAAGATAAACTTATTCCCCATTTATTTAATTATACATGTTATAAGACCAAAGTTAATTTAAATCAAAATGATGGGGTTGTTGCCTACGTGAAAAATTCACTACATATAAAAATTAAAGAAGTAAAACTAGTAAATGCATCATGCTTACAACTAACAGTAAACCATAATAACATTATCTTAGCCATTTATCGTTCGCCTGCTAATAAAAATGCAGATACTTTTATTGAATCTTTAAACTTACACCTAGAAAAAATAAAATGCTATAAAAATGTAACAATAACTGGCGATATCAACATTAATATTATTCCTAAAAATGAAGAGCTTGCTCAGGATCGAAATAATAGAATAAATTACTTAAATATGGCTGCAACCCATGGTCTTCTTCCAGGACATTTATTTCCAACGAGAGGTGATAATTGTTTGGATCATTTTTTTGTTAAACTAGAAAATTCCAAGCAAAAATCTTTTATTGCAGTTCTTAATACTACAATTACCGACCATTCCATGATACTTCTTAATATATCAAACACTAAGAATGAATTGCCATGTCCTAAAATAAAAACAACTGTGGATTTTAAACAGGCTTTAGACTGTCTTGCTAACAAAAATATTATGCTGCTACTATTTTATGACGACCCGGAAGTAGTTGTTAATTTGTTAATAAATAAAATAAAGGAATCTTTAGACGAAAGCACTAAAAATCTATGTATTCCCAAAAGCAAGCGTATAATAAAACCTTGGATCACTGAAGGAGTCTTGCGTTGCATAAAACATAGGAATAAACTACAAAAAGGGGTTCGTGCTGACCCTACAAATGAAAATTCCAAGTATGTATATAGACGATATCGCAATTACTGTAGCAGTTTGTTAAAAAAATTAAAACGCAATTATGAAAGAGAACAGTTAAAAACTTCAGCTAAAAATTACAAAGCATTGTGGAAAAATATCAAAAATTTTACTAATTTAGGTAATACAAAAAATAAAAACTCAGATTTACTGAATATAAAGGCAAGCTGTGCCGAATCCGTCAATCATGTTAATTGCTATTTTGCAAATGTTGGGAAAAATCTAGCAGAAAGTGTCCCCAAGAGTCCACACCATACGTCTCTAGTGGCTGCGCCACCTTCTTATTTGCACTTTTCATCTTTTGGCTTATTAGATACGGACTTTCAAGAAGTCAGTAACTTAATAATAAATTTAAATACAGAAAGTGCTTCTGGATGGGATCGTATCCCAACAGAATATCTGAAACTGGCTAATATTTTGGTTACACCAATCCTTGTTCATCTTGCTAATCTATGTTTCGGAAAGGGCATTTTTCCTACTGCACTAAAAAAATCTATAGTTACTCCAATATTCAAAAGTGGTAATACCGATGACATCTGTAATTATAGACCAATTTCAGTATTACCTGCGATATCTAAAATTCTTGAAAAATTAACAAACAATAGACTTATGAAATATTTAGAACAACGTCATATTTTATCTGATTTCCAATATGGCTTCAGACGTGGAAAATCTACCGAAGACGCTGTACTGGCACTCAGTGATGAAATTGTTAACCAGTTGGATAGCAAAAATAAATGCTTAGCAGTATTCTTAGATCTCAAAAAGGCCTTTGATACTGTTTCTATTCCATTGCTCTTACAGAAACTGGAAGCTATCGGTATTAGAGATGTGCCCCTATCTTTATTCAAAAGCTATTTAACAGAGCGCACTCAAAGAATCAAAATTGAAAACTATTGCAGTAATGATATTAATATTACTTATGGTGTTCCCCAAGGAAGTGTGCTTGGACCTACTTTATTTTTAATATATATTAACGATTTGTGTAACCTCAAGATTGTTAATGCTAAAATTTTCGCCTATGCAGATGACACTGCTGTTGTCTTTACTGGCAACACTTGGGATGATGTTCGCAGACATGCTGAGACTGGTCTAGCTAAAATTTCCATGTGGCTTAACAATAACCTCTTGACCCTTAATGCTGAAAAATCTAATTATATATGTTTTTCTCTTTGTGAGCGGTCACTTCCAGCGCAATTTGGCATAACTATTCACTCTTGTCTGCAGAATAATGAGTTTTGTGACTGCCCAACATTGAAGGAAGTCCAAACTGTTAAGTATCTCGGAGTAATGTTAGACCACAGACTTAATTGGTTTGCGCATATTGAATTAGTATCTTGCAGAATTAGGAAACTCATTTGGATTTTCAAAATCTTAAGACATATAGCTTCTAAGAAGCTTCTAAACACAGTCTATCTAGCTTTGGCTCAATCTATAATAAGTTATTGTATACCAGTCTGGGGTGGAGCGGCAAAGATAAGGTTTCTAGATGTTGAGAGAGCTCAACGCTCACTTCTAAAGGTTATGCTCTCCAAACCTTATAGATATCCTACAACTAATTTGTATGCTGAGTGCGAGTTGCTTTCAGTTAGAAAATTATATATATTGCACACTGTGTTGAGGAAACACAAATCGTTGGCATTTACACCACTCAAACTACGCAAAAGGCGTAAAGATGTTGTAGTGCAAACCACTCGGGCTAGAACCTATTTTGCTAGAAAACAGTTCTGTCTACAATCTGATGTTTTATATAATAGGATAAATAAAAAACTCGGAATATACCCAATAATAAATAAGGAGTGCAAGAAAACAGTTATTAAATATTTATCGTCACTGAATTATGAAGAAGTAGAATCCTTATTAAAACTTATATCCTGAAAAACACACACTCACACACACTCACTCACTCACACACTCACTCACTCACACACACACTCACACCAACACACACACACACACACACACACACACACACACACACACACACACACACACACACACACACACACACACACACACACACACCAACACACACCAACACACACATGTGAAACAATCTATTATAATAATTTTGTAAAGATTATTTATTTATTATTATTAATATTCATTTCGAATCTGATATTTCTGTACTAGCTATGGAAGAGCGGAGCCTTCTAATACAGAAGTAGTTTTACTACTCCTAAAAGAAGGTTCCAAACTCGCACTAACTTATGTAAATTTAGAAAGTGAAATAAACGATTTTTATTTTTTATTTTTTATTTACCGCCGCACTGGAAGACGTCTTTAAGCTTCTGGACTGGGGCGGACTTGGCATTAACATCAATGGCGAGTACATCACTCAACTGCGGTTCGCGGATGATGTAGTCATCATGGCACAGACTCTGGATGACCTTAGTACCATGCTCAATGACCTCAGCAGCGTTTCTCAACAGGTGGGCCTGAAAATGAACATGGGCAAAACAAAAATAATGTGTAATGCTCATGTATCGCTCCACCCAGTTATAGTTGAGAACGCTGCACTCGAAATTGTAGACGAATACATATACCTAGGACATATGATCCAGTTAGGTAGATCCAATTTCGAGAAAGAGGTGAACCGTCGAATCCAACTCGGCTGGGCTGCATTCGGGAAACTTCGCGACATCTTTTCGTCCAAAATTCCTCAGTGCCTGAAGACAAAAGTCTTCGAACAGTGCGTGTTGCCAGTGATGACCTATGGTTCCGAGACTTGGTCGCTAACTATGGGCCTGATAAGAAGGCTCAGAGTCACACAGCGGGCGATGGAACGAGCTATGTTAGGAGTATCTCTGCGTGATCGAATCAGAAATGAGGAGATCCGCAGAAGAACCAAAGTCACAGACATAGCTCAACGAGTTGCGAAGCTGAAGTGGCAATGGGCGGGGCACATAGTTCGAAGAGCCGATGGACGTTGGGGTCCCAAAGTGCTGGAATGGCGACCCCGCACTAGTAAGCGCAGTGTTGGCCGACCCCCCACCAGGTGGACTGACGACATCAAGCGAGTCGCAGGGATTCGCTGGATGCAGATGGCTCAGTATCGTGATGTTTGGAAGTCCCTACAAAAGGCCTATGTCCTGCAGTGGACGTCCATCGGCTGATATGATGATGATGATGATGATGATTTGAATAGTTTTCCAAAAACCCCTAAGGTGACCAAGTTACATTTTTTCATCGGATTTTTAAAAAATATTCTATCTTGAATCAGTGTTTTCAATGCTGTAGCTGCTGTAGTTAAGATATTAAATGTCTGATTATTGTTTAACATTACGCGTTAAATTACCTATGTACAATAATACTAATTTTATAAATAATGTTTTATTGGTTTTGTAGAAGAAGCTTTGAGTGCAATTATTATTTTTCACATCTTTATGTTACTATTATTTTATTAAATACGCTGTTAATATCAAGTGTTTTATTATCTTTTAATTTGAAAGTATTTTGATTAGTAATTATAACTGGCTGTGACATCACCCGGGTCTCAGCTGAAAATCAGCTCTTAGAATTACTTTTTTGCAATGAACGCCTAATGCTGAGCTGTAAAGTGTAAACCCTTTGTCTGTTTGGTGTCACAGACATTCATATAAGATAGGATAAGTCCTACTGTCTGTGTCTAAAAATGAGTAAAGATATTTTGTTTCTTTCTACAAAAATTATGGCTTATTTTCTTTTTTTAATTATTATTATTACACCTATATACAACCACACGTTTAAGCAACAACTGTTATATTAGGCGCCATATTTCTCGTTAGTTACGAAACTCGCTATATCACGCCCGACCATCGCCCTACAATGGGCCATAAAGACCCTGCGAAAGGAGTCTGATTGGGCCATTGGGACTTACCTAAGTTACGTGATCCATTAATAGGACTAATATAATAAAATATCCCTCAAGGCATCTATGTTAAATCCAGCAGCATAATCTAGATAGAGTTTAGCTTAGCTAGCTAGATGTTATTAACTTTGCGTGCACAATGGGCATTTTTATCTAATATAAGCGGACGCCCGCGGTTTACCCGCGTAGTTCCCGTTTCCGTGGGAGTACGATGATAAAACATAGCCTATATTACTTGCTAATGATTTATCTTTTTATCAATTAAAGAACTTTTAAAATAGATTCAGCGGCTTAGCCATGAACGCGTAACAAACAAACAAAGAAACTGACTTACGCATTTTTTTAACAATTATGGATCTAATATTAGGAGCAGATTTATAAGTCGTTTTATGTGCCCCGAAATAACGCATCGCTACGCTACGATAAGTACGCTTGTGTGCGTGTCGGCGAGGGTGAAAATAGCCTCTTACGCTTACATAGTCACAAAAGTGGCTTACGTTTGGAGTGACAAATTGTCATAAGTGGTCTATAGGTCTAATATTAGAAGTAATATTAGGTCTGATGACTATGACTTTAAAATAACCCATCTCGTGTAACAAACCGAAGAACCTACTATAACAAAACCGATGCACAGTATAAAATGTTGTTGTTTCCATAAACATCATTATTTCGAAAACCCATCCATCAACTCCCGTAAAAAGTTTGTACAAAAACAAAAACTTTTGACGCATGCATCGTAAACAAATGATTGATACACTACGAATCCCATCAGTTATAGGTAAACAAAAAATACCCGCTATTCTGTTATTCAAATAAAGTGAATACACTGTAGTCAACGATATTTTATATTATAGACATGTTACGTCCCTACAGAATCACCGCAAAAAAGTGATTCGAATTTAGCTACTCTACTTAGCGCACACATGCAATTTTGTGTTTACTTATATAATATATATTTTTTCATTTACTTACATCATATATACAATTATTCGCCCACTTTAATATACTTGCCTTACACCTATTAAAGAGTGTAAAATACTATAGTTTTTACACTTCCTGAACACACAACTCAACATTGTAGACCAGAGTTTCTCAAACTCTAAAAACGACTAACTAATGAACCCCCAAAGAATAAAATAAATTTGACCGTTGAAGAAAATAAGTTTTTTATTTGAATAAAAGGTAACACATAAAGTACCAAAAGAAATATCTTTGTAATATTAATGTAATTGGTGTGCTTGTTTCTTGTCGCAAATGGATTCAATGTTAGGAGGAATTTTGGACAATTTATAACCTTAACCTAACTCGGTATCAGTTATCAAGCCACCATTACGTAAATCTTGTTCTTTCGTTGTTAAGCGACTAAATGAAATTAGGTCAAATATGCACATTTTTCCGCCTCACTTTTGATGCGTTAGTGCCGTGTCTCTAATATAAAATATCGTTGGGTGTTCAAATAAACTTGATCGTGAGCTGGGTGGCGTAACACCGGAATATCCTCTGATATAATAACAACCACGATAAGTTCAATTGCAATGATAAAACTATCTCACGACACGACAGACGTGCCTGCCTACTTCTAGCAACATTCCACGTCATATGTTACGACACGCGCCAGATCACGCCTGACAATGGGCCGTAAAGCCTTTTTGCGATAGGAGCCTAATTGAGTCTACATGTAGGCACTAGGGCTCAAGTAGGTTCTTTGACGACATTATTATTGAGAAATCTTTTTATAACACTATAATCCTACTAATATTATAAACGCGAAAGTTTGTATGGATGTTTGTTACTCTATAACACTACTTGAGCTTTAACTACTAAACCGGTTTGGCTAAAATTTGGAAAGGAAATAGATTTTACTCTGGATTCACCCCATGGTTCCCGAGGAATTTGTGAAAATAATAAATATCACGCGGACGAAGTCGCGGGCGTCCGCTAGTAATCTATACCACGAATAAAATAAACTCATTTTTAAACAAAGTAGCTTGATTTTTCAATTTGTAGCACCAAATCAAAGTACAATACAATTCTATAATTAGATTTGACCAACGCGTATTTTTTTTTCAAATGTTATTTAAAGTATTAATGAAGTAGTTCAGTTTATACTACAAGTGCTGTAGAAAAGGCAAGTTTGTCTTTTTATTGTGTTAATAACGGTTAATAATAGTTAAATATATATTTTAACGTACTAAATTTTATACAAAACACTTTTCATCCATTAAACACATGGGTGAAGGTCGTTTCTAATGCGGATCTCTCGCAAGGACTCGGTGATTTATAGGTGGATAGACTTATAAAAAAGATGATTGTCTGATTCAGCTGAAACCTGAAACTAACATACGCCCGTGTCACAATTCGCGCTCAGCTCGGAAGTTTCTTTCTACCACACCGATATTCGTCTGTCTTATTATTAATTCTCCATAAATAAATCAACTTACCACAAGCCATAAATGGATGGTATAGTGAGCGCCATGATAGTCGACAGCACCCCCACCACCAGGATGGAGACGCGCATCACCCAGATGATTTCCATCTCAGACGCGTTCTGTCTGAAGATCAGCTTGTATACGTTCCTAGACAAAAAATCTTCTATTATAACCATTGATTCAATCAGAAATGACGAGGTCCGCAGACAAACCAAAGTCACTAACATAGCTCATCGAGTCGTGAAGCTAAAGTGGCGAGGTAGTTCAAAGAGCCGATTGACGTTGGGGTCCCAAGGTGCTGAGATGGTGGCCCCGCAACAGTAAACGCAGTGTTGGTCGACCCCCCACCAGGTGAATTGATGACATCAAGCGAGTAGCAGGTATTCGCTAGATGCAGGTGGCTCAGTATCATGATGTTTGGAAGTCCCTACAAAAGGCCTATGTCCTGCAGTTGACGTCCATCGCTGACATGATGATGATGATGATGATGATGATGATGATGATTATGATGATGAGTGATCGTCAGAAAAGAAAACACTTCCAACATTAAGGCATCCCTAAGGTCATTAAGGCATCCCTAAGGTCAAGTAGGTATCTTACATGTTTGTAATAATAAATCAGTGGGCATCCAACCGCCGTGTGACCATGCACGTAATAGATCTAAGCTCTATATCATAATAATCATTTCAGCCGATGGAAGTCCACTTCTGAACATATGCCTCGGACTTCTAAACTGCGGCTGCCTGCAACCAGCATGATATCTTTGGTCCTCGCTCCATATGCTCTCTCTTATTGGAAATGAGGCCTAGCCTAAGGCCTGTAGACAGTTAAAACAGGCTGATTAAGATGACGAAACCACGTCTATTATATCAGTGAGTCAGTGACACGTACAGCAAATGTGATACAATACAATGTAATAAAAGTCACAATACAAAAAAACTAACCTGGCAAACATAGACGAAGCGCTAAGCACACTAGAGTCAGCCGAAGACATGACAGCAGCCGACACAGCTCCCAGACCGAAGAACGATACGAAGTCCGGCGTAAGATGCTGGAGTACCAACGGGAGGATCATGGAGGTCTGGTCGGAGGTCAGCTCCCCGTCAGGAGTGAGAGGTCCACGGTAATTCGTCTCGTTCCATGCTGTTGACAGATTTCTTTAATAGTATGCAAAGAAATTGCATACTTTTACGACAGAATGATACTCGTAATATACGTAATTTTCAGTCTAATCAAGTTTTACGACGTTTACTATACCACAATACCAAATAAACAGATTTTTTTACAGATGTGTATTTTTTAAAAAAAAGTCAAAAGTCTGCAGTGTTTCTTGCCCACTCTTCTTATCAGATTCTGATTTCAGAGTCAGAGGCAAACTATATTTTGAAATAATTCAAAATTAATTTCAATTTAATATTTATTTTACAAAGTTACTATTGAGTACCTACAAAATTAGATTTGTAAGTTTTTGTAATTTTAAAAGTAATACACTTGTGCTTATAGCACAAAAAGCTCTAGCAGCAAATATAAGTTGAAAATTCGTCATCTTTGGTTATATAGACACAATTATTGATAAGTCAAGCCAATTCAGTTCGAGGATGATACACGAAGATGATGATGGTTTACAGTGCCAAGAGTCCACTAACCTGTTCCCTTAGCGATGGCTCCAATAAGCACGGGCGGGATGGCCATGAAGATGCACCCCACCGCCGCCACGTACGACAGTATCTGAGCGCGCCCCGCCGTCTTGCTGCTCAACACTCGTTGGAAGTATACCTGTGCCAAACACCAACATGGTCAATGTTGGTACCACCATGGTACACGAATATTTTTAATTATATTCATTATTAACGTCACGTCAATCCACATTAACCAACGTTTTTGCCAGGAAATTAAAAAGTAGCCTTTAAGTTGGCCAATAACTCTTCCAAAATCACTCCAGTAATGTATAAGTGTGTATTTAAGTGTGCATTGTCTAAGTTTCTACCTTTGTTTATTACTCCATACGGCTGTAACGACTGAACCGAAGGCTGAAGTTTGGAATGGAGATTATCACCTGGATTAACACACAGACTTTTATACTGAAAAATTCGTGGTTTCCAGCTTTTGAAAAACAGAGTTCAACGCAAACGTAGTCGCAGACGTCCACAAGTCGCAAGTTATATTACAAGAACTTCCTTTACATCCTTTTGTTGACGACGTCCAGTCAACCCGCACGAAACGTTTTGCGTCAACTAGGAACGTTGAACGAACTGCTAAAATATGGAATGCCCTTCCGGCGTCTTTGTTTCCTGACACGTATAATTTGTGCACCTTCAAGGAAAGAGTGAATAGGCATCTTCTAGGTAAGCGCGTTTCATCTTAGACCTCATCATTGCTTTCCACCAGGCTTGATTGTGATCAAGCGTAAGCCAATACTACATAAAAAAGATCACAAAAAGAAATTACCTGCCAAGGTATCCCTCCAAAGATCAGCAGGAGCCCATAATCAATATAAAACCAATAATAGTCCGAGTCCACCGTCCCAATCCAGTCCACCTCCATGGAGCTCAGCGGCTTCACGTGATCATTCGCCCACGCGAACGGTATACACATCCATAGACCTATGAAGATGCAGAACAGCTGGATGACGTCAGTGTAGGCGACGGAGTAGAGGCCTCCGAACAGGGTGTAGAAGACTGCCACGCACGCGCTGAAGATGACCGAGGTTCGGTGGTCCATGTCAATGATCACGGCGAGGGTGGCACCTGAGGACAATAAGAGATAGATAGAGATAGGTTTTTAAAGTTTGAACACTAGGTACAAAGTCAAAGTCAATGTCAAAATTCATTTATTTCAAATAGGCTTAGTTTACAAGCTCTTTCGAAACGTCAGGTAATAATATTAAACTTAAGATAATGGTGATAATAAATATTCGAAAATTTAAAATTAAAGTTATGAGGGTTCCAAACGCGCCTTGGTCCTAGAAGCCCATAACAAACTCAGCCAGGTTAATCCTTACAAAAACACATCATAATGACCGAATAAATAAAACTAACCGACGCTCCGCGGTTTCATCCTCATTGTTCCCGTTCCCGTAAGAATACGAGGATAAAATATAGCATATGATTTTGATTTGATGACAAATAACGTAGCTTCAAAATCGGTATATTAGATCTAGAAATTGCCCCTACATTACTACGAACTATCATCATTATCATCCCATATTCGGCTCTCTGTTTAGCACGAGTGTCCTGTCACAATGAGAGGGGTTAGGCTAATAGTCCACCACGCTAGCCCAATGCGGATTGGCAGACTTCACATACGAAGAGAATTTAGAAAATTCTCAGGTATACAGGTTTCCTCACGATGTTTTTCCTTCACCGTTTGAGACACGTGATATGTAATAACTAAAAAGTTGGAGATGCATGCCCCTACCCAGATTCGAACCTGCATCCTCCGAATCAAAGGCAGAGGTCATTTCCACTGGGCTATCACGGCTCTTATTTCTTAAACGAATTATAGAACAATGAATGTTACCCGCGAATTAAGTGTTTGAACAGTTAAAGTAGCTTACCCAAGATTACGGATAGATAGTTATCCCCGATTATCAGTAACAGTCAAACTATCTTTACATAGTCAAACTATCTGTCAGTAGGTTATTGAAAAGCAGATAAAAACAGAAAGATAGATTTTCTTAACTTTAGTAAGCGAAATGGCGGATAGATAGGTTATTGAAAACGGCCGTAAGTAAGTAACTCTTGAAATACAACTAAGGTGTCTACCAAAATTCAGCTCAAAGAGAATTTTCGTTACTTGAAATATCTATTTTGACCAGACTAAATAATACCATTACTTTTCCAATCATAAAATCCAATAACAAAATGTATAAGGATTGGCAAAACTAGAAACGTGACCAGAATAAAAGAAATCGTATCACTAAACTGTATATTTATTAAGTTTAAGTAGGTAATATACTCCAGCCAATGTATACATTAACTCATGCTTAAATTCCCAACTGAAAATACACATGATAAAATTAGCGGCATCATGATATTGTAAAAAATCGATCTCATGTTTAAAAAATCGCAAACAGAGTTTTGTTCAGGTATTTTAGCAAATTAGTATTTTATAAAAATATATATACTTCACGCCAAAATTTTACATCACACAATAATCATCCACTACAATTGTTGTTACTCATTTTCCTAATATTCAACGTTTCTGAAATAAATAAAAAATAATTAAAAATGAAAAACCTGACTGCATAAAACATAAAACTGAAGAGAAAAAAAAGTTCAGTCCAGAAGACGTGTATAGATAGCAATTAGGTTAATGAAGTACCATGAACTAGTAAGTAAGAAGGTTAAAAAAGCAATTCTAAAGCTATTTATGAACAACAACGCTTTTGTTAATTGTTGTTCTACAAAATAACTACGTCATTGAGTTGCTAAAGCGCGCTAACATTCATTCATAACATTCTTCTGTCATTGACTAAAATATAAGTAATAGAATATAAAAAGTTACTAACAAACAACAAAGCACTTGATCATAGTTGTTCTACTAAATAATTACGACCACGAGTTGTTAAAACAGCGCTAACATTAACGTAACACTAACTTATCATTGAATAGAACAAAAGTGGTAGTATAAAAAAATCGGTTGTCTGTAAAGACGGTTTACTGATGATAGTTGAACGTGACAACGTCAAAAATACTGATGGAATGGTTGCATTTTTCAAATGAATGGTCGTTTTTCTAATATATTGTTCATAGACCAAAATATATACAATTTCTTGTAATAAAAGTTGGCAACCCTAAAACGAGATATATTTTATTTCTTGTAAAAAAGTTAACAACCCTAGAGCGTGGGAACGCATGACGTCATCTTTTTTCGAGTATGCAAGCTCCATCTAATTATAAGACATTGGCACGTCAAAAAAGGTTTGTTATTAAACAACAACGCCGACATTAATGATGGATGTTGTTCTGCTAAATAATTACGCCATTGAGTGGATAAAACAGCTCTAACATTAACGTAACAATAACATGTCATTTAGTAAAATAATAGTAAAAGTACCTACACCTATACCACAGTCTTTCTTGATGAGTACTGTTTATCAACAAACAAATTAGATATGAGGGTATAAATCTAAAATCACTAGTCATTACACACCTAATAATAATTATAATTAATTTGTTCTTAAATTAATAAAAATAAATTTGATTAATAAACTTAGAACAATTAGATATGGTTAATATATTTTATATTACATTTTATAAACAAACCATACATAATTTAAAATAAATAAGTCATGAAATGATATGCGTATTCTACCTCCAATTCTAATTTATTTGTTTGTAAACAGTACTCATCAAGGAAGGCTGTAGTTATTTAGAAAAAGTTACTAACAAACAACAACGTCACTGATCATTAATGTTCTGCTAAATAATTGCGCCATTGAGTTGTTGAAATAGCGCAAACATTACCGTAACATTGGTTACGTTGTAGCCGCGGCGGGCGGGGCGCGGGGGGGTGTGGATGTATTGACGTATGAATGTAGCCCCGCCGTTTCCACCTCACGTCTCCCCGACCTCCCCTTGCACCTACTCAGGTAACTCGAATTCGAGAATGAATTATTAACCGACTTCTGAAATAACCGCGGGTGAGAATCTCAAACGTCGATCCGAGATTCAAGCAAATCGAACAATCTACTCGGTTCAGTTGTTTCGGCGTTTTTAGTATTCGGAAAATTTATGTTGACTTTTTAAACTTCTGTCGATCTTTGCATGTCCCCGAATCTTGTTGGGGACAAATTAAAAAAAAAATAGAAGTCTTCACAGCAGTTCTAATTTTAAAATTCATGGGAAGTAATTTTAATGAGATTTTCCCTCCTCATTGAGGGAAGCAGCATTTTCAACCCAATACTCAGATCAAAACAATACTACTTTCCGAGTATGAGAAATGAAAAAGATTTTACTCTGAATTAACACATCCATGGTTCCCGCGGGATTTGTGTAAAACTGAATTCCACGCGGATGAAGACGCGGGCCAGGGCCGGCCCGTCCATACGGCGAACGGAGCGGTCGCTCCAGGCGCCAAATCCTAGAGAGCGCCTAAATGGGAAAGAAAAATAAAAAAAAATTCCTTTTATTTCAATTGTCTTTATTTTGAGTGCGCGGGCGCCATCACTTAGCCATCCGGTGTCCGGGAGTATGATTTTAGAAGTTATCGATATTCTATTACCTACTTTTTAAATCCTAGTCGATCGTAAACGGTATTGTGCCTATATTTTCAATTGGTCACTGCAGAGTATGGTCGAGATCTTCGCGTTCCATACTTACTTTGGACTCACAATTGGCACATATAATTATTATTAGGAGCCTGGAGCAAACTGGACAGATGCCATAATCGGATCTCGCTCCATTCTAAAATTTACTTCGGGCCGGCGCTGACGCGGGCATCCGCTACTAATTAGTATAGATTTCACGAACTCGAAAATAATGAAAAGCTCGTAGTAAGGGACATTATTTTAAAAGTTACAGCAACCCTTTACACGAGTACCGTAACCGCGGGCGTGTAACAAGCTTGACCCTCGCCCGGGAATGTACTCATTAACATTCACCCAACATCCACCGTAGTACCACAGTACCCATAGTGTGTCGTTTGAACAAGTGGGACCTTTTAATATACAAATATTGAGATATATGGACTAACATTCGTTTCATTATCAACCCATATTCAGCTCACTGCTGAACTCGTGTCTCCTCTCAGAATTAGAGGGGTTAGGCCCACAGTCCACCACGCTGGCTAAATGCGGATTAGCAGACTACACACACGCAGAGAATTAAGAAAATTCTCTGATATGCAGGTTCCCTCGCGATATTTTCCTTCACCGTTAGAGACACGTGATATTTAATTTCTAGGTAGTAAGCTAGGGGTAGAGCAGGAGTAGGGTAGGGTTAGGGTAGGAGTAGAGTAGGGTAGGGTAGGGGTAGGGTAGGGTAGTGTAGGGTAGGGATAGGGAAGAAGTGAACATAAGTCAAAGCGAAGCTAGACCGGGTCCGCTAGTTAGACAATAAATGTTACAATTTTAGCTTATTCCTGTAAATTATAGCTTTTATCGCCATACTGAGGTCCGTTGACCGACCGTTGTTTAATGGCTAACGAAACCTTTCGTGACGTACCTTTCGCGTATAAATTGTGGGTAATTTATTTTTAAACCCTGCTTTGTTATTTTTATTTTTATCTTTTTACTAGCTGACGCCGCGCGGTTTCACTCGCGTGGTTCGCGTTCCTGTAGGAATACGGGAATAATATATAGCCTATAGCCTTCCTCGATAAGTGGACTATGTATCACTGAAAGAATTTTTCAAATCAGACCAGTAGTTCCTGAGATTAGCGCGTTCAATCAAATAAACAAAAAAACGAACTCTTCAGCTTCATAATTTAGTATAGATTTTCTACTTCGCCTTTTTTACAATTTATAATTGAAAATTTGGGAAACCCCCATCAGTCAATAATTTCATTACTTTAACGACTTGAATGTCTTACGAGTATATTGATAAATTTCTTCAGCGTATTTATTTAGTTTATCAGCGTAGGTTTAGTATCAAAAACCGCATTAAAATCGATCCAGGTTGTCAACTTAGGTTAAATTCGGTTAAATTAAAAAAATATAGGTTATATTCGGCTCACTGTTAAGCACGATCCTCCTCTCGTCGTCATCAACCCATATTCGGCTCACTGCTGAGCTCGAGTCTCCTCTCAGAATGAGAGGGGTTAGGCCAATAGTCCACCACGCTGGCCCAATGCGGATTGGCAGACTTCACACACGCAGAGAATGAAGATAATTCTCTGGTATGCAGGTTTCCTCACGATGTTTTCCTTCACCGATTGAGACACGTGATATTTAATTTCTTAATCCTCCTCTCAGAATGCGGATTTTCAGATGCACATTTCCTCACGATGTTTTTCCTTCACCGTTTGAGACAAGTTAAATGTCTTAAAATGCACATAACTGAAAATTTGGAGGTTTCAAACCTACCCCGAATCGAAGACAGAGGTTATAGCCACACACTCGAAAAATAAAAATATGGTATAGTAGGTAGCAGTGGCGAAGGATGGAATTTAGACGAAGGTAATCCTTCCAAAAGAAAAGGAAATACATACAAAATCTGTATATAACTATGTATAGATTTTTAAAAGGTAACCCGGCTGGAATCGGTAGGTAGATATTCATATTGTTCTTCCTAAAATAAATTTTATTTATTATTCACGATACAGCCAACCTGCATTTGGGACGAGTTTGCCAAATCTCCCAGATTGCGCGGATTGTGCCGGAACTGTGGCATTCGTGTGTGATATTTACCGAATCAAATCTCAAATACATCCGGTTTGTAGCCGTTTTAAAAACGGAATTGCCCACATTTTTCTTTTATTATTTACTAGCGGACGTCCGCCTTTAAACCTCTTTAATCCAGCCCTTACAATAGTATCGCTGCAAAAATAAAGTGTTTTCTCCCGTTTTCCCAACTGCTCTGTTCCTATTAATCGTAGCATTATGAAAAGTATACTTTAAGAGCGCGCTTTATATGGATAAAATTCGAAGCGCAAACGAGACGCCGAATTATGACTTTCACGTGAGTGAAAAGCACGGAGCGATTGACGCGCGACGCAAATTTTATGACGTGAGCGCCAAAACCATTTTTACCTAATTGCAAGTAAATTAAACAACATAACGAAAAACAAAATGGCCATGTTCAAGATATATACCTAATTTTCTATACAAAACAAAAATTTAAGAAAATAAGTTTGCTTTTCCTGAGATTGAAAGCAAAATGTGAGCAAAACATGTATTTTTCAAAAAAATATATCGAGAAAAGTTTTAAAAATTGTGTATTTTGTATAGTCATAACGAAGCTAACACTTTGAAATATCATTTACCCAAATATCAGGCAGAATCTGAGATCCAGAACCATTTGTAACCACCAAATTATATATTGCACACTCTTAATCTGCCCAGGAGTATGAAGAATAATTATACCAAGTTTCGTTAAAATCCGTTGAGTAGTTTTTGTTTTTATAACGAACATGACTTCAACAGACAAAAATTTTACTGATTGCATTTTTGGCATCAGTATCGATCACTAATTTAGTGATATTTATTTTGGAAATATATTTCATGTACAGAATTGACCTCTCTACAGACTTATTATACGTATAGATTTATACTAACTAGCTTGGACTTGAATATACATAATTTTACGACATTTTGGTACGACATATATCATTCTTTTATTTTTTTTTTATATCTTTTTATCTCTTTTCTGTGTATTATGTGTGTGTCAAATAAACAAATTTTCTTTCTTTCTTTCTACAACAGATTTAGCATCAATAGCTCGAGGTCGGGGAGACAGTTCTAAAAGCAAATGCTGCAAATTTAATAGTCAAATTTAGAGTGGCTCAGCCGTGGAGTTCGCTCCACTAACAGCTAGTGAATATTTTATTCCACTCCCTTGGTTTCTGCCACCCGGCTCTTAGAAAAGCGAGAAAGTAAATAATATAAGTAATATGTTTTACTGAGCTAGTAATTATGTATCGGTGATTATTTATAAAGATTCAATTATGCTCTGAAGCAGTTATTACTTTTATTTTTAATTTTGAATATCTTTTAAATATCGACATAAAGAAAATCGAAAAATTGTGTTAGAACAACCAGTTCATGCAGATGCTGCAATGGTCCTAACAAGTTATCCTGCTTCCATCTTAGATTGCGTCATCGCTTACCATCAGGTGAGATTGTAGTCAAGGGCTAACTTGTAAAGAATAAATAAATAATAAAAAAAAGAAAATAGTCCAGCGGGGAACGAACCCGAGAGATTTTGAGATTGATTTCGGTCTCTACCGTAGAGCTATTAACCTCTTATAAGCTTAATATTATTGAAAAGCCTTATGTTTCATCTGCTCGTTGAACCAAAACGTTACTCTCTGAGGCTTCGGTGAATAGAAGAAAAAAGACTTTTGCTTAGTTCTGAGAAATTCTCAGTAGGAAATTGGGAAGCTTAGCCTGGAGTTGGGAAGTTGGTGTAGGTACACTGTCATGCCTTGGAAAGCTCGATCGGCCGAACCTAGTCATGATCATTACCGTGGCTAGTTACCATCCTACCGGCAAAGACGAACCGCCAAGCAATTTAGCATTCCGGTACGATGCCTCTTTTTTTATTCTTTATAAGTTAGCCCTTGACTACAATCTCACCTGATGGTAAGTGATGATGCAATCTAAGATGGAAGCGGGCTAACTTGTTAAGAGGAGGATGAAAATCCAAACCCCTTTCGGTTTCTACACGGCATCGTACCGGAACGCTAAATCGCTTGGCGGTACGTCTTTGCCAGTAGGGTGGTAACTAGCCACAGCCGAAGCCTCCCACCAGCCAGACTTGGACAAATTAAGAAATTCTCAATCTGCCCAACCGGGGATCGAACCCAGGACCTCCGTCTTGTAAATCCACCGCGCATACCACTGCGCCACGGAGGCCGTCAAAATGCCGCGTATAAACCGTCAGAAGTTTGGGTAGAATAAACTTTTACGTCTTCCAAGTTAGCCCGCTTCCATCTTACACTGTATCGTCACTTAACATCAGATGATATCGCAGTCAACTAACTTGTATTTAAAAAAAAGAAACAAAAATAATTATAGTGGTCGTTACAGAGTTTAACACTAGCACCCCAACTCAAAAACAAAGCAAAAGTCCACCAACATTGGAGCAGCTTAAAGTCACTCTATGAAAAGAAGGCTTTTAAGCTGCTTCATAACGAGAACAATATTTATAAAAAAATAATCTAAATGTAAAATAAAAATTATCACCACTTCTTAAGATCTGTTCGTGATGAGCCCTAAAAGTACTAAACGGATTTTCATGCATTTTTTTACTACTAAAGTGTTACTAATAGAGTTCGAGGAAGGTTCCAGTATATAACTTGTTAAAGTTTTGTGTAAATTGATTGCAATAACGATAATTGTTGAAAGTCGCGGAATTCTCTGAAGTAACAAAGGCCATAGTTTCTCGCGAGCGAAGTCGCGAGCGTCAGCTTGTATTAAATATAATAATAATGGAATATAAAATATACACAATCAAAATTTTCTCAAAATACAAATGAAGTAAAAAGAAAATACCCAAACATTTTCTTCGTACGTTTTGATAAACTTCGAACGGAAAATTCGCTTGACTGGCGGTTACAAACTCTGAGAAATATATTTGACACGTGATAGGCACTCGGTAGTTCCAATTTCTGTCGCTTAGCGAAATGTAGGGAGTCACAGGGAGTGACAGGGAGTCACAGGGAGTAGGATCTAGGGAGACCTGACACGCTTTTTATTCGTGACGCCTTAAAATTGGATTTCCTAAGGAAATGTCTTGGAAATATTCTCTTTTTTATATTCAATATGTTTTGTATAATAATCTTAAGTTTAGCCAGACATAATATATATTATTTATTTGGGAATTGTGTAAAGAAATACGCGAATAACAATACGAATATAATATTATAATGTACTTATATAAACTTTGTTATGCGTGTGTGAAATCTGCCAATTAATTGGGCCAGCGTGGACTATTTGGCCTATACCCTCTCATTCTGAGAAGAGACCAGAGCTCAGCAGTGAGCCGAATATGGCTTAATAATGATGAGTGTTATTCATAACAATTTATTACGAAACGCGGCTAAAACTCAAATTCAAAATTCAAATTACTTTATTTGCCAATTGTAAAAATACCAGATCTTGTTACTTCAAAAAATGCATACAATCAGCTACAAAAAACCATGCCAATCTCACGTGATACAACGTCGGAGTATGCCCGACTAGTTTCGAACCCATACCCATACCCCTAATCATAATCTGGTTCTTGCGACGCAACACGATCCAAACTTGGTTCACAGTTTTAGTAATAAAGGAATAATAAGAATATATATATATAGATAACAAGAACTGCCTGATCCGATAGTCGCTGCGCAGTCACGGTCACTGTTGGCTCAAGAGTCTGAAACATAGACAACATCCTTGACCGGTACGCAGCAAGGTTAGTCCCTCTCTGTCGCCCCATAGTCCGCACGCATGACGCTCTCATTGAGTGGACGAGACCATCTCATGCGACGCACTACACCACCGGTAGCGGGAGCACTCACAGGAGCCCGCAGCCCCTCTTGATCCAAGCTCTCCGGTAGTGGTATCTCATCGACGTCCTGCTGGTGTTGTTGCTGTTGTTGTTGGTGTTACCGTCGCCGTGTGGTGACATCCCTTTGAGTCGTCCGCACGAGTGTCACGTCCCCCGCAGACGACGACGACGGCGACGTCGACGACGATTTAAAGATGTTATTTCGTGCGCTGGTGCTCTGGCCGCCAACTCGTCGCATATACTCCCGACGGATGGCAGTTGTCAAGAACAAGAACAGCTATTATTAAGTAGGTAAACTCACCAAGTGCCGCCAAGATGCCGGCCGCCCAGAACACCTCTCCGCAGAGGGCGGGCAGGAACAGCAATCCGCCCATGCGGCTGCCGAACGAGTCCTGCAGCGGGTCCAGCATCGTCACGTAGCCCTGCTTGCGCATCGGGTTGGCAAAGAATATGCCCCCTGTTGGCAATAACAGCAAGCTTATTATGTTGGCAAACATTTTTTTTTTTAATTAAATTTGGCCTCACGTGACGAACAAAGATCGGCAGCCATACAGCCTGTTCAATCATATGAAAAACGCCCCACAGTTCCGCCCGCATAATTCCCTTTCTCGTAAAAATACTGAAATATAATATAGCCTGCGACACTCAGAAATAACGTGACTTTCTAGTGGTAAATTCAATTCAATGCAAACAAACAAACATTAAAATCTTTTTAACCGACTTCAAAAAAAAGAGGTGGTTATCCATTCGAGGCTATGTTTTTTTTTCTTTTTTTGTATATATGTTATGATTACTCGAACTCGCCTTTACCGATTTGAATAATTCTTTTTGTGTTCAAAAGGGTATACTCCTGAAGTGGTCCCATTTTCATCATGTAAGGATCTGATGATGGGATCCTGGAGAAATCGTGGGGAACTTTCAAAAATCATCGAAAATCAACTACCTACTGATCAGTTTGAAGGCGATGCTAAACCGGTGGCTTGAATGAATACCTCATCGGGTTAGCGTCTTCAAACTGATCAGTAGATAGAACATAATACGATGTTGATTTTCGCTTTTTAGTTTAATCGGTACGTTTTATGTTTTTAAAGTCGGTTGATTTTTTTTATTAAATAAATTTCTTTATAATATCTAGATAACATTACTTCGTAATAGGTATTACGTGGATGAAACTGCAGGGTATATGCTAGTAGGCATTCATTTGAAAAAATAATGTTTTGTATTCAATACTCCAATTAATCAACATTAATCATCTAATCATTGGAAAAGCTCGTACATAACTACAAACAAACCGACCGCAGTCTCAGTATGTATACATCTACATTTGCGGTCGTGTTTCATGTGTACTCTAATCTGAAATCCATATAACACCAACGTCAAACGAAATAATACGATTTTCACGAGATTTCCAAAATTAGTGATCGTTATCCGAAAGCTATTTCCGGCGTTTATCATTTGGGGCTTATTGGTGCGGTAAAAACGGATTTCACCACAAACGTAACATTTTTGTGCATGCAGTGTGGTTGCACTGTGTTTCAGAGATTAATCTCTTTCGGGTCAATTTTGTTTTTTAAGGAATACATTAGATTAACAGATAACTGCGAATTACAGTCAGAACGACCTAAATTAATCTAATCAGGAATATACATGATTATGCAATAAAAGCGATGAGCTATGGAGCGGGCTATGTTAGAAGTCTCTCTGAAGGACAAAATTCGGGACGGGGAAATCCGTAGGAGGACGAAATTAATCGATGTAGTCCGAAGGATTAGCAAACTGAAGAGGCAGTGGGCGGACCATATCTGTCGCAGAACAGATGACCGCTGGGGCAGACGTGTTCTGGAGTGGAGACCACGTACCAGCAAGTGCAGTGTAGGACGCCCTCCAGCTAGATGGTCCGAAGATATCAAGAATGTAGTGGGAAGTGGCTGGATGAGGAAGGCGGAGGATCGTGTGTGGCGGAAAGGCCCATGTCCAGCAGTGGACTTATACAGGCTGTTGATTGATGTTGATGTGCAACAAAATATCTCCAAATAAAAAAACATACCAACGCCAAATTTATTTTTATGTAAATTTTAAATACCTACTGCAGAATTATGTGTCCTCCATGCTGCTCCTATGTGGATTTGCAAACTCAGGCTGATAATGTTTGGTTTTATAAAAATCACTATTAGGATATTGATTATTATCTGGACCGTGATAGTTTAATGCTAGCCACTCACCATTCCATAATAGTCCTGATAAGCCTATCGCGACCAACATACGATTAATTTTATCGGCTGTCAAGCCGTTAGCGCCGCTGGCACGTCAGCTTACTTGATCGTCAGTGGCTAACATTACGAGTAGGCGTCCAAACCTCAAGGCCACTGAACGCACTTAACATTTAGCTTCCTAAGCGCTTACTTAAAATTCACATGGATTTCAATTAATTTAAACCAAGTACAATACTTAGTGAGTAACCTAAAATGACGATATTACGGTTAGTGGGAAGAGAGTTGTAATAGTTAGTGAGGTGGCAGTTAAGGAGACCTCGTTATAGTCCAAATATATGTCAAGCGCCTCTCGACTTCGGGCTGGTGAAGTAGACTTGTTTCACCTTCATTTATATTCATTTCATATTATAAGGCTTTGTTTACTCAACTAAATCAGCCTTTCTACGAACGCCACGAATTCATCCGCGTAGATCAAGAAACTCAACAGTTGCTCTTTTTATCATAGAGTATTATAATTTACAATAATTGATGATAACATTACAATTTCTTTAGTTTTACTTTTTGTGGAAGCTGATCCTCCAAGCGCTTTTATCTTTAAGGAACTCATCAATGTTGTAGTAACCTCGACTAAGAAAATGTTTTAACACATTGCTTAAAGCTATGCATTGGCAGGTCCATCACAGTCTTGTTATAGAAGAGTACACCCAAACCTATAAAAGATTTTTTTACTCTTTGGAGTCGATATGCAGAAATAATAAATATACTATAAATATACTTAAACAATACACATCACTATCTAGCCCCAAAGTAAGCATACAGAGTAGCTTGTGTTATGGGTGCT
The DNA here is from genome assembly GCF_947172395.1 of Bicyclus anynana. Classification (NCBI taxonomy): domain Eukaryota; kingdom Metazoa; phylum Arthropoda; class Insecta; order Lepidoptera; family Nymphalidae; genus Bicyclus; species Bicyclus anynana. The sequence continues at coordinate 2,297,162 of NC_069092.1, forward strand.
AAGATAGTTGATATTATAATATTAATATACAATTATATACTACATATAAATACTTATATAATGTATAAATACACACAGACACTGGAAAACACCCATGCTCATCACACAAATATTTTCCAGTTGTGGGAATCGAACCCACGGCCGTGGATGCAGAAAGCAGGGTCACTCCCCACTGCGCCACGCGGCCGTCAAATAATAAGTAACTTATGCCCGTGTCTAACTAACTTTTTTTTCTGCGTACTCACCAAACACAAGAGATAGAGCATATCCGAAGGGCGCCTGACACCACACCAGCCCGGAGGTGTAGATCGCTTCCGCGGTGCCGTTGATGTAGCCACCGCCCACCCACGTCGCTGGAACAAACAGACACTGTCACCTCAGACCATTTACTTTCTATAAGACCTGCCTCGCTAGAGGTTACCCCTCTGTCAATACTATATGATCATGATCTAACGTGTTCATTCAGACTGCGTCTATAAAATCGATGATTTTTTTTATTCTTTACTAGTTAGCTCTTGACTAAATCTCACCTTATGATAAGTGATGATGCAATCTAATGAAAATCCACACTACTTTCGGTTTCTACACGGCATCGTACCGGAACGCTAAATCGCTTGGCGGTACGTCTTTGCCGATAGGGTGGTAACTAGCCACGGCCGAAGCCTCCCACCAGCCAGACCTGGACCAATTAAGAAAACCTTAATCAGCCCAGCCGGGGATCCAACCCAGGACCTCCGTCTTGTTAATCCACCGTGCATACCACAGCGCAACGGAGGCCGTAAAAAATGTTTTATTATATTAAAATTACACGTGTGTGTATTACGATTTAAAATTTACAGGTGTGTAAGGACATAGGATATATTTATTGGTATTAAATGTTTTCTATGTGTGAGTTTACCTCGTCCTCCTCAAAAAGCGACAGACAATAATCTTATTGGTGAATTAGAGTGCGATACAAGTCCAATAGAAGGTAATTAGTCTGATACTATCACACAGGACAAGAAAAGAAGGTTCTGATTTGAAGCTCGAGTTAGGTAATTTAGGATTTATATTTTCTGCGTTGCTCTGAGTCTTGGATATAGAGGATATAGTTGGTGATGATATAGTTAACAACTTAATGACAAAAACGTCAAGCGAATTGCAGTGTGATGGCGCCTTGATACCGCGTAGAAACTGTTTGAGCTAAAGGAAAACATTGGTATCTCTTCCAGTTAGCCCGCTACCATCTCAGGCTGCATTGTCACTTAACATCAGGTGGCATCGTACTCAAGGGCTAACTCGTCGTCTAAATAAAAAAGTAATTACTTAACATCCACACAGCCTTCAACGCTATAGACATGGTAGAACAAACATAATACTGAACAAACAAATGCGATCAATCTTCGAAGTACCTACCTGCCTCACTGACAATATAGTACGAGTACTAACGCCCTAAAATTTGAATTTTTTCTCGAATGTTAAAATCTCTGAATGAATGATTTTGTCCCAGCAGTGGCTAGATTTATGTTAGTCACCTTTGATGGAAAAATTGTTCATTAAGAAGGCAAAATTAAGTTTTATCCATCAACTTAAAGTACTCTCCTCCTTAAAGATTCTCAAGCCATGGGGATATAACACCACCTACTTCCCAATTTTGGGCTAATAATTTCTTTGGGGAAGGAAAAGCTCAGTTTATAGTCCGACCTATAACTTGAACACCGGACCTTCCAGCGTTTGTGTTTCCGGACACTTACCTATAATTGAAACAAAAAACCTTCAAAGCAAGATTGATTGAATGAATTGATTGATTGATTGAAGATAGGGAAGGGTAGGGGTAGGGTGGGGTAAGGGTGGCAAGGTGTAGGGGTAGGGTAGGGTAGGAGTAGGGGTAGGGTAGGGTAAAAGTAGGGGTAGACGTAGGGTAGAGGTAAGGTAGGGGTAGGGTAGGGTAGGGTAGGGGTAAGGTAGGAGTAGGGTAAGGTAGGCTTAGATTACTATTAGTCGACTATTTATTAGGTATACGTTATAGAAATTTAAAAAAATATAAATAGAAGGATGTGAAATAGGGGTTGAAAGTTGACATCGATTTAAACGCGGACGAAGTCGCGGGCGACCGCTATTCCCTTATAAAAGAGGAGATCTGTACCAAGCATGAATATCAAAGAAATTTCTTCATAGGTCTTACCAGTCATCGTGAATATCCCCACGAAGAGTCCGATAGACCTGCCTGCCAGCATCACCTCTTCCTCAGAATCATTTCCCGCTGGCTTCTTCCGTCCAGCCCATATCCCCACCGCTAGGATGAGCACGTAGAAAAGGATGATGGAGATCACTCCCGCTATGTTGATCATCTTGATGGTCTGGTAACAAAAGAAGAAACATACAGTCAAACATAGAAACATCCTTTTTGGAAGTCGGTTAACAATAGTTGAAATGTTTTCTGCTTATAATAACAGCCTAATTATAGCGTCAGTTTTATAGCCGCCCTAAGTACCTCTACAGTATACTTGAGGGGTCCTGGGTTCGATTTCTGCGCACCAGATTATTATCATATTTAAACAGCAAGGCCAATATTCTTTATTTAAAAAAGATATGTCCTGGAGTATTACTTACCTATTAAAAAAGTTCAATAACGGACAATCTAATATCGACAAATAATTTAAATTGAAGCAAAATGGTTATTGGTTTTTAAATTTCCTTAAATAATTATTAATTAAAAAATACCATACCTACAATAAATAAAACTAATCTTTTTAACGTAAAAATGGAACCGACTTCAAAGACGTATTTCAGTTACTTTGATTTTAAAACAAAATTACTAAACCGATTTTCATGAAAATTAAACCGATTTTCATGGGACCAATGTGGAGGTATACCTACTCTTTCAAACAAAAAAATAATTTTCAAAATTGGTTTATAAATGACGAAGTTATGAGGTAAAAGAAACCTAAAGTCGTCGAATTCAGAGCCTCCTCCTTTTTTTGAAGTCAGTTAAAAATAAAAAAAAAAAAATAATTCACAAGTAACGAAACTTTAAGTATCCATGATGTAATCTAGCAAAATAAATTGAGTGGCTGTTTTTGTTAAATTATGTAATGTTACTTGTATTATGTATTCTATGGTTATATGTTAAAAATATCATCAAAATCTGTGAATAGTACGATTATTAATTCCAGTCAGTAAAATAACATTTCAGTGACACTGCACTTGTCATTTTACTGACTGGAATGTCATTTTATTTGACTGGAATTAATAATCGTACATACGATTAATCTTAATTATGATGAATAATTCCAGTCAATAAAATGACATTTCAGTGACAGTTGCACTTGTCATTTTACTGACTGGAATTAATAATCGTACATACGATTAATTCTTAAGATGATTAATTCCAGTCAGTAAAATGACATTTCAGTGACACTTGCCCTAGTCATTTTACTGACTGGAATGTCATTTTACTGACTGGAAATAATAATCGTACATACAATTAATCTTACATATGATGAATAATTCCAGTTAGTGAAATGACATTTCAGTGACAGTTGCACTTGTCATTTTACTGACTGGCAATAATAATCGTACTATAGTATTATTTTATAGTATAAAAAGGATTCTGTTAACTAACATGGAATGCATAAGCTAATAAAAAGCTTACTTACGCTTAATAAGCTAATCCTTAGCTTAACAAGCTAATCCTTTAGTAGGACGTACCTATCTATCTATTAGGTATGTGTTAATTACCAATCATTCGTGTACATTATCAAAATACAACTTTTATATTAAAATAATACGTATCATTATCACTATACAGAAAAATATCCGCTCAACAAAGAAACGATAACCAATACGTTTAATAAGACATTGATTTCTATATTCGTTGAATTCCTGTATACATCTATCTATCATTAATCATTACAAGGTATTCTCATTGATTTTTGTCAAACAGTAGCTAACATTTCACGTTTCAAGCCAATTAAGCTAACTAAGCACACATTCCAAACGCTATACAAAAGCAAGCGATCTAAAGATAAACCTCGAAGTAGCTTATAAGACTCACTTGTTAATAAAAAAGCCCTCCGAAGATATATGCGCCTCCCTCCCACACACGCACGTAACGTCTCTCAATACAAATCTATAAGTACATCCAGATTGTATAAGAATAATCCATCATAAAATATATAATCTAAATACACTGTAGCACTCGCGATAGCCTAGAGTTAAGTTATGGTGCAACTATCGCCCCATCGAAGGGAGGTCTTCTGCGAAGGGCTGTTCCTTGTCCTAAAGCTTAGTCCGCACATGAGCGCGCGTTTCCCTAACCCCAGACATCAAAACCAGTGTGCTGGACCGCGTTACGTAACGTTGAACCGTGCTGTCGACATCTGGCCGCACGTGCTAGATGTGACAGGTCACGGGAGTCGGGAGAGCGCCGCCACAAGCGATCGATGTCCTGACGTCATTGGTCGCTCTGCCGGGGTACTGCGCATGCGTTGGACCTCCCACGCCTGACATACCTTGCAGCGAGACTTCACTCTACGAAGAGATGGTACATAATAAGGGTGAGACCACACGAGCGCAATTTTGTGAGTTGTCAGTCGCGTAATTTGCGGGTCTGCCAGAATACTAGCGTTGTGGGTACTGATGTGCTCACAACAAATTTTAGCTGAGTCAGGTCCATTTTTTTGGCACAACATATTTTCTATACATACATAGTTTAGTTTTAAGTTATAATTACGATATAAATGTATTCGTTTTAAGTTATTGTGTAGTATGTATTGTGCTAACAAATAAATGATTTATATTCTATTCTAATTTCTGCTGAATTACTTCTACACGTGAATTTCTGCGACCAAAATTACGTTCGTTTGGCCTCTTACCCTTATTGCCTTGATTCGTTTATATCATTCATCACCATTATCAATAATTTCCACGACCTCCGTATCGCAGTGGTGTGCGCTGCGCATTTACAAGGAGTTCGATCCCCGGCTGGACTGATTGAGTTTTTCATCCAGGTCTGGCTGGTGGGAAGCTTTGGCCGTGGCTAGTTACCACTCTACCGGCAAAGACGTATCACTAAGCGATTTAGCGTTCCTTTACGATGTCGTGTAGAAACCGAAAAGGTAAGGAAAAGGTGTGAATTTTCATTCTCCTCCAAACAAGTTAGCCCGCTTTTAGCTTACGAGGATGAATTGAAAACTTCGCGGCCTCAGCAAGAAAACAATATATAATATAAACAAATTTTATTTTTCCACGTAATCTCCACTTAACTCAATGCACTTCTTCCATCTGGAATTCTTTCCAACAACATTCTTTCCAACGCCTGTATGCCACTCATAAAAAGGTTTCTTTAAGTACCTACTAGTAATCAAAAAAAGTAATAAAAATAATTCAACCGACTTCCAACACAAGAATTAACCTATCTACTAAACTAAATATAAACAAGATAAAGAGTACCCCAAGCTCATTTTTATACATCGTTTGAGGAGTGAATACCAAAGTAACTCAAATTGTCATCTCAACATCAAACTCCTCTGAAAGGGCTAGACCAATATATATTTTTAATTTTATGGGCATATTGAGTAGGTCCAAGAATCAGCCAACATCTATTTTTCATACCCCTAAATGATAAGGGTGACCCGGTGTTTTACGTAAACGAAAATTACCTAATTTGTTTTTGTAGCAAAAAATGGGTCGTTACCGATTCGCATTCTATTGACAAATTCTCAACAGCGAGCAATGGCTGCGCGGTCTGACGACGAAAATAGCACGAGGGTAGCACTCGATGACAAAGGTCGAAAGCTTTTACATCTTGAGGGTCAACTTGTATCAAAAATGAATGTGTATAGATTCAGGTTTAAAAACTATTTGATATACAGGGTGATGGGGAGTATTTCCCATAACTTCAATGTGTTGACACAGAAAACATATGTACAAGGTGTTGACGAGTCCACTTATAGGAGCCAAAATGCATAGCAAATGTTTTTTTAACTAAAAAATAAAAAGATTTTTGTTTTCATACAAAGTAATTTATATAATTCCGACTATCCATGTAACACACGCTTTTACTATCCTTGCATATTAAAATTTTAAAGTTTGGCTACGTCATTATTTCATTATTAAGAGACACATTTTAATATCTATTTACAAAAGAAATATTATTTACTCCGAAAATGTTAATTTTAGAACATTTTTAATTAATTTTCAGTAAAGAATATAACCCCAGAGTTATGGGAAATACTCCCCAGCTCTGTATAATGATGATATCATCTTCTTTTCTTTTAAGAAAAACGGGATATAGAACTCCTCTAGGCCCCCTCACACATAATAGAGAGGAGTGTAGAACTATAGAAAGCTGAACACCTGCAAGCCTCCTCCCTCATACACTACCCGAAGCACCGTGGTTTCACCCGCGTAGTTCCCGTTCCCGTGAGAATACGGGGACTACTCACAAATAACGAAGCTTTCTAGTGGTAAAAGAATTTTCAAAATCGATTTAGTAGATCCAGAGATTACCCCCTACAATACCTATATATACCATACTTTACTTTACCTCTAGTATGTCTGTCTATTACCTATTCACAGCTAAACGGCTGAACCGATCAAGATGAATTTTAGTATAATGGTCAATGGGACCTCGTAGCAAAACATAGGTACTTTTTGAGCCTACAATAAAAATAGAAGGGGGTGAAATAGGTATTGAAAGTTCGTATAGAAAGTACTTACAGTTTTAGAGTTACAGTTTTAAAAAATTGTACATAAATCATAAAAAAATACAAAATATGTATAATGTGATTTAAGAATTTTAAAATTCAACCACTAAACTGATGAAATAGGGGTTGAAAGTTTACATTGATTTCCACGCGGACGAAGTCGCGGGCGTCCGCTAGTATATTAGTATAAATAGAACTCAGCCTTCTTGTAATATACGTACTGGCAATTGACGGAAATGAAGTATATGAAAATGAAAATTTTAAATGTCAATTTCTGATCAATAATAATAATGTCAGATATACTAAATTTCTAATTCGTGTTTCCTTAAATAAATAAAAATTTACGTTGAAAATTGTAATACAATACCAAATTTTAGGTAATATAAGCAAAGAAAATTTAACCAAGTTGTTTTAATCAGGGTTTTCAAAATGCATGATACGGTAAATCTATAAAAATACTATATTATCACCATAATCTAAGCAATATTCTAAGCTAAAGCTCGTCTCATCACTTTCAGTTTATCTCATCTTTATCGCTGATCTATAATAGGTATAATTTTTTGATATTTATTCGTCCTTGGTCACTAGGCCTAGCATAATTCAACGACATATCTCATGTAGAGAAAAAGGCAAATGTCGGCCAATAGCGGCGGAGTGGCCCCAATTCTAGCTCTTTCGTCCCAACACAACGAAAGAGATATATTTCTATATATATTACACACTACGTATTCTGTTTCGTCGTTTCGAAAATACACAAGGAAATCCTACCTACCTAGTGTGGATATCACAGACAATCGATTACTTTACTTAGTTCTGTAATATTTTTTGGAAATATTTTAATCTTTTATTCTTATTATTTTTTTCAGACTCCGCCGCTATTGATCGACAACTGTTTTTTCTCGTCTCGGGATGTCGTGCACGTTTTAGGCTTAGGGTTATCTGCTGGAGATATTTTGAAATTTTAGTAGTAGTCAAACAATAATTCAGTTTCTTTGTACGTAGATAGTACGCCTGGCGGATGTCTGGAAGACTTGCAACAAGATCCGCGCCGCAGCCTTCCGGGTGGGCCTTAATCTGTGGGACTGGTACCGGCCCCTGGATCCTGAGGGCAACTCCCTGATTTCTGGTAATCGCTTTCTTCCCTTTTAAACTAAGTGCTTGCGATAGACAGACATATTATTATCTAATTTTTTGAAGGCATGAAAGTTTGACAACCTATGCTTCTAAAATAGATAAGCACTAGCGGAAGCCCGCGACTTTATCCGCGTGAAACTCTACCCCTACCCCCTACCTTAAGTATTCTTTATCCATCTCTTAGTTCTAAGCTACCTCTCCACCAATTTTCAGCCTATAATAGTGTAACTAACACGACATTCTTTTATTACTAATATACAATTGTAGCCAAATAGAATGAGGAGATCCGCAGAAGAACCAAAATCACCGACATAGCTCAACGAGTTGCGAAGCTGAAGTGGCAATTGGGCGGGGCACATAGTTGGAAGAGCCGATGGACGTTGGAGTCCCAAATTGATGGAATGGCGACCATGGAATGTTGCTTTGATTCGTCGGTTTTTCGTGGAAAACCGCAAAATAACCCAAATATTTGTTGATAGTAAATAGTAATTAATAACCCTTTATTTTTCTTCATCCCAGAGTCCAAGTTCGTGTCAATCCTCGCGGGCCCGCTACGCGCGGTGCTGGGCCTGTCTGATGCTGAAGTGGCTCAACTAGCCGACTACTTCCGCGCGCAGGACGGCCGCGTGCTCTATCACCAGCTCTGCCAGATCATACATGGAGAAGGTAACCTTTTTAGGGTTCCGCACCCAAATGACAGAACGGAACCTTACTACTAAAACCTCGCTGTCCATTCGTCGTTTTATTACCAGGCTGCTCTCATGAACCGTGATGACAGTTGAAATTTTCACAGATACCTATTTACGAATAAATGTTTTTAAACACCCAAATGCTGGAAAATACCATTTTTATCTATACGAATATTATACAGCTTGAAAAGTTTGTTTGTTTACTTGCTTGAACACGCTAATCTTAGAAACTACAGGTCCGATTTGAAAAATTCAGGAAATCGTCAGGAAACCAACATACCAGAGAATTTTCTTAATTCTCTGCGATTGTGAAGTCTGCCAATCCGCATTGGGCCACTGTGGTGGACTATTGGCCTAACTCCTCTCATTCGGAGAGGAGACTCGAGCTCGGTAGTGAGCCGAATATGGGTTGATAACGAACGAAAGGGAATCACGCGTGTGAAACCGCGCATCGTAAGCTAGCTTCCAACATGAAAACATTTTTCTAATTGTGGGGATCGAACTCACGGCCTTGTCTGCAGTGGTCACTTTCGACTGCGCCACCCAGCCGTCTATGGTTTTAACGACTGTTTGCACTACACCGAAGAGTAAATATAAGTAAAATGGAATAAGCAAATAATGGCCAAAAAAACATCGTTAGAAATACATTGCCTATTGATCTCGAGCATAACGACTTCAGGAACGAAATAGCGTGACTGTTCGATAAATATTCATACGTATATAGTTCGAAGGTGAAACGTGCGATCAGTACATTTTTCATACATAACATTCATGTAGAAATTGCGTTAGGTATCGGGATATCGGCGAAATCGTTATTACATAAACTAATAACCAAAATGTTAGACATAGCAGCATTTTTCCAAAATATTTGTTCGTGTTGTGAGTTGTGACCTTTAGCACATATTGCCGGGAATTCTAGAAATAGTTTTAGCTGTTTACAGCTATAGATAAACCCGCTTAAAAGTCATAGTACATAATATTGCAAATGGATCGTCACCGTCATCTCGGACCTATTCTTTGTATTTCAAACTCCTTACAGCAACGCCTTGGTGGAGCCTAGCTTTTCACCTGAGAACGACCAGCTTTAAGCGAGACATCGCCTAGCCATAGCCGAATCGACGTACCGGGAACATGCTTTCGTCATCATTAACAGCCGATGGACATCCACTGCTGGATATAGGCCTCTTGCATGGAGTTCCAAACAACAAGGTTTCGATTCGCCAGCATCCAGCACTCCCTGCAACTCGCCTGATGTTCGCAGTCCACCTAGTGGGAGATCGAACAAAAATTGCGCTTTCCAGTGCGGAGTCGCCATTCCAGCACCTTAGGGCCCCAACGTCCATCGGCTATTTGAACTATGTGCCCTGCCCATTGCCACTTCAGCTTTGCGACTCGCTGTGCTATGTCAGTAACTTTGGTTCTTCTGCAGATCTTCTCATTTCTGATTCGCGTCACGCAGAGAAACCCCAAGCATAGCTCGCTCTATCGCCCGCTGAGTGACTTTGAGTCTTTTATGAGGGCCAGAGTTAGCGACCAGCGCTAGTTCTAAATTGTGCGTACCTACTAGGCCAAGTACCAAGGCGCGTTTGGAACCCTCGTAACTTTAATTTTATGTTTTCGAATAATTATTATCACCATTATCTTAAGAAAGAAAGATAAGAAAGAGCTTGTAAACTAAGCCTATTTGAAATAAATGAATTTTGACTTTTACATCCCCTCAGTCACCTATAAAGAGGGCCCAGGATCTGGTCCTTTAGTGGGAAAACTGATAACGTTGTTATTTTGCTTATCACTGGCGCTTATCATTTCACCATAACTTAGTATATCAATTGCAGATGCTGGCGGTCGAGATAAGACGTCAGCAGATTGCCTCCTCGAAGCATGCCCTCCGCCGCCAGAACCACAGTGCCACAAGCTGGACCAGTGGCAGACGCGCCGCCTGTGCTGTCTGCTCGCCACCATCGCACAACGAGACCTACCACTGAAGCCTTATTTCCAGGATTATGAACTTGTAAGTTCCTAATCCTGGATCATAATTATTCTGTGGTGTAAATAGACGTTTTAAAAAATTTACTTTATGAAACTTTTAATTTATCGCACTATCCGCTTTCCTTTCTTCATTGAAGGTTGTCTGGAGGAGATCGCTTTTAGCGATAAGACCGCCGTTGCACCTTCATTGTAACTACTTTTATAATATGTGCAATAAAGACTTATTTTATTGTTTTCCATTTTATTCTTTTTTTTTATTAATTGATGAAGGTTTTTTACATTGTCATTGACTCCACCAACCACTCTATGACGTACTTACATAAAAGGTCATACTCATAGCCCATTAGAGCCATTCATCACCTCTTGCTGTTGGTTGGTACACTGTATGTGCATTTATATAGTTATACGATCACTATATAACTCCGTAGCATCACCGGATCACCCCGATCGCAAGCTATCCAAAAGATTCTGTATTAGACGTAGGCGACGGTCGACGGTCAACAGCCTAGCACATACGAGGTCCTCACTATAATGTTTTACAAGTTATTCTTTTACTCTGAGAATCCCCGAGTTGTTGTTGTTTACCAGTTCAATTCTTGACTGGGTATTGAAAGTTACTTTCGCCGAATTCCCTGGTTGGTGTAGCACCGCCACTGCTTTCGAACAACAAGGTGAAGCTGACAGGGTGCAGCTTGTCTCTAATAAGCGATGACCTTCAGTTTTCGCCTGTTTCAGGTAGCCAAAAATGACGGGCGTATAACCTTCGCTCATTTCGCTCGCATTCTGGACTACATCGGCGTGATTGTCACCCCCGAGGACTTCAACCTGCTGGTGCGCCGGTTCATCAAGGACTCTTACACCTTGGACTACGTGGAGTTCATCAAAGCCGTTGATGCTGTCAAGAAGGAGGGTATCCAAGGACTGGGGCCAGTAAGCACTAGTATTGTATCGTCATTTTTTCAATGGGAGCCAAGCTACGGCAACAAAAGGCCGCTTTTTTGCTTTTTTTGTATTCTTTACAAGTTAGCTCTTGATTACAATCTCACCTGATGGTAAGTGATGATGCATTTCTGGTTGTGACGAAGCTCCCATGTGTGGCGATACTTGGATCCATCTTGTTGATCCAATGCATTGAAGAATGCTGTTGAGGGTGTTCCGATGGTTTTATGTTTGGTGGGTATGTTGAAAACCTGGATTTTTAGTACCTTATCACTATTAGGTTTTAATGATAATAACCCACGGCTTAACGTTCATTCTGAGGCACAAGAGTGTAACTATAAGGCCCCCCTACTTGTTAACTCTAATGAGGATTTTTACAAAGAAAGTCTTGAAAGAGAAAAAGATCAATATGACACAGTTAAATAAAAGCTTGTAACAATACTAGACTCATTTCTCTTTTTTCTGTAATTAAAACGAAATTTCTTTACCTGAATATCATTCAACACTTACAGGCGTACAATAACCCGAAAGCAGTGATCGATACAACATTGCCTAAGCTGGTCCGACCGGAGATCGACGCAGGGGTGCCTGTATCGAAGTTGGGACCCTCAGATGTCTTCCATCCAGCGCTGGAGCCACCCAAGCCGACGCGACAGCTCCTCGATCTGATGATGCGCGTCCAGGAGTATGTTCTGCAACGGCGGATAAGAGTTTCCGAGTTCTTCAGAGTAAGTAGTAATTGTAAAATCCTTTATTATAACTTGGTCTCATTAAAAGCTTAGTCACACACCCAGAGCGTAGATGGCAAATGGGACAATTGCCCCAATAGAGTGGCATACGAAAGGGGGCTTCGGCAAATGCCACGATTTGTCAATTGAAGTTAGGAAAATCCAAATATGCACTCTTTAAACAAAATCTAACACAAAATTATTCCTTTTAAAGCTTGCAGTAAAGTTTGGCTGGCCACGTATAATTTCGTCTTAGGTACATATTTATGTTTCTTCCGAAGCGGTGGTAGTATCTTGACTGTTGACTAACATATTTTAACTTGAGGGCGGCTAATGTTCAGTTGGCCTTGGGTAGCTGAAACCCACGCTACGCCACTACACATACCTCTATGTCAGCCACTGACGATCAAGTAAGCTCTAATGGCTTGACAGCCGATAAAACTCGTCGTGTGTTGATCGCGATGTGCATGGCATCATGCAGATCAAATGAGGAAATTTGTAAATGCTTCTTTATCACAATTCAAAATTCAAATTTTAAATTCATTTAGATATTTGAATTATCACTTTTGATAGGTAATTTTTATTACATACAGGACTACGACCCGTTGAACTGCGGTCGCATAGCCCGCCAGCAGTTCCGACGCGCGCTGGACGCGATCGGTCTCGGCAGCATCATGAGCAACGCCGAGGCGATGTGCATCATCCAGCACTACGTGGACCCCAACGACCCCGACCGCGTCTGCTGGCGGACCTTCGAGGACGACTGTGATCAAGGTTAGGAACCCCACAGTAGTGACGTGCACAGGTGCAAAAGCGCCTTGGGGACTAATATTATAAAACATGATTTTTAACAGTAACAAAGAAGGAATTATACAATTTGTAATAATTTTAATTTTACACCACTGCCCAACACTCTTAATAAATTACTAGCGGGCGCCCGCGATTTCGTCCGCGTGGAATTTAGTGTTTCACAAATCCCTCGAGAAGCATGGATTTTTCCGGGATAAAAAGTAGCCTATGTGTTAATCCATGCTATAATATATCTCAATACTAAACTTTCTAACATTCAGCTAATTCAACTAAGTAGTCGAGGCGTGAAAGAGTCACAAACATTCATATCTTCAAAATCATCAGTTTTCGCAAATCTCGGGAAACCATGGATTTTTTTTGGGATAAAAAGTAGCCTATGTGTCAATCCAGAGTAAAATCTATTTCCAATCCAAGTTTCAGCCAAATCGCTTCAGTAGTAGCAGCGTTAAAGAGTAACAAACATCCAAACATCCATACAAACGTTTGCGTTTATAATATTAGTAGGATTCAAATGTATTCTTTTCACAGTATTCGCAATAAAAGAGCTAGAGAAACACCCAAATGTGGTGGCCGGTGCTACAGCGGAGGCAGTGGCCGAGCTGCCAGCACGGGGATCAGCGGCGGAGCGCGGCGGGCAGCCGGACAGCGAGCTCGACCTAGCGCAGACGGCGCTGCTGCGAGTGCGCGCGGCTTGTAAGGAGCGCTCCATCGACTTGAGACCTTCGTTCGGGGACCACGATGAGTATGTAACTAATAGTAAGCTGTGATAGCCCAGTTGATATAACCTCTGCCTCCGATTCTGGAGGGCGTAGGTTCGTATCCAGTCAGGGGCATGCACCTCCAACTTTTCAGTTGTGTGCATTTTAAGAAATTAAATATCAAGTGTCTCAAACGTTGAAGGAAAACATCGTGAGGAAACCTGCATACCGGAGAATTTTCTTAATTCTCTGCGTGTGTGAAGTCTGCCAATCCGCATGGGCCAGCGTGGTGGACTACTGGTCTAACCCCTCTCATTCTAAGAGGAGACTGATGAGACCGTTTGAGACACGTGATATTTAATTTCTTAAAGTGCACACAACTGACACGTTGGAGGTGCATGCCCTGGACCCACACCCTCCGGAATCGGAAGCAGAGGTCGTATCCACTTAGCTATCACGGCTTGATGGCGACCGCTGCGACGTTTTAACCACCGCGTCAGAAAAGTTTGTGGCACTGTAGAAGATTTTATGTTGTTTGAACGTAGACATAACAACGGGCACGTGTCACGCGCTCAAGTACGGCGCGTGCTGGCGCGGCTCGGCGTGCTGCCGACGCCGGCGCAGCTCCGGGCACTCGAGCAGCGCTACCTCGACGACTGCGGGTTCAGCTACGTGGCGCTGCTGGATGAGGCGAGTCATTGTAGACACAACGACAGGCACGTGTCGCGTGATGGCGCAGCTCCGGGCACTCGAGCAGCGCTACCTCGACGACTGCGGGTTCAGCCGGGGCCCATGCTCCAGGCGGCATGTTCAGGGGGCGGCCAAATAAACATTTTACTGACTAAGGGACAACTCATCATTTACTTAACATGCCCACGGAATAAATAATAGCACAAGTACAGATATTCCATTACAAAAAACACGACCGATACCCAAAGTGCGGAGTAAGACGTGCTACCCGAACATTACAGACACTTCGCGAGGCGCGTAGGCATGGTTATTTATCATGGTTTCATGGTTAGATATCGGGGACCTCGTCTTCGCTGGCGAAGACGCTGTGTAGCTTGTGATTGTGTTGTCGGTCGATAAGTCATCGTCTGAATCGTAAAGGACGTTTTTGGGACGCCTCTGCTTGAAGTTAGCGTTAAGGTTGGGAGTGTATTTGCAGCGCTCAACCACTAGTTGGTTGGAATGGATAGCAGCTCTGTCGAAATACTTTCGAGACAGCTTTTTCATGTAACTAGCTATTGAGGGTAAATCTAAGTCTCTATGGAGGTCGTTATTGCGTACAAACCACGGTGCGCCCGTGATTTGTCGCAGAAATCGGTTTTGAAGGGCTTATTGGCGTGCTGTCGAAGTCAGCGCAGCTCACAGAGTGAATAGGCATTATATCCAAGCGCGTTCCACGGTTCCAGCTTCGAACTCATAACTGCTTTCCATCAGGAATGATTATAGTTTCTAATCAAGTGCAGGCCTTCTCTAGGACATAAGTCACATAAAAAAGTAACGAAAATGTTATTTCAAATTGTTGTTTATGTGAGCTGATACAACAACAAGCCAAGCCAAAAGTATTTTATTCCGGTTCCAGCTGGAAGAGAGACCGGTAGAGAGCGCCACCATCGCCAGCCCGTCGGTGGCAGTGCGCGGCCCTCACTCTCACGCCGCCGACCCGCGCGAGACGGACATTGTTCACATCCTCGCTAAAATTAAAGGGAAGGTAAAAGGAATCTAGTTTTTATTTCATGCATCCTCAAACGCTTGCGTATAAACTATCGTGAATGTTATTCATATCCTGCTAATATTATAAACGCGAAAGCTTGTATGGAGTTTGGAGATTTGTTACTCTATAACGCCGCTACTACTGAAGCGATTTAGCTGAAATTTGGAATGGAAATAGATTATACTCTGGATTAACACATAGGCTACTTTTTATCCCGAAAAAATCCATGGTTTCCCGAGATTTGCGAAAACTGATTATTTTGATGATATGTTTCTCTTTTTCATGCCTCAACCACAGAACCGAATTAGCTGAAATTTGGTATTAAGATATATTATAGCCTGGATTAACACATAGACTACTTTTTATCCCGGAAAAATCCATGGTTCCCGAGGGATTTGTGAAAAACTAAATTCTACGCGGACGAAGTCGCGGGCGTCCGCTAGTTTATTTAATAAAACACGGCTAAAACTCACGTGATACAACGTCGAAGCAAGAACCAGCGCATGACTAAGGGCCCCGCATGGGTTCGAAACCAATGACGTTGTATCACGTGTGTTGCAGCCGTGTTTCCTAATCACCTAAAGCACAAGGTTCACTTCGCTAAAGAACGTCCCTTCACACACACCAACGCAATATCTTTCAGTATTGTCAAACGCTTGTCTCTATGAATATGTTACCACTACTTGGCCAAAGGCTTTCGAAAATAGACAAACTCCACCTACTAAAGTTAGTTTCCTCTCTCTAGATGGTACGTGAAGGCCTACGTCCGCGGGACTTCATTGCTCAGTTCGACAAGCAGAGGGAGTTGGTCGTGCCGCGTGCTGACTTCTACCGCGGCCTTGCCACCGCCGGGCTGGCCTTGACGCCTCTTGAAATGGATACCCTCATGGAAGTGTAAGTGGGTCATAATTTGTTTGAATGGCAGACTACATTAAACATAACATAAAATTGAAAATTTAAAAAAACCCCCGAATGTCATGAAACTATTAATTACACTGTCGATCAAATCATCAATATTCTCTTTCAGTGCGCTATCATTTGAGACCGCACTCGTGTATATTTGCAGACATTCGGTTGTTCTTACCCACTTTCACCCTCCACAACTTTTAAACAACTCAACCGATTTTCATTAAACATGTCTATGACCACTCGCCCGTAAGTCACCTTTAAAAGAAAAAAAACAAATTGAAATCGCTTCATCCGTTCGGGAGTTATGGTGCGACAGACAGACTGACAGACAGATGCCCCTGCCCCTTGCGTTGGGGGTTAAAAATAATAGTAACGCATAAAATAAAATTATAAATAATGGTGGCATTTAGCGCCATCTAGTGTTGTGGTCAACAATAATTCAGCAAAACACCCTGGCTTTGGCACCTTAGCAAATTGTACTACTTCTTTATGGTCTTTGGATGAGCACAAGATGTGCAATCACTTTTCCGTTGATCACGTTTTCGGTACATAGAATATGTGTAATAGTCGGTTTACGACCTTTGTCATGGACAGTGGACACCATAATATACCTACTCGTAGGTACAACGACAGGGTGTATGTTGATGTTCCCACTAAAACTAATAAACCATGCTATAAATAAACTTAGAGGATCAAAAACAACTACAACACCTACCTATATCTACCATCTATTGTATAGACTTATAGATGCGTCATTAATAACAATGATTGTTACAGGTTTTGCGCTCCTGGTCGTCGACGCTACATCGAGTACGAGAGATTCTGCGCAACCGTGGGCGAAGCCCTAACGCAGAGTGGTCTAGAACGAGCTCCCTTGTTGCAACCCGTCCCACACATCCCCACCATTGACTCCCCGCTCAACTACCTAAACTTTGAGGAGCGTAACATAGTCGCCGGCGCGCTATCCAAACTGGCGAAGTTCCCCGATCAGCTGTCCAACATACTGGAGGTTTTCAAGGTATTTCTGTCACAGTTATGCCTTGCTTTATGCCCTGGAAGTACTGGGTTTGAGTCCCAGTTCGGATAAAATTAGTTTCTAAATTTTCTTAATTTGTTCAAGGTCTCGTTTGATGGTAAGCGAAGACTGTGCTATATAATATAATACTTATTAGACATGTTTAAGCAGTTTAAATGTACCGGTACTATCCCGGTTAGTAATAAGAGGGTCTAGAACGTAACTTCAAGCGTCATCTGTTGAACTAATAACGCACTACGTAGTTCAGTTCGAGTTCAAGCTACGAAATATTGCACAAACATAAGCGAGCTTTTGAATATTTTTCTTGAAGTGGTTCTAATTTTAATAATAATAAAATTGTTTTATTTATTATTAAAATTACAAGAACTTTGTTAACAAATTAACCTAGATATTTGTGAGTAGATAGGTATTCTACGATTATTATGAATTCCAGTCAGTAAAATGACAAGTGCAACTGTCACTGAAATGTCATTTTACTAGTAAAACGTCATTTCAATGAAAGTTGCACTTTTCATTTTACTGACTGGAAATAAACGTAGAAAATTAATTTATCTGTGATAAACACACAATTTCGTATACTTACTAATAGGTGTCATAGATTTAGTGTCGAAACTTACTGAATACTGCGTAATTTCCTCAAACCCCGGCAATTAGTGCTCATAAATCGTCACGCCATCTGTTACCTACCTATGTAACTACCGATGGCCCAATACTATAAATAATAATTAAAGCTTCTAATGAAAATGCCTGATCGAGAAGGAAAATCATCGTTCATAGGTCTTTTTTCATTTTACTTCACAGGATTCTGACAAAGAGCGTTGTGGCACGATACCGCGAGGAGCAGTGGAGCGCGCCCTCTGCAGGCGCGGACTACTGTCGCTTGTGTCAGCTCGCGAGAGAGATCTCATCTACAAGTGCTTTGGCTACAGAAGAGGTTGTGGAGACGAGGTTAGGCATAATATTATGTATAAATACTTTTGACAAGAGATATGAAAGGCTCCCGCACATGGGACACCGGTCACAACCACAAAACGCTGCTACCGGCATATTTCCTGTAGTTTTCATACATTTTATATGGACTCGCCGCACACGGACGATACGCTACGATAAAATCTAGTACCTTTCAGATTTAAATAGCTAATAAGCTACTAAAAGATAGTGATGTTCATCGATCGGGAAAATCCAATACCACTCTTGCCTTACAGTACGTACACGATTAATTATTATTAATTAGAAACTCTTAATGAGAATAATAACACAATGTTTTCGTTTAAATTTTTTTATTATGAATTTCTAAAATTGGATTCAGTAGGTAGTGTCAGAAATACGACACGCCCCATTTTAGATTGGCTGTTATTAAATTCATTATTCATGTAAATTATTCCTGTCAATCATGACTACGTAAACACGCCCGGCGTGCTCTTTATCATTGCTTATTCTTCATTTGAAAATTTAAATAAAAAATAAAATAATGGGTCACTGTAAAACCTTCGAGATTATTGTGCTGATAGTTTCAATAGAAAATCTGAAGTCAGTTCAGAACACGCCATGTCTGCGCGGCTTGGCATTGGAGCTCCGCAACACGCGTTGTAACCCATTAAAATAAAAATAATTTAAATTAAATTAAATTATTCTCCAGGTAAACTACAGAGGTCTGTGCAATGCTCTAGACATCCTTCATGCAACTTCCAGTGCGCAGCCATGTTGACTTCACATTTTTGACATGTTATCACTGTAAACTAGCAATGCTACTTGACAAGACAGTATGTGTTTTTTGAATAAAAATATTTAAAATGCATTAATCAAAGACGTAGTTTTATTTATACTTGATGAACTTCCATATAGAATGTTTTTATGTACTATTAGTATTACAATATAATAATAGGGGAGCCGAAGAGGGGATTTTTGCAGTTACTCGAGCGCGGCAGATAAACATAAGGGACTAGACCTTGCACGTTGTTGAGTACCTCAAGTCCTTTACCAAGTATGAGCCCTTAATATTGGCGAGTACGTTTAGGGCAACAAAAAAAAAACTAACTTCAGTGTGCCTAGTGGGAGTTTTAAATATTTTCATACTGTTACTATCATGTTGACGTGAGCGCAAATTTATATGGAATTGAAACAGTTGTGCAGTAGTGCCACTAGATGGCGCTGTTTCAATTCCTTAGAAATTCGCGTTTACGTTACGTGACAGTAACAGTATCAAACTGCCACTAGGCCCTCAGAAATACTCTGACTGAAATAAAAATTGCTTTTTAAGTCTTTTTTTTCCACCGCTAAAAGCTTAAAAGCGAAAAGAAAAAGGAAAATGACCTTCCTATAATTTATTCTACCAAATGCAATCGGTCCCTATGACGCTCGAGTAACTGCAAATTTAACATCCCGGGCTCCCCTACCATAACATACAATACGATTTCCATTTTAGAAAAAGTTTGTTTCTCAATTCAATCTCCCTAGCTCTAATAAAAAGCAGTCGGGAAATTAACCAAGTCAGACAAAAAGTCAACATTTTATTTACATATTTGTTTATTTCGACATACATAACTCGTATATCTTCAGAAGTTTGTTCATGTCCGAGTACTTATTCTCTAATTTCATCCCTACACAGTGGAAGAAACAACTAGTTTGTAAAAAATACATGATTCTTGATTTCCTTGCATGATTACCAAAATTAAAAATTACAAATCTACAACATTTTCTGCAATGAGATCCAGAACAATCAACGCAGAATGTAGGGGCACGCACACACTCAACGCATTCACGCACGGACGCACACTCTGGCGGGGACACGGACACCACTATTTTATTCTAACGTTAAGCTCTGTATAATTATTACTTCTAACAATCAGTTCAAAAAGGTAAGATTTTGATACTAAGAATGTCAAAATTGATTCTAATCAGCAATAATACTCAAGTTATCTATAAATCATTACTATATTATTTTAATATTATGAAAGACCGCTCCGGCTGCGGGCCACGTCACATATGACGTACTATTTATTTTATCCTTAAAAAATTTTTCTTAAAAAGATTTCTTAAATTAATTATGTGGAATGGAATGTCACGTCCCCGGCGCGGCGCTCGCGGGGCGCGGGCGCGGGGGACGCGCATGACCGATCACTTAACCTGAAACAAGCAAAATCTTTCATTAATACACAGAAACCTGCGAACGAAAATCAATTTGCAAGCTGATTCAACTAAAGAAAATGCCAAATTGCATCATCTCTCTTCTACTTAAAATTATTTATATAAATAGACTTCCGTTTTACACTGTTCAAGCATTAATTAGTACATCAGCATATCAGTGTAGTATCCCACAGCAAACGAAACAAACATTCGATAAGTTTTACTGTCATGAATACATGAGCCGATTCGTTGACGTTTCTTAGAGCGGGGGCACACGAGCGGTGCGGCGCCGCAACGTTGTTATTTCGCAGCGGCACCGTAGCATCGTTGGACAGTCTGTAAATCCTTTGACGAATCAACTGAGCGGTTCCGCTCTGACGTTGCAACGCATTCACCCCTCTCCATTTCGTCTCGGTGGTTGCAAGTCCAGTGCGGCGCTGGAGCGCATCGTGCCACAGATATTTCTATCTAAGATGACGCAGCGACACCACAACGCATCGTGTGTCCCCCGCTCTGACAATTCGTTTCGTGCGCCACGGAATCCGAAATCTCAACACGTCGTTACTCAAGACTTATTCTTTACAAGTTAGCCCTTGACTACAATCTCACCTGATGGTAAGTGATGATGCAGTCTAAGATGGTAGCGGGCTAACTTGTTAATAATAATAATAATAATAAAGCCTTTATTTCCAATAATATACAAGTAATTTCAAAAACAGTATTCATCATAAATCTAATATTATTCTTTTAAGCAAAACATGTCAATTCTAAATAAAAAAAAGGGCTAACTTGTTAGGAGGATGAAAATCCGCACCCCTTTTCGGTTTCTACACGACATCGTACCGGAATGCTAAATCGCTTTTCGGTACGTCTTTGCCGGTAGGGTGGTAACTAGTCACGGCCGAAGCCTCCCACCAGCCAGACCTGGACCAATTAAGAAAATCTCAATCGGCCCAGCCGGGGATCAAACCCAGGACCTCCGTTTTTGTAAATCCACCGCGCATACCACTGCGCCACAAAGGTCGTCAAGAACTTAAATCTTATCAACTTACTATTGGACTGAGATGACTTTCGGCAGGTACTGTTTTGTAGTTAATAGGGCTGGTGCCTCTGGTTGGCGCGACCGCCGCCGCCGGTGCCGCCGCGCTGCTTGCCACCCTGGTAGCCAGCTGCAACATCAGAGACTGTTGAAACAACACAAAAACTAACACATGCAGCCGCGTCTATTGCTTAACTTTCAGTTGACCGCACTAAAGCAATACAATTTTTCATTTAGCCTAATCAGAAATATACACAAAAATTCAAGAGCCTGTCCTGGGACCACCACAACACTTATAGTTGTCGAGGATTCATATTTTTTCTGTTCAGGCTATCTGAAGCTGTTATTTTTGAAAAAAATACTCCTCCAAAGTGCGATCAACTCAAGTGCAAAAATATATCTTTCAGATTGGCTGACAGTGTTCATTTTTAATTTTTTTTCAAAATAAGTAACAATCCTTTTTTATAGTAATACCAGCGAATCTCAAAATTGCAATTTCAATTTTAATAATTACATAATCAATCACAAGTTTCGCAATACAGCTACGGTTAAAATAAAACCGGTTGAAGTGTTAGTCATGCGAGTTAAAGTAACGGTACGCTTACACGTTAACGGGAAAACCACAAGATATTGAACTCTGAACAACTGGTTTATCAAAACCTTTTTATTTAAAGCCAAAATAATACATCGTCATACATAATAATATTTCTTCTCAGTTGCTAAATGTTTTTGTGTAATTTTGCGTCCAGGACCGAGTTAATTTTGAATAAAGAATTTCATATTTTAAAAAACAATAGCCTAAAAGCCCATCATAGTAAGTGCAAGCATATCTTTACATGATATGAAAAAAAAACAAAATAGTTATAGTTAATCTAACTTGCATAATAACTAATAACTTGCAAATTAACAAAATGTGTAAGCAGAACAATGACAGGCTAATTAACTAATACGTACATAAAATGATGAATTAAAAAATTAACACTAAACACCATGCTACGACAGTTAATGGGAGGTTACACCCATATAAGGGGGTAGCCAGTTTTCAATAAATAAGGTCAGAAGTTTCTCTAGATACCAGTTTGCAGCCAATAAAACACTGTAATGCAACCTTCTACATAATTTCCATTGTAGATCTCGTTACATTCATTATTTTAATTTACAGACAATATTAGTGCCGCTTAGGCTATGACGACTAGACCTACATCATATTTTAAGTTAAAATTTTGTCAGCCCATGCGCCTACATGAGAGAAGGGATGGTAGCATATAGGGAGTTGGTGGCTATGTGAGGTACCAGGCAACAAAAACCTCAGTTATCCAAGGTAAAGCAAATTTTTCACATTTTCTAAGAATTATAAAAACCATAAAATTAGAATTATAACAACCATAAGAATCATAAAAACCATTTCCTCAGGCACCAGAAAATAAGCTTCATGACCAGATAACTTTAAGGCTGAAAGGTTTGAATGTGTACTTAAAGACCTGACAAAAACCTGTTGCTGAAAAAAGAACTAATTTGTTCAAAATATGCACAGATGACTAAAAAACACTTGTTTAGTCATGGCCACAAAATCTAAGATTTTTATATTTCTGAATTAACTACAGCACTGGTAGGAGCATGGGGTTGCAAGCTATTAGCTGTTATAAAATCAAAGGTGTGGCCACCTCAGGCTCAGACTCATCAATCTTATTTTTCAAACAAAATCAATACATATAAAGAGTGTCTTTCTGTGATTTCAAAACAACTGCTTTTTTCCAAGTAAACACACATAAAATAACTTTTTTAAATATAAATTTTTGACTGTCGGTCCAGACTAATCTTTCGAAAGGCTAGACTGATTTTAATGCGAGAGGTTATTGAGTAATCTATCTAGTAAAGATAAGTAGCTATCAAAAAAAATCCATGGTTCCCGCGTGATTTGTGAAAAACTGAATTTCACGCGAAGTTGCGGGCGTCCGCTAGTAGGGAAAGTTGCGTTACCATGTGGAACCACCACTGAAAGAATTCGATAACTTGATGTGAACGTTAACTATTTTCAACAAAACACCTTTCGTAAACATCATTTGTTTCCTTTTTCATAATAAACGTGTAGCACTTTGATATAGTGCTCAAAACCAATGTCTAGATCATCATTTTCAACCCATATTCGGCTCACTGCTGAGCTCAAGTCTCCATTCAGAATGACAGGGGGTTAAGTGCACCGCGCTGGCCCAATCCTTATTATCCTCTAAAGTTGTCGTTAAGTGTACACTGTCAGTAGATTTACGGACATATACACCTATGGATCTAATCACGTAATCTATTTGAAGTTCACTTTGTAGTTCGGTGCCTAAATTTTAATCAATGTTTATAAATATGACCGTTAGAGTGTAACCTCACATAAGATGGTAATGATAGTTTTTTTTTAGATAGCATGGGTACGGTGACAGTCGCCTGTGTAACGTTCATAATACGTACTATTATCGCGAATCGCGGCAAACTTTCAAGAGTGAAACGAACTGTCACCCGCACCATCCTACATGAAACGAAGTATGATGATTCACACAACACTACTATGGACTGTCAACGGAACAACTAATTTATACATGACTCTTGTTTAGTGCGAATGCCACCTAATTATTGATTAACGAGCGACAAGTACATGCGACGTTAATTGCAACACTACATCTATACAAACAGGTGCTTATAGACAACTATACTAAAATCAAACGTTTTGGTTACTCAAGTGACTTCACAGATGTAAAGTTGTGCACGGTAGATCTTTTACTTGAGCATTTATTTATAAATTATAAACAATCAGAGCGGCCCCAAAACGTTCGTTGCGAATACAATAGGAAAAATATATCGCACTCTCGACGAGAATTTCTCGAAACAGCCATTCATTTAAATCCATTTAAATGTCATTCTAATCGCTAATCCAGAACTTATCAATTTACTGTTATTATAACTGCGAAAGTCAGTCAGTCTGTTACTTTTGACAGCTAAGTCGCTGAACAAATTTTCATGAAATTTAGTATTATGAATTGGACCTTTGATTGGACCCAAGAAAACCCCGGAAAAATACAGTTCCTGCGGGATTTGTAATAAAAAACTGAATTTCAAGCGGGCAAAAAGTTTGCTGTATATGACATCGGTGAAAGAAAAACGTGGGACTTTATATAGGATAACGGAAAAATTACAATAATTTGTTTAAATTTTCAACAGGAACTGCGTCAAACCATTGTTGGTAAAATACAATCTATGTAATATGTAAGCAATCTAAATTTTAGTTTTCTTCACAGAGCCCCACCTAGTGATAAACGGTAGCAGTTTAGTAACAATTATCGATATACAATTAGCACCCATGTGAATCAGCGTTCAGCAAAATCATCCATCTACTTCAAAATGAAAGATACTATTAAGGCTATGGAGAGATTCTCAGCCGAGAGTGCAACCTGTGAGTCACAATGGGGTAGGGTGGGGTTGGGTGAGGACGGCAGTACCTTTCCCGCGAGGAGCCGCGCGTGCGCCGTAGCCGCCCTCGTACCCTCCGTACCCGCCGTAGTCTGCCCGCAACACAAAGCCATTAGTCTTCAGCCATTACGCGCTTCTTCACCGCAGCCAAACCGTCATGACCCCGGCTCTAGTCTTGCGTACTTCGCCAACTAGGTCGTTAGAAAGCCCCTACAGACGATCCCTAGTTCCCAGATCCCCTGCCCCCAGTATTTAAATAATAACATGGCGTTAGAAATGACATCATCGAAAATCCAATACAATATACAGATAGTGTCGCGGCTTGTACCTTGACGCTAGTGTCCTAGTATATACCTTGAGGGTGCAAAACTATGCAGTTTGATTTTTATACAAGGGCACTCGAAAATCCAATTTAGCTCCAATACAGTTGATTACAGGGTAGTTTTTCTTAAATTTTGTAAATGTCAACCACGGAGCGACATATATATTTACGCCATTTCTATCGCCTTGGTATTGAGATTTCTATATTCTATCGCCTTTGTACTGAAATTTCTATGTTTGGTGTTTAGTTCGCCTATTGGTTCATAATGCAAAAAAAAATATGAGAAGTATCAAAAATCCCATGCAAACCATCTATATTTTTATTATATAAGGCAGAAGCCTGAACTAAAAGAGCGAACAATTTCTTTGAGCATTGAAGTAACTAACCACTTCATTGCAAACTACTATACCTAAGCAAGACTACCCAACCCTATCGTTAATACGCACATCGCGACGTAGTCAAATCAAATCTCACACAAATACAATTAATGTCAATATGAACACTAGAAATATACAGTAATGTAGAATTGTATTTGTTTATAGTATGAAAAATAAGAATAGCTATAAACTTTGATTTCACTAAATTGCATTGCGTCGTATAGGGCATCCAAATGTTCTTTCATGTACTCACGGAAAACTAATTCAGCATCTCTTTGGCAGCGCCTTTTTACTATACAATACCTACCTACATCGTATTTAGAGCACGTTTGTCTATTGAAACTAACTTCAAGCTTTATCATAAATTAACATTTTTTTCTCATATATATTATATCCTTTGAATATCTGAGCAAACTGATAAAAATTTCTAATGATGACTAATATAAGATTGGTTATCGTAATTATTTAATTTTAAGATAAGCGATAAAAAAATTATTGAAATGTAATCAAATCTTATTGGCATGAATTATAATAGTGATGCATTCAAATAAATGAGAAAGTATTGCTTACTTTTCAAACTATTTTGGTGATTGAGATATTGATTCTACTAGTAACAGGCAGCAGAGTGCAGTCCCATCAATGTAAGAGCCATGCGATGTTAGTGGTGGTGTGGAGGGGGGGTGAGCGGGATAGGCGAGGTATATATGGAAACACATTGATTTTTTTGGTAACAGTGCTTTATTCAAAAGCTTCATCATATCTTTATCACTTTCACAATGTCTCTCCATATATTACCCCATTTACCCAGATGTAGCATGTAGCGAGAGCGTTAATAGGTAAAATAAAAAAATACCAAAAAATAAAACTCGAGCGACATTGCTACATATGTCAAAAGTGGTATTACAAATAAACGCTTATAAAACATAAGGCGGTAACATATATGTACAAACATAGTACCTAGTGAAACAATGATAAAGAGTGATCGATAGCTGCGTGGGCACTCGCTACTCCGCTATGGATACAGACGGGCAGCTCAGTGATGCAAATCAGTGGAAATTAACTAAGGCAAATAGTATGTTCTTCAGAAGTATGATACGCTAATAATTAAATGATCTCAGGTCAGGCCGATTACACAAAAAATATTAAATCAACAATCAGAAACTGTCGCCCCGACAACATTCACTACACATTATCTCGATAGAATATCAATGTAAATACGCAGTTATAATAGAAAAATAAATATTTTCTACGCACTAAGACATACATCTAAGGTTCACGCGACGTCGACATCTCCCTATCGATCGCTGCACACGGCGAGGAGTATCACAGGACGGAGGGCTCCCCGGACGCTAACCTAGCGCGGCGGGCGCGCGGCCGGACGCTGCGCCGGACGCCAACCTAGCGCGGCGGACGCGCGGCCGGACGCTGCGCCGCGCGCCCGCCGCCTTACTCTACGTTTACATTCTAGATCAGGTAACATCAGTCGAGGTAATGTGTCGGTGAGCAGCCAGCGATGCTAGCTTACTAGTGCTGCTTGCCGCGTTTACCGTAATTGGGATAGCCGGAGTAATCGTATCCGCCGTATCCTCCGTAGCCGTCGTATCCGTATCCGCCGTAGCCGTATCCGTCGTACCCGCCGCCGTATCCGCCCTGGCCGTAGCCGTAGCCGCCGTAGCCCTGGTTGCCCCACGCGCCTTGGCCGCCGTAACCCCCACGGCCCCCGCGACCGCCCCTCGCGCCCCGACCCCCGCGACCGCCTCCCCGGCTACCCATTCCTCCGGGGCCGTCTGGCTTTGGTGTCGCCCTCTTAACATCGACCTGATGGGAAAAATATTAAAAATTAACAATATAAAATATAATCATTTAGTTCAGCAAAAACTAAATTATTATTATAATTTTTAATTTTAGGAATGATGTTGACAAATACCAACCTCCTTGCCACCAATAGTCTGCTTGGGTGTTTTCAGCAGTTCATTGACAACCTGCTCAGATTCAAAGGTGATGAAACAGAAACCTTTTCTTTGATTCTTGGTCTTATCAAAAGGCATCTCAATGTCTATGACCTGTAAAAATTAAATATATAAACATAAGCTTCCTCCTACTTTCTTCATAAACTTCTATAATATTTAAAATACTTCAGTGGCCCGGATTATTCCTCACTGGCATTCAAGATTTAACATCTCACCATAACCGGAATTTTCATCATAGAAAACATACTAATTTAGTTATGTCAACATAATAATTAGTAATTTTAATAGTGTCACTATTATTTATGTCCTAAGTTTTGTACTATCATATAGATACTTACTGTTCCAAAATTGTTGAAGAAATTTTTGATTTCATCATCTGAGATTTCACTGCTTAAGCCTCCTACAAATATTTTCCCATGTCTGGCTTTTGCTTTTTTGGGGTCAACTTTCTTGTTGTTGATGGTGTGGTCTCCGGCAGCCATGACCTTGTCTATGGAATCTGGTGCCTTGAACACGATGAAGGCGAATCCCCGTGATCTGCCTGTGTTGGGGTCTGTCTTGACATTGATGCTTTCAATTTCACCATAGGCACTAAAGTGATCACGCAATTCCTCTGCAAACAAAATGAACTTGTTATTCCTACAGTTGTTGAACTATTTACATAATATTTATAGAGCATGTTTACATCAGCTAATTGGTATATTTTCTTCAATAGTTTCAGAAGCAGAACTGAAATGATCATCATTGCAATGGGACAAGTATTTTCGTTAACAAATCATTATGCAAAATATACTAAAACTCAATTGACTTATTGAATACTGAAGTATCTTGTGATTACTAGTATTATGATACTAGAACTGCAACTTATGAGAGACTTAGGGAGTTTAAAAGTTATAATAATTAATGATAATAAGGAAATTAATCTCCTGCAATAAAGTTGCCAGAATAAATGTTTTCCGTGTATAAACACGTCAGTGATACAAATAATCTAATTATAAAAGTCAAACAGTAAACTTGCTTTTATTAAAGATAAATAAACAAAAACTCACTATCTGTGGTTTCCCAGCTCAGGCCTCCAACAAAAAGTTTTCTGTAAGCACACATCAAGAAATAATCAATATATGAATACAATAACATTGAATTGCCTCTATGTATAAAGGACCTGACTTAAATTACAATTTAACATTAACACTATGCAGTACTTGTTTACAGTACTTTACAGCTACTTTTTTTTTTTGTTAAAAACAACAAACTCCAAGCACTGCAGCAAAACAAATTCAGAATACCTGTAAGTTACAAAAATTACAACTGCAAATTTAATCAAGACAACGAGAAATGATAACAATGTTACAGTGAACGCAAGATTTGAAATTGGCAAGAGTGAGTGGCCCAAAGTTAAGTGGCCCGGACAATCTAGTTTGTCGAGTACTTAGTGTGAGCCCTGGCGGATATATACCATGGCGTGCGGCGGCGGCGGCGGCGGCGGCGCAGGCTCACACCTGCAGAGAGACAGGGCGTTAGTCAGCTGACCCCAGGGGCCGGGTGCCGGCCAAGGATGCTCTACCGCCGATTTAAAATCTTGCAAGTAGCTCGGCGGCCCACGCCCGACCGTTACCGTAACATTCGACCGAAACCACTAATGCGACGCAAAAACTTGATGCAAAAATCGATAACGGGATCGCGCCGGCGGGAAAGAGTGACGCGCGTGGGACGCCATTTTGCGTCAAGCGGCTACAAAATGAATTTACTATTTTCGTATACCTGCACTTAATCTGAAATGAAAACTACGACACCGAGGACTTAATTTAATGCGCGGAGAAACCACTGCAAGGATAAAAC
This sequence comes from Bicyclus anynana, assembly GCF_947172395.1. NCBI lineage: Eukaryota > Metazoa > Arthropoda > Insecta > Lepidoptera > Nymphalidae > Bicyclus > Bicyclus anynana. The sequence continues at coordinate 2,326,629 of NC_069092.1, forward strand.
AATTAAATTTTGAAAAAACCTTGTGGATTAAAATAGATTGAAATGCCGATAATGAAAATATGCCGGACCGACGCCGCCATTGCGGCGAGCGTTTATTACTGTAAAAATAAATTTAGAACGCAATAAGCTAATTTAAAGTTGGATACTTATAGTCTTACTTTACAACTATCGTAAACAATTTATATTTTAATGACAATTGAAACAAATATAACTTTACCTGTCGTCATCGCGTCCCGGGGCGTCCGCACTATTATGTTCTTGGCCATCACCACCACCATTCTCCCCATTACCATTCACTTGATTATCAGTAACATCTTGTGCAAAATTATCGTTATTTGCCATTATTACTAAATATAGACTTATAAGTAACAATAAGTAATAACTATAACCTAAGGTCTTTTTACACGACCTTCAACGCCGAATGCCAAATGCAGAAGAATGAAAGAGGGCGTATGATGAGTCGGCGCGTAATGCTTCGTTATGTTGGCTAAACGCCAAAGAGACGCCACTTTTTTTCACACATTTACATCATCAACCAATGAAAAGCGCGTACTCTCTATGAGGTCAATGGCACGCACCGGTATAAGCAAGGATAAAACATCCAGGATTCGTGAGAGTGAAAGAGAAAGGGATACAAGCAAGAAAAATCAATAATTTTACCAACACTGAGAAAATAATACCGCCAAGCAGTGAACAATGAACTTAGTCGTTCAGAAATTAAAACATTTGGTTGGGTCCAAGTGAATCTATAAAAATAAATGAAAATATATTACTAATTTTTTAAGGTTATCTTTTAATAAAGATTCATAATTATAGATAAAAGAATATGGATTCAAAATTTATCTCATAGCAATCTAGAATTTTAGAAAATTAGTACATTGTCTTTGCCTACCTTTAGTATTGCCACCTTCATATTATTAATTTTTATTCTTGTTGTATATTTGAATTTGAAATGTTTTTTTTTTGGACTATTTTAAAGTAGATTCTATCCTTTGTTAAGGTATATACCTAGTATATGTTTATTACATATTTTTGATTCTATCACTAGCACTACACATCGTCATTATCACCAACTGATACACGTCCACTGCTGTAAAGTTTCATATTGTATCTTCGAACGGAAAAAAACGTCCAGGAGACAAAGTATTGATATATTTACTAATTTTGAATGATTTACTTTTTTGGCTGAGATGTTGCGCAAACGTATTCATCTTGAATACGTTTGCGCAACATCTCAGCCTTTACCAATGGTTTAAAAGTAATATTTTATTATGACGGTTTTGTATAAAGCAAGTTTTACAGAGAGACGTACGTTAGTATTTAAAACAAGCAATAAAAAAGGGTCGGCAACCCGTAATTTATTAGCATAAATATAAACAAAAAATATCGTCTGGCTGTGAAGAGTAATATAAAAGCAACGGCTTTTTATTAATAGGGTGATAATGTCACACGCCTTCCCGATATCATCACTCCTAAAACAATATTGATAATATTATAACAATGCATTTCTTGCGTGCTAATGCTCCTACAGCTCATACTCATGTTGTTCAGTTCATACTCGCAAACGCGTTTGTGCTACCATGATACTACCACATCAAACGCCAAACCATCTTCCAAAATATACTTACTTTTTATAAAAAAAAAAACAAAACAGAACGCAAGTAGGTACTCACAGGTATACAAGTAGGAAGAGGTAGATTGTTTTGATTTTTTTGATGAGAAGTATCTATTAAATTTCTAGAAAGCTATGTTACGGACAAAATCAGACCGCCAGACAGTGGCGTCTGCTATTATTTAGGGACTGTTGATAAAATATCGCTTACCACTGCGCCACGGAGACCGTCAAATAGTATCTACTTTATGCCACAAACGGATAAAGAGATACTTATCTATACAATAAGGTAAGGATTAGCAATGAGCGAAGATAAAAATAAAGGTAATGGAAAACTATTGTGTTGTAGTGCAGTGGAAAATCACGTGTTTATTCATATTAATTTACTCATTTAAAGTCTACTTACATAGTAAAATAGTAAAGTTTAGTAAATATGTACTTATTTTTTAAAGTTTTTTTTATAATTTAATACTCTCGTTTCTTTAATAAATATACTGAATATAATTTTTTTTAAACAAAGCCGAAAAATCGAAAAAATATCTATATTTTTTTTATTTGATGTATTAAACTTCGATAATGATATATTTAAAAATATCGATAAATCGAGAATTCCTTTCAACAGCCCTACTAGTATTATATTTTTCGCTTCATTACACTGAAGTGTCGAAGTTTCGCGATGATATTAAATTATAATAGGTTTAATTATTACAGTGCATAAATATTTTGCTTGCACTAATTATTTACATTATTACAAAAAATAAAATGCTTTATATGAAATGCATAAAAAAAAGTTTTTTTTTTAATTACACAATGAAAAAATTTGGCAACATTGTAGCTAAATTGACACCGAACGGTGAGGTAGGCTCTTTTTCTGTTTTCAGTCCTTATTTATCGTGAAAATTACGCGATTTTCGTGACAATTTGTTGCAGGCTACACCATTTTAATGCCTATAATTTACTGAGGTAAGATTTTTTTCTTATTTAAATGTGTAAAAAGTATTTGTTACGATATTTTGGTTGTCGGCAGAAGGATTCCTTTCTATAGGTTAAAGCCCTAGTGTTTCTCTGTTAAAGGAACTACACTAAATAAGAGGCTCTTAAAAGCATAAAACTGTAATAGTCTACTTTTCCCGATGTAAATAAATGTGTAAACTTGTAATTTTTTGGCTGCTCGTACGTGGGCTTGACAAATCGTGATCTAAGTCGCCATGCGTCGTGGTTATGCAGGATCCTGGGCAACTGACTTTATTGAGGCGGACCATACATCTTCAACGCGTCTACGACCTAATATATACTACATTTTAATGTTTTTATCGAAGTTATAATGCCATTGACCCCCGTTTCGTTAATCACGATTAGATTATCCGTTTCCGAAATAATTCCGATTTCTATATTCGCGCCCGTACTTGATACGAAAATTAATTATAGCAATGCGAAAATGTATTTCCTATTAACTTGTAATAGTGTTCAATGCTCACAAAACTTAATCATAAGTAAATTAAGAGAATACTAAACATTTATTTCAATAAATTCAAATAAGTAAACAGTAAAAAATAGTATATTAATCCATAAGGTACAATCTATTTACTATTGCTAACATTTCTATTTTTTATACATTATGTACTGTAATTTAAGTCATTGTTTTTTATCTAACTCCATATTCATAATCCCAAGTTCAGCCAAACCTTATGTTTATACTCTTAGATACATTATATTCTTCTAAGAAATCAATGTTGGTCAGCTGTTGTAATTGTAATAAATACATTTTGTATCTATGAATGTATGCAATGTTTCCTTATATCTGACAGGTTTTTATTGACTGGTTAATAAAAAGTATCACTACTAAAAATATCTCTATACCATAACAAACAAATTAGAAATCAAGGTAGAAAATGCATGTTATTTCATACTTATATTATTTTAAATTATGTATTGTTTGCATGTGAGCTGTGATAGCCCAGCAGATATGACCTCTGCCTCCAATTCCGGAAGGTTGGGTTCAAATCTGTTCCAGGGCATGCATCTCCAACATTTCAGATGTTTGCATTTAAATAAATTAAATATCATGTGTCTAAAACGATGAAGGAAAACATAAGAAAACCTGCATACCAGATAATTTTATTCATTATCTGCTTATGTGAAGTCTGCAAATCTGCATTGGGCCAGCATGGTGGGCTATTGGCCTAGCCCCTCTCATTCTGAGAGGAGACTCTAGCTCAGCAGTGAGCCGAATAATGGTTGATAATAATGAATTGTTGGTTAAAGCTTATTAACCAATATACTTGTCATTAATTTGGAAGTCATTATTCACAATTATTATTATTAGGTGTGAAATGATTAATCATTTATACCCTAATTTTTAATTTGTTTGTTGATAAACACTGCCCACAGAGTTTGGCTTTAGTATAGGTTTGAATTCTGATTCAAACTCATTCTGCTAAATAGACATTTTTTTATGTTAAGACCAATTCACTGTAGTCCCAGACCAAATAGGTAAGAAAAAAAATTTAAAATTCACTCACTACATTCTGAATTCAAGTTTAATATTGATTACACAATGGTTTCAAATTAAATACAATGAGTCACTGGCTCACTGGTCAATTCCTAACTAGCAAAGATAAGCTGCAGACTTATTTTAACCATTAAATGGACATTTCCCTAAAATAAAATTAATCATCTATCTATACCTATTTTACTTATGGATTTACAAACAAAATTGTCTGTCATTTGTTGAGGAAAAGGAGCTTATGCTAGGTATATATATTATACCATTCAACTACACAAAAAGGTAATTTTACATAGTTCTTTAACCTACAGACAGTTTTTAAAATCGCATAAGATCATTGATCAGATACTTTGACAGAAAAGTCACATTTAACAAGGCAGGTCCATATGATAGTGTCTGAACTTTAATATGCCCTCCACACTATTTGAGAATATTTTATAAGAGCCCTTATATTATTCTCTTAATTTGTTTTTAATTCAAATAAAAAATTTACCTGTCATCCCATTTTATGTAAACTGAATGTAATGTAAACAATTACCTAATTATTAAAATTTTCACACTTTAGTTAACTAATTTTTGAGACATATTTTTGTAATCTGTCCACAAAACTTTGCTATTTCAAACCACTTATTTTTAATAGGACCCCTTTTTTCCCCTGAATATCTCAAATGCTCAGAAAGGAGCATTATCAGCCATGATCTGAATCTATGATCTATGCTAAGGCATTTTTTTTTTGATTGTGCAAATGCTGTAGGCTCCTTAATGGAACCTCAATGGTGTCACCGGGTTGTGAACCCAAAGCCCTATGACCAACCATATTACTAATAGGTGTAGTAACACAATAATAGCTTATATATTAAAACATATTAAGTGCTAAATACTTTTGGTTCATTTAAAGTAATAAGACAAACAAACTCAACATTTATATGTTATCATGGCTACAAGTTATGGTAGTGCTGGCAAATATTACAGTTTTTATATATTTTTTCTCTTGCCAAATTGATCCTCACAGACATGGCTTTAGAGGTTTCATCATTTTACTGAAATTGTATGCAAGATTATAATAAAATGTATTTTACTTTACTAACAATTGAAGCAGAGTTAAAAATAAATCCATGCTATTGATCATGGATTCCTAAAGTGATCTATATCAACAGACAATAACTGCTGTAAGTTTCAAGATCTTTGATAACATTATGATGTATCTTTCATAAATAGTATATAAAGACCATAGTATAAGACCAAGTATTAATACTTAGACATACAATATATTTTAATCTTTCAAGTGAAACAAAAATATTGTGGAACATATTATATTTATAAAATGAAATATTTGATTGTTTGTTTGCACTGAATGTATGGCTCTGAAATTACTGGATTAATTTGAAAAATTCTTTCACCATTAATTTCCTACATTATCCCTGATAAACATAGACTATATTTTTACGCCTTATTCCCACGTGAATAGGAACTACGCACATGAAATCGCTGGACATCTTCTAGTGTATTAATAAGTTAAATGCCTAAAGTAATGGTTCTGTGTAGTCATGTATTGTTTGTACAGTTGGTGTAGTAAGGCACAACACTGAGTTATTGTTGTTGTGAGACAGTTCTAATGCCTAATGTAATGGTTCTGTGTAGTCATGTATTGTTTGTACTTGATTTTGTCAGAGCAGCATATAGTTGAGTTATTGTTGTTGTAAGACACAGCTCTAACGCATTGTTATAGGCAGAGCAACATATAGCTGAGTTATTGTTGTTGTATTGTTGTTCTAAGACAGCTCTACCCCATTATTGTTGTGGTGAGGGCAGTGTATAGTGGAGCTATTGTTGTTCTGAGACCCAGCTCTAATTTATTTGGCAGAACAGGATATAGCCGAGTTATTGTTGTGCTGTTGTTCTGAGACAGAACTAACTCATTGTGTATAGCTGAGTTATTGTTGTTATGAGACACAGTTCTAACTCGTTATTGTTGGCAGGGCAGCGTATAGCGGAGGGCTGTATCGGCGCAGTGTATCAACAGCAATGGTAATGGAGGCGTCCCCGTCACCGCAGAGCGTTGGCCGCGAGTTTGTCCGCCAGTACTACACGCTGCTCAACAAGGCGCCCGCCCATCTGCATAGGTAAGTATCAACACACCACCTCCCATGGCCCTCAACCTCACAGTAAATCCAAATTGTGTGAAGGCGAGCCCGGTACTCGCTTTTCACGTGTTTCCTGGGCTGCCTTTTTGACTCCCTACAAGTTATTTAAGGCAGGCGTCCACTGATCCACATCGCACGTATCGAACGCATCGCATCAAACGGATTTTTAACCGACATCCAAAAAGGAGGAGGTTCTACGTTCTGCTGTATGTATGTTTTTTTTTAAATTTTGCGGTAGATAAAATCCGTTTGATGCAATCCATACGATGCGGATCTATGGACTGCCTTTACTCGTCATCCTGGTCCATGGCATAGGTAAACATCATCATCATGATCATGACCAGTGGCGTGCACAAGGTTTTTAACTAGGGTATGCACTATGAGTAAAAATTGTAAAATTCATTGTCCAATTATGCATTCTGTGGTCCAACATAGGTTTATATTGAGTTCTTAGGGTAGGCAATGCATTTTTGCATGTATGAAGTGCACGCCACTGTGGTCAAAATATGATTAATAACTCATTATATGGCCAAGTCACTTTCCTTTCCTTTTGTTTGTGTGAAATTATGTTTAATATAAATCCCTAGGGACCAATTAATTTTTCAGGGATAAAAATCTGTTCAAGGTCCTATTTATATTGTTTCATCGAAATCTGTTCAGTAGTTTAGCTGTCAATATAGACAGATTTACTTTTGCATGTATAATAATAGTCTGGATTTGACACATGCCCCATATTTTTTTGACATTGTTTGGACTCAACAATCTTCTTTTACTTATTCTTGATGTAGTGTAGTTTACAGCAATAGATAGTGTTTTAAGAGGAAGGTTTATAGCTGTAAATAATACAAATATATCCTGTAGTATCATATCTACATAATTCCCCTGCGAAGCCGGGATGGGTAAATCTATGTACTAATATTATAAAGCTGCAGAGTTTGTTTGTTTGTTTGTTTGATTGAACGCGCTAATCTCAGGTACTACTGGTCCGATTTGAAAAATTCTTTCAGTGTTAGATAGCCTATTTATCGAGGAAGTTTATAGGCTATATAATATCCCAGTATTCCTACGGGAACGGAAACCATGCGGGTGAAACCGCGCGGCGTCAGCTAGTAAATAAATGATTATTTGTGTGTCAGATTCTACAACAACTACTCGTCGTTCGTGCACGGTGGGCTGGACGCGCCCAACCGGGAGACGCTGCCTGTCATCGGCCAGAAGCAGATACACAACCGCATCCAGCAGCTCAACTTCCGCGACTGCCATGCCAAGATCAGTCAGGTGAGAGCACCATCATCATCTTCACCAGTCTAATTCATGGCTCTAGCATACATATAGTTCTCTATACTGCCCTACTCTGTGTACTTTGTAATATTCTTATCTAATAATCTCTATATAATTTTGCTCATAATTATCAGCCAATGGATGTCGACTGCTGGTTATAAGTCTCTTACCCTATATGCTGGTCAATAATCTCCTCTGTCTTCCAGTGAAGACCCATTATAATCGGTTTAGTCATTTCAGAGATTAACCTGGTTGAACAGACACAAATTTCAAATAAGGTTTGATTTTAAAATCACAGAAAAGTTGATTAAATACATAATTTTTAAATTAAGCTTTCTATGAAAGCTTTAACTTTTATTAATTGATTAGGATAAAATAAAGAAAGCTTCGCTTTGACTTCAGTGCGATTCCTCCTGACCCCTACCCAAACTAAAAAAATTTCTCTACATCATACTTCAAGGAATATTCTAAAAAAAGAATTAGCCAAATGGGTTCAGCACTTCTCAAGATTTGCGATTAGCAACACATCTCATCATCACAAAATTACAATTGTAATTTTTAGTGCATGCTAAAAGCATGTTTTTTTATTTTTTAAACTACTTTCAAGTTATTACATTATATAGATATTGATATATTTTGGACTTATCATCGAGTGGTAGTGGTTCAATCCTCACCCTGTTGGGTCTATTGACGTACCCACTCGGAGCACAGTCTTTCTCGAATAGTTAAAGGGGAATGGGAATATGGTCATTTTTAAGATAGGCCAAATATTCTTCATAAAAAAAATGAAAAAAAAGCAAGACGTGCACAAATATGAAAATGAAGTACTTTATTTATGTGTATTGATATGTGCAGGTGGACGCGCAGGCGACGCTGGGCAACGGGGTGGTGGTGCAAGTGACGGGCGAGCTGTCCAACGGCGGCGCGCCCATGCGGCGCTTCACGCAGACCTTCGTGCTGGCCGCGCAGTCGCCCAAGAAGTACTACGTGCACAACGACATCTTCCGCTACCAGGTACGCGACCTCATCAGGAGTTGCCTGGTTTTTTTTAAATTATTATTCTTTGCAAGTTAGCCCTTAATATTGTTTAAGGCGTTGTGCCAGACGTTATACACAAGCAGACTGTGGGTCAACTATACGCAGAAGACATACAATGCACTCCGAGTGCAATATAATAACGCCTTCAGAATGATGTTGGGGCTTCCGCGGTACTGTAGTCTCAGACCAATTATTGTATAGGACCTGTCTCGCTAGACGTTACTTTTCTGTCAAAGTATATGATCAACGATCTAATGCGATTATAAAAACTGTCTGTATGGAATCGATGTTAAATAGTTGTAATCGTGTTCGTCGGTTAAAGAGCTCCGTAAAAATATCTTTTTGTGTAATTGAATTGTGTAATAACAGGCAAAAACATCTAATTTCGTATAATATATATACAAAATCTAAGCTCGTTTTCCTCAGAAAATGACAGACAATTTTTTCGTGACTATGAAAGCGATACAGGTCCTTCTATAATTGGTCTGAGACTGTAGTGCATCAGCTGTGTTTGTATATGCGCTTTTCTACAGTCGTACGCAAATGAATTATATCGCTGTTGAGCAGGGTAAAGGGGAGCACCAACACCTTCCTGAAGATGGTTGTTGACAATTTCAACTGCTCCATATTGAGGCACTGGGTACACACTCATATATGTGTGCCCGGTACCCGGTGCATCAATAAGGCGGGGCAGATATTTAAAGTAATTTTAGCTTTATTATTAGTATTATGTATTTCGCACTAAAATAGATAATAATCTAATAATTTCTAACACTATATGGGTCAATGGCCTGAAATAAACAGATTTTATTTTTATTTTATTTTATTATTTTTTTATGTTAAGTGATAATGAAATCTAAGATAGAAGCGGGCTAACTTGTTAGGAGGAGGATGAAAATCCACACCCCTTTCGGTTTCTACACGACATCGTACCGGAACTCTAAATCGCTTGGCGGCACGTCTTTGTCGGTAGGGTGGTAGCTAGCCACAGGTAAAGCAACCAGCAAAAACTGCCCCAGACTTTCTATTTTTGAATAATTGCATCAAAATATGTTGAGTATTTATGCATAAATAGACGCTGTGACATTGTCGCCTATCCCAAACTTTATATTTTTGAAAAATCGCATCTAAATACGCTGAGTATTTCAAGAGATATGCATAAGCATATAGCGGATATGACATGTCGACTATTCCAGACTTTCTCCTTGTGTAAAATCACATCAAATTATGTTGAGTATTTCCAGCAGATAGTGTGTATGACATTATGTCGCCTATCCCAGACTTTCTATTTATGAAAAATCGCATCAAATTATGTTGAGTATTTCCAGCAGATAGTGTATATGACATTATGTCGCCTATCCCAGACTTTCTATTTATGAAATATCGCATCAAAATATGTTGAGTATTTCCAGCAGATAGTGTATATGACATTATGTCGCCTATCCCAGACTTTCTATTTATGAAATATCGCATCAAAATATGTTGAGTATTTCCAGCAGATAGTGTATATGACATTATGTCGCCTATCCCAGATTTTCTATTTGTGAAAAATCGCATCAAAATATGTTGAGTATTTCCAGCAGATAGTGTATATGACATTATGTCGCCTATCCCAGACTTTCTACTTGTGTAAAATCGCATCAAATTATGTTGAGTATTTCCAGCAGATAGTGTATATGACATTATGTCGCCTATCCCAGACTTTCTATTAGTGAAAAATCGCATCAAATTATGTTGAGTATTTCCAGCAGATAGTGTATATGACATTATGTCGCCTATCCTAGACTTTCTATTTGTGAAAAATCGCATCAAATTATGTTGAGTATTTCCAACAGACAGCGGAAATGACATTATGTCGCCTATCCCTGAATATTTATGAAAAATCGCATCAAATTATGTTGAGTATTATCCATCAGATAGTGTATATGACGTTGTCGCCTATCCCAGACTTTCTATTTGTGCAACATTGCATCAAAATATGTTGAGTATTTCCAGCAGATAGACAAATTGACGAAAAAAATGTTATTCTTTTCATACCAATTTCTAATTTCTTATTATAGTATCAGATGATAGAACTTGCAATGCTTGTTGCAGGACATAGTATTCTCGGACGAGGAGGGCTCAGGCTCGGGGCGCTCGGAGGGCGAGGAGGAGGAGGGCGCGGCGGCGGGCGGCTACTTCCCCCCCGCGCCCAACTTCCCCGCACCGTTCCCCGCGCCGCCCGCGCCCCCGCACGCGCCGCTGCTGTCGCCCCCCGCGCCCGCGCAGCCCGCCGCGCCGCCCTCCCCGTCGCCGCCCGCGCCGCACCTCAACGGCCACCCGCCGCAGCATGACGACGCCACCAGGCACCTCGTCTCCGCTATGCAGGGTAAGCTCTGCTTCAACCTTTGACTATTAAATAATAATAAATAATAAAATATTTAGACTATGGACCTCACTCAATGTTTCACACCTTATGTTTCACACCCAAATTCATCAACAAAAAAGTCTGTCGTTTTTTGAGGGGGACGAGGTAAATCACACTTCGAAAATATTTAACACCATTAAATATATTCTGTGTCTGTAGAAATACTTACAAATGAAACATTACTCCATCTTTTACTAAACTGTGAGTTTTTGGCCTAATAGGTTTTTTGATAAAGTAATGATTTCATTATTAAAGTTGAATTATTAAAATTTTTTTGGGTATATGTAAAATGCCGGGTGTTTAGGGTAGTGCACGCCATTGACGATCAATTATTCTCACGTTTCTGCAGTACTTACGACTATAACTGATCGTGTACTGGTCACTGCGTGCATGACGGCTCGACTTATGAAACGAGTTCGCTGACGTTTGCGCTTCAGAAACGTGAGAATAAATGACCGTCAATGGCTGACTTTAGCCTGGGCCGGGCATGATGGGTATTCCCTTTTCTCTATGAAAATATTTTTTTACTTATGTGTCTATGGTCCGCAGTGAGCACGATCTCGAGCGGCGCGTCGGTGGGCGCCAACACCAGCGTGGGCTCGGTGGAGCTGGAGGAGGTGGCGCTGGAGCCCGAGCCGGAGCCCGAGCCCGAGCGGGAGCCCTCGCCGCCGCCGCAGCCGAGTGAGTAGCCTTATACACATGTAGACCCAGTTGTAATTTATCACCTTTGAAGTCATTTGGCTTTGAATGAGTGCTAAGGTGTATAGGAAAGCGATAGTAGACATTTGAAATACATTCATACTATTAATACACTAGCAGACGCCGCGATAAGATATAGCTTACTAGCGGACGCTTGCGACTTCGTCTGTGTGGAATTAAGTTTTTCACAATTCCCGCGGGAACCATAAATTTTTCCGGGGAAATCTATTTCCATTCCAAATTTCAGCCAAATCGCTTCAGTAGCCGCACCGTAAAAGAGGAAAAAACATACTTACACACACAAACTTTCGCCTTTATAATATTAGTGTTAAGTATCCATAGTATGATGTAATTGCACTCGGGGATAGTAGTAGTAGTGTAACTCCCCAGTGAAAGAATTTTTCAAATCAGTTCAATAGTTTCAAAGCCTTTTCTATGCAAGCAAACATACATACAATCAAATCTTTCCTCTTTATAATATATGTATAAAATTTTGATCTATTCATGTCTCAAAGAAGTATGATATTTTTTTTTCAATCTAGTACAATGGTACTCAACCTTTTCCACCAAGGGGCCCCATACACGTGTCAGTCATGGTATGCGGGCCGCAAAAAATAAATAAATTTTTTCTTAGGTTTTCGCAATAGGAATGCTAATAGTTTTTCTAGTTTGTATAAAAAGAGTATGCTAATAGTACTTATCGTCTCCGAAATCAACTACGCGTAGTGCACATTAAAAACCGGTGGGTGAAGGCGCGCGGGGTTTATTTTCAAAATGTTTTAATTATTACCAGATGTCCAACAACAAAGACCCGGAGAGCCGCATGTTGAGTATAGCGGATCTAGTAGAACGATAATAAACAATTTAGGATCGTTTAAAAAAAAAGTGTCAACTAGCCTATTATTTACAGTAATACATATTTTTTTATATAAGTTTATATAAAAAAAAACTGAAACATTGATTCCACAGCAACGCCAGTAGCGCCGGAGCCCAAGACGTACGCGAACCTACTCAAGTCGGGCTCGTCGAGCGGAGCGGGCGCGCCGCGCGGCTCGCCGCCCGCTGCCGCGCCCGCGCCCGTGCCCGCGCCCGCGCCCGCTCCCGCGCCCTATGCCGCGCACCCGCCCGCGCACCACGAGCCGCGCCCGCGTCCGCCGCGCAACCCGCAGCCGCCACAACAGAGTCAGTATTATAGTTTTTTTTTTTCATGTACCTTACCTACCTTATCAGCCGATAGACGTCCACTGCTGGACATGGGCCTCTTATAATAATAATAATACACACAGGTATTACCACAATTATACCAATAATGAAATAATTCTGAAGTAATGAAAATAATAAAATATTTGAATAAAGTGTATGTCAAATTGTGAAAATATAATAAATTTGTCAAATAGATTTTAATTAAAAAAAAAGTCATATAATTCATAAATACTATTTTGGCTGAGGGCATTAAAAATTTGTTTTTTGAAACTCTGTAATGGCATTTCTTTCGTTTTTTCTGATAGATGATTATACGTTTTTACAGCCATGCAGTACACATTTTTTTTTTTAAAAAGAGATAGTTTCTGTACAGGTATCTCAATTTTATTTCTTTTACGGCCACTTTTTTTCTCAGGAAATAGAGAAATATTCTTTTTCATAAATATGCACAGCTCGAAAATATAAAGTGCGGGCAATGGTAATATTTTAATTTTTTTGGAATAATGGTTTGCAGCTATCAATAAAATTAGCATAAATAAAATCTTGTATGGACCTCCAAGCACAACGGTCTGGAGCCGCTAGCATCCAGGGGCTTCCTGCAACTCGCTTGATATCCTCGGTTCCACCTAGTGGTGGTTTGACCAACATTGCGCTTTCCTGTGCGGGGTCGCCATTCCAGCACATTGGGACCCCAACGTCCCATCGGTTCTTCGGACTATGTGACCTGCCCTTTGCCACTTCAGCTTCGCGACATTTTTCCATGTAATATCGTCTTGTGATCAGTCAGAAAAACTAGTCAAAAAAACTATGAGCGAATGTGAGATTAAAACTGGACTATTACACATCCACCTCCAAGTATTATAGTTAAAAAAAATACGACCTGTGTTGCAAGGCGCCACATGCATAAATATTTCGACCACGGCAGTCAAAGCGGACAGACAGTCTAGCTATCGTAAAAGTTGTGTTAGTCTGACAATTAAATAAACCTTTGTATTTTGCGCCTAATTCTGAAGCCTTGCTGGACCAGAGTTCGTCTGACAGGGTGCAGTGGAAGTAGTTAGAGGAGGCTTATGTCAGTAAAGTTTAGGCACAAGATGCTTGTTGGGAATAAAGGGCTATTTTATTTTTTATTATATTCTCTATGCCCTTGCTTAAACTCCTTAATGAGACCGCACTGCTCACTGATGAGCAGAAATTCCAGTCCATGTGACACAAGTCACTGTACATAGTTTGATTGGTTAATTGCAATTGTTCGCATTGTAGTTCATAATTCATAATTATAATAAAATAGCGTTTACAACCCACCACGGCCCTTTCAACCTCTCGGTAATTTGGGCCGAATCGAGGAAGGGCGTACCCGGTACTAGCTCTTTGCGTGTTCCCGGGACGCCTTCTTGACTCCCTACAAGTTATTTTCTCTGTTCGCTCCTTGTCCCTTGATACTCACTCTCCCCCTTCTGGGGCTGGACGACACACGACGTTGAGATCCGCCGAGCTAACGAGATCCTGGTAGTCACACACCAGTCTCGCATCTTCTCTGACAATCCCTGCCAACATTGCACTCTTTTTTTTTATATATTCTTTACAAGTTAGCCCTTGACTACAACCTCACCTGATGGTAAGTGATGATGCAGTCTAATATGGAAGCGGGCTAACTTGTTAGGAGGAGAATGAAAATCCACACCCCTTTCGGTTTCTACACGACATCGTACCGGAACGCTAAATCGCTTGGCGGTACGTCTTTGCCGGTAGGGTGGTAACTAGCCACGGCCGAAGCCTCCCACCAGCCAAACCTGGACTAATTAAGAAAATCTCAATATGCCCAACCGGGGATCGAACCCAGGACCTCCGTTTTGTAAATCCACCGCGCATACAACTGCGCCACGGAGGCCGTAAACTCCGGAGGTCCTTATAAAATAGTGTTGTCGTATACAGTAGGCGTGGGCGTGGACAGCGGGCGGCGGTACTCGGACGCGCAGCAGCTGTTCCTGGGCAACCTGCCGCACTCCGCCACCGAGGACGAGCTGCGGGCGCTGTTCGCGCGCTTCGGGCCCGTCGCCGAGCTGCGCGTGCACAGCAAGCCGGCCGCGCCCGGCGCGCCGCGCCACCCCAACTACGGCTTCATCACGTACGAGAGCGCGCAGGCCGCCGCCGACTGCCTCAACGCGGCCGTGAGTACTGCACGCACTGCACTACACTGCACCCAGTGCACAGCCCGCCGCGGCACCCCGACTGCGGCTTCGTCACGTACGAGAGCGCGCAGGCCGCCGCCGACTGCCTCAACGCGGCCGTGAGTACTGCACTACACTGCACTACACTGCACCCAGTGCACAGCGCGCCGCGGCACCCCGACTGCGGCTTCGTCACGTACGAGAGCGCGCAGGCCGCCGCCGACTGCCTCAACGCGGCCGTGAGTACTGCACTACACTGCACTACACTGCACCCAGTGCACAGCGCGCCGCGGCACCCCGACTGCGGCTTCGTCACGTACGAGAGCGCGCAGGCCGCCGCCGACTGCCTCAACGCGGCCGTGAGTACTGCACTACACTGCACTACACTGCACCCAGTGCACAGCGCGCCGCGGCACTCCGACTGCGGCTTCGTCACGTACGAGAGCGCGCAACAAAAAACCCACGACTGATGCACGTCACGTCCCCGCACGCACGATTTCACACCCGCGCAGTCTTTATGCCCGACGCCCGCATATCATGGGAGTGTTATCAACGAACTTCAACACTTTTTTGCCAAGCTATACTATATGCTCATATGTCAAATGTATGTACTGATGTGTGTATTACAGCCGCTGTTCTTCCCCGCGGAGGGCGGCGAGGGCGCGGGGGTGAAGCTCAACGTGGAGGAGAAGAAGATGCGCGGGCGGGAGCCGCCGCGCCGCCGCCCGCTGTCCTCGCACCGCGCCGCCTTCCAACCGCGCCAGCCCTACCGCCGCTAGCGCCCGACCCTACCAGGTACACTACGCGGCCTGTAAACAGTGGCGTAGCTAGGCAGTCGAGGGCCCTGGTGCCTCAGACTAATTAGATAAAGACCTGCCTCGCAATACATTATTTTTCTGTCAAAGTATATGATCAACGATGTTATGCGATTATAAACACTGTCTTTATAGAATCGATGTTTCATAGTTTACAATCGTGTCCGTCGGTTAAAAACCTTCGTAAAAATACCTTCTTGTGTAGTTAAATGGTGTATAAAACGAGCAAAAACTGCTTGTTTAGTATAATATGTGTATGAAATCTAAGCTCGTTTTCCTTAGAAAATGGCAGAAAATTTTGTTCGTGAATTTGGGTGCGATACTAGTCCTTATGTATTTAGTCTGAGCCTGGTGCAAATGAAAAATTTGGGCCCCAATACTATATAAAGTGGCTTGGTTTTATAAAGTTAAAATATTAAATTATATACAAGTAGTAGACGCCCGCGACTTCGTCCGCGTGGAATTCAGTTCTTTCACGAATTCCGCGGGAACCATGGATTTTTCCGGGATAAAAAGTGCCTATGTGGTAATACAGAGTAAAATCTATTCATTCCTAATTTCAGCCAAATCGCATTAGTAGCCGCAGCGTAAAGGAGGAAAAACATACACACACATACATACACAAACTTTCGCTCGTATAATATTAGTGTGATAGTGTGATTATTGTGATGTGATGTGATAAGCATTTAAGAAACTACTCTATGCTCCTACCAACCTCACTATCATACGAGCCGAATCGTGAGAGGACGAGCCTGGTGCTTGCTCTTTGCGTGTTTTCCGGGCCCTTTTGAAGGTTATTCTTCATCCCTGTCCTATTGTCCACTCTCTATAATGACTATAATGGCTCGTTAAAATAGGTTAATAATGGTTATGCATATTAAACATAGGCGAATATAGCGGGTGGGCCGGGCCCATCCTAGAATAGTCCAGTGACCACCCTAGGATACTGGGCTGAGTTGAAATGCTGTGATGAACGCCTATACCAATAATTTTACAGAAAATATCATTTAAAATATCAAACAATAACAATTAGAACTTATGAGAAATATATTAAGACCTTTTCTGATACCTACCATAGATACAAAGAAAAAATAATAAATAAGTCGAGCCGTTTCAGAGGTCTGCGTTTACAAATATTGCTAACGAAATTTTTATATTGAGTGTCGACTTTGTTCAGTGATATGTAGGCCCACCCTCGGAAGTAATTCTAGATACGCCACTGATATGAAATACGTGTTTTTGTCGCCGCAGAGCTGTTCCTGGCGCTGCCTCGCGCCGCCGGGCCGGCGCTCCGCCCGTGGTACTGCCCGCGGGCCCTCACTTACATTAAGCTCTACCACTCCGCCCGAGGCGGCACCCAAGTCTAATACGTTACTACTATTGTGAACCGAACGCACCGAGCGCGGGACGAAATGTTTACTGTTCCTCCGTATAACGGACGAGTTTACTATTCTTCCGAATAGCGGACGTGGTGTTTACTATTTTTCCGAATAGCGGACGAGGTGTTTACTATTTTTCCGAATGTTGGACGAGTTGATCACGATAGGCTAGTTAAAATTTTTTTAAAAGGGTCTTAAATTGTTCATTATCATTCTACTGATTGAAAAAAAATATGTTTATTTTTTGACAATACGAACGAAAACGCTGTCGGCCATGGTGGTCTATATTTTAACTGTTTCGTGACGTCACCTTAACACTATATCGTAACCAAACGGAGTGTTTGACAAAATTATTAGTTAATAATTAGATTGACGTTTATTCCTTTAGTGGTACGAAGTAACATCGTAATGTCACAAAATGGACGACAGCGTTTTTAACGTTTGGAAAAATTTATTAAATACATAATTTTTAAATTGAGTTAATTTGGTATCAATATTTTTCGGACCCCTTGTTCCATGTATTACACGAAATTAATATTGTTTTATATTAAATTTTATATTAAGCATTTGTCCCGTAATAGGATATATTGTAAACATCCAATCGGATAAAATAGTGTACAACTATTCTGCAAATCGATAAATTATTTCTAATGAAATAAATTACTGATTGTCTCGTCCGGTATTCGGAAAAATAGTAAACACCTCGTCCGATATTCGGAAAAATAGTGAACTCGTCCATTAAACGGATGAATGGTAAATGCGGGATTATTGGACGATTTTTTTTTTGTTATAGAGAATTATTTTGCAGAGTCCCGTATCGGTCCCGCGTTCGGTGCGTGAGGCCTTTAGGTGTATAACTTTGCGTCTACTAAAATTCCAGTCGTGTACATATGACTACAAGCGTACAGACTTACATGCCAACATTAATGTTTGCACCTTTTAATATGGTGCTGTAAAGTGTGGTTGGTAACCGACTTTCAAAAAGGATGTTCTATGTTTGATTGTGTGTATGTTCATTGATGTCCCTCATTTGTCGACTTTTTTAATTTATATGACTTACGTCGTCAAACAGCAATCACAAAAATCATGATAATCAACACACCATTTACCAAGGTTAGCAAGATAACAACGAAAAATATGTTGCCCTTATCCATATGTAATACAGAAAAAATAATACCCAGAAACAGAATGTTCTTCACAAATTTGTTTATTTTCTTGTTTTTTTAATATAAAACTTGAAGATTTATCAAATCATTAAAAATAAGAAAAATTGCAGATGCAATTGTAACATAGCATTAAAAATATATCAGACATTTCTTCTGATAGTTATATATAGTATATTTGGTGTAGTAAAATAAATCAGGATACTGATGAAAATATAGAAAGTAATCGTAGATGAGGAAATAGATAATTTTGAATGTTAAATCTCTGTACAGAAAATTGATTTAAAAGGCGAAAATGCGTTTCAAGATGGCAGAAAAACACGCTAAATCACATTTAGACATCATCAACTTTGTTTTATTTATATAATTGGACCAGAATCATGTGTAATATAATAAATAAAATAAAAACATATAATAAAGGATCGGTCATACTATCATTTAAAATTAATAGTTCAAAAAATTAAATATATTATAAAGTTACATAAATATTCTTTAATTTAAAAAGAAGAAAAAACATAAATAAAACGATAAAAATGATTTTGGATAACATTATGTGAACATGGTTGTAATGTTGGTAATCGTACAAGGAAATCAAAAATATCATGTTTTTGAATTACTATTCATAATTAATTAAAATCAAAAATCTTAATGCTTAAAATTATATCTTGCGTTAATTCATAGAAATAACACAAGCCTATTTTTCCATGCATTGATAGTCATGCATGGTAAAATAAAAACATACATACAACCGAACATAAAACCTCCTCCTCTTTGGAAGTTAAGTTTATATAAGTCTGTACACTAGTGGGCTATCAACTTAATTAACACGCTTCGCATCGCTTCTTTTTTGTTAAGTAGTTAGATAGTATAAATTAATTTTGGTCGGGTGGGTTCCAACCCCCCTGCCGTTCTGGGATATTTTAGGGCGTTACACACGACGTTCTTCGAACGCGCGGCAGAAACGCGTCTGCAACGCTGCAAAGCAAAGAGGTTTTATTGATTGAGTTCTTAAAACAGTAACAATAGTGACAGTGACAACGATTATCCTCTCAAAATGAGAAGAGTTAAAACTTACTCTGCCATGTAGGTTAAGTGTAGATTATTGGCGGATTTGCATTGCATTGAGAAAGTCAGGGAAGGTCTGGAGCTGTAGTCAAGGAGTTCACAGAGATTTTACACAGTTTACGTATGCAAAGTTTAGGGTTTTAGGTCTTAGACTACTCTTTTTAATTTTCTTGATAATTTCTAGCATTTCGGTCATAATTAGATTAATGTATTCTTTTATTGGACCAATGTTTCTTTTTTTAATCAAATGTATATAGTTGGTTAGAGAAATTTGATTGGAGAAAAAGGGACAAGAACTTTTTTTTTTAAGGTTTTAATTGTTCAAACATTGCTTAGTTATATTGTTATTATTGAAAATATGTAGTACTTACATTTTGCAGATTAATTGCGGAAATAAAGCAATCCCCACAAATATTATATATAATATAATACTATAATATAATACCTATACATATTTTATGAACTTACTGGCCGCGCGTACAATTTATCGTTTTTATTTATTTTATTAATTAATTTATGCTATTTTAAGGGTCAGTAGAAGACGTATGAATAATATTACTTCAAACATATAGACAATAATTAAATAAAACAATAAAAACATCTGAAGTAGTACATAAACTTCACAAATTTTGAGGTTAGCTCACTGTATTGTAAGTTTTCGTTGTAAATTTGACTGCAAATTAACTATAATTCTTTGTCAACGATGTCGCAGATGGTTTCAATCGCCGGTGACTGCGCGGATGTAACGGCGCGTGTGTAACGACCCTAAGTTAGATTTAGTTTTCGCTCAAAATTTTTGTTTTTGGAAATATAACCAAACTCTTACATTTCTTATTTAGGTATATACTGCAGTACGAACGATGTTCTGTGGTACCAAATTTTTGGTGTTGATTTTTGGTGATGCTATACATGAAAGCATGTCATATGTTACGAAAACTGACCCTCATTTTTTATATAGTCTGTGGTATTGACATAAAATTAAAAATGTAGTTTCCTTAACGAATTTTTGGTAACATTTGACATTGGTTATATTTCGCAAAACTGAATTAGAATTCAAAATCGAAATTGAAAATTTCCATTATACTTGATTTGGATCTACGAATACTTTTTGTGAGGCGTGTGTTTTTTTAGATGTCAGTTTTTATTAGCGCCACCTAAATTGTTTTTCAGATAGTATGGGTACGGTGACAGTTGCCTTATGACGTTCATAATAAGTACTATTATCGTGAATCGCGGCAAAATTTTCAAGAGTGAAACGAACTGTCACCGGACCCATGCTATCTGAAAAACACTGTACCAAATAAATGATGTTTTGTAAAATTTCGCCAATTCTACTATTTTCTATTTCGGAATAAACGTATCTCTATGTGCAGTGTGGTGTATATTTCCACGTCGGGAATGTCAATAATAGTTTAATGTACGCCACCTTTAGTCCATTTAAAATAATTACAATATTCCGTTTTTTCAATGATTTTAATACTATTAGATACGTTATGTGCCTACAAAATCACCGCAAAAAGTGTTGCAAACTACTCCACTGGGAACAAACATGCTCAATTTCGTGTTTACCTTCATTATATATTTATGTATATACCTTTAGTTTATACTTTTTAGAATAGAATAAAATATATTTATATTATATTTTTACACTTCCTGAACACACAACTCGGCATTGTAAATAATATTTGGGTATTATTACGCTCAAATATGTTTCGTTGTCGACTTTGCGACTAAATGAAATTAACCCAATTGGGTGCCTCAGGTATCTAATAGTATAAAATCATTGGTTTGTTGTATACCTGTTGTCCTTTAAATGTATAAACTGTGTGGTACAATCTTTATTATTGTAATAGAAACCATCAACCATCAAATAGAAAATCGTAAAGTTAGAATGAGCGTAAACTGAATGCATGTTAGTATTTTCTAAATACTGTTATATATACTCAGAGGCAAAATTATCCGCCCACTTTTATATGACGCGAGTAAATTAAAGTGGGCGGATAATTGTGCCTCTGAGTATAGTTATAAGTACGGATCCATACAAAAACCTGATAGTTCTGACATCTAAAATTAACGCGTTCTAAAAGTATCTACACATGTGCCGGAAATCTATGGCCGGCCATCTAACGCGCTATTGGTTGATATCGCTCGCACGGATCCGTGTCGACCAATCGGGACGACGTCAAACAATGTGAAGGATGACGTCATACAAAATCAACCAATCGCATGAGAGACCGATGGCCGTATAGTTGTCACGTCTGTAGTGCTACAAACGGTCACTACACACCATAATTAATGTATGTTTGTAATTAATAAAAATAGGTTACTATTATTAAGCAGTTAAATTTTAATTTCCCATTTTTTTTTTTGTTAATAATAACTATTATCCTTGTAAAACTTGTAACTTGCGTGTGAATATAATATTATTTATACAATATTATACCTAATATGAATTTTGTCGGACTACATTTTTGTGGTGAAGTGTTTTTTTTTTTTTTTTAGCTTTGTCGAAATGGAAGTTTTGAGTTATACGTGCGTATAATGAAATTGTTACACTTATTGTACAGCAGATCTTGTTTAATAACACCGGTAGGCCTCGCGTTTCCTCCTTTTTTATATTTATAAAAAATCCACTATTGAAAAATTGCTACAGGCGAATAATTAAAAATAATAGTGAACGGATTAAGGTCCATTTATATCTACACACATTTAGCGTGCCCGACAATACTTGCCTCTTTGTAAACAGTGTTTAAACTGAATTATGGAAGTATTATAAGCTATATTTTATTTTGTCCCGTCAATAATAACCAGTAAAAAATTTAATATAAATGAAAAAATATCTACGTAAATTTTTACCGCCGCCGAAACTAACACATTAGCAAGTGACGTCATTCATAGACCTAACAGCTAGATTAGCGTTTGCAGTGATGTGATATAACAGGTCACCGCATGCGCCAATCACAAACCGATGCCTTGTAGCGAATGACGTTTCAGTTTATGATTGGCGTTTGCGGTGACGTGATAAAAATACAATTTTTATTTATAAAAAATATTACAATTACGAGATTATTTTCACAAATAAAAATGTGATTAGAGTTTCCAGGCATCTAAACTGTCTATATGCAAAAAATCTTTTTAGTTTTATGCAACAGGCGAGTAGCCTATTGCCGTGGAAGACAAAATAACATTCTTCTATACAGTGTTTATTAGCGTATTTATTAGCGTATCTATCGTAACGCGACCGCGCAGACTTTGACAGAATCGAGCCGCACCTACCGGTGTTCGCGGAAAGAATATTTTGTCTGTCCGTTTCATGTCTGTCTATGACGCACTGTGTTAGTAGATATAAACGGACCTTGAGGTGAGCTACAGACGTGCAGTTTCAACTGTACAGTCGAATTGTTAAATTGTCTGTGTGTAGTATCCGTCAGTTTTAATTATACCGTTTTTATTTAATGACTAGCGGTAGCCCGCGACTTCGTCCACGTTAATCGAGTTTCACGTAGGGTAGGGTAGGGGTAGGGGTAGTTTAAAGTTTACATCCAGTTTCACGTGGAGGAAGTCGCGGGCGTCTGCTAGTTAGGAATATAATTAGCGAAATCGGTCTATCTTCGAAATTTGCGCTTATCAACACACTAGTTGACGTCGCGGGGTTTTACCCGCGTGGTTCCCGTTCCCATAGGAATACGGGGATATAATGTAGCCTATAGCCTTCCTTGATAAATGGGCTATCTAACACTGAAAGAATTTTTCAAATCGGACCAGTAATTCCTGAGATTAGCGCGTTCAATCAAACGAGAAAAACAAACTCCTCAGCTTTATAATATTAGTATAGATTTTGATTGAAATTTTATTTAGATTAAAATGTACTTTTTCATATTTTGAAATAAAAGATGGCCGAATGGTGTTATTAAATTACATCGATTGTACCTTCTACGTACAAATTGTGATGAGAATTCAATCTTCGTATGTCTAAATGTGGAAGCAATTGATTTAATAATATAATTTCGTGGGTTTTGTCTTTGAGTCAAAATATACTGTAATAAGTATATACAGTTTATTGTGTTTTTGCTTTGTACAGACAGACATTTGATAAGCGCGTATGTGTGTGAAAGTAGCGTTAGTAAAACAATAACATGGTTGTAAACTATAATTTGGTTGCTAAGCAACGGTTTATTGGTCAAAGTATCTTTATTTCTTCAAGAGTCATTAAAGATTCTTTGAGCCGTGATAGCCCAGTGGATATGACCTCTGCCTTCGATTCCGGATGGTGTGGGTTCGAATCCGGTCCGGGGCATGCACCTCCAACTTTTCGGTTGTGTGCATTTTAAGAAATTAAATATCACGTGTCTCAATCGGTGAAGGAAAACATCGCGAGGAAACCTGCATACCAGAGAATTGTCTTGATTCTCTGCGTGTGTGAAGTCTACCAATCCGCATTGGGCCAGCGCGGTGGACTATTGGCCTTACCTCTCTCATTCTGAGAGGAGACTCGGGCTCAGCAGTGAGCCGAATATGGGTTGATGACGACGAAAGATTCTTTGACCTTAACAGGTTTCTTTCCACACGCCTCTTACGCCTAGTTCAGACTACTTTAGTATTTTAGTCGAGTACGAAGGATTTGGGCGGTAAATCCAAAAATTGTTCGTACTTCACTAAAATACTAATGTAGTGTAACAAGGCATTAGTGTTTCCCTCGAAATAGTTTAAAAACGCGTTCCTGTTTTGCGGACTGTCCTTTAGTTTACGCACACAATGGCGTTTATGCTGTCAATTTGCATCCAAAGCAAAACCGACCTTCTGTGGTAGTACCTAAGACTGACTATACCTTGCTTATCAGCATATTAACACAGTAGGGAAGCGATAGACGTGACGTCACGCTGAAAACGTCATTCCCATACGTTTTTTTAGTTTTCGAAGCGTTAGCGTTTGTAGAAAGTGAACCGACGTGCCGCATGGCTAAGGTTCTTGGTATGCGCAGGTAGTCCGCACCGAGTCTCCATACTTGTGGCAAACCTGCACTGAATTTGGTCGACAAATTCCTAACTGCTCCGATCAGCGCGTACCATTAGTTCTATATAACTTGCAAGTGCGATTTTCGAATTCACCTTGTATCTTTCTCATTTTATAGTATCGTGTTAGACAGAGAGAGATTTATGTGAATTTGAAACTCGCACTTGCGAGTTATAAAACATAATTACAAAATAGCCCTACTGTGTCGATAAGCGTTGGTTGACGCAGGTAACCTGCCCCTGTAGCCAAGTGTTACGTCGATTCTCTTTCTACGATCGCAAACGCATCGAAAACTAGAAAAATGAATGGGAATGACAGATTGATCATCGTGACCTGTCGATAGCAAATGTCATTCCATACATTTGCGTTAGCGATCGTAGAAAAAAAATCGACGTGCCGTGCTTGGCTACAGGGGCTGCATTCTACGTGAATACGCCCACACAAGCACAATGTGTGTGCTGTGGTGCCAGGTATAGTCAATCTATTCTGGAATGTCCATTTGGCTTTAGATGTGGTGCTAATATGACAGACACACCTTTTTTTTTTGATTGTAAAAGTCTCTAGTAGCATCGCTTGATGGGACCTGAATGCAAAAACTAGAAAAGGGGGGTCTCCTCTGAGTCTCGGATCTCGGTTCAGAGGGTCGTTTTGGAGGTGTTTTTGTCCGGGCGCCCCCGAAATCGTGAATTTAAAAATTCCACGTCCGAGTAACGTTAGATATCCGGTATAGTCTGGCAAGTTCGTTGATGACACTCCCATGATATGCGGGCGACGGGGGAAAAGACTAGCGGGTGTGAAATGGTGCGTGCGGGGAAGTGAAGTGTATCAGTCGGGGGATTTTCATTCATCGCTACACGCCCCCCGGCCCGCGTATCGGGAGTGTTACGAACGAAGTTGCCAAGCTATAGCTTGTGTTTGCCGCAACAGACAAAATGTGTTTGTGTGTATAAACCGAACGATACACCAACTTACGCCTTACAACTCATCCAAAGCCAAGGGGACTTTCAAAAAGTAGACTAACTACTATAATGATTTACATACAAACTACATTGACAGCTCTAAAAGTGCAATCTCTTCCACGTATTATAAAAAGATGGGACTTTTAAATCTGTAAATTTAGTTTATTTTACTAAATAAATTATAGACAAACTGAATAACTCAGTCCTCAACTGTGTAGGCGGATATGGCGATAGAAGGAAGATATTTATGTGCAAGCATCAGGCGCACATTTTTTTTTAAATTTCACTTAATAAGGATGATGATGATGTATGCTAATAGTAAAGCAATTTTCTTAAAATAACAGGATATCTGCGATCATTACTTTCGGAGTTACAGGGATTTGAAGGGTCAGATTTGCGGCGCTGCCGCGGATCCCTGAAAAACGTCACATACAAAATGGCACGAATTAATGACGTCGTTGATTCGCTGATCGTTAGATTTGTTTGGTCGTTCACACAAAATTACAAATATCTTTATTATTTTTCACTTTCGTTTTCTACACGACATCGTACCGGAACGCTAAATCGCTTGGCGGTAGGTTTTTGTCGGTAGGGTGGTAACTAGCCACGGCTGAAGCCTCCCACCAGCCAGGCCTGTACCAATTAAGAAAATCTCAATCGGCCCAGCCGGGGATCGAACCCAGGACCTCCGTTTTGTAAATCCACCGCGCATACCACTGCGCCACGGAGGCCGTCAAAAATTACGTCACTCTGTCGTCACACCCCTGTACTTTGCAGTCGAGGACTCTGTTAAGGTTTACTATAACACTACAGTCAATTTTAAGTTTTTTTTTTTTAATTAATGTGACATTTATTTGGTCTTTTCATTCTATTGTAAACTAACCTGTATATTATTGCGATCATACCAATTTTTTTCTTGTCGACTGATTTTTTGGTACTCGGTGAAACTTAAAACAATCGTGTGTATATTTAATAAGCCATTAACAGAAGCGTGTCTGATGATCATTTGAAGGATTGTTATTATCGCATTAACTGTAAAAGTTTGGGACAATAGAAATATATCATTATTATGAAGGCAAAATTCATGTATATTGGAATCAATTAAATGTAACCCTTCCGGTAAGGGTGTACAGTTCAAAATTGTTTGCATCATTTCATAAAGATTGTAATACCTAATTACTGTACGGTCTGATAATGAGATTGTTGTCATCAAATAGTCTATGGAAATTGTTGGTATTTTTAAATATGGAATTTAAACGATCGTGAACATTGCTAGTGTCGCGTATATTCGCCTCTCGCTCTGTTGTGATAGTGTGAGTGAGAGGTGAACAGAAGCCACATGCTATATGTTCCGTAGATAACAGAACCAACCATAAAGTTCTGTGAATACCATTATAGTTAATTATTATCAGTGTATATTTTTTCGGAAAACTTGCCTAGTGCCTCCGATATTTTTGGGGGTGCATAAATTCTACTTTGTCTCAGTCGAATATAACTAAAGTATTATTTAAATTGATTTTATGAAGATTCTTTGATCATCAGTGACGTGCACTACACACATAAAAAGTAAATTTATGTATATCCTAAACATTTTATGGTATCAAAGGCAGATTTTCTACATTTCTCTAGTTTTTTTTTTAATTTCACCAATCCTTCTCAATGTCTACCCTCAATTATTAGCCCTGTGCACGCCACTGTGGATCATGTGACTCTTCGTTATTTATTTGAGCGGCACTTTTGGACTTCTAAAATATCAAAAATACTCATAGTGAATCAACGCTTTTCATAGAGTTTGTTGAAACGATGTTCTGATGTGATCTCTATATTTGTAGATGTACGGAAATAATCCAGTGGTATGAATTAAACGATCAGATATGCATAAAAATTGTTGTTTTCTTACTAATAACTTTCCGCACAGTATTCTGTACTAGTTGACGCCGCGTGGTTCCCGTTCCCATAGGAGGAGGATTCGCTTTCAACTAAACAAACAAACAAACTCCTCAGATTTATTATATTAAGTAGTATAGATTATTCGGTCAAACTATACAATCTAAGATGGTTGCCAGCTAACATGAAAGAGGAACAAGGGCCTTTAGCCACGTGGCACGTCTATTCTCTTTCTACATGCGCAAACGCTTCAAAACCTAACAAAATGTATGGGAACAGCAGATGCGATCGACAACTTGATCACGTGACCTGTCAATAGCAAATGTCATTCCCATACATATTTTTAATTTTCGAAGCGTTAGCGGTAGGATGCTCCACCGTTATGCCCAAAGCACACCTTCCAAAACCAAACTGTCTTTCGAAAATAGAACATCCATCTAGTAGTCGTATCGTTGGACGTTGGGGTCTCAAGGTGCTGGAATGGCGACCCCGCACTAGGTGGACCGAGGATATCAAGCGGGTTGCAGAGAGCTGCTGGATGCTGGCGGCTTGAGACCGTTGTGCTTGGAGGTCCATGCAAGAGGCCTATGACCAGCAGTGAACGTCTATCGGCTGATAAGGTAAGGTAAGTCGTATCCGCTTTATTGCGAGGGCTGACTGAGTCCTCAGTAAGCAATTTACGAAAAATAGAGAGTGTCAGTGCCTGTGCCTATGACTAACATTGTATCGTAACAAAATGTGTCTCGTGTTCTACCTACTCAGCCCTTAATTGTGGTGTCATTTCACTTGAGTTCACGGAATTAAGTCCCGCCTTTTTTAATTGATTTATCGCCTGCAGCGATAGAAATATAATTTTATGCGTTCGTGTGTAGTTTCTATAATAAGTACCTACACGAATAGTGCGCTTGCGTAGTCTTGAGAATTGAGAATGTAAACTTTTCTAAGGTTTGCTATATTTCCCATGGATAACACTAGCTTTTTTTCTCGGCTGATATTACTGCCTACTGTGTACTATTAGTAACTACAGCTATTTCTTTTTACTCTGCTACAGCAATCTTTGCTGCCCCCCTAGCCAAGTGGCACGTCGATTCTCTTTCTACGATTGCAAACACTTCGGAAACTAGAAAGATGTATGGGAATGACATTTGCATTGGAATGACATTTGTATGGGAATGACATTTTTCTAGTTTTCGAAGCAATGGTCATTGTAGAAAGAGAATCGACTTGCCACTTGGCTAGGGGGGCTGTGCACTTACGTCATTGAGAAGCCACTAGTATTTTGTATTTACAAAATAGGTTGGCAAAATACCTAAATAAGTCATACTTACCTATAACAAAAGCACCACTTTCCGCAAGTGATCTAAATTTTCTCAAGTGTTTTTGTTTGTCAATAAATATATCGAGTGCCCGTTGTATTGTTTGTCCTAAAACTAGTCAAGTGCCCGTTGAGAAGTATTTTTGTTTGTCGAAAATCTTGTCCAAGTGCCCATTGCACAAAAGCACCACTTTCCGCCAGTGATCTAAATTTTCACAAGTGCTCGTTGTACAGTACAGTATTTTTGTTTGTCAGTACAATCGAGTGCCCCGTTGTATTGTTTTGTATGTCGGTCGTTTGTCGTTGTGGTGTTCGTCAGAAATGCCCGAATACAATATTATTGTTTTATCGAAAAATTAGTCAAGTCAAGCGCCCGTTGTACAGTAGTTTTGTTTGTCGAAAATATTGTATTATATAGGTTCGAAAATATAGGTTCGAATTCGGTCCAACTATTCATCAGTGTTGTGCATTTTATGAAATTAAGTATCACGTGTCACAAACGGTGAAGGAATAACATCGTGAGGAAACCTGCATACCTAAGAATTTTCTTAATTCTCTGCATGTGCAAAGTCTGCCAAATCGTATTGGGCCAGCGCGGTGGACTAACGCCTAACCCCTCTCATTCTGAGAGGAGAGTCGTGCTCAATAGTGAGCCGAATATGATAAAATCTCACAGGCGGTGTATTTTGAAAAATCTTCGTCATCTTAGTTTAAATGGTCCATCCCCATATAAGAGCTATACGCTACAATGCCACAAACAGATACACACTTTATTATCACCGTTCTTTCTTTTTCACTGCTAAATAAAACTGTCAAAAGAAACATTTCATTACAATGCGTTAAAATCTACGTAGTATAAACAAATGAAACAGGAGCGCTCCGGAATTCCGTGCCGAGGTTTGTAGCGCTCGCGCAGTCGGCGGCTGGAGCTTCGTGGGTGAAGCGGCTTTGACATCGCAACAGTTAAACTGGTAAGTTTATCTTATATGCCCATACATACAACTATTAATAAGTAAAAGAATACACAATAATCAAATTGATATATATTTAATTCAGTTTTTTTTAAATAGGAACTTTTATAATTCATAAATGTGCGTTTCACTCAGTGTAAAGTTTAGGGTGCAGGAAGTAAGCACCTTAGTTGCCTAAGCAAAAGCACAGAATACATAGTATGTACAAAAGCTAATAAATGGTAACAATCAATACACAATAGGCAGTAGAATTGTGATAGTAAATGATTCCCAATTCACATTTTTAAATTTTTAAATAGGTGATTCCAGAAATCTATTTCTCAAATTACACCTAGTCATTGTTATATCGAAATGATTAACAAAGCTAGTTAAAGTTTAGAAAAACCTTTTACGATCTAGATATAACTTAAGTTCTACTCTTATTTTAGTTTTTACATTTTTTGCATTCCGAAACAGGTTCCTGATCCTTTAGAAATTTTGGTTAGTTTGTTATGCCTGTGTATTGATGTGTAGCATTCAAGGTTAAATATTGTGTCCTAAACCTAGGGAATCACCTCTGATTTTGGAAATCAGAACCCGAAAATATTATCTGCAGGTTTTTTAAATAGTCCTAATGTCTAAATTAACAATTAACACACGAGGTGTCTACACGTATGTAATTATTATTTGTCTATTCTACCTACCTAAACACCTATTTGACTTTCCGAATCAGTGAAGAGTCTACGAGTAAAGTATAAATGACAAACGGCATAAAATGGGAGATGTTTTACAGGGTGTTCCGTTATTAATGAATAAAATGCAAATGGTAGATACACCATCTAATTATCTAAAACTAATTTGAATAGTTTTCCAATAATCCCTAGGGTGACCAAGTTATATTTTTTTTTTCGGATTTTTCAAATTTTTCGATCTTGAATCAGATTTTTCAATGCTGTTAGCTGCTGTAATTATGAATTTAAAGATCTGATTTTTGTTCACCTTCGGGGGCTCTTCAAATTTTTTAATTTTATGTTATGATATAATATAATAGGGACCTAGTAGCTACATGTACCTACCTAAAAACTTTTACACGATCCACTCTATCCATTGGTGAGAACAGTATCAAAATCCGCTTAGTAGTTTTAAGATGTGACGGCGGATTTTGTTTTACAATTAGTCGCTGTTTCATTTTCAATTCAAAATATGTTTACAAGATGCTTACTCGTTTGTGTCACAATTCTCAGATTACTCATGTCAGCAATCTATTCATACGTATTGGCATTTTATTTGTACTGTAGTACCTAATATGTATGGCCGTTTGGTTATTATATTATACTAGCTGACGCCGCGCGGTTTCATCCGTGTGGTTCCCGTTCCAGTAGGAATACGGGGATAATATAGCCTGTAGCCTATAGCCTTCCTTGATAATTTTTTTCAAATCGGACCAGTAGTTCATGAGATTAGCGCGTTCGAACAAATAAACAAACTCTTCAGGTTTATATTATTAACTAGCGGACGCCCGCGACTTCGTCCGCGTGAAAGTCGTTGTAAACTTTCAACTACCCCTACCCTACCCCTACCCTACACCTACCCTACACTACCCCTGCCCTACACCTACCCTACACTACCCCTACCTTACCCCTACCCTACCCTACTCATTAAGGCTGCACTTCTTTATTTATTCCTCCCACCGCGAGTCGCGTCGAGCGCGGCAACCGTTACACAAAAATAATCCTTAAAGCATGAATTAGTATTCACGCGCGATGGCTTAGCTTATTTCATGTATAACTTTGGTGTTTCTATACCGATTTTTATGATTCTTTTTTTTTTGAATAGGTAATAATGTTAACTTTCTTATTAGGGATAAGTGATGAGTGTTATAAACATAAGAGTAGACAAATATAATTAGAAAGCTCCGAACTGCTAAGCTATCGGGAGTTACACGTGTTATTGTGAGTCAACCATAAAAGATAGACATATATATGCTGTTGTGTTTTTATAGATAATTTTAAGTAGAACATTTCCGTCATACATGATTTCTATGTAGCTTTAACCATTAAGGCTGTACACGCGACGGAAGCTTAAAAAATTGAGTAACTTCTCCCGTTTTCTCAACATTTCTCTCCACTGCTCTGCTGCTATTGATCGTAGCGTAATGAAAAGTATACTATAACCTGCCCAGGAGTATGTAGAATAATTGTACCAAGTTTCGTTAAAATCCGTCCAGTAGTTTTTGTTTCTATAAAGAACATACAGACAGACAGACAGACAGACAGACAGACAGACAAAAATTTTACTGATTGCATTTTTGGCATCAGTATCGATCACTAATCACCCCCTGATAGTTATTTTGGAAATATATTTCATGTACAGAATTGACCTCTCTACAGATTTATTATAAGTATAGATATAGATACTTACCGTTTATATACTTAATGAAAAAGCGATAAATCAACAAATCTGACTATATAAATATGAACGTAGACAAAAAATAATGGATCAGTCGCTTAAGTCGATTCAGCTTGTAGTTTTTTTTTTAATAATATAAATATACTTAAACAATACACATCACTATCTAGCCCCAAAGTAAGCGTACATAGTAGCTTGTGTTATGGGTGCTAAGATAGTTGATATTATAATTATAATATTAATATACAATTATATACTACATAATGAATACAATTATATACTACATAAACAAATACTTATATAATGTACTAGCGGACGCCCGCGACTTCGTCCGCGTAAATTTCGATGTCAGCTTTACTACTACCCCTACCCGACCCTACCCCTACCCTACCACTACCCCAACCCTACCCTACCCTACACAACCCCTACCCTACCCCTACCCCCACCCTACCCCTACCCTACCCCTACCTTACCTACACCCTACCCCCATTCTACCCCTACCCCCATTCTACCCCTACCCCTATCCTACCCCTACCCTACCCCAAACCTACCCCTACCTTACCTACACCCTACACCCATCCTACCCCTACCATCCCCGTACCCTATCCCTTTCCTACCCCTATCCCACCCGTACCCCTATCTCACGCCTATCCTACCCCTACCCTACCACTTCCCTATCCTACCCGTACCTCTACCCTACCACTACCCTACCTCTACCCCTACCTTACCACTACCCTAAACCCGGCCCTAAACCTACCCTACCCCTACACTACCCCTACGCTTCCCTACCCGTACCCTACCCTACCCTGTAACTTTTCTATCTTACTCCTACCCTTAGCAAAATCGGTCCAGTCCTTCGAGAGTGGTGGTATGACCAAGAGAAATAGAGACTTCTATGCTAATAATATAAAGAGGTAAAGTTCGTGTGGTTGTAGGAGGTAATCTCTGGATCTACTGGACCGATTTGGAAAATTGTTTTACCAATAGAAAACTACGTTATTTGCGAGTGTCATAGGCTATGTTTGATCCCCATATTCACACGGGAATGGGAACTACGTAATTGAAAGCGCCGGGCGTCATATAGCGGAATTTGTGCGTCTTTTAGAAATTTTGTATTATCTCCGAAACTATTTAAGTAATTAACATACTGTAAAGGGCAAATCTTATCTCCATAATATCCTTGTGATTATCAAATAATTTATTTTAATAAGGATTGAAGTTTAGTTGTATAAATAATGACGTAAACCTAAGTATATAAAATTAATAATTTTTAAAACACAAAAGGTACTATATCTGCTAATATATAGAAGATAGATATATGGTGTTGCGGACTTTTTTGTAGAACTTTTAAAGACACATAAAGTCTCCATACATTAATTTAAATTTTACACAATAGTTAAGGCAGCGCAAGCGAATAAGTCTGTTTAAGGGGATTTTCAGTCCGACTTGTATGACAAAAACTGTGATAACTCGGCTAATATATATATGATATCAATATAAAATATAGCCTATAGCACTCCCCGATAATGTAGCATTCTACTGGTGAAAGAATTTTTAAAATCGGACCAGTAGTTCCGAAGATTACCCCATTTAAAAAATGTGACAAACTTACAAACTTACAAACTTTACCTCTTTATTATATTAGTATAGATAAATACACACAGACACTGAAAAACACCCATGCTCATCACACAAATATTATCCAGTTGTGGGAATCGAACCCACAGCCGTGGATGCAGAAAGCAGGGTCACTACCCACTGCGCCACGCAGCCGTCCTAAGTTACCTATAGGTACCAAGATTAACCAAGTTAGGACTACTTCATCCGCGTGAAGTTCGAATTTTTAGATTTTTTACAGCTTCCGATTTAAAGTTTAACAAAAAAAAAATAAAAATCGACGCATTAGACTGATGATTTATAGAAACAATTAAAAAAAATATATGACAAACAGAAAAACGGTCGATAGAAAAACTGAAGAGATCTTGCGAAGACGTGGCCCAAGTCGCAGTCATCAGTTAGGTACTTATACTACGCACAATGATTATATTTATTAGATATTTGTATCATTGAGTTATATAGCACAAAAAACTGATATTATATGCTTCTTTTTTATATCTTTATCTGTTGTGAGTCGAATGGCGGCGGGGTCATAACATGGCAGCTATCGGCGGACACCACGCGATAACGCGAGCTTCCGTCCTTTGCGAATAACCGATGCTTTGAATATAATGAATTTCGCAGGATAAGTGAGGATGTAATTAGGTCATTTAGTTGAGTTGACTGTCCCGTCACGTCCCGTAGGAAATTTTAATTCGAAGAGTGCGCCCAGGAACTTTTCGATCTAGTTCCTTCTTCACCTTTTTACCATAGAACTGCCAGGCATCGCTGAGGTCTGCATCCAAACGTAATAAATGTCCCTTATACTCGTACGAAGCGTTTCGGTTCTTTGTTCCTGATCCGTACTGCATAGTTATGGAATGTTCTTCCAGCTTTCGTTTTCCTTAACACCTACAACATGGGTATATTCATGTCAAGAGTCAAGTTAAGTCTTTATTGTCTTCTAGGCAAGCGCGTTCCACTATAGTCTGCATCATCGCTTACTGTCAAGCATGATTGCAACCAAGCGGTCCCTATATAATGAAAACAAAAAATAAACAAAAGCCTATTTTAACGGCCCTATAGAGGGCCAGACTTCCCTCTGTCCCTCCTTGTAGGAGAGGATATGGAGCTTAGACCCATCGAGATGTTGGAAAAATATCGTGAGTAAACGTGCAATTAAGAAAATTCTCAGTTTCTTAATTCACCACGCGTTTGAAGTCTGCCAATTTGCATTTGGCTAGCATGGTGGACTAAGACCTAACCCCTCTCATTCTGAGAGGAGACTTGTGCTCAACAGTGAGCCGAATATGGGTTGTTAATGATGATAATGATGAGATAGCTAGCATAGCATTCTCAATTTCTCAACCTGAGAGCAAAATTCGATCGGAAGGACATTATGGATAGAAACGTAGCCGATGGCAAATATAGTTTACGAGTTAGAGTTAGTGCTTTAGTGTACGGTGTATTATTTTTCAGAAGTCGTAAACCGTTCCCGACGACACAGATCCGTTGGTTCAGTATTGAGGTTGCGCTCCGGGTTATCGCCTCTTATCCGTTGTTTTTAAAATAACTGTGACATATTTGGGTTACCTACTCGTACTACCTAGTAGGTGGCATACAATTTTGTTTATTAGAACTAGTAGCTCTAACTGTCCTCTATCTATCCTCTGCATAATTCTTCCGCCTCGAGCTGCCAGCATCCAGCGGCTCCCTGCAACCTACGAGCTGGCCTAAGAACTAAGCGTAATTGAAATAAATGAATTTTGAATTTCAAATTTCGAATGTTGAATTTTGAATTTTAATGATGATGAATTCTTCCGCCGGATGTTATAGCATATATATGCAAAATCCTTGTGTAGGTACTTATACTCGTATCTGTTAATCACATAAAACGATGCGCGGACGAATCTTCTGTAGCATTCATTACGATGCGTCATTGACCGATCTCCGTTTCTCATTCATATGAATGTTTAGCGATCGTAAAGCATTCGATTACTTTTTTAACCGACTTCATAAAAAGGAGGACTTTCTCAAGACGTTGCGTATATATATATTTTTCAATGTTTGTTACCTCATTACTTCGTCGTTAATTGACCAATTTTGAAAATTTTTATAATAAAAAATAATTGAAATACGTCTTTGAAGTCGGTTCCATTTTCATGTTATAAAGATTATTTTGTGGTAACGGTAAGTCTAACGGGTAACACCTTCATGATCGAGGGGTCTCACGTTAATTTTCCAGGATTAACTTATCTCAGCTCAGTTCTAGGTTTCTGGCGGTGACTAGAACTGATTACCTAAATA
This sequence comes from Bicyclus anynana, assembly GCF_947172395.1. NCBI lineage: Eukaryota > Metazoa > Arthropoda > Insecta > Lepidoptera > Nymphalidae > Bicyclus > Bicyclus anynana. Next base: position 2,362,548 of record NC_069092.1, read on the forward strand.
TATTCAATGTTGTATTAATTTTATCTCGCCATGTGAAAAATATCATTACCTGAAATGAAAACAGATGAAAAATAAATTAAGACTAAGAATATAATATTCATTATCTATTAAAAAAAATATCTCGCCTATTTATGAACATTTCTGTACATTATCTGAGTTAATTTTAAAATTGTCAGTATTGTGGGACAAAGTTCATGGGCCACGAAACGATATCTTGTAGGTACATAAAGTTTATCAATTGGGCGAGTAGGTATTAAATTAAAATTATCATCATAACAGGCATTGAACGATTATATGATATATTATGTAGATATTACTTAAAAATTTACGTTTTTTTTTAACTTAGTTTCAGTCTTGGAATGGGAGGGAGAGAGTATGAAACTACAAAAAGCACAAAAAAATTCTAACTACTGTTTTCTACGGTAGGTTATTTCGGCATGGCTCTCGTAATGATATAATAAAAAGGGCTCTTGCCACCATAAATATTCCTGCGCTAATCGAGCCGTCAGGAATAAGTCGGGATGATGGCAAGAGACCTGATGGATTGACGCTGGTTCCCTGAGTAATGCGGCGGGCCCTAATGTGGGACGCTACATGCGTTGACACATTAGCACCGTGTCACATCAGGGAGACAGAATCAAGACCGGGAGCCGCAGTAGAACAAGCTGTAACCGGTAAGTGGCTCAAGTATGCCTTTTTGACAGAGAGTTACATATGGTACCTTTTGCCGTGGAGACCCTTGGGCCATGGAGTTGCTGTGGCAAAAAATTTTACCGAATCATTTCACCGCGACTAGTTGCCTCGACTGGTGACAGAAGGGCTGGCTCATTTTTGCGCAAAGGATCAGCCTGACTGTCCAGCGCGGAAATGCAGCCGGTATTCTTGCCACCATTCCACGTGGGCATGCTTTGTATAGTTATTAGGATAAGTTAGCTTAAGTTCCTTATTGTATTCTTTTGTCAATTAAAAAAACACGGGAAAAAAACAATGGGTCAAGAATCAAAACCATTTGTCATAGTTTAGACTACAAAAAGCAGTATCTTTTTGAGCAAATGTTTTCAGCTAACAGATGGCATATTTGGGTCAATAGAAACAAATAGATTGCGCCCTGACAATAGAGTCAATTGTGAATATTGCTTTCTATATGTTCAGAGGTTCAGATGTTGAACTAAACTAGGCAAATGGGTCTCGGGCAGGACGAACGTAGCGGTCAATTAATATGAAGTCAGTTTCTAGTAGATCTGTGCCATGCCGTTTAATTACGTCACCGTATAAGTTGAGCTTTTATATAGATCTCTTTATGCTCATTCATTCATTCCTAGAAGATTATAATCTTATTAATATTAGGTAGATCGTCTGAAACATCATCATCATCATCATCATTATAAGCCGATGAACGTACTCTGCTGGACATAGGCCTCTTTCATAGACTTCCACCACGGTCCCGACCACCATCCAGCGGCTTCCTGCAACCCGCTTTATGTCTTCGGTCCACCTAGTCGACCAACACTGCGCTTTCCGATTTTTTTGCGCTACTCTCAATAACAAAGTAGGTATCTATGGATTGTCAGCATTTCCGGATTCATAATCTTTCCTAACTTTCATCTTTATTCATTCTGTATCTTTATCTTTTGTAAGTTTTTCTAATATATCATATTTTATATTGTAGCGGTGTTTCTTACTAAACTCCTTCAAAACGGCTGGACCGATTTTTATGTTGTGTGCATATCGGTTAGGTCTGATCGGCCAACGTATATATTTCATAACCCTATATGAATATATTATAAGGCTAAACAACATTTGTATTGCCAGCTATTCATTTTATAAAAGCCAGGCGCGTAGCTACTGACGTATCAGCCATGTATCAATGGTTACATCTATATCTATACTCTATACTAATATTATAAAGAGGTAAAGTTTGTAAGTTTGTCACATTTTTTAAATGGGGTAATCTTCGGAACTACTGGTCCGATTTTAAAAATTTTTTCACCAGTAGAATGCTACATTATCGGGGAGTGCTAATATTTTATATTGGTATCATATATATTAGCCGAGTTATCACAGTTTTTGTCATACAGGTCGGACTGAAAATCCTCTTAAACAGACTTATTCGCATGCGCTGCCTTAACTATTGTGTAAAATTGAAATTAATGTATGGAGGCTTTATGTATCTTTAAAAGTTCTACAAAAAAGTCCGCGACACCATATATCTATCTTCTATATATTAGCAGATATAGTACCTTTTGTGTTTTAAAAATTATTAATTTTATATACTTAGGTTTACGTCATTATTTATACAACTAAACTTTAATCCTTATTAATATATAATTATTTAATAATCACAAGGATATTATGGAGATAAGATTTGCCCTTTACAGTATGTTAATTACTTAAATAGTTTCGGAGATAATACAAAATTTCTAAAAGACGCAGAAATTCCGCTATATGACGCCCGGTGCTTTCATTTACGTAGTTCCCGTTCCCGTGTGAATATGGGGATCAGACATAGCCTATGACACCCGCAAATAACGTAGCTTTCTATTGGTAAAACAATTTTCCAAATCGGGTAGGAGTAAGATAGAGAAGTTACAGGGTAGGGTAGGGTACGGGTAGGGAAGCGTAGGGGTAGTGTAGGGGTAGGATAGGTTTAGGGCCGGGTTTAGGGTAGTGGTAGGGTAGGGGTAGAGGTAGGGTAGTGGTAGGGTAGAGGTACGGGTAGGATAGGGAAGTGGTAGGGTAGGGGTAGGATAGGCGTGAGATAGAGGTACGGGTGGGATAGGGGTAGGAAAGGGATAGGATACGGGGAGGGTAGGGGTAGGATGGGGGTAGGGTGTAGGTAAGGTAGTGGTAGGTTTGGGGTAGGGTAGGTGTAGGGTTGGGGTAGGGGTAGGGTAGGGGTAGGGTAGGGTAGGGGTAGGGTAGATGTAGGGGTTGGGTAGGGTAGGGTTGGGGTAGTGGTAGGGTAGGGTTGGGGTAGTGGTAGAGTAGGGGTAGGGTAGGGTAGGGGTAGTAGTAAAGTTGACATCGAAATTTACGCGGACGAAGTCGCGGGCGTCCGCTAGTGTGAAATAAAAACTAATCTATAATATTATCTACTTATTTACTCTGTCAGGTGGTGCTTCAAAAAAAAAAACAGCAGAAATAACAAAATAAAAAACCTAAAACTAAATCATAAACTAAAGAGATTTTTCGGGATTTGCCGCTCGTTCATTGGGCCCCTCCAAGTAATTTTGATACAAGGCCCCTCTAAAGCACGCTACGCCACTGAAAAAACTGAAAGCTTACGCAAATTCTATGGCTGGAATTTCATTATCACATGCACCTACTACACACATCTGTATACTAAGTATGTAGGCAGTAGCTAGTGTTTATAAAGACTTTAATATCTTAAACATGTGTACGATGAACTCATCGTGAAATAATAATAACATATCTACTTCGTGATGAAGATTCATTTGTAGTTTCATATTTCTTTTAACTTGAAATGTTATCATAATAAATTGTATGTATTGTATATCTCAGCAGAACAACTAGGTAGGTGCAGTAGGTATAACATACCTTGCCATATAGATTTAAACCTTAGTCTTTTGCAAATTGCACCATCACATCAATGCCCCAGTTATAATTAATGTAATGTCATCATGTGCATACAAGTAGGTATAGTAAACCCACGCAGTTCCTGCCGCTGTTATGCCGATGATAAAGTTGTATTTTTTTTTTTAAATAATTGTACGTTTTTTCTTTTAATTTCAGTAAAAAAAAGGAAATTAAAAGTATCATAATACTGCAATTTTTTGACGGCCTCCGTGGCGCAGTGGTATGCGCGGTGGATTTACAAGATGGAGGTCCTGGTTTCGATCCCCGACTGGACCGATATAGGTTTTCTTGATTGGTCCAGGTCTGGCTGGTGGGAGGCTTCGGCCGTGGCTAGTTACCACCTTATGCCGTGTAAAAACCGAAAGGAGTGTGAATTTTCTTCCCCCTCATAACAAGTTAGCCCGCTTCCATCTTAGATTGCATCACCACTTACCATCAGGTACCTACCCAGGAGATTGTAGTCAAGGGCTAACTTTTAAAAAAAAACTGAAATAAATAAAGTTACACATACAAAAAGTTACGTCAAAGCATTGACCATTGTAGTCAACGTACGTAAATGATTATAACAGGGCAAAGCCCTACATACGATAGCGATACGATACGATAGGAAGATGAGACAATACCAGCGCCGCCAGCGCTATATCGATGCTGCATACGTAGGTATATGATCTAACGATATTTTATACTATAGATATTTTAAGTGCCTAAATTCTGTCTTTCTGAATTCTCAATAATAAAACAAAAATACTAATAAATATAACAGTGATTTAACTTATGTAGGATGTCTCCAATTTTAATATGTTTATTACAAAACTATTAAAGATTTCAAAATAATATCCAACCCTCCCATTTTGAGTGCTCAAGCAACCGTTTTTCAGGGCCCTAGAGATTCAGTCTGAGGAACTTTCTCACTGTACGCGCCGTGTTAAGAATAACCGCCTTCTGACGGAATAAATATTATAGAACAACTGTTGGAATAGAAAACTGACTTTTATAGAGCAGCCTTTTTTTAATTAAGTTTGTTGTACAACTTGTTTTTTGTTTACAGATTAGCAGTTAGGGAAAGATACACAATGAAGAGTAAACTTCTGGTGCTGGCGTTATTGCTGGCGGCGATATGTGCCACAGAAGCTGTGGTAAGCCATCTTCCCTCTACTTGTATGGAAATTGGGGAAAATAGTTTATTTCGAGAATACATGGGAGGTAATTTAGATCAGGTCCTATGATGAAAAAATCATAGATACTTCTAAGGTTACTTTAAAACGAGATACGACAAAAATCGCTAATATTTCGACAATCTGAAGGGGATCAAAATTCATAGGTACTTCCCGTTGACCTACGACTTTGACTTTGAAACTATAAAGTGGCTAATAAATAAATAGATGTTAAAAAAAAACTCAAAACTATAAAGTAATTAAATCCTAATTAAAAAACAGGGGGTCTAAAAGGGAACACCTCATCATAAACTACGCACTTCGAACCCTGTACAATTTTTATTGATCCTACATACAGTTCGTTTCATGTAGGATGGTGCGGGTGACATTTCGTTTCACTCTTGAAAGTTTGCCGCGATTCACGATAATAGTACGCATTATTAACGTCATACAGGCGACTGACACCGTACCCAAATCACCCATGCTATCTGAAAAACACTTTAGTACCTACGTACGGAACCGTGGGTTATTCAAACTCTTGTCGGATTTTTTTACCAATGTAACATTTGCACAGAAACGGCGCCGACACCGTCGACCGCGCACCAGCACCACGGAGCACCCCATGTTCGCGGCGGCGCGCTTGTTCCCGCCCGCGGCGCACGTGGCGCGCGAGGACGCAGAGGCCGAGCACCTCGAGCTGGGCATGGCGGAGCGCCTCGACGAGAAGCGGTTCCAGGTGACACTATAATCATGACTTTATAGTCCTTGCTCGCGCTCCACCACTACTACGGTACATAGCACCCCATGTTCGCGGTGGCGCGGCACTAATTATCACGACTATTAATATTGAAATGGACAAAATTCTCCTCTCAAAATAAGAGGGGTTAGGCTCATAATAGTCCGCACACTTGGCAGAGTTCACACACGTAGAGAATTAAAAAAAATCTCAGGTTTTCTCATGATGTTTTTATTTGCCTTATTGAAATGGATGGAATTAAAAAAAGATGTAAAACTAAGTTTCTTATAGAATGACGAAATACCTACCTGAGTTAGGTACACCTAATAGGTACGTAGTCGTAGATTTATTTGTTAATTCTTATATTCAAAGGAATCAGAGAGAGCTCGCATCAATGAGCTGATGAACGAAATCCCAGACGAAGACACTGGCAACGAAGTTTTCCTGGACGGTGAGTACTATAAATTATAGACCTACAATCTAAACATTACAATGTATCAGCCCATTTTGATATTCCCTCATTATTTGCCACTTCTCTATAACATGACAATAAAAGATGCAACACTGCATTTGCAATAATTCTGTGGAAGTCAATATCTAGTCCTGCTCATAAGAGTCCATTACCCCTATACATATGTTTTCTGTGCCATTACTAAAATACCTTTTGTTTTTTAAAAGTCAATGGTCAGAACAGAAGAAACAGAACATAGAAAACTAAAGCCAAGTGATTACCATGCAGCCATTGGCGTATCTAGGTTTATTTCCTATTGCCTGGCCCCCAAATTAGGGTCTATTAGTAACATAATAGAATTCCATATCGGTAGCCCTAAATCTTAGGATGGGCACAGGTCAATTCTAGGTTGGACACGGCCAACCTCCCAACCGTTCCCCTAAATACGCCTAAGCATGCAGCATGTATTAATATCCAACCTGAGTATCGAGCAATTAATACGAAGAGCATATTCCCTCAGATCCTTGCCTCAAGGTGCACTGTAGCGCGGGCCGCGTGTGCGAGATCGACGAGCATGGTGACGCCGTTTGCAACTGCATCAAGGAGTGCCCCTACGAAACTGACTCCCGCCGCAAGGTGACTGACAAAAATAATTACAATCATCATCATCATCGACATCATTAACCGATGGATTGCCTCCTACATGGACTTTCAACCACCACGTTCTCGAGCGGCTCGCATTTTGGGACTCCAAAGTCAATCGACTTTTCGAACTATGTGCCTTGCCACTTCAGCTTTGCGATACGCTGCGCTATATAGTGACCTTGGTTTTTTTGCGGATCTCCTCATTCATGACTCAATCATGCAGAGAAACCTCAAGCATATTTGACTCCACATAGCGACCAAGTTACGGATCTACAAGTAACACGCACTGTTAACGAAGAGTTTTGTCTTCTGTGCAAATTCAATGAGTAGTGTATTTCAAATAGCAATACACATTAAAATAATGTTGTTGCAGGTGTGCACACACACCAATGAGACGTGGCCTTCCGACTGCGACGTGTACAGACAGCGCTGCCTCTGCCTCGACAAGTCGGACCTGTGCCGCGGCCCCGAGTACAGCCACGTGCAGATCGACTACTACGGCGCCTGCAGGGAGATGCCTGTGCGTACCAACATTCATCATTATCAACTGGACGTCCTCTGCTGGACATAGGCCTTTTCGTAAAGTTTTCGAAACACCACGGTGTTGAGCTGCCTGTAACCAGCGGTAATCCGTTTGATGATTGATCGTGGTCGAAGGGGGTTGCCATTCAAGCACTTTGCAACCCCAACGTTCATAGTCTTTTCGAACCCCCGCCCATTACCACTTGAGCCATGTGACTGGTGTTTATGATTGAAAACGGATTCTATAACTTCGGATGATTGTCTTAAAGTCCACGTAGCGTTCAGGCGTTCTGAGATCTAAATTCTGCGTTCTGCACAACGCTTTCAACTTTATACCGCAAATGCTTTATGCCTCTTTATACAACTGCGCTGTCTTCTTTTTGCGCTATGCTTTGAAGTAGCGGAGAAAGTGAAGTGCAGGTCACAGAACTAAATCTTTCTGTTTGCGGGCTCTCTGAGGGCATTGTCAAAGATTGATTGGTCAAACACAGGAGTGCAGCGAGAACGAGATGTCGGACTTCCCGCGGCGCATGCGCGATTGGCTGTTCAACATCATGCGCGACATGGCGGAGCGCAGCGAGCTCACGCCGCACTACCTGCTCATGGAGCGCGAGGCGGAGTCCAACCTCACTCGTCGCTGGACCAACGCCGCCATCTGGAAGTGGTGCGACCTTGACGCGCACGACAACGACAGGTAACTGCGGCTGCTGGTCCCCGGAAAGGGTTTATTTACTGATTGTCTATAGGTATTTGTTGTAGACTCGTAAATAAGATCGTGTTTTATGGAGGTTTGAATACCAATCCATCGAAGATGCTATGCAGAAGATGAAAGTGAAGAGAGCGTTTTCTGTCTGTTGTAAAATACATTTCCGGGTATATTTTGATGTAGGTGGCTGCAGGGTCGAGGGTTATAGAAAACGCCACACTCCCTTTCCATTACGTGGACAGATAGCATCAAGTAATTTGTCCAGAGTTTTCGGTTATAGAGCTGATCCGATTCAGTGTAAAGGTTATGTGCCCAAGGACTTACAGTTCCGGTAGAAAATACTCTAGATTTCCTTAAGTTTTCTCCTAAACCGCAAATCCGAAACCACATTGTAGAGTCAAAATCTCTTGAGGATATTGCAGTTACGGGAGTGAAAGTAAAATAAAACAATTATTCTCAGCAATTAAACCGCAAAATAATGCCTGCTTTTATCAAATAAAATTAACCAAGCCAGTTTCCCCACAGATTCGTATCCCGGCACGAGCTGTTCCCGATCCGCGCACCGCTGATGGCACTGGAGCACTGCATCGCACCCTTCCTCAACCGCTGCGACGAGGACAGCGACCACCGCATCACGCTCGCCGAGTGGGGCAAGTGCCTGCAGCTCGATGAGGTACGTGACGCTCTGTTCTGATGATCATACTCCTTTTTTTCCGACTTTATAAGTGCCGTAGGCTCATTGGACCTGAGCGGCGTCACATGGAGGTTTGGGCGAGCGCAGAAGCATGGGGCCCGAAGGCAGAAGCAGAATAGATTGCGAAACGACTATCTAAGTGTGTCTCCTCTGAACCTTGACTTAGAGGGCTGTTCTGAAAGGATGTTTTGGCCTGAGTGTATCATTCAGATTTCGAGGACGTCGTCTTCTTCGGCGCTGTGTGGCTTGTGTTTCTCTGGCTGTAGCCTAGGGATTTTAGGGGGCAGCAAATTTGACCCAAAAAACTTTAGAATCTACAGAAATAAAGAAAATTTTAATATTGCAACGTAGGTATGTCCTGTACAGTCCTACTAAAATATTTAAACCTACTAAAATAATTGAAAAAAATATTGACACAATTTAATTGTATTGATTGCTATCCGATTTTAGAGTTCAGTAGGAGATGCAAAAATTCAATAGCCTACTGGCGTCAAAGTAAATCTGCCACTGCCACCGTTAGTTTTACTTACATTTTATTTAGATGAAAGTACCTATTTTCAATTTATTGATTTTTAATTTATTGATAATTTCGTTACAGTATGAGATGGAAGACCGTTGTGACCAACTCGGCGACGAGGATGGGCAGACCAGAGATAATTAACACTTATTAGATATAAGTTTACAATCTATTGTACAAATATTATAAAACATCATCTACATATTGAGAAAAAATGTTTCCTTTTTTTCTGTTGCTCTTATTATAATTAAAGTGAACTAAGATGATACAATAAAAAATATTATGCAAATTACTTAAATAAAGAAAAATTCAACCAATTTTATAAATGTTTATAAAATTGAAGAGGATATCCAAAGGGTATGGTGATACTCGTAGGCACGTCGTAAGTACCTACTCGTTTAAAAGAAACTACACTTAGGGAAGGAAATAAGAGGCATGAAATTAAGAATGTCATTATAATTATTATTAATATTGTATGATCATCAACTTTTTAAAAACTAACTAGCATGTAGGTATAGATTTTTTTTATAAATACCTATAGTAACATATCTATACATATACATGATGTACCTACTGTGATTTAAAATGTGAAACCAAAAATTACCATACATTAAAAATATTAAAAAAACAGCTTTTCTTTTACTGTTCTTTTACTATTAAGCACCTATTAAGGTAATATTCAATCAGTAAATAAAGTAAATGATTTTTTTGTAAATACAGGTCGTTTATTAGCAAATCAAATGTCAGTTGGCCCAAATATAATACTAATTGGCCATACCTCTTACACATTACATATTATTCTCCAAATTCTTTCGTATTATTAAAAACCCGTACTCACGAAGTAATCTCCAAAATAAAAAATCGATGGTATCATGGTATGGCATTTTTCAAATATATTTAAAAAATCAATAGTAACACCAATTTTTTAACAACGTGACAAGACCGAAATTTCAAATTGGGGGGTCCCAATATCTTTACATGTCTAAAGCATTTATGGAAATAATTATAAATAAACAGATAATTAAATATCTCGAAACAAATAACTTAATAGCTAAAAACCAATATGGTTTCCGTAAAAAACTTTCAGCATCAGACACTGTTTATGATCTTGTCGATAGTGTTGTTAGTCATTTAGGTGAGGGTGATAAATGGCTGGTTGTCTTCTTAGACTTAGAAAAAGCTTTCGACACCGTACTTATTCGTAAACTAGAACTCATTGGAATTAGAGGCTTACAACTAGAGGCTGTCAATCAGTAAGAATAGGTAATATCACAAGCAATGACCTACCAATCACACAAGGCGTGCCACAAGGAAGTGTCTTGGCCCCTACACTTTTCTTAGTATATGAATATTAATTATTATGTTACCGTTAAATTGAGTTTATAATCTCACTCGTGATATTATAATCTGCCGTCATATTGTGAATTACTCTTTGTGGTTTATCTCCACTCCAACCTAACCCTAAGGGACCATAAATAAGTTTAAGTAAGACACTATTTCTCTTAGCCGAGGAAGATACAAAAAATTTTACATTTTATACTGTACGTTAGAGATAAGAGAATCTACAAATCTTTTAGATTACTCGTAGCCTAGCTTAGCCTACACTAATTACTCGTAGGACATATAGAGAGTCTTTACAGCGTGGTGAAGCCGGTGAAACCCATAAATACAATGGACGCCGATGCACGTTGGGGTCGTCCCAAGATGCTGGAATGGCGACCCTGCATTAGAAAGCGCAGTGTCGGTCGACCCCCCACTAGGTGGACTGACGACATCAAGAGAGTCGCAGGGGTATTAGTGTTTTTTTTAATATATTATATACTACTAACATTGTTAAAAACTTAAAAGAAAGGATAAATAAATTAGAGAGAAAAGAAAATAATCCTAATCCTAAGTTAAAACACAAATATAAACGAATAATCTGTTTGAAAGAGTAAACTAACTTGCAGAAGTTAAATGCATCGTGTATAAGCATTTGCATTCTAATTTTAATCATCTGTGGGGAAAACAAATATACAGAAGTCACTGCTGCAACACTCTAAAAAAAAAATTTAGTTACATTTTACCTCGCTACATGGCTTGGCAGCACTGTGCTAGCCCGCCATTTTGAACTTCTCTCATTGGTCAGCTTCGTGTTTGTTTGTGCGACATTTCCGGTTGTACAGTTGGCCAGACTGCTCAGATTGTACTGAACAGAGTTGCGCTGCCATATTTTCTTGTCGATTTGGCTTGGCGCCTTTCCTGTATTGGTTGTTCAGTAGTGGTGATAGTGTGTTACACGTTTCAAAATGGTGAGTTTTACAAGATTTTGTGAAAAAGAATTCGTGTTGTGCTGTAATAAGTGCGTATTTAGGTGGAAAACAGTGTTACGTAGATCCTGGCGAAGTTTCAGCTTCGTACGATAAAAATTAACCGGATTTTTCATACTTTTTAGGCTGGTGGTAAAGCGGGTAAAGATTCTGGCAAAGCTAAGGCGAAAGCGGTATCCAGGTCAGCTAGGGCGGGATTGCAGGTATGTTTATTAGATTTCATAATTTATTTTATGAATTTAGAACGGTGAAATTGTGGTGTAATCGAAATATAAATGTATTTGTTAAAATTGAATAATACGCCTGACCTCCAGTATGGCGGCGGGCCTCTGTGTCAAGAGGAAATAATCAATGAATGTCTTAAAGTTTAATTTATAAAAAAATTTCAGTTCCCGGTCGGAAGAATCCATAGGCATCTTAAAAATAGGACAACAAGCCATGGGCGTGTTGGAGCCACAGCAGCCGTATATTCCGCAGCTATTCTGGAATATCTTACCGCCGAGGTGAGTGACGCTTTTGTCAATATGGCGGCGCTTCAGCGTAATTATAATGGGAAACGCCAGCGTTGCTTCTTAAATTGTGATGTTACCGATGTTTTACTCGATTCTTTACATAATATTATTTTTATTGTAGTTTTTTTGTTTATATTTTTATCGTATTACAAGCATAGTAATATGCTTTGCAAATTTTGGCGGGAATTCATTACAAGATTAATCTGAATTATTTAATAATTATTACCTGATTGGGCCAGAAATGTATAGTTTAGCTAATCTATTGTTTATAGAATTTCGTTATAAAACATTTTTAATCATATTTTAGAACTGATACTTTTGGCGGGAAAATCTGACAAAATGATTCAAATTACGAAACGATAATCTACAACACACTGTGCATTCGTTGAATTGTTGATTTAATTTGTTAAAAGTACAGCTCTGTTATTAACAACTTTTGCGGGATACTTGGCCATAAAGATTTTTTAAGTTTTGCCACATACGCTTACTTTGCCTATTTACATTTTCTACTATATTCTTAAAAGTAAATGAATTTTTACAAACTCAATATTATGTTGAAGAATCTATACTAATATTATAAAGCGGAACAGTTTGTTTGTTTGAAAAATTATTTCAGTGTTAGATAGCCCATTTATCGAAGAAGGCACAGAACGGAAATCACGCGGGTGAAACCGCGCGGCGTCAGCTAGTTTTAAATAAACAAAAACTGCAAGCATTCTGGATATAATTTCTTTGTTGCACATGAGAATGAGACTACTAAAACCTAGAAGAGCAGATAAATAAAATGTACAAGGGCATTATTTGAATAATTGATAGCAAAGTGGATATGACCTCTGCTTTTGAAGCAGAGGGCTAGGTTATAATCCAGTCCCGGAATATTGTGGGGAAACCTGAGAATTTTCTTAATTCTCTGCGTGTATGAAGTCTGCCAATCTGCATTGGGCCAGTGGACTATTGGCCTAACCTCTCATTCTGAGAGGAGACTTGTGTTCAACAGAGAGCCAAAAATGGGATGCCATTGATGATGATTATTTGAATTGTAGAATATTTGCTTTTTTATAGGTTTTGGAGTTAGCGGGTAATGCGTCCAAAGATCTCAAAGTAAAACGTATCACACCGAGGCATCTTCAGCTGGCCATTAGAGGAGATGAGGAACTGGACAGTCTGATCAAAGCCACCATTGCCGGAGGTGGTGTTATACCACACATTCACAAATCGCTCATCGGTAAAAAAGGTGGACCAGGAGCACCCGTCTAATTAAGGTAATTATATTAATTTATATTTCCTATAAATCATTAAGTCTGTCGAAATGTTTGTAAAATTATTTATGTACTGATAAGAATTAAAAATAATTATTATTAACAATGTAACACATTAAAACATTCAGATTATATTGTTGTTGCTTGTGAATAAATCTGTACTTGGAATCTATACATGGAAAAGTGAAAGGTAATTACTAATTTGTAATTAGGCAGGGAGGTAGAGTTACTAATTAGTAGATGTTGGTTAAGAATGGATTGGGTCAGCAAAGTTGTGGACGTTTGCTAGTTGAAATCTGATTATTTGGTTCATATTTATGTGTTAAGCTCCTATAAATATAACAATTTCAATCATTAGCCTAGGTACGGCCGTTAAGGTTCACTTTGAATATTAGTTCCAATGAACAAATAGATTGAATGATACTGCTACATTTATTGATTGCTATAAGACTTAAGTAGGTTTAAGTTTGTAAATTTATCCAGATATGTACTGCCACCAAGAAGCATTGCTGTGTTTCAGTCTGTAGGGAATAGTAGCAGGTGTAATTACAAGTGTACCTCAAGTTGACAGGTGCAGGATAGTGGAATATAAGACATATTCCCAGCGGCCCTGTAAATAACTCTCCTGACTGTTGCGTGAAAGATCTGTGATATTATCTATGACTAGCTGACACCCCGCGGTTTCACCCGCGTACTTCTCGTTTTCTGTGGGAATATGCATAACATAGCCTATGACACTCGCAAATAATGTGGCTTTATATTTGTAAAAGCATTTTTCAAAATTGTTTCAGTAGGTCTAAAGATTATCTGCTACAACCTTACAAACCTTACATCTATAATATTAATAGTATAGATTTGTGACTTATGTTGTGATTAATTTTAAAAATATTTTTTTGTTCTCCAGGATAACTACAGGCTACAACATTCTCACTGCATTTGACCCGGACCCAATATCTGCATTGTAACTTGAATTGGCCAACTGGTAAACATAGTTTTCTGTATAGGTAGTGATGTGGACTCTTTAACAGTGGAAGTGATTTCTCAAAACTGGTGATCCGGACTAAATAAACACTAGCTATAAGAATTAGACATATTTAGTAATAAGGAGATTTAAATAATATGATTAGAATTAAGATTTAATTTTTTGGTTCAGTAATAATAATAATACATTACAACGTTTATTTCGCTAGACATCATGTTCGTTTGATCCAGCCGATACTAAAATTATTGTGCTGACAGTTTGTTATATGCAAGAGGCTGCAACGTCTGTAGTTGCAGTGTTCTAATTTTACTCTTAAAACTGTATTGCAATTGTTTTAGCTCTAAGCTGTCTTAGTATAATTTGCAAGATTTTGTATTTTTTTAAGTGACATTCTAGCTGAGGTATATTGTTCTAATCTAAATAGTAATTTGGTATGATTGAACTGTTAAAAGTTGTAAGAAATGTATTTTGATCTTTGAAATATATTGAGGAAAACTTATGTTTGTTTATTCTAAAATTTGTTTTCATTTTAATACCTTCAATCCTGTAATATATAAGGTGAACGCTATTATTCTCATTACCTGAAACAAAGTATAATATAGGTATCTATTCATCATCATGCATTATTGCAATAATCTATATTAATATTATAAAGCTGAAGAGTTTGTTTGATTGAACGCGCTAATCTCAGGAACTACTGGTCCGATTTGAAAAATTATTTTAGTGTTGGATAGCCCATTTATCGAGGAAGGCTATAGGCTATATATTGTCCCCATATTCCTACGGGAATGGGAACCACGCGAGTAAAACCGCGGGGCGTCAGCTAGTGTACTTAAATGTAATATTTAATATTATAGATTACTAGCGGACCCGCTCAAGATTCGCTTTGACTTATGATGCACTTCTTCCCTATCCCTATCCTACCCTGCTTCTACCATACCCCTACCGTAGGCTTACCCTACTTTTACCCTACCCCTGATTTAGGGGTTTGAAAAATAGATGTTGGCCTATTCTCATAAATACCAGATAAGCACAAAAAATTTCATCAAAATCGGTCAAGCCGTTTCGGAGGAGTATGGCAACGAAAACTGTGACACGAGAATTTTATATATTAGATAGAAGATAGACGAATTTTATCATATGATGAATAATTAATCCCATACAATAGAATTTAAGAATTCAATTTGAAGTTCCCTCATAACTGCTGATGATCAAATATTAAAAGCAAAATTTTTTTGGCAGGATCCATGAGCGTTTTGGCTTTCAGAAATGTTTTAGAAATTAGAAAACTCCCCAGATGTGATCCTTTTTAAAGCGTTTCGTTGGACTTTACGTTTATCGTGCGTTATTCTGCACAACACAAGATTTTAGGTATAACTGGTTGTGCAAGGGCGGCCGCGGCAGGGTATCACAATGTGCGCGTGCGTGTTTCTGAAAGAATATACCCGAAATCGCGTCACACTCACGCGTCTCAATTATAGCGTACTTCATGTTTAACCTGGAAGTAGAGACAGTCGGAGACGTCATAAAGATTGCCTCTGTCTCAAAGAAATAATATACCTAAAGGGCGTCTTGCGTCTGACTAGACTAGCCGTGGCCTCTCAGTTTTACCCGCGTAGTTCTCGTAAGAATAAGGAAGTAAAATGTAGCCCTCATTTAAAAAAGAAGAATGTGTTTTTCTATTGGTAAAACAATTTTCAAAATCCGTTCATGAGATCCAGGATATTATTAATTTCAAATTAGCCAAAGATTTAACAATTATTCACAGAGTTAATAAGTAATAAGTAGATCATAAAGAGTGAGTCTTTACAAGCCGCGCGGTGAAGCCGATGAAACCCATAAGAAAAAATTACTGATGCGATGCGACGCTCCGTGTTGTACAGTCGTACTGACTCGAAAATGTATTCGTTTTTGAATTTTGTATTTGTGACGGTTACGAACCGTCGTGTTCCGTACACTCTATCTGCTTAGTATTGATTAATCTGTGCAATTAAAAATAGGTAGATTTTTTACTTTTTTGTTATTTTATTTTATTTTGAAGCCACCATATTTTTATTCCGAAAAAATACATTGATATAGCGAGATTAGTGTAAAACAGAATTTCACGCGTACGCAATTGCAGGCGTCCGCTAGTATCATATTAAGAGTCAACTACCATACTTAATTAAATATTTTAACAAGTCATTGGAATTTTAAATGATTGTTAGCACTTAGTACCCTCACATTGTCGCTGTTGTCATTCATATATTGGATGTGTAATAAATGCAATAAATGTGTACTTTCAGTAAATTATAATAATTATGCCGATATTTTAAAAGAGAACCTTTCTTATTTTCCGAAATCTAAATTTCCGATTTTTTGTTTTTTTCAAACTAGTCACACTCACATAGCGTAGATCCCGTTCCCGTGAGAATACACGGATAAAATATAGCAGTTAGTCGCTTAAAATATAGCTATAAATTGCTGAAAGAAATTTTAAAATGGTGGTTTAGGCTTAGGTAGGTTTAGGTTAAAGCGTAGCAAACAAACAAACTCACTTTCGCATCCTAAAATAAAAAAAGAAATGTATTGTACGGTAATCTGTCAAATTGTTTTAAATTATAATCTTTGAATGTCAACATTCAACGTCAAATTTAATCTGTACCACCATACAAAATGTACTCTGTGCCACCATTGACTATCCAAATAAAAAAACACAACACCAGCCGCCATTTTGTTTCAGGCATCCGTCTGTTTTGTAATTTGTCATCCGTGGTTATGTTTTTCTTGTTTCGTGTTAAATTTTTCAATAAATAAAGGATAGGAAGTTTTGCTTACATCATCAAACCTCTATCTGTGTAAACTCTGTAATTTTTACAAGTTTACATTTTGTTCGAGTGAAATAATGAGTTCTCGTCATAGAGACCGAAGTCGCTCCCGATCTCGAGACCGCGACAGACATAAGGAGAGGGATAAGGGTCGCGACCGGGATAAGGATAGAGACAGGGACCGTGACCGGGATCGTGATCGTGACCGGGATCGCGACCGCAACCGAGACAGAGACCGCGATCGAGATCGGGATCGCCACCGCTCCAAGAGGTTAGAACTGTTATCATATATCCTCAGGCCCTCAATACAATTCCTCTTGGACCCCCAGGCGTGCCCTTATGAACTGGATATCCCTTGGACACGACCAAAAAATGGTCATTCTTCAAGTGAGCAGTGAATAAGGGACTTTCTGGACAAGCCAATTCTGCTATAGGATCCTTATTGCCTTACCATGAAGCATATTCTTAACCAAGTGCTATTAGCTTAAATCAATCAATCTGTTACAATGAATTAATTACCATCCATAATGTATCCTACTCATTTTTGTTGTATATATTTTCAGAGATAAAGAAAGAGATCGTAGCCGAAGTCGTGAGAGGCACAAGGAAAAGAGAAGATCACGAAGCCGAAGCCGAGGGAGGAAATCTAAGGATAGGTAAGTTACACTGACAAACATTAAAGTGTTTTTTAGATAGCATGGGTATGGTGACAGTCGCCTGTATGACGTTTATAATACATACTATTATCGTGAATTGTGGCAAACTTAAATCTAATCACATGCAGGAATTAGTATAGTGCTATAATTCTCTAACATACTTTATATAGGTAAACAGACAATTTTGAGAGCCTCCATGGTGCAGTGGTATGCTCAGTGGATTTCCGAACCCCAGGTCCTGGGTTTGATCCCTGGCTGGGCCGATTGAGGTTTTCTTAATTGGTCCAGGTGTGGCTGGTGGGAGGCTTCAGCCGTGGATAGTTACCACTCCACCTACAAAGACGTACCACCAAGTGATTTAGAGTTCTAGTATGATGTTATGTAGAAACTGAAAGGTTTTATCCTACTCCTAACAAGTTAGCCCGCTTCCATCTGGATCATCACATAACATCAGGTGAGATTGTAGTCAAGGGCTAACTTGTAAAGAATAAAAAAAAAACTTAAATTTAGTATTTTGCACAGGGATGGCACCATAGCGCTTCTGGACAAGATGGTGGGCACCACTACGAAGGCGACTGCGCGCGCCGTAGCCACGCCCACTACTATCAACTCTGCTACACAGGCTGCTATACTTGCAGCCGCTGCTGTTGCACAGGTGAGCAAACATCATCATCATTACCTCAGACCAATTACCTGCTATTAGACCTGTATCACACTCAAAATGACCAACAAAATTTTGTCTGTTGTTTCTCAAGGGGTAACTGACACATCAAAAATATTTAACACCCATAAATATATTCTGTGTCCTTACACTACACACAACTGAAAATTTTAAATCATAATACACACATGTGTAATTTTAACACAGTGAAACAACAATTCTAGAGATGGATACGACCTCTAAATGATGTCTAAATGCCAATGCATTTAAATATGCATTAAATTGGTTGGTTTTACTATGCACTATGTGATTATATGTATGTATGAATATGTAGACTAAACAAACAGACAGATAAAAAGTGAAAAATATCCTATTTGTAGATTATAAGTTTTTGTTGTGAATGTTTATCTTGTAAGAAAGTCTTTGCCATTTACAGCACAATGCTGCAGAAAGACAGGTAAAATAATTATAATTGTAAATACAAATGTAATTATTTAATGGATATCAAACATTAAAACAATTCATTATTATTTTTTAGAAATATGTCAACTACATGGTAAGCTTAAAGAGGAATAAATATTTATCAATTATATATTTAAACGGGTCAGCTAAGACATATGGAATCAAATGATTGAGCAACGTTATAGCAATTCTTGACATTAACAACTCATATTTGGCTCACTGTCAAGCATAAGTCACCTCTTAGGATGCGAAGGTTAGGTGGACGACACTGGACCAATGCTGATTGGTAGACTTTACACCAGAGAATTGTTTTTCCTTCATTGATTAAGACACATGATATTTAATTTCTTAAAATGCACATAACCTAAAAGCTGTAGGTGCATGCCAGATTCAAACATATGTCCTCCTAATCAAAGGCAGAGGTCATATCCTCTGGGCTATGACAGTGTAGCAACCCTTGGACATTTAAAATTAAATGGCGTTTTTCGAAGGTTTTGCCATGAAGCTCAGAGTTTAGTGATTAGCTATAGTTGCTGATATACTGAAGAATGCGCTGGACTTTCAACTTTTATTAGAAACACTAAGGTCTTCATTACAAGCTATTCTTCATTATATACTATTGAAAGAGACTGACCGTTTTAGGCCCAGCACAGTACAAAAAAAATACATGATGAAATATCCTACTGAAATTAAACCAGTCTACATCTAAATTCAATCAAAATTGGTTCAATAGATCCAGAGATTACGAGTACCTCCTACAAAACCACAAACTCTTTAGTATAGATATATTCCACAGTTTGCATCAAGGATTATAACACCGTTTACTCTCGTTAAAGACGTTCGTAGCCCAGCGGCGCATGGCAGCGCCGGTGCAGCCGGCCGCCGCCGCCGCCGCCGCGCTGTCGGCCGCCACCGCCATCCCCACGCCCACCTCCGTGCAGCAGAAGCTGGAGATCCTGCAGGCGCGGACGGAGCTGCGCTACCGGGACAAGCTGCCGTACGACCACCCCGACGATGACAAGGAAGATGGACAAGGTGAGCTGATGTCGATAATTAGTCAGAAAGAAAGAAAATATATCTATTTAAATTTAAATGCGTGTAAAAGATAAATTAGTGTACAGTGACACTACTGGAGGCCTATTCTGTAATGACGTATTGTATAACTCGCAAGTGCGAGTTTCGAATTAACCTCTATCTCTCTCTGTTAACCATGATACTATAGAAAGAGAGCGATAGATGCAAGTAAGACAGAATATCCTCCTCCCTGATAGTGTAGTGCTAAGTGCTATATATACCAAAGTGACTTAAAGTAATAGCTAGTTAAAGACTATCTTAGCATATTCATAAAATATTATAAGCATAGGTTAAAGACAAATTACTAATTAGTAACATAAATAGGCTACAGCGTAATTTTGTAAGGTACCAAGTAAGTACTTTGTAACAAAGAAAGATATTTTTTTTTAATGTTACTCGTAATGTTTAATGGTTACAGTAAGTTTTGCTTTAGGGTCCAATTTATGTCTATTTAAAAATTCATTAAAATCAATTCAACGGTTTACTTGTGAAAATATGTATATATATACAGAGAGACCGCCTTGGCATTTTAAACAATTACTGAATTTAATTTTGAAAATATTTGACGGGCCAATAGGGATGATGACAGTTTTTTAAATCTATATCTATACTAATATTATAAAGAGGTAAAGTTTGTAAGTTTGTCACATTTTTTAAATGGGGTAATCTTCGGAACTACTGATCCGATTTCAAAAATTCTTTCATCAGTAGAATGCTACATTATCGGGGAGTGCTATAGGCTGTATTTTATATTAGTATGATATATATTCGCCGAGTTAACACAGTTTTTGTCATACAGGTCGGACCGAAAATCCTCTTAAGCAGACTTATTCGCATGCGCTGCCTTAACCATTGTGTAAAATTGAAATTAATGTATGGAGGCTTTATGTATCTTTAAAAGTTCTACAAAAAAGTCCGCGACACCATATATCTATCTTCTATATATTAGCAGATATAGTACCTTTTGTGTTTTAAAAATTATAAATTTTATATACTTAGGTTTGCGTCATTATTTATGCTACTTAACTTAAATCCTTATCAAAATAAATTATTTAATAGTCACAAGGATATTATGGAGATAAGATTTGCCCTTCATAGTATGTTAATTAGTTAAATAGTTTCGGAGATAATACAAAATTTCTAAAAGACGCAGAAATTCCGCTACATGACGCCTCGCGCTTTCAATTACGTAGTTCCCGTTCCTGTGTGAATATGGGAATCAAACATAGCCTATGACACTCGCAAATAACGTAGCTTTCTATTGGTAAAACAATCTTTCAAATCGATCCAGTAGATCCAAAGATTATAATTTTAGCATAGAAGTCTCTATTTTCCTTTGTCATCGCACCACGCTCATAGGGCTGGACCGATTTTGCTAAGGGTAGGGGTAAGGTAGGGAAGGTATAGGGTAGGGTAGGGTACAGGCAGGGTAGGGGAGTGTATGCTTAGGTTAGGGGTAGGGTAGGGGTAGGGCCTACCCCTATCCTAGGGGTAGGGAAAGGGAAGATTACGGGTAGGGTAGGGGTAGGATACAGTTAGGGTACGGGTATGGTAGGAGTAGGGTAGAGGTAGCAGATCGATACTGAAGCCTATTTTCTATTTTTTGTCTGTCTATTTGCCTTTTTTTTGACCGGGCATCACGCTGAAACTACAGAATGAGTTCAAATGATACTTAAGACGATTTGAGACCATAATACGTAGAAGGATAATAGGATACTTTTTGTCGCAAAAACAAAATCAGAAATGGGTGAAGTAGGGGTAGTAAGTTTGTACGGAAAGTCCTTAATTTTTCTAGGTACATTTGTAAATGTAAAATGATAAGTGGACTATTTATGAGGTATAAGTTATAAAACTTGAAAAATAGAATGTGAAATAGGGGTTGAAAGTTGACATCGATTTTTACGCGGACGAAGTCGCGGGCGTCCGCTAGTTGTATATAAATTAAGAGTATACTAATAGTAAAGCAATTTTGTAAAAGGAACAGGGTATCTGTGATCATTACTTTCGGAGCTACAGGGAGTTAAAGAGTCAGATTTGCGGCGCTAACGCGGATCCCTGAAAAACGCCCCATACAAAATGGCTCGAAATAATGACGTCATAGGCAATGTAATGATCGTTAGATTTGTATGCGCGTTCAAACAAAATTACTAATATCTTTGTTATTTGTGCGTTTATGTTTATAGTTCATATATTAAAAAATGTCACATTTAATGTAAGGAAGCTAAAACTGTATAAATCATCTAATCACGATAAAATATTTTTAATAGTTTTTGAAATTTTATAATCTCATTTATTTTGCAAATATCCAGACAATCTTTGCTTTTTATGTATAAATCAGTTAACATTGACCCTATTTACCCGAATGTATCATAAAAATCAATATATTCAAACCTAGTCATCATCCCCATTCTGGTACTGTTTTAAACTGGCATTGTTTTATGTCAAGATATGCAATATGGGTTTGCAATATGACAAAACTCTAAGTACTAATATGCCAATACCACTTGGCTGCCAGTATAAATACTTGCACATGATGATGCTGAACACTTAACTGTCAAAATTGATAGACTCAGGATGGCATTCAGGACTCTTGCATGTTTAATGTTGATCTGTATCTTTTATGCAATGGTTTTTCACTTATCACTAGGTGGGACATTTGTTTGATCCATCTTAATTGATAAACTTTAATTTTAAATTTTTGCCTTTATCAATCACCTTTTGATAGGTGGCTAGTTACCACACTACCGCCAAAGACGTATCGCCCAGCGATTTAACGTTGCGGTACGATGTCGAGTAGAAACCGAAAGGGGTGTGTATTTTCATCTTACTCTTAACAAGTTAGGTAACTTGTAAAGAATAACAAAAACACCATTCATGATGAAGTAGGAAAAAAACTGTAGCTATTTACAAAAGTAGGGAAAGATGTACGATAACAAAAAGCAAGTAAGTAACATATAAAGGGATTTGTTCTGGACAAAGACGATGACGATTGGGCAGGTCCGCCGGGCGAGTCGGCGGCGGAGCGGCGCGCGCGCAGGCGCCGCTCACGCTGGATGGGCTCCGAGCACGACAAGACCTTCATCCCGGGCCTGCCCACCGTGCTGCCGTCCACGCTCACCCGGGAGCAGGAGGAACAGTATCTATGTGAGTAGCTCTGGCACATCACTCATTTCACTGATAGTCAAACCTCAACAGCTCAATGGTTCCATAGTTCAGATGCTGGACTGAAGTAAGACGCTCAGACTAATTACATAAGGACTAGTATCACACCGAAATGCACAAACAATATTGTCTGTCATTTATAGAGGAAAACAAGCTAAGATTAGGTATATATCCTATACTAAACTAGAAGTTGTTGACCATTTTTTACACCATTCAAATACACAAAAAGGTATTTTTAACCTATCCTATTATATACACGATTACAACTATGAAACATTGATTCTGTAGACAGTTTTTATTTACGTATTAGATCGTTGATCATATACTTTGGTCTTTGACAGAAAAGTAACATCTAGTGAGGCAAATCCTTATTTAATCAGTCTGAGTATTGACGTAATTAGATGTATTATTTCTGGACACTGGTGAGCAGTGGTTTATATGAAATTTTAACTATGATAGGCATATACATACTAAAGGGAAGATTCCTTCTACTATATAGGTTTGTACTGAGTCCTCAGGGTAGGCAGTGCAGTTTTGTATGTATGAAGTTCTGGTAAGAATTCGTCAGTGTCCAGAAACAATTGTCCACAAAATATGAACTGCCATGACTCCACAAATATACTTAAATCATCAATGTCATATGTGATAGTCTACCAATACCCAATAGTATACTTAAAGTAATACTTTTCAATATCAATATAATTTCTCTGTTGGTTTGTTCACATATGAAGTTGATGATAATTATGTACTTGTGTTTATTATACTATTTTTTTTTTCAATTTTGTTTTATTCTGTTTTTTATATTTAATGAAATTTTAAGAAAATGTTCACATAATATAATGAGAGTTTTTAAATAAAATGGTATTTATGTTTCTGTATGTGTGTACCTTAAAGTGTACCATTTAATACTCATACCTAATTAAAAACCTCCACAGCTTCTTTGTATATTGTTTTTTCAATAGATAATAATTTGTTTATTGTTTGTTTTAACCAAATCAAAATTATGTGCTTTAATTGCCAAAGGGATGTCCAAAATATTATTCTATCTCTTGGAAATTTCATTCAAAATCATCTAATGTTGTAATAAAAATACGAATGTGTATTTTATAATTGACAAATTTTGTCTAAATCAGTTGTATCATCATTAACAGCAGCCTGTATTGTACATGGCACAAGCCCTTTGTTACAAAGGTAGATGACATTTGTATACCCAAGCTGTTCCAATGTGATGATGACTTTACTCAGACTAGTTATAGAAGGACCAGTATCACACCCAAATTTAAAAAAAAAATGGTCTGTCATTTTCTGAGGATTTGGTATATATCTTATACTAAACTGGAAGTTTTTGCCTGTTTTTTACACCATTCAACTACACAAGAAGGTATTTTTTGCTCTCTAACTAATGAACACGATTACAACAGTCAAACATCGATACTATAGAGAGAGTTTTTAAATCGAAAAGTAATGTCTAGCGAGGCAGGTCCTATACAATAATTGGTCTGAGTCACTATCACATGTTAATTATAATGTCCCGATCCGATACCGTAGCATGTTGAGTAACATCCAACATCCTGTATGTGTCTGTGCTACAAAGTTTGTTAATGTTTGGTGTTTCAACAAAATTTCAATTTCAGCCACCTTTTAGCCACCGAGGCTTTGTAAAATGTGTCAGTGTGCGGCAATATTCTAATGAGGCGGTGTGGCCGCGCGTGGCTAACCCATTCCCTTACAGTGCAACTGCAGATCGAGGAGGTGAGCCGCAAGCTGCGCTCCGGGGACCTGGGCATCCCCCCCAACGTGGAGGAAAGGTTCGCATCCCCCCTTAGCTGCTGCACGCGGCGTGCCACCGACAGAATGAGTATCGTTAAAACAAGTAAATTACTTAGACAAGCTCCTACGTTAGGATTGTGAGGGACCAAATCGACGGACATATTGCATTAAATAATCACAATAATTAACCTTTAAATAAAAATACACGATTTGAATTAAATTAATTTGATTTTACCGTAGATAGATTTTGACTAAAATTATAAGCATATGAGATTGATTAATCCATGTTTGACGGGAGGCGCTCCGCCCATTTTTTTATATTATTTATTTTACCAAATAGTGTATATATATCATTCTCAATACTTTATGGACAGCCCTCGTACAATTATTTTTTTTATATAACATTACTTGATTGATGGAACAAGCAGATTCTCCACTCCCATTTTCTTTTTTAAATAAATAAATGTCACCTCGCAAGGTAAGTAATAAAAAAATGAAGCTTATTAAAAATTTAAAAATAAATAAAAATCACAGTAGATACGTGTTCACAGTAGCGTTGTTACAAAAAATATTTGGCAGTAAACACAAAAAAAACTATATTTTTTTAATTAAATTAAACAATACATAAAAATTAAAGATTAATTAAATGATTGCCTGTTCATAGCCACAAAAAAATCTGATTAATTAATACTAAATCAAATCCTGAAATGAAATTATAATAAAATGAAATTTCTTTTCAGACAGAATTCTATCTCATCGAGATTCGTACATATTGATTCAAATCCAAAACAAAATCTACTTCCCCAACAAATTCCTCCTCCTCGGTTTACTAATTAGTTATTTTCTATTTTGCAGGTTGCGCTCTGCCGCACTAATTATTATAATAATAACGAATTTGTTATTAATCAAAGCTTTTTCAGCGTCGCAGGTCTAATAATAATAATTAATAATTATCTTTTTAATAATGAACGAATTATTTTCAGAGCTAACGATATTCAAATTTCAGGATAATAATAATTATTTATTAATGACAAAATAATGAAATTATTTCTTTTCTAGGCCATTGACCGTAGCTTAGGAGCTTAATTACTTAGGATAGTGGAGCATTTTTTTTTTATTCTAGCAACATTTATTTTTACCACCGATTTGTTTGAGTACACTTTTTATATTTTTAATTTATATAATTAACAATTACATGTAATAATTTGTGAGTAATTAATTAATTGTTATATAATAATTCTTTAAGACAGATTATGTGTAATTGTTAATTTATTTTACTGCATTACATCTTTTGAAATATCATAGTTTCAAATACATTGTAATAAATTATAAATAAAATACAATTCTTGAAAAAAAGAAACATTTTTTTTTTAGATGAAATGCAGTAAGACATTGTGATATTTTGTACTTATTCATTTATCGATTGATGGAAAATACTCATTCGACAATCCATCTTAATTAGCCAAACATAATCAAATACTTTTGTGTTGTACTTAACTTATTTCAGCTCATGTTAATTTAATAAATAATTTTAAATTGAGTATCTTGCACAAAATAAAACACAAATATTATTTATTATACTTATATTAATTACATAATAAATACCTGGCACAAAGTCAAGAAAGAAAGAATGACCCAAGCGAAAAAGCGAGGATCCATGACATACGCCTACTGTGTGAAAATTACGGCTATTCATATTCAATACGAATGTAAACATACCATGTGAACATCTGGTTGTTTGTAAGTACAAAACCGAACACTGCAAATAACGTGCAATACAATGTCGTGTGAATACAGCTTTCGTTTACCTGATACGGAAGCGTCGTCAAAGCTTTTCCTCCGAGCTTTTTCGTCCGCTTTTTACCATCCAACTTCATCATCATCACAGCGACAATACGTGAAAAGCTTTTTTATCTTCCACGCCTTGCTTCATTTGTGGAAAGTAATGGTCCAATCTGTCGTCTAACCATTTTCGTCTATGACATTCTCTTGCTCGATAACTTTACCTACAAATATGACATTCTCTTGCTCGGTTACTTTACTTACAAATATGACATTATCTTGCTTGATAACTTTACTTACAAATATGACATTCTCTTGCTCGATAACTTTACTTACAAATATGATATTCACTTGTTCAGTAACTTTACTTACAAATATGACATTCTTTTGTTCGGTAACTTTGCTTACAAATATGACACTTGCTCGGTAACTTTGCTTACAAATATGACATTCTCTTGCTCGGTAACTTTGCTTACAAATATGACTTTCTCTTGCTCAGTAACTTTGCTTACAAATATGACATTCTCTTGCTCGGTAACTTTGCTTACAAATATGACATTCTCTTGCTCGGTACAAACAAAATAGCCTAATCTTGTAAATGATAATCAAAGCATCTTTCATAACCAAATCATTGTCTCGCGTAAGAATAACCTTTTTTGTTGTAAATAATTTCAGTTTTATAATGGAGTACAGTAAAGTCCTATTTTGCCGAACGGAATGGAATGAGTATTTTCATACACGAGTAAAGGGTTGTCCACAGCGGAATGCATAATGTGTGGTCACTTTCCAGGTCGCCGTCGCCCGAGCCGATCTACTCGACGGACGGCAAGCGGCTGAACACGCGTGAGTACCGCACGCGCCGCAAGCTGGAGGAGGAGCGACACCGCCTCGTGCAGAGGATGCAGCAGATCAACCCGGACTTTAAGCCGCCGCCTGACTACAAGTGCGTCTGCCGTGTGTCTAATAGTAGTACATAGTAGTAGTTCTTCTTCTTCCTTCTGGGCAAGCTTCAAACACAAGCTGCCACAGTCCCACAGCGTCTTCGCCGGCGAAAACGAGGTCCCCGATATCTGACGTCACCCAGACGTGGGTTTAACTCACGATCTCGGGGGCGCCCGGACTGATACACTCAGGTCAAAACACCCTTCCCGAACGACCCTGTAAGCCGAGGTCCGAGTCTCAGAGACGTCCTTAGAGAGTCGTTCCGCCCATCTACTCTGCTTCTGCCTTCGGGCCCCATCAGGCGTTGCTTCTGCGCTCGCCCAAACCCCCTGGTGACGCCGCTGAGGTCCCATAAGGAGCCTACTTCACTTAGATCTGGGCCGTATCCGCACTTGACCGTGTTGATTGGCCGTTGTACGTGGGTCGTTCAGTGTAGGTCCCCCCTGGATTCACTCTATCCAGCCGAGCTTGCTCCAGAAGCTTAGCAGGCTGCCACGATCGCCGAAAGCTTTATGGAGTGTCGCTGAGGAACCAATGTAGGTTGCTCGTTGTTCCGTTACAGCTCTATAACTGAGCATAATGTGTATCGGTGTCTCGTTTTCCTCCATGCAGGCTCTGCACAGAGGACTGTCAGTCGTACGTAGAATAGGGATGATGACTAATAATACCTTTCCACGTAAGGAAAGGTATTATGTACCTCTTCCAAATAATCCCGCATCCATCTTAGACTGCATCGTCACCTAACATCAGGTGAGATTGCAGTCAAGGGCTAACTTAACGTTGAACAGGAAAATGATATGATATAATATGATATGATAATGATAAATGCTTATTGTTGTCACCAGGCCGCCCATAATCCGCGTGCACGACAAAGTGATGATCCCCCAGGAGGAGCACCCTGACATCAACTTTGTGGGACTGCTCATTGGACCCCGTGGGAACACGCTCAAAGGTACAGTTCTTTTATATTTATAGCCATTACTAGCGATCGACATCAAGTCAGCTGATCGGCATCGCATTGACGCTTTCGAGATGTGGTGCTGGAGAAGAATGCTCTGTATTTCATGGACAGCACATAGAACCAATGCATCGGCGCTAAAACAGCTTAACATCTCGAAGAGGCTGTCCACCACCTGTCTTCAGAGGATCCTCGAGTACTTAGGCCACATTGCCAGGAGAGAAGGAGATAACTTAGAGAAACTAGTGATCACTGGCAAAGTGGAAAGAAAGAGACCTCGAGGACGTAGCCCGATGCGTTGGTCCGACCACATCCGCGCCATTCTCGACACCGAAGTACACGAGGTCCTGCAAGTCGCAAAAAGCCGAGTCACGTGGCGCAACATCGTGAAGAAGCAAGCTTGTGATAGGGGCCACGACCCTCAGTAATGCGGACTACGCTTTAATTAATGTCTTAATGTCTTTATTATATATATATATATATATATATATAAAGACAATACAAGCTTAGAAGAGATGGATACAGATCTTATAGCTCTTTAGTCAAATCATACATTTGCTTTACCTATGCTTTATTCTTTGGACGCGGTTCCTGCCACATTCAATATGGATATCTTCTTCAGCTCAGGAATTAAATGGTATTATCAAGGCAAGTGCGTTCCACCATAGGCTGCATCGTGCATTACCATTAGGTGTGATTGCAGCCAAGCATCCTAACTTTTATAACAAAAAATGTTTGTCTACAAAGTCGGATTACAGGCGAAAATTTTATCGGATAACGACAAACTTTTCACTCTTCACATCAATATAAACAGTTTTCTTGTAGCTTGAGTGCTAACGTTGTACTTCTACTCGGATGCATCGGTCTGTGGACTGGAAGAGAGATAGATTCGTCACAAGACAAACGCTTAGGTCTCTTTATCGCTTATTACGCAGTCTCGTTTGGCTCAAGTGGGCCGTGGCAATAGGCATTGTCAATTAGGCCGTGACATTTTCGTGCTTGCAGCCGGTTTCTTCACGTCAATAAATAATATGTTTGTGTATCCAGCAATGGAGAAGGAGACGGGCGCGAAGATCATCATCCGCGGCAAGGGCTCGGTGAAGGAGGGCAAGGTGGGGCGCAAGGACGGGCAACCGCTGCCCGGCGAGGACGAGCCGCTGCACGCCTACATCACGGCCACCAACGCCGACTGCGTCAAGAAGGCGGTGGAGAAGGTACTCGTTACAGATGTTTGTGTATACAGTGTGTGTGTGTGTGTGTGTGTGTGTGAGTGGATGATAAGGCTCAGTCCAGAAATGGCGAATTTGTCGCGATTCTCTCGCGCGTATTACGCGCGACCGTTGCGTTCACAAGGTGCCTACCAACGCGCGAGCAATTGGGGAGAAATTCAGTACGAAATATGGAGTTCACGCGCGTCAACTGGACGCAAAAAGGCGTCCGTAGTATCTCGACTCACGCGCAATACGTGCGAATCAAGCGTGTGTCGAGAGTCTGGCGCGATGTATTGATGTATTGATGTGTAGTACTTCGACAACGCGCGTATGAATACGCGCGATACGATTCGCGACGAATTCGCCCCTTCTGGACATGGACTAAGCGATATCTTATATTCTAAATTCTATAGTGCCTTGAACTTTCTACAGTGAGGTTTGAATTTAGAGTTCAGTTTCTTTGAACTGTCCATTCAATGGCAATGAATATGCGCAGATAAAGGAGGTGATCCGGCAAGGCGTGGAGGTGCCGGAGGGGCAGAACGACCTGCGGCGCATGCAGCTGCGCGAGCTGGCGCAGCTCAACGGCACGCTGCGCGAGAGCGACGCGCCGCGCTGCGCCAACTGCTCCGCGCTCGACCACAAGACCTGGCTCGTGAGTGTTCATTCATTATCAACCCATATTCGGCTTATTGCTGAGTTCGAGTCAGCTCTCAGGATGAGAGGGGTTAGGCGAATAGTCCACCACGTAGGCCCAATGCGGATTGGCAGACTTCACACACGCAGAGAATTAGGATGTTTTCCTTAACCGTTTGAGACACGTGATATTTAATTTCTTAAAATGCACACAACTGAAAAGTTGGAGGAGCATGCCCCGGACCGGATTCGAACCTATGCCCTCCAGAATCGGAGGCAGAGGTCAAGAGAGACTTACGCATATATTATACGCCCGACAAGGGGATTTGATCCCGAGCCTTCTTTCCTGGTCTATGTCGTAAATATCATAAAAAGCAACAAAAAGTTAAGACGATAGAAATTTAATATATATAACCCTGTCTTATCCCCAGGCATTCGACCTTTTTTGCAATTGCAATGTGCATGTATCAATTGCTCGACGCGGCCCTTGGGCAGGCTGTCGAACATCAAGTACAGAACATTTATTGGCTACAAGTTAAGGCAGAAAAGAAAAATGTAGTAATTGTAAGTAACTATGTAATTGTCCCGCAGTGTCCGGACAAGCCGAACGTGACCAACAGCATCGTGTGCTCGTCGTGCGGCGGCGCCGGACACATCGCGCGCGACTGTCGCGCCAAGCGGCCCGGACACGCGCCGCCCCGGGCGCAGCAGGACAAGGTGACGGACATTTCAACCCAACATATTCAACCGTTCTCAAGTTTTAGCTAGACTGACAAACTTTTTTTTTTATTCTTTACAAATTAGCCCTTGACTACAATCTCACCTGATGGTAAGTGATGATTGATAATCTAAGATGGAAGCGGGCTAACTTGTTAGGAGGAGGATGAAAATCCACACCCCTTTCGGTTTCTACACAACATAGTACCGGAACGCTAAATTGCTTGGCGGTACGTCTTTGTTGGCAGGGTGGTAACTAGCCACGGCCAAAGCCTCCCAGCAGACGAAAGGTGGTGACGCTTAACAACGAACATTTCAACACCAACATATTCAGCCGTTGTCGAGTTTTAGCAAGACTAACAAACAGCAATTCATTTTTATATATTGTTGATGATAATGACCGTAACCGACAAGATGTCTGAATGTAACTTCCCAAATATGAGCTGGAAAACATTAAAGTCCCTTCAAAGGAGTGCAATCACAAACACACGATTTTTAGATTAAATGAATCATCCCCATTTAATCTAAAAATCGTGTCTGACAAGGTTTGAATGTATTGATTTTTATGATACATTCGGGTAAATAAGGTCAATGTTAACGAATTTATACATAAAAAGCAAAGATTGACTGGATATTTGCAAAATAAATAAGATTATAAAATTTTAAAATCTATTAAAAATCTTTTTTTCGTAATTAGATGAAAGTTCATACAGTTTTAGCTTCCTTACATTAAATGTGACATTTTTTAATATAAGAATTATAAACATAAACGCACAAATAACAAAGACATTAATAATTTTGTTTGAACGCCCATACAAATATAACGTTCATTAGGTTAACTACGATGTCACTAGTTTGTACCATTTTGTATGGGACATTTTTCCAGGGATCCCTGGAAGCGCAGCAAATCTAAGCCTTTAAATCCCAGTAGCTCCGAAAGTAATGATCGTAGATACAATGTTACTTTTACAAAATTGCTTTACTATTAGCATACTCTTAATTTATATACAATTTAACAAACTGTCATCATCCCTAATTTTTTTCCCTCTGATTGTGTAAGTGCCATAAGCTCCTTAATGGAATCTCAACGGCGACCCCGGGGGATTTAAGCGAGCGCAGAAGCATCGCCTGATGGGATCCGACGGTAGAAGAGTAGGACGGAATGCTTTCTAAGGGCGTCTACTTTTACATTGTGAAAGACTAAACTGACGTCATCAGTCAACTCTGTCTAATATTAACACTTATATTCTGTGCAGGCTAAAATTGACGAGGAGTACATGTCGCTGATGGCCGAACTGGGCGAGGCTCCTCCCCCGGGCACGGGCGGCGGCTTGGGGGGCGGGGGTATGCGCAGACCCTCGCACTCGCCTTTCGGCCCCGCGCCGCCCCCACGAGCCATCATGGCTGCACCAGGTACCGTGATAACGGGTCCCTATAACGTGATAACGGGTCCTTATAACGTGGTAACGGGTCCCTATAACGTGATAACGGGTCCTTATAACGTGGTAACGGGTCCCTATAACGTGATAACGGGTCCTTATAACGTGGTAACGGGTCCCTATAACGTGATAACGGGTCCTTATAACGTGGTAACGGGTCCCTATAGCGTGACAACAGGTTTTTATAACGTGATAACGGTTTCCTATAACGTGATAACGGGTCCTTATAACGTGATAACGGGTCCCTATAACGTGATAACAGGTTCTTATAACGCGGTAACGGGTCCCTATAACGTGATGACAGGTTCTTATAACGTGGTAACGGGTCCCTATAACGTGATAACAGGTTCTTATAACGTGGTAACGGGTCCCTATAACGTGATAACAGGTTCTTATAACGCGGTAACGGGTCCCAATAACGTGATAACGGGTCCCTATAACTTGATAACGGGTCCCTATAACGTGATAATGGGTCCCTATAACGTGAATTCATCACCATCACCATCGTCATCAATTGATGACTGTCCATTTGTACATATAAAACAGCCCCTGTAGCCAAGTGGTACGTCGATTCTCGTTCTACGATTGCAAACGAAAGAAAAATGTATGAAAATGGCATTTGCTATCGACAGGTCACGTGATCAAGAGCTGTCATTCCCATACATTTTTCTAGTATTCAAAGCGTTAGCGATCGTAGAAAGAGAATCGACGTGCCACTTGGCTACAGGGGCAGGTCGGCTGAATTACATCAGATGTAGATTTGGATGAACGGACAGTGGGCAATATGTCACAATTGGTGTAGTTCACAAAATTCTATAATATACCATAATTATATAATGATGATAATTATTATGGTAGTTTTTATCAAATCAAAGCCACTACTCGCTCAATCATACATACTCAAAATTCATTTATTTCAATTAGACTTAGCTTTTGAAATGTCAAGTTATGTCGTAATTTAATTTAATCTAATGGTGGTAATAATGGTCGAAAACTTACAATCAAAGTTACGAGGGTTCCAAATGCGCCTTGGTCCGATACGAGCCCACAACAAACTCAGCCAAGGTTTATTTTATTTTGTATATCACCATTTTACAAAATTATCTAAAACTAAGCACACAGTCGTATAATGCAGTTTAACACCAATATTAAATAAAATATTAGCTATATTTGTGTATTTGTCCAGGCGCCCCACCGTCCATGCCCCCTCCGTCGCCGTTCCCGCACATGCCGCATCACGCGCCGCACCACGGCCCGCCGCACGGCCCTCCGCACGGACCCCCGCACGGACCGCCGCACGGCCCACCGCACGCGCCGTGGCTAGGTAATCTATATATCATTTCATCAACACTACATTCTATTTACATCTGCCCTTCTAGGTTATATAGAATAAAATACAACCGACAAGCGATAGTGTCAATACATAAGATACAAAAACATATTTTAGAATTCAAACTATCGTGAGTGTTATTCATATTAATTGATTATGAAACACGGCTAAAACTCACTAAAACTAAAACTATGTTTGGATCGTGCCGCGATGCAAGAACCAGCTCATGACTAAGGGCCCCGTATGGGTTCGAAACTAGTCGGGCATACTCCGACCTAATATCACGTGAGTTTTAGCCGTGTTTCATAATCAATTAATACGAAAACACCGAATAATTCTAAGTGTCGAACACTTAAAACAAGTTACGTTTACGTACGTTAAACTGGCGTCTGTACGGACTACTTCTAAAGGCGCGCTTTACATTCACAGCGTTCGCGTCCTTATACCGGCTCCACATTTTGCCGTGAATTCACGCGCGAATTCACGCCATGAATTCACGGCACGATTCCATTTCCTCCACATTCACGAGATGCTCACAATCGTTTGGAACCCGCCGCGAAATGGACGTAGAATCTGTTGCAGCAATACCTTTGTTTGCTGCGTCAATGTACCACTATTTAGATACATCTAAAAATAAATCACGTTACATAATTATTATATAGTACTAGCCGACGCCCGCGACTTCGTCCGTTCTTAGACCTCTTTAATCCAGCCCTTATGGAGTAACTTCTCCCGTTTTCCCAACATGTCCCTTCACTGCTCCTGCGTGATGAAAAATATACTATAACCTGCCCAGGAGTATGAAGAATAACTGTACTAAGTTCCGTTAAATTCAGTCAAGTTGTTTCTGTTTCTATAACGAACATACAGACAGAGACACTGACAGACAAAAAGTTTACTGATTGCATTTTTGACATCAGTATCGACTAATCACCCCCTGATAGTTATTTTGGAAATATATTTCATGTACAGAATTGACCTCTCTACAGATTTATTACAAGTATAGATATCATCATTCAATATGTATGTAGAAATGTTAAATTGGTTTTTGCTGAGACCAATTATTGTATAGGACCTGCCTCGCTAGACATTACTTTTCTGTCAAAGTATAGATCATAATATCATATGCGATTATAAAATCTGTCTATATAGTATCGATGTTAAATAGTTGTAATCGTGTTTGTCGGTTAAAGAGCTCCGTAAAAATACCTTTTTGTGTAATTGAGTTGTGTAAAAAACGGAAAAACTTCTAGTTTAGTATAAGATATATACCAAATCTAAGCTCGTTTTCTTCAGAAAATGACAGACAATTTTGTTCGTGACTATGAGTGCGATACAGGTCCTTCTATAATTAGTCTGAGGGATTTTGTATAGTTCAAAAAACTGAATAGTTATATATAGAAAAGCATAAATTGATTTTTATTTAATTGTCATTGTAAAAGAGCTTGTACTGATGACGTGTTATGCTTGCAGGCAGCAGCTCGGGCGCCAACGTGAGCGCGGCGCAGCCCCCGCCGCCCGGCAGCGCGCCGCCCTTCCCGCCGCCGCCGCCCCCGCACGTAAGTAAAGCTTTACATTAGTGTGGTCGAGCCCCCCCACCTCCCCCACTGACTCTTCATAGCTGGATGACGTCCACTGCTAGACATAAGCTATTTAATCTTAATCGTAGCCTGACGACAAAAACACCTGGATTGAATGCTTGGCAATTTCGTTCGTAACACTCCCGATGTGTAGCGATGAATGAAAAACTTACACTGATGCACCACACTTCCCACTCGCACTTAAAATTAAGAAGAAAACTACGCCATATTCAATGTGTATTATTAACAAACAAATTGAAAATGAGGGTATAAATCATTAGTAATTGCACAACTAATAATAATTATAATTAACTTGTTTCTTAAATTAATGACAATAAATTTGATTAGAACAATTGGAAACAATTAATATAATTTGAATGACATTTAAGAAAAAACAATACATAATTTAAGATAAATAAGTTATGAAATGATTTTAATTTCCAATTTGTTTGTTGATAAAATTGTTTGCAAATTAAGTATGACGTTCCTTTGTTTTGCAACATAATGAGGTGGTTTGTTTTTCTAGTCAGGCATAGAGTTTTGATTCCCCTTGCATCCCGTTTTATACTATAGTTTTAGCTAGACTGACAAACTTTTTTTTCATATTCTTTACAAATTAGCCCTTGACTACAATCTCACCTGATGGTAAGTGATGACGCAGTCTTAAGATGGAAGCGGGCTAACTTAGGAGGAGGATGAAAATCCACACCCTTTTCGGTTTCTACACGGTATCGTACCGGAACGCTAAATCGCTTGGCGGTACGTCTTTGCCGGCGGGGTGGTAACTAGCCACGGCCGAAGTTTCCCACCAGCCAGACCTGGACCAATTAAGAAAATCACAATCTGCCTAGTCGGGGATCGAACCCAGGACTTCCGTTTTGTAAATCCACCGCGCATACCACTGCGCCACGGAGGCCGTCAAAGTTGATTAAACTTGTATAATGTTAAAGAGTACGTCTGTCTGTACAGGGAGACGGCCCCATGGGTCCACCGAATAGTGGCCCCGGGCCCCACATGCCGCCGCCGCCACCCGGTGAGTACACCATTTGTCCCCACAGACTGTTTTTATACCAGACTAGCGAACGCCCGCGACTTCGTCCGCGTGAAACTCGATGTAAATTTCCAACTACCTTTTTTGTAGATATTTATAAGATCTACAACTAATTAGAACATTTTATGGTTCTATCTTTTATAGTTTAGGCAGCGTACGGAAAATAAGTAAAACCCAAATATCGTACGAAACCCTATTTTTTCCAAAATAAAATTTAGCCTATGTTACTTGTGGATAATGTAGCTTTCGAATGGTGAAAGAATTTTTAAAATCGGTCCAGTAGTTTCTGAGCCAATTCATTACAAACAAACAAGCAAACATCCAAACAAAGTTTTCCTCTTTATATTATTAGTATAGACTAGACTATGCCCCGTTGTTTCACCTGCGTAGTTCGCGTTTCAGTAATAATACAGGGATAAAATAGCCTATGACAGTTACATATAACGTGGCTTTCTATTGGTAAAAAGAATTTTTAAAATTGGTTCAGTAGATCCAGAGATTGCTACATTTACTACTTTACCTAAATATTATTAGTATACTTGACCATGATCTCACCTGATGGTAAGTGATAGTATCAGATGGAACACGCTTAACCAGAACATAAGGCCTATTCACTTTGTTGTAAAAATGTCCAAGTTATAAGAGTCAAGAAACTTGGGATATTCCAACCCTAGAAGCTAGCCGTGCCTGCGAGTCAGTCTGTCTAACATTTTATTCATCAAACTATTTTTAATGGCCCACTACAGGGCGTTGAACTGCCCATCTCCGAAATGCTACTGAAAATTACTTGACAGATAATAAAGTAATATTTATTAAGACAACCCAGAACCTCATGAAATTAAAGCCGGTTAACCAGGTGCCCAATTAGGCAGTTAAAGACATTGGTTATGTGCTGAGGTGCAGGTTTTGGAATGAGAACACCTGAAGACTAATGGGTAAACAAAAGGGGAAGTGTTTGCGAACAGAGACAGGAGTCAGTTCCAATATAGCAAGTGAGTTCGAACCCACGCCCTCCGAATCGAAGGCAGAGATTATATCCACTGGGCTATCACGTCGATGTTATAATGACAAGCAATTGAAAACTTTGTGATATGTAGGAATAAAGTTCATTGTAATTTTGCTTTAGCTGCTCAAGACTAAATACATAAGGACTAGTATCGCACGCAAATTCACGAACAAAATTTTCTGCCATTTTCTAAGGAAAACAAGCTTAGATTTCATACATATTTTAAACTAAACTAGCAGTTTTTGTTCGTTTTGTACACCATATAACTACATAAAAAGGTATTTTTACGGAGGTTTTTAACCGACGGACACGATTTTAAACTATGAAACATCGATTCTTTAGAGACAGTGTTTATAATCGCATAAGATCGTTGATCATATACGTTGACAGAAAAATAATGTCTTGCGAGGCAGGTCTTTATCTAATTAGTCTAGAGTTTAGCTGTAAATATATCTAATAGCTAATACTAGCTTTGTCCGCAGGTATGATGGGCATGGGCGGAGGCGGGCCGGGCTGGCGTGCCTTCCCTCCGCCCTGGGCCGCGCCCCCCGCCGCCTTCCTCGCGCCTCCTCCCCCGCCGCCGCCCGTCTCTTCCTCCTAACCGTTTGTCTATGGCACGAGGCACGTGCGTCCATAGCATACACACGGCGTGTTCCATTCCAAACTGTAGACACGAGTGACGCAAGTCTGTAGCCTAATGATAAAGGGGCCGGATTCATCAACGAGAGGTGGTGGTTCAATCTCCGCCCGGTGGACTATTCTCGTATTAACTCCTGACAGTATTTTCTGACTTTTGGAAGGAATATAGGTCATATTGAAAAAAAAAAATGGCTAATATTCTTTCAATAAAAAAAATATAAAGACGTCGCCGACGGATATGCCGGATCTAAAGTGTCGATTACGTAGATATGAGACGTATGAAATCACTCTAAGAGTCTATGGACTTACGTAACGTAAGACGTAGTTAAAAGTTAGAATACAGTAGGGTTCAGGTATTACGTTTTTTTTTTTAATTTTGGAGGTGTGTGTTACCTGCGCAATTACAAGATACGCCATTAGTGTTTTATCTATACTTATAATAAATCTGTAAAGAGGTCAATTCTGTACATGAAATATACTTTTAAACAAACTATTGGGGTGATTAGCGATCGATACTGATGCAAAAAATGCAATCAGTCAGTCTGTCTGCCTGTATGTTCGTTATAGAAATAAAAACTACTCGACGGATTTTGGGCAGGTTATACTTTTCATCACGCTACGATCAATAGGAGCAGAGCAGTGAAGGGAAATGTTGGGAAAACGGTAGAAGTTACTCCATATTTACAGCAATACTAATGACTAGTAAGGACTGGATTAAAGAGGTCTAAGGGTCGAAGTCGCGGGCGTCCGCTTGTTGTAAAATTATGGAAATAAACAAATTCATTTACTGGAACCCCAGTAGGTATGAGGCTCCCAAATGCATAGTTCAGTTCACCAAATTAGCTAATGTTAATAAACGCAATAATAATTAAACATGGTGCAAAAAATGCACCATGTTTAATATGTAATGTGTACAAAAACTAAGCAATATTTATATTAATATATTTATCTACAAGCTAGTAGAGGTAACTTTTATTTGTATTATATAAAATGTATGCATGTATTCATGCATTGATTGACAATTTAATTATTTATATTGTGACACATAAATTGATGAATTGGAGTATCGTTAAATAGAGTGAATTTAAAAGTCCACCAAAATACAATTATTTTAATAAATGATTACTAACCGAATTTTAAAATGGAGGAGGTTCTATATATGGTTTTTATTCAATATTTATATGGGAATTCCGAGCACCCTGTATATTATTCAGGATTGTCTTGAATCTCTTGCCGCAGGCCATCTAAAGACCATGGTACATGGTATGGTGCTTCGGCCCATGATTGAAGAACTGCTCTAGGTCATACAATATTTGTTATAGATTTTCAAAAATAATGTAGTTTTATTTGTAAGCCTGACGCACAAGGGGAAAGTTTTGTGATATGAAAATCAATAGTTCCGAGTGTACGATTTTAAAATCAATTTAACTATGACGTATATATATAAAATCTATGCGTTTTATTAATTTATTTATAATCGAAAATCAATGCATTAATTGTTTGGAGTGAAGGGTTTGTTAGTACAATACACAAGACGCAAAAATGCAAAAATGATAAAATTTTAAAACATGAAATCTATTTAAATATTATATCTTATCTTATCTTGCATAATTGTTATGTGATCGCGTGTTTTCAATATGTATTTTTGTTTTATTTCAAAAAGTAAATAAAAAATAGATGATGTATAAAATGGTGTTTAATTTATTATTTTCCTCTATACTAGTAGAGTCAATGAATACATAAAACAAGCATATTCCGAAAGTCCTCAGAAACAGCTCCGATTTTGATGTTTTTTTTTTATGTTTTTTATGATAATTGAAATCAGAAACCTTTTGGTGCGGGGACGAGATGATTTATATTGTTTAAACAATATTGATTGGACTATTAGCCGTTAGAACAAATCTGTAATAGCCACATCTTTCTCAGAGCAGGTTATAAAGCCCTATTTTGCACATAGGTGCTATTATAATCATGCATGCATAAACATTTCGTAAAATAAAACTACAATTGATTTTTACAATTATTCGTATATATTTGCTTCATTACATTGTAATTATAAATAAAATAAAAAAAAGTAGCGCGTCTATGGAGACCCTCATTCTCTATGATAGGGATAGAGGCCTCACACATTCAATATTATGTAGGGTAGGGTGAAACGGCACATAGAATAAATTTTACTATTGCCAGAACAATGCTTACGCTCTAGTACGATTATTGAGTGTGTAGAGACCTTTTTATCTCTGAAATAAATTTAGTTTTAAACTAAAGAAGCAAATATTTCGTTACGTTAGATTAGATGCATTTCGTCATCATTGAGATAGTTTTGTACGCAATCGTGTATACAACACTTAACACCAGTGCCATTAACAGTGCACTGAGATAATAATTAGGATTTCCATGTCAGAGACAATCAGGGCCAATGAGACTTGCACCGAACTTTGACATGTAGTTTGTAAGACTGATGATGACATATTAAATACGTAGGAACTTGGCTATTATAAAACCAGCGCTAAAACTACCCATAGTTTCATTTGTTGAATTTTCAGTATTCGAGAATGATATCAAAAATGTTGTCTGAACTATACAAAATCTGTCTTTTAAGTTCTCGATTATTTTAATCTGTCACGTCAAAACATTTACACACTGTGTATGTGTTTGGTGTGTGTCTTCAGTAGAACGAAGACGTTGCTTCATAAATAAATGCCGTCTTGCGTTTATTATCAGACACTTTAAGCACGACGCGACGCGTGTCAGGCGTAGACAGGGAAGTAAATAGATATAGGAAGCATCCAATATCAAAGAGAACAATTTATTCCGTCGACTGTAAGAAAACGAGACAATGCGATTAAATGTTTGGTGTTTTTTCAGGCACAACGATGGTCCAAGTATTGCGAGCACGAAATGACAGCTCAACTATTTGTAAATTTTAAGTACCTAACCAGTTAGCATAAAATATATTAGTGAATTTTTTCAGCAGTGTTGTGGGATGGCATGCCGAACAGTTGTCTATTTATTTCTCTGTCTACGGTGTCATATTAATAAAATCCAATCAACCACAGCAATGGCCACATTCATAAACGTGATGTCACAAGTACGGTGCAAAGTATTCGGATGCGATTCTGCAGAATCAATAACGATAATAAAAATGCGCAAAATATATTCTAAATAACTTAGCGGCTAACTTAACAGCATTATAAATAATCAGAAACACTGTACCTATTACTATGAGTTTGACAAACGTTTACTCGCCAATCTGTGGAGAAATATTTATGTAACAAATATACCTACTCAGAGGCACAATTAAAGTGGGCGGATAATTGTGCCACGCTGCGTGCTATTAACTTACATTACAAAGAACGAAGAAAGCAGAACTTAGAAAAAAAGTGTGATCAGATCAGATCAGATGTCTAAATCTGTCTAAATAGGTGTGTTGCCCCGCAGCATACACTATGTACGTCTTACGTCGGTGAAAGGTGCGCAGAATAGGTTGGACACAAAAAACGTAACGCTGTCATTCGTTCATCGAATTTTACTGTCCATATTTTTTCATACCGGGGGCTATATATGAAAAATCCATTCTTAAGGAGTAAACTCCAAAAAAACCCTTTCTGTCTGCTGGCTAAACGTTCACAAAACTCAGAGTATTCCTTAATTTAGGTTTGTGTCATCTTTTATATCTATACCGCGAATATAATCATCACAATAAATAAATAAGGAACCTAAATATACACAGCCTGGCGTCAAGTCACTAGAATTTTTACAATTATTATACAGTGTATGGTTTTAGTATTAGCAAAATGTGAGAATACGTGTCGATTTGTGTAGTGTATATTATATGAAGGTGAAATGTATATCTATGTTTACATATAATGGTGATTTAAGCCATTCCTCAATTTTTGTAAAATAATCAAACATGAATGTTATTTTGTTTGCGCATGTCGGCCATGTTGTATTTGTCATGACGTCACAATGCATATCCACAGTAGTTCAGAAATAAAGAGGTGTAACTAACTAATCTACATAGAATTAGTGTGGTAATACAAATAAGACAATATTTATTATTGTAACACATAATTATGCGATACATTACGTTGACTTCAAAATATTATGTCATTCGAATCAGTTGGAACGTATTTATATTTCAAGTACATTGCAAGGTATATATTGGAACATGATATATTCAATTTTTATACCTACCTAATGAATTTTCCTCGTGAATATTTTGAAGACAAAAATGCCAAACATTTGCATAAATTAACTAGGTTATTATGTTAAATGGACTTTTATTATACAATTTAACTTAAGAAAATAGAAATTAATTAATATGTAAGAAGGGCTTCTTAATAAATAATTTAGCTAATTAGATCTTTATGTGACACGTGCGTATGCGTGCGTGTATATATGTGAGTGAGGAGACGCCAGACCGATCAAATTACAAGTAAAAGCATTAAACAGTAAAGATCAATCGTTTCTACTTAAGTATAATTATCATCATACCTTTTGTATCAAATCTAAATTACTTTATAGAATAAATCATCTATATTATAATAATTGTCGTGGTGACAAACAACGACGCTGTGACTGAACTCAAACGACGATCTTGAAATAATAAGGTAACTGACAAACATAATTTACTGAAAGATACATTATAGAAAGTTAATTTTAATAATACCCACATAAGCACCAAAAATCATACATTCAGTTTTATCTGTATATCCATGTGTTTTATTTAAATTAGTCAAAGAAAGACAATTTGTGTTTGTAAAATTTTCAACAAATTTTCAATACAGTACTTACTACACACTGGAAAATGTGTGTAACATGCTGTCGCACATGATAAAACAGATATAGAAAACGCAACATTTTATGTTTTGAGACAAGCCACAGCGTCGTGGCTTTATTTTAATCTCATTCTAAATGCTCGGTTACGCACAAGCGTGCTCGTGTTGCCTTTTATCACGAACATTGAGACATCAAGCGCATCTTAAAGGGTAGCCCTACTACATCGGCCATGATGGACGACCACAGAATGGGGAATAGAATCACAGTAAAATAGTTCAAGATCCGTATTAGAAACGACCTTCACCCATCTGTTTTATGGGTGAAGTGTTGTATCAAATTTAGTATTTTTTAGAGTTTTTAAATTACGGAATATATCTTTATATAACGTTAGACACAAAGAAAAATATTATAGAATATAAAAGGGCTCCTACATTTAAGTTGCGCTTAACTTGTATTAAACGTCTCGGTGTTCTAGCGGCTTACTATTGGACGTTATTAACATTTATAAATAAAACTTACATGAGTTTGTAAAAAAAAAACTATATCATCATTGAGATTTGGAACAAAATAAATTGAATTGAAAAAAAAAAATGCTCTGCTTCCCATATACCAAATCGCTCGAAAGTTGAAAATGATGTAAAAATACATTGCAGTGTAAGTGCCATGTGTTGTTGAGATAGAATATGTAAATTCTTCTCATGTTGATAATATTGATTTTATGCAAATATTACAAGCAAATATACTTTTGTATTCCAATCATTGAATTATGTTCCACTCAGATTAAAACGACGTGGTTGCCAATGTCTAATAATTCCATTCAAAACAACTATTAGCTTAAACCGCATTAAGAAGCCTCAAGAAAAGGTAGAAAGTTACATGGATATATAATACGAGTTAGAATATTCAATCTTCAAAAACATCTAAAGTTAGTAAGAAAACATGTCTCAAGGTCACTCATATTTGGTCATCATTATTTCAAATATTTACAGCAGATTCAACTTTCGTTACGAAGTTAAGGTCTAGGCCTACATAATCACTTCCCTGAAGGCATCCCAAGCCAATGAGAATCATGCTCGAGTCTCGACCAGTCTCCAAATAGCTCATATCACAATTTCATTCACAAAATATAATATTATTATTCATTAGTATATTAATACACTTCAAAAAATCGGTAAGTCTCTATAAAACGCTTTATGGCGACCCCATATATGTTATGTTAAGATTTCATTAGCTCTGTATGTAATGGATATTGCAACATGAAAATGAAAAATTATTTGAGAACAATTTTAGCCTTATATATATATTATATAGAGAAAGGCGATTTAATTTGCAATGCTAATTTAGTTATAATCCAAGAAAAGTAAATGGAAAAGTATGGAAGCTTACATGTTGAGTTATATAACTTCTGTAAATTGCTAGGCTACATAAATGATTCGAAAGTATACTCATTTCAGTTCTCAACAATGCTTCAGACATATTTCACGTCAGAATTATTTATGAAGATTTTTAAATTACATCTTTATATAATGTTATTAAACACAAAGAAAAATATATTTTAGAATATATAGCTATATATATATCTACCAATATAGTTGAATTGATAAATTTTTGTAAAGTCATACTTTAGTATGATGA
Source organism: Bicyclus anynana (assembly GCF_947172395.1). Taxonomy (NCBI): domain Eukaryota; kingdom Metazoa; phylum Arthropoda; class Insecta; order Lepidoptera; family Nymphalidae; genus Bicyclus; species Bicyclus anynana. Next base: position 2,406,932 of record NC_069092.1, read on the forward strand.
GGAGTACTATGATCGAAAGAAGTTGATTGCCAAATACCCTTAAAGCAACAAAAAAATTTCAATAAAAAGATGTTCCCTGTTAGTTCAGAATATCCACTACTAAAACATAATTAATTAATTTAAGCAAGGCATTTGTTTAATATAAATGGGAAAGTTAAATTAAGTACAGCCAATAAATTGATTTTCATTACATAGATAAATAAATTAATTTCATTATACTTTTCCAAAATTTTACTTCTGAAAAAACCAGTCTACATGAAAAATGTACAAAACATATTAATATTATGTGAATGCAATAATTTTACTATTTTCAATCTATGATCCTAAAAGATGATTCTTAAATTCATATAAAACACACCAGAGATTCCATATATAAACTTTCCATAGACTAAGATGGACAATTTTAATTGCGTTTGACGTCCAACCAATTACAAGAAGCGGCTTAAAAACAACAAATCTGGTTGATGCGAATGCTGAACGTCAGTGTACGGTGCACGCTCTATGGATTACATTATTTTTACATTATAGACAACCTACTTGGAATCCTCGCCCGCGTGGTGTAGGGGTGCGGGGTTGACAATGGAGCGAAGTTGTAGACGTTTTCGTCATATAAATTAAATATATATAGTAATACTAGAAGAAGCGGTTTGCTCTTTATTATTTTAGTATAGAAATATAGATATATTCAAAAATTTTAGAATTTAAACTATTGTGAGTGTTATTTATATTAATTTATTATAAAACACGGCTCACGTAATGCAACTTCGGAGTATGCCCGACTAGTTTTTCGAACCCATACGTGATCCTTAGTCATGAACTGGTTCTTGAAACGCGGCACGATCCTAACTGCGAAGCAACGGCGAGGCGCGCAGCCGCTCGCATCGCGCGTTGGGAGAGGGGCTAAGTGGTGGACTCTCCAACATTGCATTACGTGAGTTTTAGCCGTGTTTTATAATAAATTAATATATTCGAAAATATTGATAGACGCTAGTATACCTTCCCGCTCCCCGGTCGTTCCCCTCTGTCATCCTACCCCGCAGCCCTATACCGCGCAGTAGATCAGATCAGTTAAGTGGTTTGCTATAGTATGACCGTCACTTGAGGTTTACATCTGCAATGGTAGAGAAAGTCGTCAAGGCCGGTATTTTATAATTATTCGATTAAGGTAAAATTCAAGCATTCAATAAGTATCACAATACCTTGACATCAAATATGATATTTATTGAGCATCTGAATTTTGCCGTCGGTTTACAATATCGCAGTCATAGTCCTGTGTATAAGTTTTCAAGTAAAACTATCACATCGCCGTTGGTTTGGTTTTAACCATCTACAATATCTGTTATTTTCTATGGACGGTTAATCATCATCTTTGACTGTTTGTCCATATAAATTTAGATAGATAGGTAGTCGCCGCCCTCTTTTTTATTTGAAAACTTAAACTCAGACCTCAGACAGTAGTACATAGTACTCATCGCGCCTCCTTAGCGGTCAACTTCTCGATTAGCTCCTGTAGCGGCGCCAACTCTCGTCGTTCGATCAGATTAAATTCCTGTAAATAAATAAACTTTATTATGGATACCCAGCTCATAGTCAGAGGGGGGGAGTACGGACTGTGGGCCTTATTAGAAGGCTCAAAGGTCACTCAGCGGGCAATGGAGCGAGCTATGCTTGGAGTCTCACTGCGTGATCGATTCAGGAATGAGGAGATCCGCAGACGAACCAAAGTCATTGATATAGCTCAGCGAGTCGCGAAGCTGAAGTGGCAATGAGCAGGCCACATAGTTCGAAGAGCCGTGGACATTGGGGTCCCAAGATGCTGGAATGGTGACCTCGACCTTCTACTGGTCGGTCTATTGGTCGACCCACCACTAGGTGGACTGAGGATATCAAGCGGGTTGTGGGTTGCAGCTGGATGCAGGCTGCTCAAGACTGTTGTGCTTGGAGGTCCATGCAAGAGGCATATGTCCAGCAGTGGATGTCTATCGGCTGACAAGGCATGGATACTCAAAATAATTGGTTTGTAATAGAAACTTTATGGTGTTAAAAACCCTTAAAATTAGTTTTTTGTCAGCTGTTCTAATAGTTCTGCATTCCTCCCTGCAAGTACTAATTAGGGAAGTTGCAGGGCTGGAGGGTTTTATTATTTTGTTATAAAAATCATTTAAATTTTTTTTAATAAAATGACTTGGGAGAAGGTGAATATGATTGCCTACAAGCGTCTTTGTCAATAATAACTTTTTACAAGTGTACAATAACCATGTTGTTAAGAAGTTTTATCTTAAGTAGCAAATTATGGGAAGTCTGAAATTTAGTTGGATATTTACTATTTTCATTATAAAAGTGTACATTTCGCCACACAAAGTTTTTCTGTTTTGCCAGCACTAACCTGCACAAAGAATATGAAATGCTTGAAGGAGGTGTTGAGGTGCGCCTCCTCGCCCAGCTGCACCACCTCGGGGAAGTGCTGGTGGTAGATGTGCGCGTACACGCGGAACAGCCGCTTGAGGATCGTCTTCGCCATCGACAGGAAGTTCTTCGGGAATGGTACTCCTGGGCACACAGTTCACCATCATGTACTATTTCTTTTTTTAAAAAAAAAAAAGAATATTTGCCATATTCTTTATGATATGACCAATATTCCTGTTTTTTTCAAAGTAACTGGGAAAGACTGTGCTAGGAGTGGGTATGACAATAGACTAATGGGACGGGGATCGAACCACCACCTCTCGGTGATAAGTCCAACCGCTCTTACCATTGAGCGATACCTTAATAACGATAGTTAGAAGCCTCAATAGGCTTCTAACTATCGTTATTAAGGCTTCATTTACATTGGCACAGAGTCAAATAAGACAGCCAGAATTTGACACAATATTGCATTCTTGGGCCAAAATATTTTCCATTTTGTATATTAACAAATCCAATCCATCCAATCAAGATTCACCAATATGAATGGAGTCTAAAATAAGTCGTCTTTGGTGTCCTGCTTACCATTTTTTGAGGTTTGATTTAAGAGTACTTATAAAAGACGCCTACAATTTCCACTTGGTCTTTATCTTTAGAGCATATTCCTAAAGCAGTTCCTTTCGTTACACTGCATGTTCTTTGTTTAATTATTCTAGACTAGCGGAAGCTAACTTCTACTAACTAACTTACCTATCTTGGAAGGGAACAATGTCTCGTCGTCTAACTGGTCCTGCGCCCACGTCATCAAGTAGTCTATGTACTTGGGTGCCGAGCATTTAATGGGTTTCTTGACGGTGTGGCCATCCGCCCAGTGGTACTCGTACTTGGGCCCTGCAGACATCACCGCGCACGACTCCTCCGTGCAGAATTCTGTGATGGTGCCATACAGCATGTTGATCTGATTGAAGAAGTCTACCGCTGAAAACGACAAACATTCTAGTCAGCGACATATCTACCATAAATGAAGTGCTAGATGTAGTATGATCAAGAAGTTTTGGCTTTGTTGTAATAAGCTGACAGACTGACAGAACAAGTGCATTTGCAAGTGTTAACTAATTAAGTATCCAGCAACACAGAAATGTCTTGTGCTGTCTCTCTTTATCTCTCTATTATAGACTAAAGCCAAACCATCTCCATTAGCTGGTATATCAATATACTTTTCATCACAGAAAAATCCATGGTTCCCGCGGTACTTGAGAAAAACTGAAATCCACGCTAAAGAAATCAAGGGTGTCCGCTAGTTAATACATGTTTGAATACCATGCAGAAGAAAATGTCTTTGTTGCATGTACGCTTTCCATATCCATTAAACAATGAATGAAACACAAGTCTGCAAATTATAATATTTATAACAATTCAAAAGGATATGCAGACTCATTAGTCATTGTATGTAAGTACTGTCCTCTAAACAATCATTCTTTATAATAAGTATTTATAGTTTTATAGATCATTTTCTATATCCAGTCTCATATAACAGATTTTGATGATACACAAATTAATCCCAAAGCTTCACTTCAGTAGGCTTAAATCCACCCCATGAAGCATGTCATGTGAAAAGTAAAAGACATATTGTATTACACAATAGTGGCTGAACCTAAATATTGGTTTAGTGATGTTGGTTGGCAGTATGTCATTTTATCTTCATGAGATATGTCATGGTGCACCTTATCTTACGCCTACAAATCTACATATTTTTTCACTATACAAAGATTTTTTGATTTCTATTATAATTTGTGACAAATTAACCCTTGTGAATGTATATCTTTTGTTTTATAGTTTGGCTACCTTACCCGGGCATATCAAAAATCCTAAGGTTAAAAAAACTCAACATACTACATGTTTTATATTTATCTTTTTTAATAGTGTCATGTTTTTATGCATGCAATATAGCATTTTCCTTGATATCAATAGTTCCTGTTAGCCTTATCACTGTTTACTGAATTACTCATAGAGTTGGTTAGCACTCATTTAATGACAAATTAATATAATTTACTATTATTATTTAACCTGAGAATTTGATTATTTGGACAAAACTTTTTCTTATGTATGATTGAAAGAAAAATTAAGACCTGCCCAAGGCAAAATGCCCAATTGCTCAAAAAGGTTAATCTACCAATGAACCAAAACCGTCCTGTAAATCCACTGTTGCTCAAATTCTGGATTTGGTGATATTTGGTGTTTCAGTGTTCTCATGGACAGGAATATAATATCATTAACTTACCAAATCTGGGCTGGTACTAATTTCTCAAAAAAAAAGAACAAGTTTGAGGAAAATAAACTCACTATTTACTGCAACCCACTCATTCAGGTCTTCGCCCTCAGGCAGCATGACAGCCAGTCGGAGATTACCCGAGCCCAGGGTAGCAGCAGCATGGCGCATCAAGTCATACTGGTGTGTTCCTTCAGGAATATTTTTTTTTGGTTTGAAAGTTTTGTTAGACCGACCTCCACTGAAAGATATTTTGAAATATCAATAACAAATGATTAAGCTTAAGTATTACTTTGTTACTTCATTTGTTAATATCCAGCAGTATTTGCCACCATGTAATCAATCTGACATTTGCTTGCAACCCTAGGGTGCAGCTACATCTACCCAACATACTTTAATATATTACTATATTGAATAATAGAATTTATATATGTTGTGTTAAAAGCAAAAGAAAAGACAACACAGAATCTATTTACTAGATGATGTACAGAATGGACACAGTATTTTTTATTCCACAGTAAAAAAAAACTATAAACCTTGAAAACCCCATGTGTTTTCTTTCCCATCATTACCAAAATGAAGATTCTGCATAAATACAATTAATTGTAATTTATAATATTATTAGTAATTCAGGTAACCCACCTGAAATATTTAATTCTGTATGTAAGCAATGTTATACCTTATACATATAGCTTTTAGAAAAACATGTTACACTTGTATTATTTATATCATTTCATGAATAAATACTACCTTTGTCACAGTTTGCTCATCCCACACAATTCTTTGTGTACAAACAAAATATGTAATGATAACCCTACATACTAGTTCTCAATAACAAGTTTTCTAATATGAAAAAATACAAAACCATTCCATTGCCTGGATATAAACAAGACGTCAATGGTTTTCTTCCTTTCAGACATTTGGTTATAAATAGATACAAATTCACTAATTATGAATTACAGATACTTACAAGAAAAAACTCATTTTGTTCCTTAAATATAAGCCTTTAAAAATATAAAACTATCCTCCACTAAAGTAGCACCGAACCATTAAAAATAGGTTATTTATTTTAGCAAAAATATTAATCAGTGCATCAACTTGTCATACAAAAAACTTTTTTATTTTGTTTGATTTGACAGACCGAGTATGATGTTTAGAAATCAAACATTCATTTCAAAAATTCAGAAAAACTTCAACAAAATATTATTTATGTAATAATTCAAAAGTTTTGAATTAATTTACTATGTTTATTTATTAATTAGTATTTTAAAGTTTAGGTTTTACAGTAAAGCTAAAACACATTTTAGTATTTACTATTTTTTTTAATTGCAATTAATAACAGGAAAAGTGGCAACACTAACACTGAAGTTGTCAACTTGTGTTTGTCATTTTTTGTCGATAAATTTTCGTCTGCAACGCAAAATCGCAAACTCAAATAAAATCAATTTTGCATTCCAGACAGTGTTTAATTTTGAGTTTATTGAGTAAATCTAAAATATCAGAATGGAAGGATTGACTATTAAGAGTTTGAAGAAACACAAGGCTGTAAGTAAATCGTTATAAGATTTTATTTTTACTACGTCTTGGCTTACATAATTAACCTATAATCTTGTTTTATCTTGAGTATAAGGCACTTTTATCTATTCAGGTACAAAATCGAATTCAATTTAAAGTAAATATCATTACAAGGTAACAAACAAGTAGAATCGTTGTAATTATTAGACACTTATTTTATATGGTTTTTCATTTGGGAAAACAAATGTTGATTTACCCTTGAATTTCTCTAGTGCGCTTCATCTTAAAGCTCATCATTGCTTTCCATCAGGCATGATTGTAGTCAAGAGCAAGTCTAAGAAATTTGTGTTTTGTTAAACATCTCCCGTCATTTTTAATTTAGAGGGACTACAAAGCTAGTAAATAAATGGATAAATTATTATGTACTAAATTAATTCTTAGCTTTCTAAAATGACGAAACAGATTTGAAATATGAAGAAAAAATAAATATTTTGATCAGATTATTAAAAATACCACTACCCTGAAACGGAACTTGTTCTTTATCTTTGTTGATAAGCTTTACTTTGTGTGCAATTTTGTGTGTTTCATACACAATTTCATGATTTTTAAAGCACATATATGAAAATGCAATTAAAGATTGTTCATGTTTTATTTTTGTTATTTTACTGTACTTAAGTTTTGTATTTAATCTGATAGATGAGAATCTGCAATATGTGGACAAAACTATCGCATTATGTCTTCTTTGGCTTAGAGGACTAATAAATTGATTTATAATATAAACCTTTCAAATGACAAAAAAATTCAATGTAGTATGCTTCAAAGTTTACCCAAAATTTGTAACATCTATTTTTCAGTTGATTCCACTGTATGTTTGTGTGGGCTTGGGATGCGGGATGGCAGTGCTGTACACACTTCGCCTGGCTACTCGCAACCCTGATGTCTCATGGAACAAGCGTACAAACCCTGAGCCCTGGCAGGAGTACAAGGACAAGCAGTACAAGGTATACCTACTTGCTGCGTCTATGATTAATTTATTATTATATTTTACAACCAGCTGAATCTTGCAGTTTCCTGCGTACTTTCTGTTCCTGTAGGAATATGGGCATAAAATGTAGCACTCTGTAATTGTGTAGCTTTCAAACAGTGAAAGAATTTTTTAAAATGGTCCAGTAGTTTCAGAGCCTATTCAATGCAAAGAAACAAATCTTTAATCCTCATAATACTAGTAGAGATGCAGCAATGCATAGTCGTGAGTCAAACTTCTATCCTGCTCTGAAATTAAAACACTCCAAACTCAGCAGCTTTTCACAAAATTTATCATAGCAGCCTGCTAAGTGTTATAGTGTTATACAGTGCCCTATAGTTTGTTCGTAACACTCCTGACGCACTGCGCGGGCCGGGGGACATGTATCGATGAATGAAAAACCCACGACTGATGCACCTCACTTCCCCGCGCGCACGATTTCACACCCGCGCAGTCTTTCCACCCGTCGCCCGCATATCATGGGAGTGTCATTAACGAGCTTGCCAGACTTATATAGTGTTTAGAGCAGATTCAATGTTGGTGCATATTATACTTTACAATCACATAATGCATGAAATTTTATGCTGTTTCACTTCCAGAATTAAAAACACCTCATTTGTTGAAATCCACATTAAATTGTTGAATAAGAATTGGTATTGGCACATCAGAAACCATCACAACATGTCACAACACAAGTGTAAAACTTTCCTTATAAAACATAATGCTGATTCTGTTCTGATACATCACATCAGACAAATATAAATCTGGCTATACATTGTGTAGTTTTTTAGCACAAGTACTTCATATTAAGGGACCTAAATTATATTGTGGTGCATGAGTATATGTACCTGTTTATTTTGTAGAAATTTAGTAACTTACCACCTGAATATTATGCAATTTAAGCATTCACTGTTTAAACAGTATTGTTCAGAAGGTAGATATTGTTTATTTTCCTCAAGTGATAATCCACTTTGTATTCACACCATAATGTAATGTACTGCAGTTGTTTATGTATTTGATAAGTGTGATAGAATCTAATGAGTGATATTTGTTGACAGTTCTACTCGCCCAACATAGATTACTCCAAGACACCGTCGCCTGCTCCTAAGTTCTAAGTCAAACTATTGAATACAAGCAGTGTTATAATATTTAGAACATTTTATTTAATAAATAGTGCTATGTGATAATTTTATTTGAGTTTTATTCAATGCCCACTATAGGTATTATATTTGCTCTTTTAGTACAATTAATGTATATTTAGAATATTTTATTTGAGTTTTATTCAAAAACTAGCTGACGTCGCGCGGTTTCACCCGCGTGGTTCCCTTTCCCGTGGGAATATGGGGATAATATATAGCCTATAGCCTTCCTCGATAAATGGGCTATCTGACACTGAAAGAATTTTTCAAATCAGACCTGTAGTTCCTGAGATTATCGCGTTCAATCAAACAAACAAACAAACTCTTCAGCTTTATAATATTAGTATAGATAATATTAGTGTGATTTGGCTTATTAGTATTTTTATATGTATTTATTTAATTTTTTTAAAATTTAATTATATTTAGTAAAAATTTTAAATTTATCTATATTCAGTAAAAATGTACATATAAAAAACTTCAGTCTGTCAGTTTGCAACTATTACTAAATGGATTTTCATGTGGTATTCTTTATATTGATTTATGAGGAAGGTTTTAGTATGTGTCAAAATTTTGTTCATTATTTGCATATTTATTATATGAGGCAATATGTTCATTTAATGAAGTAAAATTAGATTTTTTACTACATTGTGATGGAAAAGCTTCTTTTCTCCTAGAAACTATTAACTGCAAAGATAATATTTTTTTATAAGACCTGGACCGCTGGATGATACAATAGATCTTGCATATTTGTTTATGCACCAACATGAATTCAGCCTTACAAAGGCGAAACATATAGTTACTTTCATATTTATATTGATTTGTTTTTCATGCTTTAATCACTGATTGGTAAGTCTGCACTTAAACATTATTTTTTACTAGTGAATCAATTACATAAAAATAATTTCAAAGCTATTGAGTTGAAAAAAGTCCTGAATGAAGCTTGTGTCGTAATAATCCTGAGTGAAGATTGTTCAAGTTTTTGTTCAATAGGTCAACGATTCTGGTAGAAATAAAACAATCTTCATTATTTAAAAAATATATTTATCTACATATTACTACATTATTAAAAAATAACATAATATTCAAACAAAGATACTTTGGAGATTAATCAATTTATTAAATACTAAAAGCGAAGAAACAGTTTTTGTAAAAGAACATAATATTAAAGGTATTCCATAAGAAGCACTTAATAGCACTAAGGTGTTGTGATTTATATCTTATCAGTCTATGGCTCTACTGGTTGGACTAAAATTAGTTTATTATTATTAATTAAAAGCTAAAATTTGTTCATTTCTGTGTCAGTACAATTATATTTTAGTTAAAAGAAATGTGTTATGTATCCTGTATGAATTTATACAACTTGATATTATTTAAAGGTACCTGTAAAAAAATAATTATTATGCTGTAAAGTGTTGATATAAAGATATAAAATAAATTAAACATCGTTTCATTTAAAACTAAATTGTTTAGTAGTTCTTGCAATTATTATAATAGTCCAACGTGTAGGAAAATCGAAAAGATTTTGAACGCGATTTTTGAATGCATTATAAAAAAGGTATATTTTCAGAAAAGATAAGATAAATTTAGAATACATTATATTAGTGTGTTATAAGTCTATTAAAATTTATAATGTGTTAGTTACAATAACATAGTTCTTTTTCATTATATTTCCTTTTTATAAGCTTAATCAGTGTAATGTTATTACAGCTACTAATAAATTACAATTGTAATTTAAGATCCATATACAATTTATCACCACTAAAACAAGACTTTAGAATCCTCCAAGACTATAATTAATAATATTTTAGTCTTAATAAGAATAATGAATAATTATTAGGAGGAATTCATTTAACCAATTTATTAAGGAAGTACTTAATAATAAAACTACTTAAGTATTGATTGTCCCTATAATTAGGGATTCAAATTCTCGCCTGTCTCACAGATTCAATATTACATAGTTAATTTTAGTAATAACATCACACTGAGTCTAGAAAATGCTTTAACAATCAGTATACTCCGAATATTAACAACATGCCTTTTTTAAACCTAGCAACACCATCCCAAAATAATTGAAATTTCAATTTTTTTCATGAATCTACTCATTTTGAGCAACTTTATATTATGATTATTAAAAAAATTGAAATTTTGTTATAAAGTAAGTAATCAATATAATAAAAATTAATTATTAATAAATAAAAAAGTACTTATCAGAACAGATTAATTATCGCTCACTTTTTAATCGCACTATAATTAATTCATTTCAATAAAAATAATAATTGATTACAATAAACGTAATTTGACAATTTATAAATAAACCTATTCGTAGCCTGTAGCACTATCACCCTGATACTTTACAACCCCAGAAGAGAATAGCACTAGTTTCCACAGATTCGGTAGTAGATGGATAACACAAATATCTAAACATAACAGAGAGTTGGATATCTTAGCTATACCCTCAGAATATAGAAAACTCCAGAAGGCATGATCGCGCGTAGGAATGAAGCCGTTGAAATTACTCTTTTTTTGGTGTAATTTCAAGAACAAATGATTAGTATGCCACTTTGACGTGCAAATTTTGGACACAATGCGTGCTTTGTAATGACGGCTGAACGTGGTTTCTGGTGTTTTCTGTTTTCTATAGTATAGTAAATTTTTTACAGAAAAAAAAAATCCTGAAACGAATTTCTAATGTAAGTAATGATTTTTTTTATATTTATTTTGGTTTTTAGTACTTTTACTTACTCTAACATAAGGGGAGCACTTCCATCCAGCTACTCCGAATTTGCGAAATTTATTGTATACATCAAGATGCATCTAGATTATATACATTGCATGCATGTCTATGAAATAAAAAAAATATTTTGTGATATATTACGCTCTGCTTAGTTTTACACATTGGTGCCCAGACAAGCCGTCCACCAAAACATGCTCGAAAGGTAAAATAGCTAATAGGCCAAGAGCCTGCATAGTGCGAAATAAAAGAGAAGTTAATAAAAATGAAATTAGTAATCTGGCTATGTGGCTATTATTAGTGATAGTTTTATTATTAAAATCAAAGCGGAAATTCGCATAATTAAATTTCAAATTAATTGTTAAATAGTGATAATTACATTTGATTCTATCAAGTAAAATGTAGGTCCAACTGACAAGAAGCATGTAGTTTAGCCAGCGTCAGAGTTTGTACTAACTGTTGAGCCAGGTATCGAGCCAATGTGTAATACAAGCAGATCAGCCGATGTCCGTGTTGGTATAAATCACGCCAAACTTCTAGTCCGCTCTGAACTGTATTATATCTGCGCAGGGCCTGTAGGCTCCCAAATGCTTCGAAAATTAAAAAAAATAAAATGATATTTGCTATCGACAGGTCACGTGATCAAGTTATCAATCGTCTTTCCCATACATTTTCTTAGTTTTCGAAGCGGCCATGGCAACAGGTCCAGTTCAGCATGACAAGAAGTTCGTGCGTGGAGTATACCAACGTTGGGGCTAGCGTTGGAGCCAATGTTTAGCTGACGTTGGTATAAATCGCCCCAAACACCGAATCCACTTTAAAAGCATATCCGAGCGGGGTGTGGCGGAGTATATCAACATTTGGGCCAGCGTTGGAGCCAATGTTTAGCTGACGTTGGTACAAATCGCGAGCGGGGTGTCGCGGAGTGTACCAACGTTGGAGCCGATGTTTAGCTGACGTTGGTATAAATCGCGAGCGGAGTATACCGACGTTGGAGCCAATGTTTAGCTGACGTTGGTATAAATCGCGAGCGGAGTATACCAACATTGGTGCCAATGTTTAGCTGACGTTGGTATAAATCGCGAGCGGAGTATACCAACGTTGGAGCCAATGTTTAGCTGACGTAGCGCGTCTAGTGCTGCTGGTAGGGGTTGTAGCCGGCGGGCGGCGGCTGCGGGTAGCCGGCGGGGTGCTGCGGGTACTGGTAGGGCTGGTAGGGCGCGGCGGGCGGCGCGCGCACGTGGTGCGGGTAGGGCAGCGTGGCGTACGGGTTGTACAGCGCCGGCATGGGCGCGTACATGGGGTACGCCGCGGGCGCGCCGTACGGGAGCGGCATGCCTGCAGCGATAGCACACTTGTAGTAGATAGAGCAAACAACTTTACTCTTTTAAATATAGCCTGATAGCTCAACGGTAAGAGCGGTCGGATTCATCACCGAGGGGTGCCTACTTCTAATACAGTCTTTCCCGACTAGGGAATGAGGAATACTGGTCATATTTAAAAAAATATATGGCAAATATTCTTTAAAAATACACGTCACACAAAAGAGAGGAAAAAAAAGCAATAATTCAAATTACAACTAGCATGATGTGATCCTAAAAAGGTCTCCACATATAAAGGTCAGCATATTACTGTGTTCGTTTGGACACCGCGCTGATGATTCGTAATATAGGTAATCTATAATATAAAAATGAATCGCAAAAAAAAACTTGGTAAGCGCATAACTCAGCAACACCTGGACCAATTTGGCCAATTCTTTTTTTAAAATGTTTGTTGAAGTTCTTGGATGGTTTTTACGGCGAGAAAAATTTAAGATGGGGTAGGGTAGGGGTAGGTTAGACGTAGGGTAGGTGTAGGGTTGGAGTAGGGTAGGTAAGGGTATGGAAGAAGTGCACAAAAGTCAAAGCGAAGCTTGACCGGGTCCGCTAGAATGATATATAATAATAAACCTCCGTTTATCAGAAAGACGTACAGCCAAGCTAATTAGCATTTTTAGTAGTTGAAACCTCAAAAGCTAACCAAAGTCAACAACAGTCAGGACTCAAGGCCGAGGTTAGCTCCTAGCATAGGTTTTTCACTTGAAAGGGAAAAACGTCGTGAGGAAACCTGCATACCAGAGAATTTTCTTAATTTTCTGCGTGTGTTAAGTCTGCCAATCCGCATTGGGGTGGTGGCCTATTGGCATAACCCCTCTCAGAATGAGACACGAGCTCAGCAGTGAGTTGATAACGATATCACATGAGTATTAGCCGTGTTTCATAATAAATTAATATGAATAACACTCACGATAGTTTCTAAAATGTTGTAGGCACAGCTAGTAATATTTACCTTGTGGTTGCTGCGGGTAGGGTAGAGCGGAGGGCGCGGCGGCGGCGGCGGGGGGCGCGGCGGGGCCGGCGGACGGAGGGGGAGGACGCGGTGGCGCTTCCCTTTTAGCTACCGCCGGCTGGAAAATTATAATGTATAGAATTACTCTCAGACCAATTACCTCTGGACTTGTATTACACTCACCAACAAAATCGTCTCTCGTTTTTTGAGGGGGACGAGGTAAACTCACACATCGAAATATCAAGAAATATATTTTGTGTCGTTACCCACAACTATTTTTATTAAATAACAAAAAAAAAATTTCAAATTACAAATATTGGATTTAAGTCACGTGACTATTTTTTCGTATTCCTAACAGCAAACCCTTTTATTTGATATCCATATCTTGGGGGTGAATTTCAAACAGCCAGTCCGCCATCTTGGGGAGGCCGCCATATTGGATTTGTAATGACGTTTTTTAGCTAGTCATGTATTTTGATCAGAACTCAGAGCGTGTGCAAAATTTCATCCTACACGAAGACCGGGAAGTGGGTCAAATTAAGATTCCAAGATTTGTCTTTCCTACAAAGTTAAAGTGATTGGGGAGGCCACCATATTGGATTTGTAATGACGTTTCTTAGCTAGTCATGTATTGTCATAAGAACTCAGAGCGTGTGCAAAATTTCATCCTACACGAAGACCGGGAAGTGGGTCATATTAAGATTCCAAGATTTTCTTACATACATAGTTACATGTGAAGCTAATATATGCATGTTACAAAAGATCACTCACTTCACTGACAGCGTCCTGGTAGTGCGTGGGGGGAGCGGGCGCGGGGCGCGGGGAGCGGGACGCCTCCTGCGTAAGGTCCTTCAGCAGCTCGTCCTTCTCGGTCTTGCGCGCGAAGCAGAAGTCCGACACTTTGTTTTGGAACGCTACTAAAAGCTGTAGAAAAGAACCAAAATTTTACACCTCAGACCTTGATGGATGGATGGATGGATGGACAAAGTGACACTTTAAATCTATAATGTGTAAATGAATCTTGAATATGTTCCTAAGCGCAAATCTCGAGACATATGAACCGATTTCACTAATTCTTTTTTAGAATAATCCTTGAAATACGAGGATAGTTCTTACAGAGAGAATGAAAAAGAACAGACCTGAAAATGTAAAATTTTTTGTTTTTAACTCCCACACAAGCAATTCGTAATAAAAGTCAATTTGAACTTTAATTACCATACCATAAAGTTCAGTTACAGGCAGTTCAGGTAGAGTCGAAATAACCCAAAAGCACATGTCGTAAGCGACTCGTCGAGATGGAGACAGGCTCGACAGATGTTCTTCAGAATGTAATTTCGGTAGTTCTGCGTCTTTACCACCTGATCTTCTATCGCCAAGACTATTGTCTGGCCTGACCCAGGATTTGAACCCTGGACCTCATTGTCCGTGACGGACCACCACATTACCTATACCTACATATAAATAAAATTGAAAAGTCTGTGATTTAAAATAACTGTTTAAAATTTTTGTCTGGCAATCTAGTTTGTTCAGGTTATGTCTTGAACAGCTGTATTGACTTTAATGTGAATTTCACTTGAAAGTAGAGCACATTACATAACATTACATATTACAGATTATTTCTTATCCCACAAATACCTATTCCTGTGAGATTTTCAAAACTTCTGTTAGTTATTTCATTTAAAAAAAAATTATACCTGTGTCAAATCATTGTAGAACTTGACGCCCTCCTTCAAATTGCCGGTGAGGTCCTGGTACGCGTCGTACGCCGCGCACAGTTTGCCCAACACCTCGTCCCGATTGCTGGCGCCCCCGCGGGACTCCATCAGCGCCGCGTGCACCCTCTGCAGCTCCCCGGCCAAGGTCTCCTGCCGCGTCAGGGACTCCTTGGCCCTCCGCTGCAGAGGTGCCAGCGCTGCGCCCAGGGCTCCGGCCGATATCGCGGGCTCGTCGACAGCGCCATCTGCCGCCAGCGCGGAGAGGAACTTCTCGCGCAGGTCGATGGTGGCACTCTTGAGTTCCGATTCTATTGAGTCACGTTCGGATTTTATTTCTTCGACCTGGTAAAATAAACATGATTTTATATAATTTAATTATGTTAGGAGTTTATTAGTGTGCTACAATTTTGTTTAGGACTCTGTTTTGGGCACGCCCCAGGTGATGATGATGATGATGATGCCTCACAGCCGATGTCGGCTACAGCGACGTTTCTGGCTCCTCAGGTATGGGCAAGGAACTCGGATGGAAAGTTCTCTGGTGTGCTTTCCAGTGACTAATGTACCCTATTTTGGCCTTAAAAGTGCGATTACATAGGGCACAAGCTAGCACACCGTCACAGTAATTGTGTGGAATTGCGGCACGTGGACGAAGCTTAAGATCATCTCGCTTCCGATCTAAGTCGAGTCGACGTTGTTACTCAAACTCCTTTGTCTTGTCTTTCACCATTTTTCTCAACTCTGCACGATTTGTAGTCATGTCCTTCCAACGCGAGGGATCTATATTACATCGTTTTTGACGGCCTCCGTAGCGCAATGGTATGCGCGGTGGATATACAAGACGGAGGTCCTGGGTTCGATCCCCGGCTGGGCAGATTGAGATTTTCTTAATTTGTGCAGGTCTGGCTGGTGGGAGGCTTCGGCCGTGGCTAGTTACCACCCTACCGGCAAAGACGTACCGCCAAGCGATTTAGCGTTCCGGTACGATGCCGTGTAGAAACCGAAAGGGGTGTGGATTTTCATCCTCCTCCTAACAAGTTAGCCCGCTTCCATCTTAGACTGCATCATCACTTACCATCAGGTGAGATTGTAGTCAAGGGCTAACTTGTAAAGAATAAAAAAATAAAAAAAAATCGTTTTAAGTGTCTTTTACGCCCCAGGTATGTTTGAAACTAAAAATGGCAGATGAGCTATCTCAATACTTTTATATTCGTGGTCATGGTCAATATAGTTACCGTGTTCATGAGTCCGCGCAGCGTGCGCACGAGGTCGGCGTCGCCGCCGGTGGAGGCGGGCGCGTCGGGCACGCCTGCGTCGATCTCGCCGTCGCTGCGACTCAGCAGCTCGATGCTCTGCGAATTGAAGACAATTTGTGACGTCAAACGGCTTAAACATTACATATAATTTGTTAACTCAGTGTTACGTGGAGGATAAAACCAATCAGGTCTGTTTAACATTAGTAGGATTTACATTTAAATGAATAATATAAAAATTCACTAATTTTGACTATGACAATTGAGATTATGTGTAACAAATGTCAATTGGTGTCTACTGACCACCCTTCGTAGATATCATACAGTAGGTAGGTGACATTTCTCAGTTGATTAGATGTTTATTTTAATAGGTTTTTAATAAAGGCCAAATTAATGAAATGGCCAGCAAATATGCTAATTATTACTTAACATTTGTTGAATCTTAAGTCCTTATGCTGCTGGAACATCTGCATGATCACATCGGCACAAAATCTACCAGATACGCTAATTATTACTTAAAAAACACTTGTAGAATCTCATTATCCAGGGAAAGATAATGGGAAAATGAAGGCCTAGTCGTAGACATAGATCTTGGCTCAAGAACTTGCGCCAAAGGTGGTGTTTGATTCAATGATACGAGATTTAATGGCACAAGTTACTGTTTCAGGCAGCAGTAAATAAAGTAAAATTAACCTTAACGATTGTTAACCTCCGAAATAGCACTCAGAATAGAAGTAGAAGAATCTTACGTCCTTGTGCTGCTGGAACTTCTGCTGCACGATGGCGTCGGCGCGCACGGCGCCGTCGATGATCTGCGAGTACTTGGCGGCGTTGGCGCGGATGGCCTCCGTCAGCTTGGCGGACTCCGTGCGCGACCAGCGCGCGCCGAACTGCGCGCGCAGCGCCGCGTCCGCCTCCGCCTCCTCGCGCAGCATGCGCTCCGCCTGACGCACGAACATCACTCGTCATCAATATCCTCAGACCAATTACAAAAGGACCTGACTCGCTAGACGTTACCCCTCTGTCTGTCTCTAACGCGTTTATAGTAACTGTTTCTATAGTATCGATGTTTTATTTGTTGTGATCGTTTTTATCGTGTAAATAGTAGCTCCCTAAAATGCCGGTTTGTGTAGTTAAATGGCATAAAAAACATTCAACGTTTAGTTTACTAAATGATAAAGTTACATTTAATTTGTAAATATTTCTAAGTTTTTTGTATTAAATTTGTAATAAAAACTTATAGTAACTTTAAAAAATTATAGTTGTATGTAAGAACACAAAATATATTTATTGATGTTAAATATTTCGTCAGTTTAACTCGTCACCTCAAAAAACGACAGACAATTTTGTTGGTGAGTGTAATATAAGTATTTCTAATTATAATTAGATAAAATATCTATTATAAAATATTGTGTATTGAGTGTAAGTGATGTGATTGTTAGTCTGTTTGAAAATTACGTGTGTGTGTATTGCGAATCATAGTTGTGTGTAGTATAAGGAAACAGAATATATTTATTAATTTTAAATATTTCCGATGTGTGAGTTTACTATGTTCCCCTCAAAAAATGACAGACAATTTTGTTGGTGAATTTGGGTGTGGTACTGGTCCATTTGTAATTGGTCTGAGTCATTGTCAATTGATAAACGTACACTGCTGAACATATAAGCTTAACAGCTATCTCGAGTCGCCAGCATTCAGTAGCTATTGGTTTATCCGCTTGATGCCATCAGACTAGCGGAGGTCATTATGCTTTTCTATGGGGGGGTCGCCATTTCAACGTCTGAAATTGTATCTTTTTAAATTATGTGTCCATTGCCAGTTCTGCTTTAAACTCGTTGAGCTATCGGTGAATTTAGTACTTCTATGGATCTCGATTCAATCAAGCTTGCTACATTGACGGCTGAGTAAGCCTCCTTAAGAGAAGACCAGTAGTCAGTCCCCTAGTTAGGGACCATGTCTCAGATCCTTAGGTCATCAGAATATCTAGATGTAAGACTCTAACCTCGCTGCGGATGGACTCCGGCAGGTCTCACTCACCTCGGTCAGTATCTCCCTGTTCCGCTGCAGCAGGTCTGGCAGCTCGGCCATGAGGCGCTGCAGGGCGGGCAGACCGCCCTCCGCCCGCAGCGCCGCCGCCTTGCTGCGGATGGACTCCGGCAAGCCCGCCCCGCCCGCGCCCTCGGTCTCGATACACGCCGGCAGGTTCAGCGACGCCAAAATACTGTTCACAAACAATAATAATAACTAGCTGACGCCGCGCGGTTTCACCCGCGTGGTTCCCGTTCCCGTAAGAATACGGATATAATATATAGCCTATAGCCTTTCTCGATAAATGGGCTATCTAACAGTGAAAGAATTTTTCAAATCGGACCAGTAGTTCTTGAGATTAACGCATTTAAACAAACGAACTCTTAAGCTTTATAATATTAGTATTGATAAATCTGTAGAGGTCAATTCTGTACATGAAATATATTTACAAAATGACTATCAGGGGGTGATTAGTGATCGATACTGATACCAAAAATGCAAACAGTAACATTTTTGTCTGTATGTTCGTTATAGAAACAAAAACTACTCGACGGATATTAACGAAACTTGGTACAATTACTCTCCATACTTCTGGCTTCCGCCAGTGTACCTACTCATATGACTTACCAACTGTAGATTTGAAATTTTTCTTAAAATAAAAACCAAATAACTTACGTTTGATGGCCCAAACGAAAAGTATGGTGTGAGTCGCCTGGATTGGTCAACCACATATTGATGCGATCTACGTCTCGGTATCGTGGTGAAAATTGTGGTGAGGCGAGGAGAGGAAAACAAGATTGATACAGATATTGTTTAGAAGCAGCAATGTATCGAACAAACGCGCAGCCTACTTTCAAATATGAGTCCATAATGAGGGTAGACAGTGCATTATTGCATCTATGAAGTGCACGCCTCTGCCTGCACATATTTTGTAAGGTATATCCAGTAAAAAAGTGTAACCTGTTGAGCAACTGCGTAGCTTCCCTCAGCTTGTTGATCTCGGCGTTGACGATCTCCGAGCGCCGAGCGCTGCTGGCCTGCATGGCTTGGTGCACCGCCATCGGGACCAGCTTCTCAAATAGATCTGTACACAAAGATTTTCACTTATAAGGGCTCCCGAACACGGGCCACCGGCCACAACCACAAAACACAACTACCGGCATACTTCCTGTAGTTTTCATACATTTTATATGGACTCGGTTCACGCTGGTGGCCGCCACACGCTACACTACACACACTACACTACACTACACTACAATCATCGCTGCTCGCTTCTTGTGGTCCGCACCGGCCACTAAACGCCGCCACACGCCATTCGCGCGATTATGATACTACATGTATGCGTATGGGTTAAAATAAAATAGCAGCCACCGACCACAAGTGTCGACCACCGGCCACAAGTGGCTGACGTGCGCTTCAGCTGTTTTTGTGGTCCCTTCTTGCTTCTTGTAGCGGCGTTTGTAGCGTGTGGCCCGTGTGCGGCGACCCTTAGTTATTATGTCACTAATGCGTCGAAACTGATACGAAAAAGGCATAGTAAAGAACGAAAGCTATTTAAACAAGTAATACCTAAATATTGTATGTATGACGATGATGATGATGATGATGATGATGATGATGATGATGATGTTGATGATGATGATGATGATGTTGATGATGATGATGATGTTGATGATGATGATGATGATGATGATGATGATGATGATGATGATGATGATGATAACCTTGTTCTGGAAAACACTTACCTAGGTGTTTAGGAGACCAGCGTTCCTGAACAGGTAAGGCCTGTGCGACCGGCGCGCGCGACACTGGCTCCAACGTCCTCGCCTCCGGGATCCTCTCGTGGTATATAAAGTCGTTGTCTCGTATCGCAGCCGCCAGTTGTCGCGCGGCCTTCGCGCCGAGCTCATACACCGGGGAACCCTCCCGCATGGACTTCAGCAGCTCGGAGGCGATCTGCAGGCGCGCGATCTCCTCGCCGACGGCCTTGTTCGCGCGGCACACTTGCGCCTGGTAGTATTGTGTGAGGCCGCGGAATATTTGCTGTTTGGCTTGTATCTGCGTTGGAAAATCAAATTCATTAGATCATCATTATTAGTTTATTTTTACGGCCCATTACTGGACCAGGCCTCCCTCCTATATGATAGAGCATATGGAGTTAAGACCCACTAAGCTGCTGCAGTGCAGGCTTAGCGTGCTTTTTTAAAACACAAGGTTGTAAAACCAATTTCCCAAATCAAGGAATTTTAAAAAAGGTTTTTCAGGTTTATTACATTACTTACATGTTCATTTGGCTAGTTTTTATCACCTTTTTGATATTTGTATCTATTATTTCCAAGTAAGTCATCATAAACTGCAGTTAGTGCGGGGGACACGATGCGTTGCGGCGGCGGCGGCGGTGCGGTGTGGCTGCATCGTCTTAGCTAGAAATATCGGTAGCATGTCACACGATGCGCTCCGGCGCCGCACCAGACTTACAACCACCGAGACGAAACGGGGAGAGGTGAATGCGTTGCGACGACGAAACGGCACCGCTCAGTTGTTAATGCGCCACAACATTATTAACAGACTGTCTAACGCAGCTACGGCGCCGCTGCGACATAACAACATTGCGGCGCCGCACCGTTCGTGTGCCCGCTGATACGGTGAAATCTTTGCGACACGGCGCCGCAACAAATCGTGTGCCCCCGCTCTTACTTAAAGTTAGATTAGATGACAATCAATGGCTTACATCGAATTGAATATATCTATATATTTGCTATTAAATTATTAACTGAAGGATTTCTCTCCAAGAAAAAAACCAATATTCCAATAAAACTAGTCTTACCGCAGGGATCCAGTCTCTATCCCACAGCGCGCGCTGGCCGTCCTTCTGCATCGAGCGCACAGCATCCATGAACAACTCCTCGCACTGGGAGCACACCTTCGCTACCATGCTGTCCTTCATCTCGTCTGCATAAGATAAAGACGGTACTTTACATTGATTTTACTTAGAGTTAGAATTTTGGATGTGGTAGAAGCAGCGTGTAAGTCTAGCACTGAACGAAATGCGGTGTTAACTGAGCACCGGTTCTGTAAGAACACGCTCAATTTCAATGTAACTGTGTGGGGTGACGCACAAAATCACCAACGTGACTGGCAGCGTGACGGTGTCAACGCTGCTTAACAAACAACTGAGCTCAAGTCATCAAATACCTCTCCTCCAAAGGACCTTCTTCCCCAAGACACCTAACTTTTAACTTCAGCACAATAACAATCAGAGTTTCATGCTGCTACTTGTAAGGTGCACAGACAAACTTTTGACAGTGTTGACAGTTGACGGACTGTGTATAACTGAAGGAACACATAAACATGCTTGGTATGTCATCTTACTACGAGTATATCATCCGAAGCTAAACTGTCTTCTTAGACTTGTTTAACCTCTAATTTTGTTTTCTTATGTTATTGTTATTGGCACCTCAGGGGTGTCATCAGGTATAAAGGGCGAGCGCGGACGCTTTGCCTGGTAGGTCATAAAGAAATAGAAAAGGAGATAGGCGGAACAACTCAAGGGCGACTCGAACCTCTGCTTAGAGGACCATTCGAGGGTGTTTTGAGTCTATCAGTCCGGATGACTCCGTGTCTGTGGATAAAGCCACGTCCAGATGAAGTAAGAAATCGGGGAAATACCTCTGATGCACTTGTAAGCGATGACCTCCTGCGCCTGCGCCAGCATGAGCTGCGCCAGCGCGTTGAGCGTGTCGGGGTTGAGGTCGGGCGTGGTCTCCTGGTGCACCGCCATCATTATGTTGCCCTTCATGTAGTTTAATATTCCCGCTGCTTGCTATTGTTACAGACAAACAGATAAAAAAATCAATAACAAGTATTAGGACTAGTTTCTGTACCTTCTGATAAATTTTGAAGTCTACTAATACTAATATTATAAAGAGGTAAAGTTTGTGGTTGCAAGAACCAGCTCATGACTAAGTATGGGTTCGAACATAGTCGGGCATACTCCGACGTTGTATCACGTAAGTTTTAGCCGTGTTTCATAATCTATACTTAATGTTATAAAGCTGAAAAGTTTGTTTGTTTGAACGCGCTAATGTCACGAACTACTGGTCCAATTTAAAAAATTCTTAGTGTTAGATAGCCCATTTATCGAGGAAGGCTATAGGCTATATATTATAACCCTATTCCTACGGGAACGGGAACTACGCGGGTGAAACCGCGCGGTGTGAGCTAGTAAATTAATAAGTAACACTCACGATAGTTTAAATTCTGAAATAAAAAAGTTCGTGGTATTGTACTGTAGGGGTATCAATGGATCTACTGAACCAATTTTGAAAATTCTTTTACCACTAGAAAGCCACTTTATCCCCGTTTTCTCAATGGATAAATGGGAATGGGAGGGACGGGGATGAACATGGCATCATCTAGTCTAAAATCTAAATTTACGTAAATTTATGTCAAATGGCAAAAACAAAACATAAATAAGCTATGCAACAATTCACATTGGAGCAAGTTGATTTAATTTTGTGTAAGCTTGAAGATTATTTGTAGTGTGTTACGTCAATTGCTTCCTGGTTCATTACACTCCTACACAAATGAAATCAAGACCACTTTAATTTTGTATTATGATGTCACTTCCCACAGAACAATCCCAGCCTTATCTCCCATTTAGGATGACATTTAGCAATTTCTGTTAGTGTAAATGTCTAACATAGCAATAAAAGGTGAAGGGGCGTTTGTTACTATAACGTCATGTCTCTTAACAATTAAATTAATCATACAGACTGTTTGTAATGTACTATTCATCTGGTATATATATAACTTAATCACTTAATTTATTCCTTTCACTTAATTACACACAACTACTTATCACCTTACTGCTAATACTTGATTGACCCTCACATCATTCTGTTGCTCATATTATTAGACTTTCTGTTATCCAGCTGTTATAACTTGGGCCAAAATTCGAGTCTGCTCTGACATTACTACACGACCAAATGGACAGCTATTTGGTTGACAGCCAAACCAAATGTCCTTCTGTTCAGAAGGACATTTGGTTTGGCTCTAATCTAGGTATACCACAATATTATTAGGTCTGATAGCCATACGTAAATTATAATTCACGCATGTCAACAGTATACCACTATAAAGTTGCTGAGTGATTGCTAGGAATTGGAAACAATAATACAATAGGTGCGTAGTGATCAAGAAACTTCTTGATTTTAACTCATTGATTTTCCC
The DNA here is from genome assembly GCF_947172395.1 of Bicyclus anynana. Classification (NCBI taxonomy): domain Eukaryota; kingdom Metazoa; phylum Arthropoda; class Insecta; order Lepidoptera; family Nymphalidae; genus Bicyclus; species Bicyclus anynana. The sequence continues at coordinate 2,430,567 of NC_069092.1, forward strand.
AATGACTTGGAGCTTTACACTAAAGTGTTTTTATGATTGTGTGTTGATAGCATGGGTACTGTGACAGTAGCCTGTGTGACGTTCATGATACGTAATCGTGAATGGCGGTACTTTTCAGAGTGAAACGAACTGTCACCCGCACCATCCTACATGAAACGAACTGTAGTAGAGTTGTAACACAAGTTGAAATACAGTTATTTAAAAAATTCTAGATGAACACCCAACACAATACAATTTTATGCTGCTGACCATAGAGAGATAAGCTATCTATCCAACAGCCCCTTTGTATCAGACTTCCTATAAATGTGGAGGTTTTATGTTCATATGTATGATTTTTTTATGTATGTTCAGCAAAATATCTGTCAATTGTGATTTAATACTTTTTTGGGTATTTTAAAACTTTAGGTATTTTAAATGTTTCTGTAATTTTCTGTACTATTGCCGCAGTATACACATTTTTTGTTTAAATTATTGGTTAATATCTTAGCAACCCATGGATTCACTGTGCTGGTACCGGGTCCATTGCGTGGCAGAGAGAAATACTTGTGGCCAAAGGATGAAGGGTTAAAAAATTTCTTGAAAATTGATTAACACTAGATTTGATAAGCTAGGAAAATACATATATTTTTAAAGTCTTACCTGAAACAGCTTAGCAGCCAGTTTAAGTGAGTCTTCTGTGTCCAGAGGCTGCTGTGCTGCAATGGTGCTTTGCATGGCAGCCATGTTGAAAAGGATGCACATCCTCTCATATGCCAGTGAGCTAATAGCTGAAACAATAGATATTTTTAAATATTTTTTTGAAAATTTTTGTGAGCATCTGTAATATTCAGGGAGATTTTATATAGAGACTGATATAGGGTATGTTGGAAAGCTGTTGAAAATTACTTTACACTGTGATACTTTTAATATAAAAAATTAATATTGTAAATGTAAATTTTGATTTTATTTAAAAAAAAACAACTCTTGTAAAATCTCCAAGATGCTTTTATAAATAAAATAATTGTATGTATTACAACCAAATGTGAATCTTATCACATACAAATAAAACAAATATAATGGTTTCTATTCTATAGGATTTTGCCTAAAATCTGGTACATTATTTGTTGCAGATATCTCTCTCTTCTCTTCAAACATAATAAATTTTAATTGATACCATTCTGTCCAAGTGAATCATGTTTAGTTTGCATGCATCATAGTATTATCTATGTTCTATTTTGTTTATTTTGATAAAACTTTATCATGTTAAGCGGAACACAAATATATGGGTTTTTAAAAATATTTAATCTTATATTATGGACTAAGCTTTTTTTATTTATTAAGCTGTTACATACAGTTAGGTTCTATGTGTAGTTGTTCAAGAATTATGTAAGTTATATTTAATTATGTATTTATTAGAATTATGTTGGGGGGGCAGAGGGTTACTTCTTTCACTTATTTTTGATGACATGGGGGTTAAGGAGGGGGGGGGGGGGGTTTCAATGGTGATTATGTCAGCAATAGTTATTTACTATGGTAAGTCTTACTATAGTTAGTCTAAACTATGTCAGGATTAGTTATATATACTGGGGGGAGATTAAGAGCATTGCTTACTTTTGCTGACACAGGGGATTGGGGGTAAATAATTGTAAAACATCTGCTTAAATAATTGGTATACATACTAAGACTCATCCGGCCTCCAAACAAAGATCCTTTGTCGAAGGCATCCTTCCACTTGAAGGGGATCTGCACCTCCTGTGGAGGGATCTTGCTCTCCAGTGATGCCAGCTGGTCATAGTAACTGTACACACAAGAAAAATTGCTATAATTATTGATATTTTAATATAAATATTATATTGAGAATGTACACATATTGTTTGTCTACTTTTGAAAGACTCTTGGGCCTCTGTGGTGCAGAGGTATGTGCGGTGTATTTACAGGACAGAGGTCCTGGGTTTAATCCCCGGCTGGGCCGATTGAGGCCTTCTTAATTGGTTCAGTTCTGGCCGGAGGGAGGCTTTGGCCATGGCCAGTTACTGGCAAAGACGTACCTCCAATCAATTTAACATTCTCGTACGATGTTATGTAGAAAACAAAAGGGGTTTGGATTTTCATCCTACTCCTAACAAATTAGCAGGCTTCCAACTTAGATTGCATCATCATTTATCATCATCAGGTGAGATTGTAGTCAAGGGCTAACTTGCAAAGTATAAATGTAATAAAAAACTAACCATTTGACAGTGGACATTTGATAGAAAACAAGTTGGTATGGACTTTAAGCCTATATTCATGACTTTGCACCTCTGCCTCAAGGATACTAGGCTATAAATTGCTTTATTTTGGAGTTTTATACCAGTAGGCAACATCTTAACAAAATATCTATATTATTATTTTAAAGAGGCAAAGTTTGTGGCAGGATGTGGTATGATAACATCAACTGGTATCTCTTTAACAGAAAATGACATTGTCAACAGCACACCTATTGAAGAGAAAAGGATATATTGTTGAAAAACAGTGACAGTATCAAAAGTTCTCTTTAGATGTTATGGGACAAGAGATAGTAATTTTTGATGCTGCTGCTTTTGTTCGACAGTATGCCTTTTCCTCTTTGTGAGATATCTTGTGGTGCATCCTAAATCAATTAATGCTTATGATGGAAACAGTAGTAATAAACAAAAATTGGTCTACAATTGTTGGAGATATGTGAAAAATACAGCTTTGAAAATTGGTCATAACAATATGTTTGTAACAGTATACCCTTTAGAACAAATTATGGCAATGCAACACAAAAGTATTGTTGTATTACTATCCCTAATAAATATTATTATTACAACAAAGACAAGAAAGAGCTCTATTATTCTTTAATATAACTTAACATCATGTTCAGAAAACTGTAAAGTTTTCATTAAAGGAAGGACCAGCCAGCATATTCATTTAAATAGGAAGGATATATCAATATGTTTCTAGAATTAAGTAGTATAGACTCATAGAAACCAATCATTCCATAAAGTATAATTTAAATTGGCTTAACAGGGTTATTGCCCTTACTGAGTCAGTGGTCAATCAGAACATTACTTTGATACATAAACTGTTTAAGCAATAACTATCATTATAAAAATAATGAAGATGAAGATTTTAAACATAATAAAAACTAAAAAAAGTTGTCTTTGTCTTTGAACTAATGATGTTTTGTAATAAACAAAGAATAAAATTGTGCTGTAGTTGTTTACAAAGGGTGTTAATTTCTCTATGTTTAATGTGTAATATTTTTATATGAGCAACGAATCAATGATTAGCGAGTGACTCATGCGGTATTACCTGTAGAGAACATCTAGTGATGACTTCTCGAAAACCTTCCAAATAGCGTTGGTCCGAAGCCGGCTGAGCTCGTTGATGGCGTCGGTGAAGTCTTCATTGAGATCTCCTGTGTTGTACGTTGAATGGATTAAATTCTTCAAAGGTTTTATAATATCAACGTCAGCGGATTTTTTAAACGGCACACATAACAATTCAGCCATTTCTGCGAACGATTTGTGATTTGTTTGTGAAATTAAATGTCAAACGAATGTCAAAGTAAAAGATGTAACCCACAGATTAGAAATTTTGTGCATCTGCATAGAGCATAGAGTATTACCCACAGGTTAATAGATACCAATTACCACAGATAAAGTATTATATGATATATATATATAATACTTTATCTATCCTTGAAACGTAGACAAATTTAAATAGACAGACAGAAAGTGGATGCTTTCTTACATTCCCTCAAGGGATTTGACCTACCTATTCATAAAAAGTCCTTGTTTCTATAATAAAAGAGCTAAAAGAATAACACGAGTTCGAAACTGGAGTTCGAATGGGGCATGACTGGAACCTCTATTTCATTAAATTCTTTCACTGCCAACTATTTCATCAAACAAAACCGACAATGCGGGAATTTTGAACATGTATAAAATTAGTATCGCCTTGTACATATGTTTTCTGTGGTATCGCCAATAAATACAGTGTAGTTATTATAAGAATACAAAGGACTTAAACTAGGCTTGCTATCTATAATATCTATCAATGATAACTTTATACTATAGATCGGTTACGTCCCTACAAAATCACCGTAAAAAGTGATCCAAATAAAAGGCTACAAAAACTGAGCACAATGCACAATTTTGTCTTTAATTTTATTATTAATTTATGAATATATAGTTTTTACACTTCCTGAACACACAACTCGATATTGTAGACGATATTTTGGTAATATTTGTTTAAATAACGTTCGTTGTTGACCACAACTAACATTGAGATGTGGAAATTTCCTCTTTTGAGCGCTCGATTTTTCATGACCTAGTAACACATCTAACAGTATTTAACATCATTGATATCTATACTAATCATCTCGACAACAAAATTTCAAAATTTGAAAATATTATCATTTACCTACTGTCTGTTCGCGAAATAAAATTTTGCCTCAATAGTTCAACGGCAAAGAGGTCGGACTCATTACCGAGAGGTCATGGTTCGATCCCTGACCGTTAGGGTATTGTCGTACCCACTCGTAACACGATATCTTATTTCTTTTAAGGGTAAGTTACTATGCCTGACCATTCTGTATTTAAAAAAAATGGTCACCTAATCAGTCAACGGTACTTACAATCATTACCATTACACCGATTTTCTCGCGCACGATGTCGCGGGTAGAATATCTATCCTGGTCACTAAAATTTCATCCTCAGAGGTCAATAGTATAAATGTTTTGATTACAGGGTATTTGGCTTTGGTCTGAGTGGATTAACCTTGGATTAACGATCTATTTTGATTTCGCATTTTTTAGCTCTGGTTCCAATTTTGAACTAACTCTGTCAGTGTTGTCAACGGAACACGCCCACGCCTTGTTGTTGTGAATGTGAACCTTCTTCATGTGACAGTAAAATTAAAAGTATAAAAAATATTTGTAAATTATAATTGAAAATTTATTGTGAACAGTTTTTATTAGTGAACAGAAAAATGGGTATTGCAATCAAAGCCGTACCCAAAGGGTAAGTAATCGTTTGTTTTGTATAAGCAGGAACCTTTTGCCTTGTTTTTGGGGTTCCGTAGTCAATAAGTAACTATTAGCTCTAACGGCCTCCGTGGTGCAGTAGTATGCGCGGTGAATTTACAAAACGGAGGTCCTGGGTTCGATCCCCGGCTGGGCAGATTGAGATTTTTTTAATTAGTCCAGGTCTGGCTGATGGGAGACTTCGGCCGTGGCTAGTTACCACCCTACCGGCAAAGACGTACCGCCAAGCGATTTAGCGTTCCGGTACGATGCCGTGTAGAAACCAAAAGGGGTATATATTTTCATCCTCCTCCTAACAAGTTAGCCCGCTTCCATCTTAGACTGCATCATCACTTACCATCTGGTGAGATTGTAGTCAAGGACTACTATATAATAAATGTGGCACTCGGGGACTGCCGCGGCAAAGCATTTTTTATCAATTAATGCAATTATAATTATTTATTTATTTTATTTATGCAGTATTTTTATTTTCTCAGAAAATAAAAAAGAAAGTGATTTATTTACAGTTTGGATGTTAGGTTTATTTTCGTTACGGAATTTCTTGATTCGGTCGCTGCGCTCAAAGCCCGCGATAAAAGCTATGCAATAGTTTAAAATTTCGAATTCACCTCTATCTTTCTCTTTCTACAGTATCGTGTTAAACAAAGAGAGATAGAGATGAATTCGAAATTCGAACATTAATAGGTATCTACAAAGAGTTGTACTAAACATCGTTATAGAATTTAAATTATTTGATATTATATACCCTGATGGACACAAGGCGCCAGTTTGTATATGACGTGTTCCTTGTCTGCCTTGGGCAGTGTTGCTTTGCTTATAGGCGATGGTGTCCACTCACCATCTGGTGGATCATCTGCTTGCTCTTTGAAGCCTACCTATTACCATAAAAAGATATAACTATACGAGTATATCGTCATTAACAGCCCATATTCGGCTCAGACCAGATCAGATTCGAACCTATGTCCTCCGAATCGTAGGCAGAGGTCAATATCCATACATAGGTAGTAGATAATTTCACTGTTATAAGCAGACGCACATATAGTGAACAAAACATAGATAAATTATACAGTAGTTCCCGCAGGCAAAGCTGAAAGCAAAAGCTATATAACATCTCTAATCTGCGAGTGTAATTAAATTGAATACATACTAAAACTAATATAACGTATCTATATACGAAAAAGTGAAAACTTTGTAAGTCCTACCACACCTTCCTAATTACCTGCTAGCAGAACTTTCTATAATAAATTGGGTAAACACAAAAAGTTAAATGTAGATTAGTTTATCGAGCCCCAATGACGGGGAAATTCTTATTAATGCTAGATGAGTTTTACTAGCTATTAAATATTAAGTTTCCTTTCTCGTAAATCTTGTATCACAAGATTTACGTTCTCAGAAGCAACTTGGAATTGAGAAATTGTTGTGTTACCCCGATGCTTTATAGGAAAATTTCGCAAAAGTTTTAAAGTTTTCAAAAAATAAGCTTTCTCTTTTAAATATGTAATGCGAGTGTAATGTATGTGGGTTACAAACTCAGTCATGGCTTTGAGAGTCTGATATAGCGCAGTCTCCTTTTTATTCCGATATTCCCACAGGAATTCAGATTTTACTGGACTTTCGAATTTTGAAATAGGTCAGTAAACGACTCTGGATCGTCTAGTCAGAAAGGTGTGATAGTAACTTTAACCTAAGCCAATAAAAGGGGTGAGGGATGAGCAATGAGCATGTGCTGTCTTCAGTCTCACTCCACCGTAGAACCGCGCGGGGCAAACGTGAGTAAGACCGCCGGTAAAATCCACCACGTTTTAAGCCCAAACGCGATCCCCGTTAATTCTACTCAATACTGTGTTTTCTACTAAAAAAGAACATTGTAAGTATAGCTTTTCCATTAAATATTTTTATGTTAAGTGGAAAATTTTTCGTCTACACATCAAAAGTGGCAGCCGCTGTGCAAACATTTTCGCTAACTGTTGCTCGGAAATCGATACTCTCGGTGTGGTTTTGTTTTGATAACGTGTGGGTAGTGGACAGTACTGCGTGCCACTTTTTCACAACATGTTATGATTCACATTTTTTCACGTGCTTTTGCGATCTTACTCTATTATCGTGTTAACGTTGTAAGCAAAAAAATGTACTACTATACATAAATTACATTATATATCTTTACATCTGTAGTTTAATTATAATTTAATTATTATTTTTAAATATTTGCTGCTTTTAATTGAATATAATTCACTTGAATTTGTTCACAATTTTTTTTATGTTAGCTGTGGCGTCACACGGGTCTCAGCTGAAAATCAGCGCCGTGTATTATGCTTGTATAAAGTACACGGCATATGCTGAGCTGTACACCCTTTCTTTTTAAGGGTTACAGACAGACATGCTGTATTTAGGGTAGGATACTGTTTGTAACTTCTCTCTCTGAAATCTGAATCTGAATAAATTTATTTTCTTTCTTTTTACTTTGCACTTGATTTTACGCAGCGCTGTTTTATTACGTAGCTGTACGTTTACTTACGACGTAGGTTTCCTGAAGGTATCTCATCTCTCGTAAAGAGATTAGATTTTTATTAAGTAAAAACCAAGTCTTATTAATGTTTTTAATTTTTTACTGAATGCGTGAACTGAATTGTGTCCTGTTATTGTTTGGCATTGCATCTCTTGCCAGAGCAGTCGTGGCCATCGTATTAGGTAAGTTTTATAGTACAATCCCCACATATGTTATTTTTTTAGTGAATTCCTGCAAAGGGGCCACAAACTCAGCCATTGTACTAATCCGATTATCATGTATAATATTATCGTCATTGGATTTTCTCGTAATTTACTCATCTCAAGCTTAATTTTTTGTCACGTGCAAAGAGTATAGATATCTCAAACAAATAGGTACCTAAACGTTGTTATTAACAATCTATTTTTTTTTTTTTTTCAAAAAAAGCAGGTTGAAAAATGAACTTCCACAGAAAGTTATTATTTAATGGGGTTTTACAAAATAGTAAAATTGTTACAATGGTTTTGTTTTATATTTCGGTAAAGTATTTTAAATAATACACAACGCAATATAATGTTTTCATAAATATTTCTCATCTCAACTTTACAACAAGGACATACAAAGGTCGAAAATAAAAGTACTTTCTTATTGGACTGCCGTTCTACTGTATCCTTCCTAAACTATCCTTCTACTGTATACAGTACAGTGCCGTGTACAGTTTAGTGAAGAACACTATTAAACGGTAATGCAAACTCACAATTTTAGGCCTATACCTCGTACCTACATATATTTTCTGTGCCTAACCTACTATTACTATGCTATTTTTTTAACTACCTTATCTTTTATTTTTATTCTGCGGGGTAAGCGGGTTTTGCCTTAATTAATTTAGACGACCTCTCTGGCGCAGTTGGTATTGCTGTGGGTCTCAACAGAGGTCCTGGGTTCGATTCAGCACGAGCCAGTTCAGGGTTTTATAATTTCTAAATTGGCTCAGGTCTGGTCTGGTAATAGGCAAAGCCGTGGCTAGTTACCACCGACAAAGACATACCGCCAAGCGATTTAGCGTTCCGGTACGATGTCGCGTAGAAACCGGCAGAGGTACGGGTACAATAAACTTGTGTCTCTTCCAAGTAAGCCTACTTCCATTTTAGACTACATCATCACTTATCATCAAGTATGATCGCAGTTACCTTACCTTATAGACGATAGACGTCCACTGCTGGACATAGGCTTCTTGCATAAACCTCCAAGCACAATGGTCTCGAGCCGCCAGCATCCAGCGGCTCCCTGCGACTCGCTTGATATCATCGGTCCACCTAGTGGGGGGTCGACCAACACTGCGCTTTCCAATGCGGGGTCGCCATGCAAGCACCTTGGGACCCCAACGTCCATCGGCTCGCAGTTAAGGGCTAACTTAAAAATAATTCTGAGGTTACATACAGCCTAAAGTAGTCCCAGTAAAATTGATTTTTCTCACTCCATGCCCGCCATTTCCCCAATTCCACTGAAGTGGATAATAGATGGATATTAAATTGGTTTTTCAGGCTTTCAAACAGTAAAAACTTAATCAAACTCCGTGACTACGTAACTTTTAACTAGCTTTTAGAATGTTTTTTTTCATTCTTTTATAATTTACGAGTATATAGGCCCTTTTGAATTTTGGGCCATTTTACTTGATAGATCTCATTTCAGATCAGATTTCTGCTTTGTTCTGATCCTTCTAAAAACCAGACTTTCTTGCAGAACTCCCCTTCCTAATTCACCTCCCTGAAATTTTATTTTTTTTGGGATACTCACAATAAATAATTACAAGTCCGTATCTTCAGCAGTTTCTACTGGGTATGCTACGATAATCAGCCTTCCTTTTATATCCTATATATATCTTTTATAGCAATCCTTTTATACATATAGACAAACTAGTAGACGCCCGCGACTTCGTTCGCGTGAAATTGTATTTTTTACAAATCCCGCGATAATCTTGGACTTTTCGGGAAAACAAGTAGCCTATGTTCTGCTCCAAGGTCTAATTTATCTCTATACTTACCACATTTAAATAGGTAAAGCGGTATGACCGTGAAAATGTAACAGACAGACAGATTTACTTTCGCATATGTATTATTATTATGGATAAGTCAAGGCAGGTTTTTTTAGTAGATATTTGGAAGGTGAAAAAATATAATTCTGAGGAAAACTTTTCGCAATAATGATCGCGTGGTGATGTCAATCTCGCGTCGCCTGTCGCGTTTCAAAACCAACTTAGCGGAAAACCCGCCGCGAGATTTATTTTCCTTCCCTCATTTTGTTCTGCCTTCATTTCCAACGGCAAATCGAAAGGAAGTCACGCTAACTACAAAATTGCTTATCATTCGGGGGAAAAAAGGCATTCGTCGAGGATTTATTAGTTCATTATAACGCTGTTGGTTTTTTAACGACGTCCAAAGGAGGGAGAGTTTTTTTGAGGAATTTGGTACTTACGTTTATTTATGATGGTTTTATTCAATTAACAATATCACTAAAAGTTCTTCCTGCAAAGCCATGTTTTATAGGATTTTTCAACAGATTTGTAATATAAAACTTACTGCACTTCTGATAAGGTCAATGACTCAAAAGTTAAAAAGAGAGAGTTAATACAGGGTATCCCGTAATTAATGGATAAAACGCAAATGGTAGATACCTAATTATCTAAAACTAATTTAAATTATTTTCCAAAAATCCCTACAGTGATCATGTCATATATTTTTTTTGGATTTTTAAATTTTCTCTATCTTAAATCAGTTTTTTCAGTGTTACAGCTGCTGTAATTAAGATTTTAACGATCTGATTTTTGCGGATAAGTAAGCAATGTACCTACTATAATACTATTTTAATAAATACCAATATTTTATTTGTTTTGTAGAAGAAGATTTGTGTGCAATATTTTTTTCTTTCATCAAGATGTCCCGATTAAAAGTGTTTATGGAATTGAAGTGTTCCATTATTTTAAAATCTTGTGCACTTATCGAGGTTTGTAAATTGGTATACAACTTATGTCTAATCTTTGTAGTTACAAAATTGCTGGTAAAAATGTATATAAGTTTTCAATACAAGAAAAAATTTTTTAAGTATCACATCCCAACTGTTTTCTTCAAAATGTATTATAATAACTGCCCACTTGCCTAACTTTACTAATCCACAATTTGCATTTTATCCATTAATTACGGGACATTCTGTATAATAAAGACTAATATAATGTTTCTTGTAGTGACCGGAAGCTTTTGTTATGTTCTTTTAATATAGAGATTTAGTTGGCAGCATAAGTCCTGAATCACGATCTCTTTGGCTTCAACGGCGTCGGCCCGTCGTGCTATATAATATTCCCACTTCCGGGAACAAAGCATTCTACAAGCATATTTCTATTGTATAAATATACAAATGATATCGTGCAACGACTTATATCAATACTTTATACAGAAAGTGTCTGTCTGTTTCAAAATAACTGTGTCTTCTCAAGTCCTTCAAGTTTTTATAGGATGTTAATTTAACACGTTCGCTGCTGAACGAGGTCTATTGACCTCGTTCCGCATCCTACATGCGGTGCGGTTACTTAAAGAAGCTTCTTTTTAATTTTGACGGTTTGTTCGTCTAGGGTTATCTCTGAAAGCGTTGAACTGATGTCAATGGAACTTTCACTGGAAGATAGAGGAGATTGTTTTTGTCATAGAAAAATCCGTGTTTCCCACGGGATTTGTGAAAAACTGAATTTTACGCGGACCGGTAAATATGCCTTGATGGATTTTTCAGGATAAATGCATCTGTTAATCTAAGGCTAACCTATATATCTACCATTCCAAATTTCAGCCAAATCCAAATTCGTATTGCCTGTAAAAGTAACAAACATTCATACAAACTTTAGCGTTTATAATATTAGTAGTATACGTCTACTAATTATGATTATGAATATATTACTATTTTTTTAATTAATATTTTTTTAACATTAATATTAATGATTATGAAATTCTATTCTTGAAGGGGTTAAATATAAAAAGAAACTTGTAAAACTCTCGAAAGCCCAAAGTCCAACTCATTGTGTTATAAACAAAAAAAGTATCGGATGAAAGAAATATGGAAAAAACCAATTTCCACGCGAACGATTTCGTGCCGTGGGCGTCTGCTGGAGATTAATTAATAAACGCTAACAATTACTTGGTCACGAAGTTGTTTTTCATCGAACTAGGTTAGGCAGGCGTACAATTTAACAACTTTATTTCGCTACTTTTCCTTTTTTTTTTTTTTTTTTATTAATTCTTTACAAGTTAGCCCTTGACTACAATCTCACCTGATGGTAAGTGATGATGCAGTCTAAGATGGAAGCGGGCTAACTTGTCAAGGAGGAGGATGAAAATCCACACCCCTTTCGGTTTCTACACGGCATCGTACCGGAACGCTAAATCGCTTGGCGGTACGTCTTTTGCCGGTAGGGTGGTAACTAGCCACGGCCGAAGCCTCCCACCAGCCAAACCTGGACAATTTAAGAAAATCTCAATCTGCCCAGCCGGGGATCGAACCCAGGACCTCCGTCTTGTAAAACCACTGCGCCACGGAGGCCGTCAGTTTTCCTGCGAAAACTGACAGCGTAAAGAATTTGTAATTGAATTTTGATGATAAGTAAGGCTGCCACTAATTAGTTCGTAAACCAGGAACAGTTTTCGCGGGCGATAACCACCCGATCCAAAACTTGACCAGTCGTTGTCTGTGTTGTTCTATGCGGGATATAAATAGTTAGCTGCAATTCTGTCGGTGGGTTGAGGAATAGTATCAAAGTTGTAAGAAAAAAAAACTTTTTTAGTAATTTCCTCCCGTTCGAAAATTTGTCAGATTATAGTTGTAAGTTGACCCACTAACTTGACGAAAACCAATAGTTTGCTGACCGTAGAGTTGTGCAATGTCCGATATCTATACCGTATACACATAGATGTAAAAAAGACGTTCAGTGATATCTTCCCAGTTGAAAATGTATCCATGCGAAAAACTGATGGTTATAATAATGATTGTTATGGATGAAATGTATATTTGTTACTCTTTCATGTCGTAATTTGTTACTGTATGAATTTGGCTGTTATTCGGATACGATTACTGGAAATTTAATTTCACGCGAAGCCGTGAGCATTTGCTAGTATTTCAAAAACGAGTATATTCATGGGCCATGATAGCCCAGTGGATATGAACTCTGCCTCCGATTCCGGAGGGTGTGGGTTCGAATCCGGTTCGGGGCATGCACCTCCAACTTTTTGTTGTGTGCATTTTAAGAAATTAAATATCACGCGTATCAATCAGTGAAGGAAAACATCGTGAGGAAACCTGCATACCAGAGAATTATCTTAATTCTCTGCGTGTGTGAAGTCTGCCAATCCGCATTGGGCCAGCGTGGTGGACTATTGGCCTAAACCCTCTCATTCTGAGAGGAGACTCGAGCTCAGCAGTGAGCCGAATATGGGTTGATGACGATAAGTAGTCTACACACAATATTATAAAGTGGATTTATTTGTATGTATGTAACGAATAAACTAATAAACTATAGCCAAGTGGCATGTCGATTCTCTTTCTACGATCGCTAACGCTTACAAAACTAGAAAGGTGCATGGGAATGACATTTGCTAACGACAGGTCGCTCGTGATCAAGATCTGCCATTCCCATACATTTTTCTAGTTTTCGAAGCGTTAGCGATCGTAGAAAGAGAATCGATGTGCTACTTGGCTAGTAGTAGGTAATTGGCTGGACCAATTTGAAAAAAAAATACCAATATAGCAAGCTACTCTTACATTATAAGGATGTAAGTAACATAGGCTTTTCTTTTATCTACATATTCCTACAGGAATGGGAACTACACGAGTGAAACTGCGAGGTTCTTCTAGTTGTTCAAAAACGGGCATATACTTCGTGGGTATAAAATAGTGTTTAATAAAGGCGCTATGAATGTAGGCCGCGACGTGCGCTATCGGCACAGCTAGGCCGCTTATCTGATTGATTTCCATACAGCCTCAGGCAACGCAGCGCTTTGGTTCGTAAAAGATTATAATTTATTGATCTTCTACGGAATATTAAGTTGGATCCTTTTATTGTGAAGGATTTTTATTCCATTGTAACTCTACTAGTAACTACTGTTTATGTCCAAAAAATGTAAATTAAAATAAGTCCATAATACATTTTCAGTCTTAAATACTTCACAAATATTGTAGTAAAAAATTCGCATTGATATCAAATATATGTTATTTTTTTTATATTTTCTTTATTTATGATAAGTATTGTAGGGGAGGGGGATCTACTGAACCGATTTTGAAAATTCTTTTACCACTAGAAAGTTACGTTATTTACTTACTTACTTTAGTAGAACTCTAAGTAGATCTTAATAGAAAATTGCTATTTCGTTTCGTTCATAAAAAGTAGGTCAATCAAACTATTACATACCCTTAAATGTTATAATAACGTGTGCCAATCTTTTTTTGTAAATCTTTTATAATTTTTGGTGATCTCGATATTTTTTTAATTAATTAAAATTTTAACGAAATGTTAGGTAATAAAAGCTACTTTCTAGAATAACTTTCGCAGTACACCAAGTATAGGATAACAAAAAATGAAAACATTTAGTATTCTATATTCCAAATTAGTAGTAGATTGATAATCAAAACAGATGACTTAAAAAAAGTGAAAAAATGTTTTAGATCAGCGAAGAGTCGGAAAAAACTTAATCATAACTTTGCTCTTTTGGAGAAATCTATCCCAATCTTCTCGCAGTAAGTTTGAAAAACTTTACAAGCTCGGAGAAAGGTATATGGTTGTATGCATGATCGAAAAATTGTAAAAGTTTTATTACAGTTCGTTTCATGTAAGATGGTGCGGGTGACAGTTCGTTTCACTCTTAAAAGTTTGCCGCGATTCACGATATTATTACGTATTGTGAACGTCATACAGGCAATTGTCACCGTACCCATGCTATCTGAAAAACACTTTACGTACTATGTGTCTATGCCTGATTAAAGCCACTTTTCGAGGTACAACTATGTACATCACTGACTCCACTGACCCAACTACTAAAAATGTTTTGTTAGACAAAAAACTCATCATCATCATCATTTACAGCCGATGAACAGCCACTGCTGGATATAATAAGCCTCTTGCACGGATATCCAAACAAAGCGGTCTCGAGCCGCCAGCATCCAACGGCTCCCGTTGGCACGCGCTTAATGTCCTGGTTCCACCTAGTGGGGGTCGACCAATACTGCTTTTTCCGATGCTGAGTTGCCAATCCAGCACTTGCGGGCCCCAACGTCCATCAGCTCTTCGAATTATGTGCCCTGCCCATTGCCAGCTTCAGCTTCACAACCAGCGACTCAATAAAGAAAGAAAGACTCAATCTATACTAATCTATACTAATATTATCAATTGGAACGCCCATGATATCAACCAGATGTATAGACAAACGCCCCGATAAGCCCCGCCCCCCCAAAAATCCTCAAAAATTACCAAAATTAGATAGCTCATTTATCGAGGAAGGAAGGCTATATATTATTTCTGTGTTCTTACGGGAACAGGAACCATGGGGCGTCAGCTAGTATTTCATATTCTGGCAAAGCACTAAAATCTGGAACCTCATGATCTGAAGCCGAATAAACTAACCACTGAACAAACGAGGCAGTTCATTAACACAGACATTCAGACAGTAGTAACAAAGATTTTTCAATTCAAAAGAAGTTAGACACGTTTTCACGTCTCCGTAGCTTTATACTACGCAGTTCGTAGCAGCGCCGTAGAGCTTGGAAAAACAAAAAGCGAGGCAAAGAATTCGTTATTGTGCAAACTTCTTTTACGCTAGCTTAACTGAAAACTACGCACGCCTCTGGAAGCCCATTCTACATAAATTTGTTTTCCCCCCGTCCCGTCGGGCTCTCAGAGCCTTTATTTTTTTCTCTCTCAAAATCACAGGTAAGTTACGCTACGAATAACTTTTTCTTTGCTTTTACTTGTTGTTCTGATAAATTACAGTACCTACAGGATACAGAGTTAATATTTTAGTTTTACCGACAAAGACGTAACGCCAAGCGATTTAGCGTTCCGGTGCGATGTCATGTAGAAACCGACAAGGAGTGTGGATTTTCATCCTCCTCCTAACAAGTTAGCCCGCTTCCATCTTAGACTGCATCATCACTTACCATCAGGTGAGATTGTAGTTAAAGGCTAATTTGTAAAGAATAAAAAATAAAAAAAAAACTGAAGCTGCGGGGTTGGTCTTAATTCCAAATTTCGTCTCCAAGGCTATTACATACTCTTGATCATTAAAAATATGCTAAAGATGCATTTGAATATTGGTTTTATTTTGTTTATTACGGTATCACCAAGGAGAATTAAGAAAATTTTCTCGGACCGGATTTGAACTTACGCCCTCCGGAATCGGAGGCAAAGGGCTATCACGGTTTTTAGTATGATATATACCAAATAATTTAAAAAAAAACTCAAGCTTAAAACAAAGGAGACCTTGAACATATCTGCCAGAGAGATTTCACAGTTCCCGTGACCCAGAACACTAAAAGCTCTTAATAATTATGTCTAGAGAGATCATTATACATATACATGCCCCGTTTCCTCTATTATGTTCCTCTAGAGTCACTCATACACTCGGATGTCTCTCGAGATTATTCAAAGCGCAGACGTTCCTTTGAGACATTCAGTTGAAATGTCAGAAGCTATAGACTCGTATGATAATGTACGAGATTTATTAAATTTTTCTGATGCCTTCACTTATCTAGTGAATTTTTAAAAAGGTCACATTAGAGTGGCGAATGCGCTCGCTCTTGTATAAATGGAGTAGGTACATATTTTATGATGTATACAGGAATAATTGCTGAAAATGTGTTTTTTCAAAGCAAATGATAGGCAAAAACGAATAGCGTCGATAGTTACGATTTTCTGGAAATTTTTGACGGACTTGTCACTTGTGTGTTGCATTTAAAATACATTTTGCATTTAGTTTTAGATTTTAGAGTTCTCTATTAGAATCTAGAATTATTTTGTACAACTAGTACATCAAGCGAGTCGCAGGGATTCGCTGAATGTAGGCGGCTCAGAATCGTGATGTTTGGAACGGCATAAACAAACAAAATACAAAAGGCATGTGTCCTGCTGTGGACGTCCATCGGCTGATATGATAATTATAAGTAAATGGCTGACTATAAGATGCGATTTATAATCAGAACCTCAGAATAATTGCAGATGTTATATTAGAAAAACTAGCGGATGCCCGTGACTTCGTCCGCGTGGAATTTAGTTTTTCACAAATCTCATCGGGAACCATGTATTTTTCCGGGATGAAATTAGCCTATGTGTTAATCCAGAGTAAAATCTATTTCCATCCCAAATTTCAGCCAAATTGCTTCAGTAGTAGCGGCATTAAAGAGCAACAAACACCCATATAAACTTTCGCGTTTATAATATTAGTAGGATAAAATCTCAAAATTCTTTACTCCATGTTTGTTGAGGAACGCCAAACTAAATATATATTGTAGATACATTTATCTAGCATCTGAGGATATAAAGACCATTCCACTGCCAGAATTTATAAATTGTCGCGGCGTGCCAAGTTATTACACTTCCTATACTTGATGTTGTGTACATGGCGACCTCAACCGAGTATAAAGTTCATTGAAACAGGCCTTTGTTTTGTTTACATACATTACATACATAATAGGTTTTAGGGTTCCGTATTCCACAAGGAATCCTTATAGCTTCCCCTATATCTGTCCGTTTGTTTGTCTGTCTGTCCTCGGTTTAGCACAGAGACTATTACTTCTTGAAAGCTGTGATTAAGTTTGAGTGTGAACATTAAAAATGTCAACAAAGTCGTAAAATAAAATATTTCCTTACATGTAAAATGGGGGTACGTCATTCACTATCACTACATAGTATAAAACAAAGTCGCTTTCTCTGTCCGTATGTAAGCTTAAATCTTTAAAACTACGCAACGAATTTTGATGCAGTTTTATTTAATAGATAGAGTGGCTGAAGAGGAAGGTACTGACTGACATATCGATTCCTGCTCAAGTTATATACAGAACTTAAGCAGGAATCGATCTATCGATTCGTCCAGTTATCATTTATTCAATGTTTTTTCTTAAAAAAAAAACCAGCGGCAGCCCTAATATACTGCATTGCTACATAAATAATCTCGATGGGCCCATTCCTTGTACTTGAAAATTTCTTATAAACATAGATTCTCTTTTACAAAGTGTAACAATCGTGATCGATTTGCGTGTGTGGGGTCGTCCTTTTGACCCCGTTGCCCGGCGCGGGGGCTAATTGCCTCCAGCAACGCAAATCATTAATGCACCTGCATTTTGTCCACCTTACCCCCCGTTGCCCCCACCTCAGATTAACGCCTACGAATTCTGTATGTAAGACTCAGGTTTATTTTTAGACTAGCTGACGCTACGCGGTTCCACCCGCGTGGTTCGCGTTCCTGTTGGTATACAGGGATAATATATACCATAGATAGAGTGAGTGCCCATGACCTTCATCGATATCGATATCGATGGGTTATCTAACATTGAAACAACTTTTCAAATCGGACCAGTAATTGCTGAGATTAGCGCGTTCAAGAAAACAAACAAGCAAACTCTTCATTCAAACACAAAAGTAGCACGTGTCTGTACTTATCCTATACAACTGAAATAAATTTATATATAAAAACATTTAGTATTATCAGAGAGACGAATATTTTAGCATTCCATGGATTCACCGTGCATGTGCCGGGTCCATCGTGTGGTAGAGAGAAAAACACTGAGCAAAGTCCAGGACTTGTGACTACAGGATGTAGGGTTAAGGAATTTCTTGACGATCGATCAACACTCATCTTCTCTGCTCGTATTGTTGACCCTGCCTATCCTATATTAATTTGGTAAGATCCTATTAGAGAAGCTTTGGATACTCGTTCTAATATAGAACTAGCTGCACTTCTAGTGAGGCCAAGGTCTTTAAGCAAGTTATAGAGAGATTTTGCTGGTAATCCTCTCGTACCTTCTTCTACGGCGTAAAGACTAACTTCATAGTAATTTTTAGTTCATTTGTTAGGTCATAATATTTATTCACTTTTATACTGTAGTCCTTCAGAATGTTAGTCTCCCACGGCACAATAAGCTCTACAAGTACTACATTTTATATTTTTTTATTACATTTTTAAATCAAATCCGAAGCTATTTGGTTACTAAGGGCAACATACTATTGTTAGGAGATTTCATAGTTCGATTGGATAAGGGTAGTACCTAGGTTGAGTTGCAAGCGAAAAAAACAAAACAATTTTGATAGAATTTTCACTGGAAAGTAGCTAATAAATTATTATCTATATTTATCTCACTCAGATCAGACTCTTTGTTGGTAGCGTGTTGAGTCAGGATCTTCCGCCAGACTATATTATCTGATCCAATATAAAAAATATTACGAACCTACACCGTCTTTTTCTTCTGGTGCAGCATTTTAAGTTTTATTTTATAAAGTAAACCTCAGAAAATTGCCACACAATTTATCAAAATTGAATTTCTCCTCAATTACCTTTGGTGACATTCATTTTCGTAAAATAAAATAACGCCATTTTCCATTAATTTTCCTCGTAATTTAATTTTCATCTTGAGCGGCATATTCATTAAGGTGAGTAATAACTTTGCAGACGCGGCGTCAGAGTCAGCAAGTCAGACCGGAAGACCTTGATCGATGTGCCCTTTGAGCCCGTAAATATCGGCCGGTGCGTATCTATAAAATATCTGTACACCAGCAGACGCCCGCGACTTCGTCCGCGTGGAATTCAGTTTTCACAAATCCCGCGGAAATTGTGGATTTTTCCGGGATGAAAAGCCTATGTGTTAATCCAGAGTAAAATCTATTTCCATTCCAAATTTCAGCCAAATCGCTACAATAGCCGCAGCGTAAAAGTGTAACAAACATACTTACACACTTACACACAAACTTTCGCCTTTATAATATTAGTAGGATAACTCTATTTATTTGCTTAATAATAATAATATATTAAGTTTTATTTGCATAAATTAAAATTTCATATATTACTTAGAAGGCTGGAAACTAGGTGCACTAGAAAGCGCAGTGTTGGTCGACTAGCTAGCCTATTCCCTTTTTTGGCCTTTATTATCAATCTATTAAAATAAACAACAAATCAATTGACAAAATGTCATCTACATACTATAAGATATCCGCCAGTAAGCACCAGATGACATTTGTTACATAAAATCTCAAACTTAATCTTAATATATAAATGCGAAAGGTCATTCATCACGAAATTTCAAAACCGCTTACATACAAAGATGAAATTTGGCATTGTGATAGTTTATAGATAGTAGAGGTCCACTATGAACGGGTTTTGCGAGAGGGCCCGACTAAGGAGGTATAAGGGCGACGAAGTCGTGGGCGTCCGCTAGTTTCGTATATATGTCAACTAGCGTACGTCAAAGATAGTGAATTAGCCTGCAGGTCGACTCACGACATCAACTGGCAAGTCGCAGAAATTCGCTGGATCAATAATGGAAAAAGTATATTCCTAAAAATCAAATAGTTTTTTTAAATAGCAATTAAATATGGCTGATTTTATCACGTTTTGGGGTTTCGTTCAGAAACGGCTTGACTGTTCCACACTAGGACTGAAAGCAAAACCATCATCATTCGTATGAATTCTCAGATTCCCTTTTTACGATCGTAAACGCTTCGAAATACATTCCTATACATCACGTCACTCCTATACATTCAAAAATGTATAGGAGTGACGTTTGCTACCGATAGGTCACGTGATCAACTTCTCAATCGAATCTGTCATTCCCATACGTTTTTCTAGTTTTCGAAGCGTTAGCGATTGTAGAAAGAGAATTGACGTGCCACTTGGTTACAGGCCCCGTTTTAACTTAAATCAAAATTAATACACTAATTAACCACAATCTTATGATACGCGGTTAAAGCCCAAGGTGAAATATAATTAATTTCCCCATACATATTTGACGAGGCTCTGAGCTCTCAATGAAATTAGCCCAAGTAGTTAACTATTCAGTTTGCTGTAGCGAGCAGACAGCGTTTTCGAGAGCCCTACATTGTGTATGGATCAACTACAAGCACTCGTATCTATGTAGTTTATTTTTAACCTACTTGTAAAAAGATATATGCCTACGATGTATTCTCTATTATACTGCATTCATACTATACTCTACTTCTCTACAATATTCGTAAATCGTATTTATAGACGATTGCGGGCTACAGACCTGCTTTAACTTTACAGTTGAACTGTTCAGTTAAATCCTCCGAGTGTAGGCAAAACTGAGAACTGTACAGTTTTTTCTACAGATTTTGATCAAACTTTCGATTAGATAAAACTACAGTTAAAGCTGAAGGTCTGTAGCCTGCATTTGTCCAATAAATACGAGTGTAGTAAAGAAGTATAGTAGATTTCCTCACGATGTTTCCTTCATTTTCCTTCACCGTTTGACACACGAGATATTTTCAATTCCTAGAATGCACATAACTTGAAATTTTGGAGGTGCATTTCTCGGAACAGTTCGAACCTACGCCCTTCAAATTGAAGGCTGTGGTCATATCCACTGAGCTATCACGGCTCTTTATTGGAGGTACCATTAAAGTTGCTAGAATGAAGAATAATAGAGCTCTCAAAACTGTTTCCGTCGGGCGAATTTGAAAGGCTAACTAGTTGAATAAATTTTATACCATAAGGGACTTCGTGAAAAACAGTATAAACTAGCTCAACCAGTTGTTGTTCAGATTTGCCTAGCGGGCAGAAAGTTCTGAGAGCCCTACATTCTACACGCCTCAACTCTAAGTACCTACCTACCCATCTACTTTTGCATCGAGTTGTTGACATAGTTATAGACGGTAAGTTTTTTTTTCATAAAAAAATCAGTTATTAATAAATATGTTCATCAAAATCATCATCATGTCTTTAAAGACACACAGTTAAGATAGTGAAATGACTCTTCTAGCCTGACCAACTTTTTTTAGGGACGTGGTTTGAAGTTTCAGGCTGCTTGTAATGCCAACAACCTCGAACAATAAGTTCTATACATTTTCACAGGCATCGTTAATCGCGAGTTTCTCAACTTTTATTTAACGCGGTTTTTCTAGTAAATTATTAAACCAAACGGTAACTTTGTTGCAAAAATTGTAACCTATTTTTCAGTGTAAGTAAAGTTAAGTAATGAAAGTCGCCGTAAATTTATTTTTCTACTCGTACTAGCGAACCCGGTCAACCTTCGCTTTGTGCACTTCTTCCCTATACCTACACTACCCTACTCCTACCCCTACCCTACCCCTACACAATTCCTAGCCTACCTCACGCTACCCTACCCCCACCCTACCCTATCCCTACACTCTGACGTTGTTACACTAAATGTGATAAATGAAGAACCACTCGACCGATTTTGTGCAAACTTCACATAAACCATCCGAACAAAGCTCAAAAATTATAGGATAGGTAAGCCCGTTATTGAGTTATTAAATTATAACAGCATTGAATTTTATATAGTACTAGCTGACGCCGCGCGGTCTCACTCGCGTGGTTCCCGTACCCGTAAGAGTACGGGGATAATATATAGCCTATAGCCTTCCTCAATAAATGGGCTATCTAACACAGAAAGAATTTTTCAAATCGAACTAGTAGTTCCTGAGATGAGTGTGTCCAATCAAACAAACTCTTCAGCTTTATATATTAGTATAGATATAGATTTCAGAATAGATAAAACCATGTTAAATAACAATTGCCTTATCATTATTTTAGGGAATCTTAACAAAGCACTTAAAAATTAATTACGTACTAGTAGATAGTTTGAATAAAAGTCTAAAAATTTAGAATGTAGACATACAGTGAGCATTTGCAATACCAGAACATAGATTTGCTAATGCTGTAATGCGTTGTAGGCCTTAAATCCCACGGAAGTCATAAACCTCCGCCTATTTTAAAGTCAGCTTAAAACTACAATGCGATGCCACAAGCTAGTCGCAGTTCATCGTGTGCGATCATAAATAATGAAACTCGTCGTAATACCTCGCTCGGAACGATTTATTATTAAAGTCGACCGGTCGAGCGGCGGTTTAAAGCCACGCCATACGTAGCCGAGGATTGCACTCGGCCGGGACGGGACCGGGCATCGATCCAGGGCCTCCACGAACGTTCACCCTTCACCCTAGTTCACGTGTACTTACGCCACGTTTTTGATATTTGTTTTTTTTATCACCATTATCTGCCTACTTTAAGGACCCTTCAGAGCATACCTCCTTATATTATATGAGGATATATTAATTCACCACCCTTTTCCAATGCGGCTTGGCTGACTGAGGGTGATATAGCTTGTCTCATATTGCGTTTATTGACGCGGGCGCCCGCCACTACGTCTGCGTGGAATCCTGTTTTTCAAAAATCCGCGGGAACCATAAACTTTTCTGAGATGAAAAGTAGCCTATTGGTTAATCCAGAGTAAAATCTATTTCCATTCCAAATTTCAGCCAAATCGCTTCAGTAACCGCAGCGCAAAGGAGGAACAAACATACACACTTACACACAAACTTTGGCATTTATAATATTAATGTGATGACTGCGTGCGATGACTGAACGGCCGAGGCACGGGGTTACAATACTACCAGATTTCAAACTCCTAAGAAATACAGTAAAAAAATTCTTTGAAGTAACATTGCTGTATTCCTACAAACGTGATAGCCTAGTGGATATGACCTCTGCCTTCGATTCGGAGGGCGTAGCTTCGAATCCGGTCCGGGGGATGCACCTCTAACTTTTCAGTTGTGTGCATTTTAAGAATTTAAATATCACGTGTCACAAACGGTGAAGGAAAAAAATTGTGAGGAAACCTGCATACCTGAGAATTTACTTAATTCTAGGTGTGCAAAGTCTGCCAATCCTTATTGGGCCAGTGTGGTGGACTAAGGCCTAACCCCTCTCGTTCTGAGAGGTGCTCAACAGTGAGCCGAATATTTTGTTGGTTGGTTGTTAATAATTCCGGTCGGTTATTTCTCGTAAACGGTAACGACAACTTTCGTATAGTTAGTTACCTACCGTATAGGTAAATCGACCTGAATGTTTGGTATTTTCAACTTCATAAGTACCGCGTCACCTTATGCAATAGCCACGTGAAGCTTCTTGAGAAAATGGTTTTAAAGGAGAAGGCAATCTGGACAACAAATATATGTTTGACTCTATATAGGTGCTTTTCCACCAGAGATGTGCTATGCCGTAAAATCTACGCTACGATCCACAGCACGCATCCATAGTAGCCATAGCACTATAGCATCCTTTCATATAAAAAACATATCTTAGTTGAATCCGTTTCCACCAGTGCTAAGCTACGTGCACCAATAACTATGATCGGTGGATATCAAACGCATCCATAGCAATATAGCACATCTCTGGTGGAAAAGCACCCTTAGGGCCCTGTTTTTACTTTTTCGGTACGGAGCCCTAAAAAATAATTGTAGCGACTCACACGTGTAGACACTTGTCGTTTAAGTAATCGTACGTGCGTTGTCTGCAGTCTACAGGCTTAACTCGCAGTTGTTTACCCTCATACACAAATATAGATAGCCGTATGAATAGGTAGAGGTAAGCTAAGAGGTAATAAAAAACATAAACGTTAAATATTCACACAGATTTTGCCTTGTGCCCTCCTACACCAGTTACCCTAAGTAATTGATTAAATAGCTTATAGGCTTATCTAGGACTGATTGGACGTACTTAATTTGCACAGGCTTGTCACGTATTTAAAGGCGAAAGAGGCATATTGGTCATGTATAATATTATATAAATAAATATGTACTATGTAAAATTTAAACAAGCGTCAGTTTAGAGGAGTAAATTAGGAAGAGGTGAGTAGCAAAAATCTGACTTTCCTGAAATCGTTTTATTTTTACTAGCAGACGCCCGCGACTTCGTCCGCGTGGAATTCAGTTTTTCACAAATCTCGCGGGAATGAAAAGTAGCCTATGTGTTAATCCAGAGTAAAATCTATTTTCATTCAAAATTTCAGCCAAATTACTTCAGTAGCTGCAGCGTAAAGGAGGAACAAACATACACACTTACACACACTCATGTACACACACACGCACACACACAAACTTTCGCCTTTATATTATAAGTGTGATGATTTATCCATAAAAGGCAACATGATAATGATAAGCCTATTTTATTAGCATTTCTAGTCACACATTTTTCTAATTTTCGAAGCGTTTGCGACCGTAGAAAGAGAATCGAGGTGCCACGTGGCTAGGGACAGGCTAGAATACAACCCCGTGTATTATATACGTATTTCTTTGCTGTACCTAGGATGGTTCAAGATAGGGCACAAAGTACAGACTGTGATGTACATGACTTTGTGAGTCTGCGGCCGTGGATACTCGTGGGATGTTTTTCCAGAAAGCACTCGGTACTACGCGCTAGTTTCAAGAGCACTACAGACGAGGTTTTCTGCCTACATTTTTTTGTACCGCGTACGTAACAATGCTGTATGAATGTTCCATAATTGGATTATCTACAACTATAGTACATTTAACAACATTTTTTTTTCATATACCTTTTAAGGATTTCTTTCTATATGGCCATGAGAGTTATATTGCATTGAGAATCTCATAGTTTATGCAGCAGAGATTTTTAGTATGCATTCTTTTCAGAAGTATTGCTTGACAACTTCGTTCGTAACACTCAGCGATGAATGAAAAACCCACGACTGATGCACGTCTCTTCCCCGCAGGCACGATTTCACACCCGCGCAGTCTTTTCCCCTGTCGCCCGCATATCATGGGAGTGTTATCAATGGACTTGCCAGACTATAATGAAGTTTTAATTTACTTTTCCAGAAAATTATAAATATATTTTTTATAGAAATAGGCATTCAATATATAGGAAAACAAATAGGCAATTTAGAAAATTGGAATTCAAATTCAGTTTAACGAAAATAACAATTTTCTTTATTTTGCAAATTCATCACACTGAACTTCAATTATATTGTAGAACGCTGCGTAGCTCGTAGCTCCCGCCTACGGGCCTACGAATTTACATCGCTCGTTCTGCTGAGACATCGAAAGTGCTCGCAAATCTAAATGGGAGCTATTCGAATTGTGACTAAAATTACGTTTATTCAGTAAAATAATACTTAAATAAATTAATAGGTATCTTCACTTAATTTTTTACCGTTTGATAAAATAATATTTTAAAATACATTTAAATATGTGAATTTTGACATTATAATGATTATACTTCCTCCAAACGGACTTCCTGGAATAGTTTATATAAATATACTTAAATACAATACACAAATCACTATCTTGTCTAGCCCCAATGGGCACTAAGATTTTATGATGTACATTTATGTACTATTTAGTACTTCTAAATAACTTATATGATGTATAATAGTATAGATTGTTATATAAGTATACTCATCACATGAATATTTTCTAATTACGGGAATCCCTACCGGGGTACGCCGCGTTATACATATGGATACGAGAGAATATATGGAGCTTAGACCCACCATTTGATTTTTTTTAAATAAATAAATATAGTTTAATAAATACACACATCACTATCTAGTATCTAGCCTAGTAAGCGTAGCTTGTGTTATAGGTACTAAAATAGCGGATTTCATATATATTTATACACTACATATAAATACTTATATCTATAATGTAAAAATACACCCAGACATTGGAAAACACCCATGCTTGTCACACGAATATTTCCCAGTTGTGTTTCCCAGAAAGCAGGGTCACTACGCACTTGGGCGGTATCTCCTGTCTTTTAAGGATGGAAGCCTGGTCCAGTATTGGCCGTTAAAATGGACTGATAGCCTGATAATAATGATAATGTCACCTATTGCTTATGTATAAATACACCCAGACACTGGACAACACTCATGCTCATCACACGAATATTTTCCAGTTGTGGGAATCGTACCCACGGCCGTGGATGCAGAAAGCAGGGTCACTACCCACTTAGGCTTAGGGTATCTCTGGTCCAGTCCAGTATTGGCCGTTAAAATGGGCTGATGATGATGATAATGATACCAATTGATACTCAGGTCGAGTACGTCGATAGCGCCGGAGGACGTGATAGACCTCGGCGCGCCGGCTACTGCAGGCAGTCGCCTCAAGGTGAAAAGCGGCGCCGCCAGCAATCGCACCTCGCCGCCGCCGCGCTCCTCTACCGGTACTCTGTACACGCCGAACCCACGACTGTAAGTAGACCCTGCGCCACGAAAGAAGTCCCGCGGCTAAAACCTGAACAGAATCAGAATCATTTATTTGGAAGAAAAATTACATTTAGTTATACAAAGATGTTCTTACGTATTAGGTAACAATGTTTCACCATTAATAGGTAAGTAATAAAATTAAAATTAAATAAAATGAAACTAAAATTTACAGCGCCTTATACAAATGACAATAAGACCACCATTACCAAAAGATAATGAGCGCCATTAAGACATTAGCGCCGCGTCTACGGGACTTAGTTCGTGGCGCGGAGTATAGTATCATCATCCTTTTAAACATCATTAACATCGTCCTGTTTTAATAAAAATCAATCTGTTTCGCGGGTGGGTGAGTCGATTATTAGCATTATAGGCATATTTTAATGGCTCAACAACAAGTAGTCCTCTCTAGTAGTAGAAAAATTGGGACTTGTTTAAGTTAACAATGTTTAATTGTTTAATGATTAATGGGTATCAGATAATTGAATAACTAGAACCGGCAGCTTATCTAACGAGCTCTCCAAGCCACGAGGGATCTCTTTGGGAATTATGAAAGGAAAGGTCCTAGGACCTTATGATCCGAAAAAGCAAAGAATAACCCAAGACAAGTCAGGGACTGTATGTTTCTTTTTCGGTAATTAAGTAAATAATAGTGATTTGACTGTACACGTTGAGTTCCACACGAAGTCAGTTAGAAACATAAACCAAAACATCTAATTACATTACAAAATTGACCGCAACAGCTTTTTTGTTAATTTATTCTATTACCTAATATTTTATGGTATTACAAATAAATAAACATATATATTTAATCAGAATATCTTGAATCAGGTATCCGGGACCCACCGCCAACAAGAAAGGTGCAAAGATTCGTTCCAGTGGAGGCCGTCGCAAGCGACAGAAACGCGAGCGAAAGTTCACAAAGGCAGTGCCGAACAGCCGACTGTACCGCCCTGCGCCGCCGCGACCTCCTCCTCCACAACCTCTGCCACCGGGGATCTGGTCAACAACAGCGCCCACGCGGAACCTAGAGACAGCGTCGAAAGCAGCGTTCAAATTACTGCAAGAGCGGCAAACACGCCCACCATCTCTTTTTGGTGATTTGCGGCAGCCATCTTTGTCGCCGTTACGCGGTTCACCGACCCCGCATACACCGAAGCCTGGGGTCGATGCAGTGAATAAACGCCTCGTGGTCACATTGCCGGCAGCGTCCGGGTACGCTTGTTACAAGCCGAGGAGCGAGCGGCTACAGCTTCGTGCGAGACCCTCGCTGGGCTCCGGTTCGTCGACGCCCCCGGCCGCGCGAATTCGGTTGAAGACCGAAGCGCGCTCGGGCAAGATGGCCGCCACCAACAAAAACTCCACCAGTCCCGACTGTTCCGATGGAAATGACGCCTCGTCGGCTCCTAGCGAGTTCTTAGCAGAGGTAATTGTTTCTCGTATAATCCAATTCCCGAGGGAATATCCTCGCTGTAAATAATTAATGTAACACTGTGCTGAAGATTTTGGCAAAGCTGTAATAAACTGGATTTCAATAGGTACTACTAAAGGCTTGGGAATGTTGACTTAACATTCATTAGGTATGTAAAGTAGGATTCATACCTCGATACATAATTAAAATATGATATTGACCGCTAAATTAACAAAGTCTTATACATGCATGACGTTATGATCATATCTCAATTTTCTAAAAATTGTTTGCTAAAGAAAGTACAGAAAAACACATAAAATCTCGTTTGATTTGTCCAGTTCTTGTCAGCAATAATGCGGCGTCAGTACGCGGAGGCGCTGAAGTACTGCCAGCTCATCCTGCAGTACGAGCCGCACAACGCCACCGCGCGCGGCTTCTACCCGCTGCTGCAGCACAAAGTGAACGCGCACGCCAACACGCACCGCAAAGCGCAGAAGAAAGGTAATACTTGTAAATAGCAACGATACGTTGGAGAGGTCCAATTACTGCCGGCTTATACTGCAGTCATTGCACTGCATCACTTTCGAGTGCAGCCAAACATAGATACCAGATAATCTTGTGCTTGGCGCTGGTTTGTTCTCATAGTGGACGCACACGCCAACACGCACCGCAAAGCGCCGAAGAAAGGTAATTAGCGATAATGCAGTTCGTGGAGACGTCAAAGTAGGTCATCATCATTATCATTATCAACCCATATTCGGCTCACTGTTGAGCTCGTGTTTCCTCTTAGAATGAGAGGGGTTAGGCCAAGGTGGCCTGATTGGCAGACTTCACACATGCAGGTTTCCTCACGATCTTTTTTCTTCACCGTTTGAGACACGTGATATTTAATTTCCTAAAATGCACTCAACTGAAAAGTTGGAGGTACATGCTCCGGACCGGATTCGAACCCACACCCTCTGGAATCGGAGGCAGAGATCATATCCACTGGGCTATCATGGCTCTCGGTCCAAGTAGGTACTGTCAGCTTATTCCGCAGTTTTGCACAGTAATTTTGTGAATCAGATTTGAGTGCAGTCAAACTTCAAAATATTTTGCTTGGATGCGGTTTGTTTTGGGTTGTATTTCATGTGACAATGTGTTTTACAGAGGAGACGAGCTCCGAGAGTGAGGACACCAGTCCCAGAGCCCGACGTGCTTTGTCAGACGCGCAAGGCCCACAGGTAAGTATTCAAACACACTGCGTAAACTGTAAAAATACATGACCCAGATCATGTTTTTTTAAATTATAACATCAATGTTACAATTAACTAAATCTAATCTCGAAGGCGTACCCCGTAATCCGTACCCTGGTATTTTGTCAACTGACATCGTATTTGAACTATAAACTGCTTGGCGAGAAGTCTTTCGAACCAAATGTTTTTCCAGCCCAAAAATTTAACAATGTTTTGAGATGATGATCGTCAGTCTTTTGGGTTGAGAAGGCATTCCTTCTCAACCCAAAAGACTGACGAATTTTTTTTCTGGCACGGGTAGTTTATGCAGTAAAAATCTTAAAGTTGCCATTTTCACTTCTTATGGTTGTCAAGAGTGTAAATAGACATTTGTACACGTAAAACAAATGGGTTAAGATAAAAAGATTTTACTTAAACGATTCTAACCATGGTAAACGCAGAAGCCAGCAGAAGTGGACCCAGAGACGGAAGGCTCGGCGGACGGTTCAGGGTCTGGCGAGGAGGAGATGGAGCAAGGCGCGGATGGGTCGGGCTCGGCGTGCTCGTCCCTCGAGCTGGACTCCGAGCCCTCGCCCGCCTCCCCCTCGCCGCGCACCCCGCGCACGCCGCACACGCCGCGCCGCTCCGAGCGCGACACCACCGACCCCACCGACACCACCACCACCGACCCCTCGGACAGTGAGTACCTACTATGACTACTTTAATTAATTTCGTCGTCATCAACCCATATTCGGCTCACTGCTGAGCTCGAGTCTCCTCTCAGAATGAGAGGGGTTAGGCCAAAAATCCACCACGCTGGCCCAATGCGGATTGGCAGACTTCACACACGCAGAGAATGAAGATAATTCTCTGGCGTGCAGGTTTCCTCACGATGTTTTCCTTCACCGATTGAGACACGTGATATTTAATTTCTTAAAATGCACACAACTGAAAAGTTGGAGGTGCATGCCCCGGACCTGGTTCGAACCCACACCCTCCGGAATCGGAGGCAGAGGTCATATTTACTGGGCTATCACTGCTCAGTACTGCTACTGCTGTAATTAATTTACGCAGCAGATATATTGCACAAGTGTGCGCAAATACAGGTGCACTCTCTTTTCCCTTACTCTAATAGTCCGATGGACGGCAGACCGACACGATTGGTGAAAAATTTAGGCGCAAGACCGACGGCATTACGTGCTCTCCGAGGCACGGGGGTGTACCAACACCGTCAACTTCAGGGTTCTATAAGAGTTTTCTTGTAAAAATCCTAATAACGTATCATTGTCCGGAGCTAAACGAGCTAACTGCGGTGTCTCACTACACCGCAAGAGACACCGCCGAAAGGGAGTCTTCACCTCGCGAGCTCCTTCTAATGGGCAAACCACAGGCACTTACGGCGACGAGATGGATACCGCACTTACCCGATTCAACATCGTCCCAGCTAGATAACATAGTAACTGCACAAACGACCCTGAAAGAGGCTGAAAGAACATGACCGGGGAGCAAGATCCTTCGCGTCTTACCCAAGCAAAGAAGCTAAGAGGCCTCGAGGTCCGTACTTCCATCAGGATTTCATCTGAAAGGAGATGACTTGATGAAAACAACCACCACAGTAACACAAGGGTAGGCACTTATTTGTATGGAAGTGAATATTTGATTGATTACTTTTCGTGTCCAGGCGCATCGTGGCGCTGGGAGAGCGGCGGCGAGCGCTCGGACCGCGACGACAACGGCAACCGGCCCGCGCCGCACACACACTCGCATCACCAAGGTGACACGATCTAAGCCAGTGGCGTAGCTTGCCTTAGAGGGGCCCTGTACAAAAATTAGTTGGGGGCCCATTAGACGAGTGGCAAATCCAGAAAATCTCACTAGCAGTTTTTCCGGGAAGCACCAGATTAAGTGTGATTTTGGATTAAATTTTACAAATTTTTCACATTTAAGGGATCCCATATACGGCGGCAACTATGCCCCTAATATAAACTGCCCTCAGAGAGTTCAACATTGTCTTCTTCTCGGGACTTTTAAAAAAACACTGGATTATCTTGGCTCTTATTCTACCCACGACATTACTGAGGTATTTTAGAAAATCAATGTCGCAATTTATTATTAGATACTGCTAGTTCTTTTTACTCAACTGATTTAAATATATAAAACGATTAAAGAGAAAGATTCAACTCGTATTTCACAGACAAGACTAATAAATATAAATTAATTAATATTTGGTTATCATTTCGTTCGACTACAGGTGGTGTAGACGACAAGGACGTGGAGAATGACAACGCGCTGCTGCCGCCACACTCACATCTCACGGTTAGTATAAAGGTCGCCATTGGCGGTCAATTATTCTCACGTTTCTGAAAAGCAAACGGCAGTACCCACGCGGCATACTATACAAATCATGTACGCAGTGACCAGCACACGATCAATTATAGTCGTGGGTGCTACAGAAACGTGAGAATGATTGACCGTTTGTGGCTAGCATAAGCTCGGTATTTAACTCTTATATAGTTGGATGCTATCTTTATGACGTCTCCGAAATGAGGTGCGGGTGACCCTTCGTGCAGGTATATATTTTTTTATTATTATTCTTTACAAGTTAGCCCTTCGAGTACAATCTCACCTGATGATCCGACTAATCAGAGTTTAAAAATTCCTTCGCCAATGGAAAGCTGCATTATCAGCAAATAGCGTATTCTATATTTTAATCCCGTAATCCCATGAGAACGTGAACTACGCGGGTGGAACTGCGGGGCGTCTGCTACTATTAAGAAAGTCTTCCAAAAAAATACGTTCGGCTGTATGTATGTTTTTTTATGTATGTTCGGCGATATTTCCGTTATTTGTGGACCGATTTTGAAAATTCTTGTTTTAAACTTAATTCTTCGTATTTCTTTTCATGCATCTAATAATAATGTAAAGCAATGGAATTCAATAGTTATTTGATACAAATAAAATAGGTACCTACCTACATTCGATTTCTACTTACTCTTAGGTCTAAGGTAGATCAACAATGTTGGAATTAATGATTTTGGAATTTTCCAGAGTGAGTCGATGTCGTCGCTGCAGCGATTGCGTGCTCAGTTCACGTGCTCAATCAAGTGAGGTGTCCTACACATCGCGAGGTGGGTTGTACCCACCCTGTCACCTCCGTGACCCACCCGCTCTGACTACGTCCACTCGTCCGTCTTGTTATGTTTCAAATAATTTCGTTTTAGTCTTGAATATTTTTGTTTGTTTGTGTTAAATGTAAAGCTAAGCGCGCTTTACCGATTTCGATCGTTGTAAATGGCCAAAAAATTAAATCGCCTCTTTTAACCAAATTATCTACCATTAATTCAAATCTTATTGAAGTGAACGTAAAATATATACTTAGATACAGACACATCATACCTAAATATCCATTTTTGTAATAATGTTTGTAAAATAATTCTAAATCGGCCTATCAAAATCGGTCATGTTTGTTAGCACGTTGTCACAATGTAGACACATCTCTTTTATACCAATTTTATTTTCATAAAATAATATAAATGGGCCAGTGATGACTTGACTTTTGTAATTGTAGATATATAAGTTAATAGTATGTCAGCACCTTAAAAGTTTACATCTTTAATTATTAGAAATCATGTTCTGAGTCGTCTGGTACTTAGTTTCGTAGCAACTCTTCGCCTTACATCGTTTCAACTCTCTTGCCCTTTTACTTGAATGATCGAGTGCCAGGACTTTTACCTACTAGCACCTAAACCCAACTCCATAGTTTCTTACTATAGGTACTTACAAGTAGCTATGGTATCATTATCTGACAAATTTTCAATATATAAAGAATTACGAAAGTCTGGCCAAAACAGGTCCTCACTCTTAAATAATAATAGATCAGAATTAGGGTTTTGTATAATAATATAGGCCTATCGAAGGCCCCTGACATCTAAAATATGAAATTAATGGAATTGTTAATAAATTGCCTACGTAATGTTATCTGATGTTTTTACTTTATTTTTATATGGCTTACTAAATAAATGGTACTAAATAACTTTCAACAATATTTAGACTAATTAATAGTTTAGCGTCAGACCAGATACATCTTATATTTTACTATTAAGAGACCTATAATCCCTGTACTGTGCTATTTTTAACCCTATTAGTTAAATTTTGAGATGCTAAGTAATTTCATAGTACTAGTAGGACACAACCTTAAACACAATACGTCTATATACTAAATTATTGGAGTAATCGTTGATTTGATTGAATAATTGATATGATTGATTATTATTTTTACTATCTTATCGTATTAATGATTAGTTTATTGATTATTTTAAAGGTTTAAAGAGATAATAAGCTACAAGACTTATTTTATCACTGAATAAAAAACGGAGTCTCCTGAGTATGAGTATATACCTATTATGATGTATTCGGATGTAAAAAAAAACCTCTTTATATTGATGTATTATCTAGTAAGACTAAGTAGTCGAAGATGTACAATCGGTTCAAGGACCGATTAATGCACCACATCGCAGACTAAAATGTAATGTGCGTAAATCTTTATCAATATAAATGTTGTTGAATTTAACTCCTAGTAAAGTGGACCTAACTACGCCGCGGCGGCGTACTACCGTCGCCGATGGTACATATCTGTGTGTTACTATTACTGTATCGTAGGTTACTGTTACTGCACAAGTTAGTTAAGAGTTACTTTGTGTAGTAAGACTTTTTACGGCTGCATACAGTGGGCGAGTCGAGTAGACTTAACAGTTGAATTCATAGGCGTTGTAGGGACACCCCCAGGGGATCATTAACTCGTTGAGTGTCAAATTCCCAAACAAATAGAGGATAATTTCGACACTCAGCGGCTGAATGATCCCCTGGGGGTACCCCTATAACGTCTATGAATTCCTCTGTAAGAAACATCACTGTCAACTTTGTATTAGGGTTCGTTAATAGTTGGGAGAAGCAGAAACCTGCTTGTTGTTGCAACTAATTTTATCAACAAGTGCAACTTGCAACTAGAGTGGCGACATCTGTGCAGAGTAAAGTTATAAAATTGCAACTTAGACCAGTCAATGTTATTATGCAGGTACCGTAGCAGAGTTCTTACTAATTGCTTGTCGAATCTCAAAGTTGTTGTTACCCCTACTGCTGTCAACGATGTCACGACAAAATAGCATCGAAGTCTTATAAACTTGACAAAGTAGGTAAGTTGTAATCAAACTACAGGAGGTCTATTCTGCAACGATGTTTTGTATAACTCGCACGTGCGTGTTTCGAATTCACCTCTTTCTGTCTCTTTCTCTACTATCGTGATAGACAGAGAGAGATAGAGATGAATTCGAAGCTCGCACTTGCGATACAAACAACGTTACAGAATAGCCCAGCTGGTTTGTATTGACGTAACATCGTAGGCCCGTAGCCTCGTAGACAGGAGCTACGCACCTTTATAGTAAACAGATGCTTTGTGTCCAATAAAATAATATTGATTGATATACACATGGTGTGAATCTAATACGAATCTATGATAGTGCCTATCATAGTTCAGTAAAGTAAGCAACCACGAGTTGGGGACCATGGTGGCTATGAGAGTTTGCATATTGTCGTCGCAAGTGTCGAACATTTACGAATATGTTATATTTTCTTCGGAAAAATATGTGGAGTAACCGCCCTACTAGACAGTAGACACTTCTTAGTTCCTAGCGTCGTACTATACATCCATCCGCTAAAAGTGCAATCTTCAACAGTGGTTTTGATGGGACGGTTGCAATGATGTTAGAAGAAAAGAGCTAGATAGATATGCGGATTGCAAGTGACACGCTAAAACTATGCTGTGTGCCTAGTGGGAGTTTTTAATATTTCCATACTGTTACTATCACGTTGACGTTTACGCAAATTTATATGGAATTGAGACAGTTGTGCAGTAGTGCCACTAGATGGCGCTGTTTCAATTCCTTTGAAATTCGCGTTTACGTTACGTGACGTTAACAGTATCAAACTGCCACTAGGCCCTCTGATTAGCAAACCTAAGCTCAGTCGCCGCCATAGATGATACATTATATGTCGCCGCACTGTCTTCGCGCTGTT
Organism: Bicyclus anynana; assembly: GCF_947172395.1. Lineage (NCBI taxonomy): Eukaryota > Metazoa > Arthropoda > Insecta > Lepidoptera > Nymphalidae > Bicyclus > Bicyclus anynana. The sequence goes on from NC_069092.1 coordinate 2,466,056, forward strand.
GACAACGCCGGTGAAATTATTTTTATGTGCCAACTGCCACTTGTAAACATCGAATGTGGTTTATGTAACCTCTTTTTTTCTTCTAACATCATTAGGACGGTTGCTAATATAACTACGTATTTTATGCTTGGGTGATTGAAGGTTTGGAGCTTTGTAACTTGCTATTTTTCAAAGCCACGATCACAAGCAAGCACTACATTAGACTCGTCCACTGTTTGCAGCGGCTTCATAAAAATGTATTGACTGTACCAACTTGAATTAGAAATTAAACGATTAAATGTAATAGTACCTACACTGTGGCGGTCTCCCCCACGCAATATCTCACGTACCTATTTAATATAAAAAAGTTTTATGAAATATTTGCTCATCTAGTTATGTTAGTCAAATTACCAAATCCAAAACTGTTTAAAGCAAATTAACTCACTTCACAAGTTCGGAAAAGTTTTGTTTGCAGCGCGGAAACATCGTGTATAATTTAAAACTTATCGGCTAGCGTAGAAAAATATTTTAAATTTTGAACACGACGAACAACGTAACTTTTAAATATGGCCGTTTTCTCTTTGTCTTCGTTGTTAGTGTCTTTGTGAGTTTTCTGTTATGTTATCCATTTGCTGTTTGTCAGTAAATAAAATATATTAACTTTCGCAACCTGAGCTTTTTCCGTATTTTATAATTATTACATAAATAATACCTACCAGTTTATTTTTTTTGCGTATATCTACCTACGTTTCACCAATTTCACAAAGATTAAGATTTAAGTCCGCCACTGTGTTGGTACCTAGAGATAGAGAGTATTATTGTAACTATTACTTGTAGGCACGCGCGCCATTTCTTCGCTCCGTCTGATTGATGATGAAAAAAAACAAACTAGTAATTGATCTTACAGTAACCTACATTAGGTATTTGGACTATTTGGAACAGTATCTAATATCGTAAGACCTGAAACTGATTCGAATACCTAACTGCTACAGTTCCATTAGGAAACCTAAAACAAATATACCTTTTACAATAGATACAAGATAATACAAAACAGACGGAGCGAAAATGAAATGTCAAACTGCCTCCGCTATCGCAGTGTCTTGTGACATCGCTTTACGGTCCGGGGTTCGCTGCGTTCATTTTCCATATCCAGGCACCATTTAGTAAACATATACCTTGAATATAAGAGACATGTTAAAAAAACCTTATTTAGGTATCTAAATACTACAATCAAGGTGACACACAGTTATTCTATGTTTATGGAGGGTAGAGGTAATGTTAACGAGAAGTTTTTGTTAAAAACTGTGTGCTGTAAACGATGAAATTGTGGAAATTTGACCGGAAAGGTGAGAACTCATCTTTATATACACGTATAAAAGAAAGTCAAATTTGTTACAACACTTATAACTCGAGATTTTCATGGTTTTTGATTCGTTGGATTTGTCTCCGCTCCAAATAGCAGAATACATCTTACAAACAATGAAAAATGAATTCAGGGGTAGGATGGGGTAGGGTAGGGTAGGGGTAGGGTGATGGTAGGGTTGGGATAGAGAAGAAGTAAACATAATACAAAGCGAAACTTAACCGGGTTCGCTAGTTAATAACAATGTGAGGATTAGAAGTATTTGTTAATGAACTTAGAGAGAGTGAAGTAAATATGCAGAGTAAATATGCAGAGTAACTTTTACCTTCCATAGTCCGAATATATAATTATAGAATGGGCGTAGACTATAGATCGATTCTCTAATATCTACCTATAACGTAATAATTGTAAGTTGATTTAGGTTTCTTTATCCAATTAAATAAGTTTACCTACTTGATAAAAACAATAGTAGGTACACTTAGGGTAACGCAACGAATCCCGCAATACCTATTCGCGATAGTGCAATCGTTTTGTATGAGCTGAGTGCAACGAGAAGACTGAATGAAGTGTTGACTTGTTTTTAGAACAACCGATTCTTTTCGATATCGTCGACGCGTGCGCACCTCTAGTAGCTATTAAGCCCTAATACGTCTCCATAAACAAACTGGTTACCTATGTATTTATGTAATGTACCTACATTTATCAAGATAAAAAAAACAAAATTCATTCAAATATTTCATTTAGGCTTAGTTTACAAGCACTTTTGAAACGTCAAGTTATGTCATGATTTAATGGTGATAATTAAAGTCGAAAACTTAAAATTAGGTTTACGAGGGTTCCAAAGCGCCTCGGTTCGAGAAGATCACAAAAGAAACTCAGTCAACTCAGATCTTTAAACACATGCAAAAATCATTAACTTAAGGCGGATTAACATTTGTCTGTCGTGTCATTTGTTTGTGTGACGTCAGACAATTATAAATCCGGCTTTACACACACCTTTCGTAATCAATCATATTGCCTTGAATATCTTTCTTTTCTGAAAACATTACTGATGGAAGTCAATATCTTTTTTATATCCAATAACTGTCAATGGGCGCTGTTCTTTTTAAATGTCATAATAAATGTTAAAAGGTCATCACATCATTTATCTGACTCGTTCTTCTTACCCTGGTCGTAAAATCTGTGCATGCGACTGTATTCAATTATCTGCTTAGAGGTGCGCTACGTTGTCAACTGTTCCTTAATATATCTACATTTATATAGATTTAAGCGTGACGTAGCCAAAGGCTTAGTTGTTTGAACTTATATTTGAGTAGCTCTGTATTTTAATACCAATGAACACAGCCATGGAATATTACTTTTCCTATTCCTTGCTTATTGTTCCTTGTCAGCTAATCTAGCAAGGAATAGGAATAATCTGCTATATACCAGGAGGGGTTAAAATGTGATCAACAGCATATAAGTATCTGCTGTATAATTTGTGCTGACATAAGGGATCATATGTGCATTTTAATCGGATAAGCTGTGTGCATTGGTCCTTATAGCGCCGATTTTAAACACTGTTTGTAACTATAAAATTTACTACCTAAGTATTTAAAAGGAATTTGAAACATTGTGTGACATTTGGGATAGTATTGTATCATTTTCTTGTATTTGAAATGAATGTCAAAATGTAAAGTATTAAATATTGATTATTGTAATTAATATATTTCTTATAATATTTTTGTTGTATCTAGATGAAATATTAAAATTTGGTGTGACCGCACTGATATTTTATTTCCTAAATCGTTAACAATTCCCTTCACAATTATAATCTATACTAATATTATAAATCTGTAGAGTTTGTTTGAACACTCTAATCTCTGGAACAATTCTTTCAGTGTTAAACAGCCCATTTTTCGAGGATGGCTATAGGCTATATTATCCCCGTATTCCTACGGGAACGGGAACCACGCGGGTGAGACCGCGCGGCGTCAGCTAATAATATCATAATCGTCGTATCAGACGTCCACTGCAGGATATAGTCCTTTTATAGGGACTTCCAAACATCACGATACTGAGCCGCCTCCAGCGAATACCTGCGACTCGCTTGATTTCAATAATATGATAAAATGTGCAGACATCAGCCTTTGATTAACGAGAACTGTTAAATACTGGAATAGGAAGATAAAACGTATCAACCAAATAAAAAAAATAGATGAGTTTTTGACAAACCTAATCTCAAAGGCAAGTTTGAGGTGTTACGCAGAAATGTGGGAATGGTGGCAGCACCTCTAGTTAGAGCATCCAACTCTTGTAGTCCGATGGGTATTAGACATGGACACAAGTGGAGAGATACATAGACCATCAAATAAGGGTAAAAATTGCTTCTTCGTATTACCTAAGTAGGGGCCTAATTGTCTAACGCAAACGATTGAATTTGACAGTTGAAATCGTACGTTTTTACTTGTCAAACGGCTATTTCGGATTGTGTAAGCCAATGGAAAGCCATCGGTTGGGCATAGTTAGTTCATTACGATTAGATCGTTATTTTTATACGAAGAGTGAATGATTTGTTAAGATTTGACAGTTATTTGCGATTGTCTTCGAATTGTGTAAAGTTTTATGTTCATGGCTTATGTCAAAAACTTACGATGGGTCTTGAGTCACCTTTGATCGTAAAACGGACAAATTGTGGATGTCCAAAATTCCAAAATAATAATTTATATTTTATTAAATATCTAAAATTAATATTTTTTTCCATTCTAAATCTCTCAATTCAGTCTCTCCGTCCACTGTTAGCATTTTTAGGACGAAACTTTGCGAAGTGTTTTGTTTGTAAACAATGAACTCTGTTAAAAAGAGTAATAAATAATATATTCTTTGCAATGAACCTATAAAGTCAAAACAATGAAGTTAATTGAGTGCTATTAATCGATTTATATAGGATGCTGAGACTTGGACTCTGAGAGAAAGTGAGAAAAATAATGTACACGCTCTAGAAATGAGTTGAAGAAGAATGCTTGCATATCCTGGACACAGTCTCACTCCTCCAAGAACTGGGGATCAAACAGCATCTTTCTTCCAGCATCCAATGTCTTCTTACACACACTTTCTTTGGACGTACCAGAGAAAGAGACGATAAGTCCATAGAGCGACATAAACTCACTACCTACGATATTTAATACCATACCATGTTTTAGATTTCTGCGACATCTTGCATGTTGTTGTATCCAATGTGTTGGGATCTGTGTTCCAGGGCCTATGTGTGTGGTTTAGTTAAGTTTGCTGGTTATTAAGCAAAAAGGAATCGAATTTCATTTTTAAAATTATGATTATGGCGAACGAACTCTTTCGTCATCGCTCATAGGTACATTTACATTTTCCATTGGTGCATGCCCACCCTAAGAATCCTAGGATTCTGAGCTACCGAATAGGAATAGGAAATAATAGTAGATAAGCCAATGGGTGGGAGTAGAATAGGATAGGAATAGGGAATGAGTCAAAGCGAAGCTTGTCTGTCTGCTATATTATCTTAGTACACAAACTACACTTACATTGAGACTAAATGTTGATGTGTGTATTTTATAATATGCTCAATGTTAACAATTTTGCTTTACAGGATATTTGGAATATGCCCTATAACTGCAGACTCCAATATTGCAAAAAGCACCTGCAATACAGTGGAATAATATATTGGTGTGCTGAAGAAAAGATGGCAAAGGCTTTTAGCTGATAGGACATTGTACTGATGACCCTGTTATCTGGTCAAATCATAAATGTGTGTGTATTATCAAAATATTTGCATAGATTGTGAAATGCTGATGATATTTGAAAATAAAAGAATACTTACTTCGCTGAGTTTGTTTTTGTAGTCTTTTCCAAAACTAAAGCTTTCAGTTTAACATTTTACTATTAATATTTTTTTTACCATTACAATAATTAAATAAATTATTCAAAAAAGTGTAGTTGTAAAAAATACATTTATAATACCTGTGTATGTTCACCCCCCTGCAGTTTCACCCACATAATTCCTGTTCCCGTGGGAAGGAATACATGGCCTATAATACTCAAATGTGGATTTTTATTGGTAAAATAATCTTCAACATGGGTTCAGTAGGTCCAGTGTTTACCCCTACAATCTCACAAACTGTATCTTTTTATTACAGTATCTTGACTACTAGTATTCTAAGAATTATGAAAATGACACCTCTGAGGGTGAAATAGGGGTGGAAGTTTATAAAAAAAAAAATTTTTTAAGTTTATTTATTATAATAATAATAAATACAGTAAACATAGACTTTCAGTTAGACATTTTTTACCCTGAAACCACAAAGCTTAAAAATAATCAAATATATACTTTTCATCCAAACAGTAGGCCTGTACAGTACTTGCAGACACTGTTTTGATGATTAGTATATTTTCTTAAATCAGAAAAACGAGTTTTACCACATTAGAATATAAATCTGCTAAAGCCTAACTAGCTACTCCATAAAGGGGCCAGACTAGACACTGAGGGATCATGGATTCAGCCCTGCCCACTGTACTTGACAACATATTGGCCATACTTAAATGTTAAAGCATGTTTATTTATAAATATGTTTTACCGTAAATAAATTATTACAGATGCTATCTTTCTAACAGCTAGCAGGATAGGTACAATGAAGTTACATACTAAATAATCAAATATATTTTATAATTAACAAAAATGAGTAAGAATATAGATGGATGGCTGACATAGAGAGCTCCTGGAATTAGACACACACAAACACCACATTTTTCTTAAACTGGCTCAGCTAGTCAGTCTTGTTGTCAAAGCACTCATCTTCATGTCTTTGAGTCAATATCAGTGGATCATCATAATGGTCTGTTCATAATAATCAATTTAGTCTGAAATTAAAAAAAACAATTAATATTTCATACTAAAAGTTAGATAGAATCTTTGAGAGGAAAACATTAGCAGTGGTGTCCTGGGTTTGATCCCTGGCTGGGCCGATTGAGGTTTTCTCAATTGGTCTAGGTCTGGCTGGTGGAAGGCTTCGGCCAGTTACCACCTTACTGGCAAAGACCTACCACTAAGCGATTTAGCATTCCGGTACAATGCCATGTAGAAACCAAAAGGGGTGTGGATTGTCTTATTACTCCTAACAAGTTAGCCCGTTACCATCTTAGATTACATCATCACTTACCATCAGGTGAGGTTGTAGTCAAGGGCTAACTTATAAGAATAAAAAAAAAAACCATACAACCACATTTAGATATTTGGCCGTAGCAAAAACACAGCTTAGGGACTCACACACCAATTAGCCAATGTGGATTGGTAGTTATGGTGTTAATATACCACTATCAGATGTTAATGATAATTAATGTTCCGAAGGTCCTGTGTTTGATCCCCGGCTGGACCAATTGAGACATACGGCCAAGCGATTTTTGCATTCCGGTGTGATGACGTGTAGCAACTGAAAGGGTTGTGGATTTTCAGTTTAACTTGTAAAGAATAAAAAATAAAATAAAACAGTAACATTTTGCTCTCAGTAGAGGATTTTGAATGGTATATCTAAATGCCTAGATAAACTAACTCTGCGAACCCATTGTAATTATGACACTGTTGTTGGCTGGTGAAGGAATAAAACACCCTAAAGAGCTAGAGAACTGTTCAAATCCTTTAATAATAAGTCTGTTTGTGAAGTCACTCATCACACACTTAGGTAAACCTATGTATATTAGTGCCGATTCATACGAGACTTAGAGATTAACACTGGGATAAAAATAACATGCGGACTTTTCTAAAAGACAGAGGAAATGCCCACCCTCTCCTTTTGCGCAGCCCGGATGTGCTAAATACTTCCCAACAAAGAAATTACTGATATAACTAGCAGCAGGGACATGTAGTAGACAAGCAGCGCGATCACTTATTAATCGGGCATTGTTGATTGTTCTTCAGTTAGCTAACTGTAAGTTAACCACTTGTAGTTACGCTAACCACCTTAGCCCTGCCTTGCCTGAGTTAAGGGTTGTTTTAATGAGAAACTTCATAAGAAATGGACATCGACAAAATTAGATAGAGGTAGTTTTCTTTTTTGTTTACTTTTATATTTTTGATTAACAATAACACAAACGAAGTAAACTTTGCTCCTAAGATCACTATAATTTAGTAAAACTTTGCTCAATTTCTAAATTCTCTTTAAAACCTGAAAAATAAAAATTTTGTTTTGTTTTGATAAATTAAAATTTCCAATCCACAGGTTATTAATATGCTATGTTTCACCACAGACTAATAGGATACCCCGTTATTTTGACACTAGCCTACACAGACAACAGGGAGATTACCAAATAGTCCAAATAGCCCTTGGTTAAATTCGTTAATTGCGTTTTGTTACTTAAGTTGCATGTACCATTTTCTCACGCTATTTTCTTCAATAGTAGATATTTTTCGTGAAATTTAATTCTTCTTTAATGTTTTAAACAAAAGACATAAAACTTTGTTAAAATATATGCATTATTATGGAGTTTGACTTAAATTTGATAATATTATTAACGATAGTTTCACTATCGTTTTGCATAAACAATACGCAATCTTCATGAATGATTTCAGTTCATCGTTCACCATCCGGTCTTCATATAATGAACTAAATTAGACAATACCAATGTAAAGTTACGATTGATCGTTGATCGTAGCCGATCGTATGAACTTTACGATCAATGAACTCCGTTAGACAATTAGGCCCCAGGTTCGGGTACTTATCTATTTTAAATTGTGAAGAAAATAAAAACACGAGAAGTGTAAAAACTTTCTTAATTTTTTATTAAAAACGATAAAACATTTTCCATAATAAGTAATCGTTGAAAACGTAACATGCCTTTTACATAGTTCGTCTTAATTAACGAAAAACGGGTGTTCGCCGTACGCCGCCGCCGGCCGATTTGTGACGTCATCAAAACTTTAACTAGTTGTTAATGTAAGGCTGCCAGTCCATCAAAGCGGAGCGAGGCAAACGAAGAAATAGTAACCAATAGGATTGCACAAAATCTCTGCTCCTCTTAAGTGGACAGGGACTTGCGAGCTAGATTAAAAATTCATATAAAACCAGTAAGCGGAGCGGGGAAACGGAGCGGGGACTCACGTGCGGGGAAGTTTCTTCGGGAAGTCACTTCGCTCCGCAGCCTCGCTCCGCTCCGGTGGACAAACACAGTACGCAACTCCGCTCCGCATTAGTCCGTTTCTCCGCTACGCTCCCTCTCTCCACTCTGGTGGACAGGCAAGCTAACTCCGGATAGATAAGCTACAGCTAGTTTAATTTTTGATACCTTTTAATTTATTTGATACCTTATTTAGATTGTAGATTGTCTGGACGGCGGCTAGCTCGGACGAACGTAACAGCAAATAGACTATAAATAACTCGCGAGCGCGCCGTGCACTATCGACTGCGTTTATACAGCGACATTTAGAAACAACGGATAACACTTTATTAAAAAAACCTATTTGTTCATTTTAATTTACAAATCTGTAAGAGATTTCTAGCCTTGCTTTAAACTAAAAAAAATATTTTACCTAGCTACCATATACGGGTTCTGGTATATCGCCTCAAAGATTATTTAGCTATCTTCGTTTTGTGTTGGAAGTTAAAAATTAAAACAAAAATCTCTATCATAATCATCAGACATCCTTGCTTGCTTTGATAGAGATATATTTTCTACATCGTCAAAAAAAATTTAATTGTATGTGATTTTATATTTTGCGAAGTTTTATGAAACTAACAATAAGATTTATCCGTTATTTCATAAATGTTTTAAATTAATACTGACATTCAGCCCGAAAACATTTATTTTTTTGCCATTTGAGCGATAGAAAACACTATTTAAAACGAACTCGAAACATCCTATACACGCGACAAAACCAATATTACGCTATTAGGTTTTGAGCAAAACTGATATTAATAATACACATAACACAAACTCACTTCTGAACCGTAGATCTGAACTTTTACTGCGACTTTTGCCAAACTCAACTAGTTATATCTAAAATGTTGCCTCTACTACTTCTACTCACTTCTCCAAAAAACTGATTCCTCGAATACAGCCCTTTATGCTTTAATAAAAAGCAATTGACTTGCACATTAATGAAGAACAATAATTTTAGTAAACAACAAAATCAGCTACTTCTACACACTTCTCCAAAAAACTAATTCCTCGAATACATACCCTTACGCTTTATAAAAAGCAATTAACTTTACTGAACAAATACAGTTTTTAGTTAAAATCTGCTCTGTCAGCTATCAGTACATACAAATACTGGACAAGTAACTTCCTTTACTTTTGGTCCTTCGACCTGGATGACTCCAATAGCAAATAAAACCTCAAGAAGTGATCGTCGAAAACGCATCCCTAGTGCTTACAAATACAATTTGCTACAAGTATACAACTTACAACTACAGAAACACACGCTAATTTATATCTAATCACTAATAAATTATAACCGGCAATTTCGTTTGTTAAATTTCTACAGATATAAAACTTGAAACATATATACAGTCTTATTTATAAAAACTATTTGAACTACAAATCAAAATACCTAAGTTTATATGATTCATATAGTGTAATAAAAAAACATAAGTACAATTTAAATACTAGTTAAACCAATCAAGAGAACTGAAGATTAACAAATCAATGAAAATCTCATTTCATTCAATCTTGTCTAGTACAAGCAAGAATGCTAACTTTTGAAATGAATATATTTAGAAATATCTATTTAAAAAAATAGACTAAGATTCCGCAAATGACTACCACCAACTTATCCATTCAACGCACAAGTTACTGAGTATATTCAATCGGTAAAGAAAGATCTACGGTTCAGAGAAATAGCCCAGTAAAATTATATTGTACAGTAGTTTGTGTGATTAGTACAGACGCGCAGGCGCACTCGCTCGCTCGCACGCTACAACAACCCGCTTACATAAACAGAAGTGACAAACAAACACACAAAACATACTGATATCGACGACTTAATATGTTTCTGTATAACTAATAACGCTTTGGTACATTTTAATTGGCAAATCTTAAATTAGGCCTTCGGAACACCATTCTGGCGTGTTGGCACGATAATTGGCACACGAAATGATTAGTTGCTTCCAGATTGGTCGACACGTCGGTAATTCTAACTGATAGAGCAAATTTTTAAATATTTGCATTTTGCTCAATCAGGTGATGGGATATCATAAAAACAACCCTAAGTCACTCGCAATACATCGAGAAACACGCAAATCTCTGCGTACTTGAAAGGGTTAGAAAATCAAATGCTTGTACAATTTTTAATCAACTAAACCAGGGAATCATAAACGAATGAGAGAGACAACTTTTGTGAAAGCCGAAGTTCCCTCAAGTTCAAATATTTCAAGACTTTTTCGCTTTAGTATGCAGAAGTTTCTAGAAATTTTAGATGTGTTGAACCTGTCAACCAAAGTGGAAACACTAACGCAGAGATCTAAACGAACATCCGTAACAGTGGGCTTACACAACATAACAAGGCTACTTTCGGACATTTGCAACGACAAACGTTAGAACCTTGAACAGCTTAATAGATAATAGAACGTACTTCTAGAAAAAACAAATGGCTGACCAAAAAATACCTGGAGTGTACATTTTTGGTACAAACTCGACACAGGAATTCATTAATCAATGGCAGAAAAAGCTATTTTATATTGATAGACGATGTGCATGATGTGTTTTTGTCTAAACAACGATTGATTTTCAAAGTATTCCTAAAACTCAAAATCGATTTCAGACCTCATGGTAAAATGTCAGCAGCATTACCCCATTATAAACAATATGAAATAATGCTGTGAAAGTAATTATGACGTATATTTCATTGTGAATAGTAATCAAGATGCCAAAGAAAGTGAAGTCTGAATTTTGAACGCAAAAACAAACACTCCAGGCTGACATCAGTCGATAGCATACTCAAACTCAAGTTCAACAATGGTGGACTTAATTCTTACTATTTATATTACTGAGTTTCAATACAAACATGCTGCTATATTCACACGGATATAATAATTTGAACTATTTAATAACTGCATAGATTAACTACGGTCCACGTTGTTCCTCAGGTCCAGGAACAAAATATTTATTAATGTACTTTTCTGCCTGTATAATGTACATGGCAAAATTCCGAACGTAACAAATCAAGAGAACCAACAATCAACCTAAGACCCGAATATTGATACATAAAGAAATATAATATTGAATATAAAGTCAGAGAATATTCAGTGGGAATATAAGCTATCGGATGCGATTGGAAGGAAAATGCTGCATCACTTCTAAGTTCAAGCAGTATGGTCATGAATAAATATTTACTTCCTGGACCCAAGGACTTGTTACGTGCCAGTAATAGTAACAGCCGCGGCCATGTATATAAACATAGACTATGATTTAAACCTTAAAAGTCTTCAAAGTAAAGTGAACTTTAAATACTAGTAATTAGGCCCTTTTGAAGTTTAAATCTCATTCCATGTTTATAAATATGGCCGGCAGAGTGAAGAATTCGTCTTTAAAACTTGCCCATTCTATAAAACTAATCTTTAGTACATTATCGCAACGCATGTTATATATTGTAACTGAGTGAGATGATATACATAATTCTCTTTTTAATTACTCTATCGTTTTAGCCATTGTAACAATCTGAACGTGTAACGTGTATTTATTTTATTTCACAAGGCGGATGCGGTCGTGAGCTTACTTTACACTTTGATACCACATATACAGAATCAGTTACACACAAACTTCTGAACTTTGAAAATAATGCTATCCTTTTCATTTGTGAACATTGTGAAAAGGATAGCAATGCTAACTGTTAGAGCTCAAAAACTTGTGCATAATCGAATCATCATAATTGTTCAATTTACGTAAGAACGTCAAAATACCAAGGTCTAAAATAAAGGCAAACCTCATAATATGATAACGGCCCTGGTATTTTAATATATAGATGATATACGAACGTATACATTTTTGGCAGTATTTGTATATTCTGGTATGTTGGCTAAGGAACCTACATATACTTGAAAATATATTGCACATGACGGCCTAACGTAAATAGAACAGTTTTTCATATTGAATTACCATAGTAGGGCAATAAAAGAATATCTAGTTAATAGATAATTCGAGTATAACACTATCTACAATTACAATACAATAGTTATTGGTGAAATTCACTGAAGTTTAGAGAGAGTCTGTGCCAAACCAAGTAAACGTTTCGGGAAGGTATAAAATTGCATTTACAATAGAATAATACAATATTTCAGTTACAGGTTCGGCAGGGTTATCATGTATCTCGGTACATCATTCAAATAATGAGTCACTACGTCGATCATTGTATTTTCGTTTTCGCAATCAGCTAACATATTGTGTTTCCAACAAATACATAATTACCGTCATTATACTTAAAGTGGTATTGGTCTAGTGGCAAGAAGTAATCTTATTTCAACGGAAAATAGTTATTTACACAATTTCGGTGTTCAATAATGTTAGGTGAGCGTTGAAACAAATAAAAACACTGTCACTTGTAAAATGAGTATATAAGAGGAAGTCTGAAGGTGGCGCCAGTGACAGAAAAATTGAGGAGTAGAAGGTAAGCTTGGTATGGACATGTAATGCGTAGGGAGGAAAGTCATATTACTAGAAAAATGTTGAATGTGCAAGTGGAAGGACATAAGAGGAGAGGAAGGCCAAAGAAGAGATGGTTGGATTGTGTGAAAGAGGACATGTGTGTAAAAGGAGTGGATGATGAGTTGACGAGTAATAGAGACGAATGGAAAAGATTGACATATTTTTCCGACCCCACTTAAGTGGGATAAGGGTAAGGAGATGATGATGACTTGTAAAATGACACGTCATGAATTGATGTAAAATAGTCAAGATTTTTTGAAATGATTACGATACATGATCACAGAAAATTATGAAAAACGAGGTAGTGACTCATTATTTGAACGATACACCGATATACATAATAACCCCGCTGATCGTGCGACGGTTTATGAGCGCCCGCAGAATGTGGAAGGCACATACCATTATCCTACTGCTACTGTGCATACTTCACTACTTTGTCGAATGCTCATAATCCGTCACACTTCCTGTAGGCCTAGATACGCACCAAAAAATAACAACATAATATTGTTTACATATCGTCCCATCGCAACGAAAGAGTATATTTGTCTAGTTCGTAACGATCTCAGACTAATAAGATAAGACCAACCTCGCTAGACGTTACTTTTCCGTCAAAGTATATGATCAACGATCTAATGCGATTATAAAAACTGTTTCAATAGAATCGATGTTTCATAGTTGTAATCGTGTTCGTTGGTTAAAGAGTTAGATGTTAGAATAAAAAAGAGGTAGATAGGTTACATAAACCACATTCGATGTTTACAAGTAGCACGCAAATAGTATTTAAGCAGCGTTGTTAACGGTGCGTTGACAGTGCGGAGATTGAGCTCAAGTTTGCTAATTAGCACAGTTTTAACGTGCCACTTGCTTTCTTCTAACATAATTGCGTTTTCCTCAGAAAATGACCGATAATTTTGTTCGTGTATTTGGGTGCGATACTAGTCCTTATGTAATTAGTCTGTGGTTACGATGGTTCGAAAGAGAAAGCGATTTATTATATCTTTTGGAGACAAATTAATTTCTCTTAGTTAATTAATATCTCTTAGTACGCATCTTAGGTCTGCTGTACACTATAAAAGGCATATTTCCAAAGAAGCAGGCAGCCAATCATATTGATAAAACTATAAATTCATTAAAATCGCTTTATCTTGAAGATTTTCTACAGATACATACATACATACATCTTTGTCTTTCTTGCGTCTCACGAGTAGTATTTTATTAGAATAAAAACTTCATGCTGATGGCCTTAATAAATAAAATAATCAATATGATTATTTTATTATACCCATAACAGTGCTAGGAATTACCTCTTAAGTAACTTAACACATCAGTTTGTGTGGAATTAAATGCACATTGATAGTAAGTGAAGAAGCACCGTACAATGGAACGCATTTGCCTAAAGGGTGTTTATTCACTGTACTTGCACGTCATACTGTAGAATTCATAGAAGTTGTGGGGGCGCCCCCAGGGGATCGTTTACCCGCTGAATGTCGAATTTAAACTCTATGCGTTTGAGTATATAGCGACACTCAGTAGGTGAATGGTACCTTGGGGATGCCCCTGAAACGTCTATGAACTCCACTGATAGATGCGTAAATGCATTGTCTGCCCTGAGTCTTCTGTAAAGATGACTTGCTAGTAGAATATTCCTTCCCCAATACTGTACCGATGTTTTTTATAACTCGCAATTACGATTTTAAATCCACCTCTATATCTCTTTCTCTGTCCAACATGATACTATAAAATGAAACCGATATAGGTAAATTAGAAATCCGCACTTGCGAGTTATAAAAACCTTTTCTACAGAATGGTATTGGAGAAGGATACATATTTCATTTTGTACAATTTATCCGTATAATGATCAGCCTAGTTAAGCCTGTTCTTTCATGAAGATAGAAACGGAAACTGAAAAGACATCCCAGATATGTAAAGTGCGTATGAGGAACCCAACCATTAAGCACTCGTCTCAGTAGTCCTATGGTAACAGTGAGGTAATTACTATATTTATACATCTGTTGATTGGTCTATATTGATAAAACACTTTTGGCTACTGAAGAAACGCCTACTACTCATAGACACATACAATCACATGACATACAGTGCCACAAACTTATCTGGCCCATTGTGGCCGCGCCACGAAAGAAGTCCCGCGGCTAAAACCTGAACTGAAATTGACAGCTCCTTACAAAAATGACAACACTACATCTGATGAGCGCCAATAAGATATTAGCGCCGCGTCTACGGGACTTTTTTACAATACGTAGTACGTATAGTAAAATGGCGACCGCCGCAACGTTAGTTCCAGTTTTGGCCACCGGGTCAAAAAAGTTTATGATACTATATAGTACATAGTAGCGTTGTGGTAGTTTACAATAGGGTAGTTGACTCATATGAAATTTAATATAAAACATAGTTTTTTCGTGTAGTACATGGAATAAGGGTCCGAAATGTATCGATATTGATTATTAAAAGTAAGGAATTTCACAGAAAACTGAATTTATAAATTACGTATTTAATCAATTTTTCCAAATGTCAAAAACGCTGTCGTCCATTTTGTGACGTCAAAATATTACTTGCTGTACTAAAGGAATAACCAACAAACTAATTATTATTAACTAATAATAAACACTCTGTTTAGTTAAGGTTTAGTGTTAACGTGACGTCATGAAACAGTTAAAATATAGACTATCTACCAGCGTTTTGGCTTGGATTGTCAAAAAAATATGATAATTTATTTCAATATAGTAGAACGATAGAATGATAATGAACGAAACAATTTAAGACCACTTTAAAAAAGTGTTAACTACCCTATTGAGTTTCCCGTATGTCATAAAAAAGCGCATTGTCATTGACATTTCACAATTCTTCCCGAAAAAACTATATAAAAATTTAGACCATAGACTAACACTACAATTTCATATGCCCGAAAACACCACAATTGTTTTCACAAACTTTAATTAGTTAATTATTATTATTTATTTTAAAGCGATTCTTTTACCTGCCCTAATTTATTTTTATTGGCACGAATGGGAAATTTTTTTACTCACTATGAAAGGTCAAACATATAATACTATAGAATAGATACGTATTAATATAGGTAACGTCCTTGTTTGTTCTCAATAAATATTTATTTAGAAGGGAGTTTAACTATGATAATTATTAACTTAAATACTCTAAAGTGGCTTTGTTGACCATTGAGTTTCGATTTAGACCCCGATTCACTCTGACATAGAAATCGTAACTAGACAATTTTTAATTCATAAATTTCTTAATTCATGCTATAATATTTCATATACATATTTATAAAACTTACGAATTGTCTTACAGAAAAATTTTGGGAAAAAAGATTAAGTATGGCGAATTACTTTTTGGGTGTTGTAAATTTTCAGAGAGTTGGCCTATTTTCATTCTGCAGCAGTGTTGCAAGACTAAAATATCTATCTTGTCTATTGATAATATAAAAGATTGGCCAAGTCTTTCCAAGTCCAAGAAATTCGGGTCACACGATGTAACTGAATTGAATTTACTTTATTATAGGCAGTATTTTGTGATTATTATATATTATGTGGATTTTTTAGTAAAATGATAACATCTCAATTAATAAAGAGAAGTACCAATTGATTGGTACATAAATACAGTACAGACATAAAGTTTTGAGGTCAAAAATTCCGTATCAGTTACGATTCAAACGTCACAGCAAAACGAGGGATTTTAATACGTGATGCAAAATACCCACACATTTAAACCGTACTCACGAGGTATAATATAAGGCTTTTAATTCACATCCATAAAACGTATGAACACTCCTTACATTGTAATATTTTTTCAATCACCTATTCGATTATTTGTACAGACCTAGAGCAATTTCCAAATACATTTCGATAATTTTACTTGGAAATTAATAGGAACACTAGGCAAATGTAAAAGATAAAATAATATAATGTAAAGAGGAGATACAGCACGCGTCACTATAGTTTAAAGGAATTCATTTTAGAACTAGATGACCCGGCTCTTCCCAGCAAACCCTGCCTTCCGAACCGGTGGTAGTGTTTGATATACGTCATTAACGGATCCCTAAACCTGCACACAGAGTCAGGTCAGATCAGAGGGAATCTGCTCAAGGTTATTCTCTGGCTTCCAAGGGTTTATCGGTTAAATTTTTGGTGGGAATCTGGATACCCAATAGGCTTTCATTTAATAATTGTGTCTAATTTAAGGGAACGGGATGCACGACGACAAAAGTCCAGCGGGCGAGGATTGATCCACCGGTTCTCAGTGATGAGTCCGACCACTCTACTGCTTTGTGTTACCGAGTTATTGAGGCTCCTTTACCTTTAATCAAACCTAAACTCTGTGAATATTACAATCCATCTAATTATTTCTCCTATCGCCAATAGTGACGCGCCCTGTACTGGCACACATCGCTCCGCAAAGGGTGAGGTGAGGTAATCAGTCGCCTGTCGCCACCGCGGCTCTACACTACACTACGCGTAACGCAACGGACCACTTACGGCGCTATCTACTTCATAAGATCCTAAACCGTGGTTATCCTAGAGACGTAGGCCGAGAGACGGTCAACCATTTGTACAGAGTATACATACAAATCCACATTTTACGAAAAGTCGCACAGCAAGTATGAAACGAGTGAGATCGAGAGTGGAAACGCATCATATGGCGATTCATCTTTAATAACAGACAATTTGACTCGCTGCATACGACATGTCACACAAAAAATAAGTATAAATTCGTTATTCATAATTTTTGTAGCAGGTTACATTTTAATCATTATTAACAAAATTAATTTGTTATGTCATAAACATTCCTGCTACTATCCAATAGTAAAATTTAACATATATTTACATTTATTTATTAATGTGCATTTTAGGTACACTGTTTGTATATCAAAATTGCATGAATTGTTTTGCATAATTTAAAATAATTAATTACGTATACACTAAAGATTGTTTCTACATATGCCACTTGAAATTAAAAACATACATAACTGATAATGGATCTGGCAGTTTTTTCAGTGGTCAACATAGTTTTGTATGAATGTGTAACATACTCGGGTGAAAAAAAAAACCAGTACAAATGAGTACAACAAACAGTTGACCGGCTCTCAGAGCACACGTCGTGAACACAACGTACTCCCGTGCGCCGCGCGACCAACAACGTCGCCGACGCATCACAGGCACCGTTATATAAATGCAAATAGTTCAGATGTGTGATTACATATCTAACTAAGGCGTAAACGATTTTCTGACAATTGCCAACTGTGGAAAGAGATGCCCTTGACTTCTTTTCAATGTTTTTTTTATTGAAACTGACAAATTCCCTTACAAAATTACCAAATTATATTTTTTCGACTTATTGGTTATTTGAGGTTTTTCGTTTTCTTCAATCACCCACAAGCTTTAAGAAATCTCAAAGCTTGAAGGCAAGCATGAAGACTGAAAAATCTGCAAGCTTGCTGCCAAGTTTGGAGTCTTTGCAGCCAAGTTTTGAAGCTTGAAGACAAGCTTTGGATGCTGTGAGATACCTGCATGATTAAATTTAAGAATGGAATCTGATGTCTTAATATATAAATGCGAAAGGTTATTAATCACGTCATAGTTTATAGTTAGTAGGTATCCACTAAGAAGGGATTTTGCGATAGGGCCGGATTAAAGAGGTTTAAGGGCGGACGAAGTCGCGAGCGTCCGATAATACCTACATAATTGAAGGTATGTTTGGAACTTTGAGAAACCTGCATCCTTAAAGGCATGCTTTTCCAAAATTTGAGAAACCTGCACGCAAGCTGGCATTCAAGAATGCAACCTTGAAGGCATGTTTAGAGATTTAGAAATATGCCAGCTCGACAGTCTGAAAGGCGAATCAGTTTCCACAGTAGGCAAGTGTCAACAAACCGTGTGACTAGAGCGGCGTGTGTCGCTAGAGCAGCACGTCCATGCGACTGCCGCGCCGCAGCAGCCGCGCGCCGCCCTCGCCGGCCGCGCCGCCGCCCACCGCGTGGAACGACACCGTCACCATTTGCTGCCCGAAGTTCGCTTCGAACCTGCCAACAAATGGACAATGAGAAAGGGGAAACCCAGTCTCCATATAAACTAATGGCCCAAAATTCCTTGCTCAAACGTATGCTTTTTTCAGCTTGGTATTCAAACGATACAAAGCTGAAAACTGGCCATAAATTAGAACATATAAGGAGATCTCATGAGGCCAATTTTCAGAAAAATGTGCGTTGGCTAAATCAGCTAAATTAAAGAAGCATTTGCGCAATTTTATCGGATCTATTTTTCTAGAAATTTGACATTCAGCGAAATACGCATATGAAAATAATAAAATAAACTTATTTACCCTGTTGGCCCATATTATTTAGTCTAAGATTCAAATTAATATTAAATTTAATTATTAATTCAATTCTAAATAAGTCAAAATGGAGTAATGACAAATAAAACGTGACTCCATCTTTTACTAAACTATAAATATTGGACCGCTTTTAATGCTTTTCAACTACACAAACCGGCATTTTTAGGGAGCTCTTTACACGACGAAAACGATTACAACAATGAAACATCGATTCTGTAGCAACAGTTTTTATAAACGCGTTAGATCATTGATTTTTGATCTTTGCCAGAGGTGTAACGGTTAGCGAGGCAGGTCCTGTTATTAATGGCGGAAGAGCGAGGCAGGTGCTATGGTAATCGGTCTGAGGACATAGGTGACACGTAAGGAAGTAAAGGCGACTCACTCGGTGGAGATGTTGACGTGCGGCGGCGCGCCCACCGCGTTCTGCACGACGAGGAACAGCTTGGTGGCCAGCTCCAGCACGTGGCACGTGCGCAGCAGCACGTCGCCGCGCCGCCGCCACGCGCCCTCGCCGCCGAACAGGCAGCCCGGCGCGTCCAGCGGCTCGCGCGACGAGCACTGCGACAGCTCCTCCGTCGAGCTCTCCACGCCGCCGCACTGCATCATCATCATTCATCATCATTTACAACGTATATTCGGCTCACTGCTAAGATCGAGTCTCCTCTCAGAATGAGAGGGGTTAGACCAATAGTCCACCACGCTGGCCCAATGCGGTTTGGCAGACTTCACACACGCAGAGAATTAAGAAAATTTTCTGATATCCTCACGATGTTTTTCCTTCACCGTTTGAGACACGTGATATTTAATTTCTTAAAATGCACATAGCTGAAAAGTTGGAAGTGCATGCCCTGTACCAGATTAGAACCCGCCCGCCCCGTGGTTATCAAGCTTTTCGGAAACGAAGGCAGAGGTTATATCCACTGGGCTATCATGCTCTTCACTGGGCTATCAGGCAAAGGATAGTCGTACGCAATCTTTTTGACGTCTCCGAAATGAGTATCTACGCGCAGGTCATACATAAAATACGCTAAAATCAAGACGCGTGAAGCGACTTCGGGTGGGTGAAAGGCGCGTGCGGAGTGTTGGTGTCCTAAAACACTGAACGACCCCACACTAAAAAGTGCAGTGTTGGTCGACCCCTCGCCAGGTGTACTGACGCCATCAAGCGAAACACAGGGAGCCAGGATGCAGATGGCTCAGGATCGTGGTGTTTGGAAGTCCCTCCAAAAGGAAGGATAAAGTCCTGCATCCAACTGATATGATGATGACGGTGAGCACTCACCGCTCGCACGTGCACGACGAGCAAGTCGTCGGCGTAGGGCGACAGCGACAGGCGGTAGACGGTGTGCGCGGGCACGCGCCGCTTGAGCCGCAGCGAGCGCGCCTCCAGCAGCAGCAGCGCGCTCGTCGACACCACGGCCAGGCAGCGCGACACGCGCCCGCTCGAACGTGCAACCTACAGACATTTCAACTATTCTCACGACATGTTTCATAATACAACAAAAAATTAATCTTCATAGACAAATTACTTCTCTAAGTCGTCGCCTGCGCAGTACAGTGGTGCGTTGGAAATTAGCGTAAGAGAGGATCAGAGGAGCGAGAAACATGCGAATGTTTTTAAATGCATAAATAAAGAATATGCCAGATTCACAACGTATCGGTCGGCCGCCGCCGCGCCGAGCCCGCGCCGCCACGCCGCCGACGCGCGCAGTCGCACGTAGTCGCCCACGAACGGGTGCGCCACGCTGCGCGAGTACGTCACTTGCAGTGCAGTTACCTTGCCCACGACGTCCGCGAACACGACGTATCGGTCGGCCGCCGCCGCGCCGAGCCCGCGCCGCCACGCCGCCGACGCGCGCAGCCGCACGTAGTCGCCCACGAACGGGTGCGCCACGCTGCGCAAGTACGTCACCTTGCGATCCTTAGTTGTAAACGACACCCATAGTTTCAATCCACACTTTATATCAATTGTTACATTTTTATATTTATTTATTTATTTATAGCATGACTATGACAATAAACTGTATAATTTTTCTTAATGTTATTAAGCTCGACTCATTCGGGACATTATTTATCATGTGATTTATTATAAAAAAAAAATTACAAAACAAACATGTTTCAAAAAACATAATAAACAGATGAAATGAAATGAAAATACACTTTATTATTCAGCATATTACAGAGAACATAATAATGATTAAATAACAAATCAGTTCGATAATAATTAGTACCATAGGCGGTGTTATCGCTAAAAAGCGACATCTTCCTGGATATCTAACAGTATACACAAAAAAAAAGAATTATAATGGACCATCCATACCTTGAACAGTACACTAGCGGTGACCTTCTCCCTCATCCGATTCCTCGCGGTCTGATCGAACGCCCGCCGGTACACCGCACACCGCCACTTGTGGTGCAGCCGCCGCAGCAACGCGTCCGTGCGCGCCAGCAGTCGTGGGCGCGGACACGGCGGCCACGCCCCGCACGCCGGCGACCTGTGTCTGGCGGGCAAGCGCGCCCACAAACCAGACAAGTACGATCGTTTCGCGTACGTCGCCCACGTGCGCCATATCACGCACGCCGCCTGCGCTCGCACATTCTTCTCCGTCGCTTCTTTACTGCCGCACGCTTCGGGCTCCAGGTTGAGGTTTCGCTGTTGATTATATTATTCAATAAGTTAATTTCTGCAGTATAATAAAAAGTGAAAGTTTATCTGATTGTTACCTTTCCACGGCTAAACAATATAACTGATTTAGATGAATTTTGGTACAATGTCATAGTGATTTGGTAGTGACCTTTGACCACGTTTCAAAAGAAGTCTTCAAAAGAGGACATTTCTCGACATAGACGAATATGGTTGAACGATGTTAGTGTAAATTGGACTCGCGACTCCACTATGGTTAAAGTTAAAAACATATTCAATTACTTACTTATATAATACTGTTGAAAACTTTTGCTCGACCACACGAGTACCAAACTAAGTATAGATTATAAATTGAGTGTATTATTTATTTGTAGACTTACATGTGATATTCTCTTGACCGATCTTTTTTCTCTTGCTGCAAGTCTTTTCTAAAAAGATTTAAAAAATGTTATCATGATATTTTACACATGAAATCACAAAACGGTAACAGATATGTAGTCGATAGCAGATACTTTTGATAGGTCTCACTGCCGTGTGGATAATTTTATTCTGATGGTAGGCATCGGCCGTGGCTAGTTATCACCCTAAACTAAAACTTAGATCGTATTTAACATCAAGTGACATAGCAGTTAAGGGCAAACTTGCAATTGTATGAAGCAAAATGGCAGTTATAACTAACTGCTGAAAAAAGAGAAAACTTAGAACTTTAAGTAAGCATTAAAATTTGAAATGATAATTAGTATCATAATTTCATAATGTTTGAATTCAAATATCAACATCAATCTCAGTTTCGATGTTCTTCTTAATCGTTCACTCTTGGCAGAGTGGTTGTGGTTGCAGCGATGAGCGACGCCTTCTGTACAATGCTCCTCCACTTTTGGCGATTAGCTGCGTTATGAGTATACTCCACCATTATGTGCAATATTGTACATTTTTAGCAGACTCAGAAGTGGATTACAAAAATAAGAAAACCAATGTCGAACAAACACAATATTAGTCAGGACAACTTAATTAACAAATTAAACTGTAACCAAAATAAGACCCTAAAATGGCAGAGAATGATGACCTTGAGTGGAGTCCCGCACTTGTAAGCGTTGTGCGTAGGGTTAAGGATTCTTTGACTGTTAAAAAACACTCCCCTTTTCCACTCAAGTCACTTTCCTCGCCTATCTCAAATAACCCATAAAGAATTACACAACAAGAAATGTGGACGGCTCGAACGCCACGAGCATACTGAAGCCAATCGTTCAACAAGGACCGATTGAAGTTTTCTTAACTTGACTCCTAAATGGACGACCGGTCGCCCATCGTATCCGTTACATGACATGTAAAAAAATACTAAGTAAACTAAGGGCAATAGGCGAGCACAGTATCATGCTCCGCGCTATAGAGGAATATAAAGATTTTTCAAATGGCTCATAACGGTAGATTAAAACCGCATTCCCTGACTGTCGGCTTCTTCAACGCAGACTGGGTTTTCGACAAAATACTCGCGGGCAGCGAATGGTTAATTGGTCCAGGTCTGGCTGGAGGGAGGCTTCGGTCGTAGCTAGTTACCGGCAAAGACCAAGCGATTTAGCATTCTGATACGATGTCGTGTAGAAACCGTTGGGGTGGTGGTTTTCACTCTACTCCTAGCAAGTTAGCCCAGTTCTATCTATGATTGCATCATCACTTAGGTGAGATTGTAGTCAAAGGCTAACTTGTAAAGTATAAAAAAAAAAAAAAACAAAACATACCTTATATCTCCTCCAGGCGGCGAGGATCTTGTTGGCGGCGGCGCGGCGAGTGCGTGCGCGGTGCCGCCTCCACGCTCGCTGCGCCGCACGCACTAACTTTTCCACTCGCGCCGCACGCAACGCTTCTAACTCCCACACCTTGGAAAATTTAACCAACTTCATTTCTGTACTATGTACGCCAAGTTTATGTATTCAAATTGTATCAATTACTATTAAACTGATAATTACTGCGTATGTCCCGGCTTCTATTGGTAACACTATGACATTTAGACTAAAAATGTCAATAAGCATAAAATTTTTAAAGATTTAAAATTATCATTATGAGAGAAACCTAATAGAAACCTGTGTTAAAGGTATATTGTTTTTATCAGAAATAATAATTGCCGGAAAACACTTAATCATCAAAGCATCTATAATAGTTAACTATTACAGTATATGTTTTTTTATTTTTTTTTATTTACTAGTTTATACGAGTATTGCACCCATTTAAAATAAATAAACAAATATGGCACCAACGAGGCCAAGTGAAGATGTTGGCAACAATTAAATTTAAATAAAAAATGAGACACTGGCAATAATATTTAAATTGTCATTTCGCATCTTACACAGCAAATATAAGTTCTACCGTACATTAGTTGCTCGAACGGCATATTTATAACACAACTAGCGGACACCCGCGACTTCGTCTGCGTGATATTTAGTTTTTCACTAATCCCTCGACGAAAAGTAGTCTACTTATTAATCCAGAGTGAAATCTATTTCCATTCCAAATTTCAGTCTAATCGGTTCAGTAGTAACGGCGTTAAAGAGTAACAAACATCCAAACAAACTATCGCGTTTATAATATTAGTAAGATGAAGTTAGTCATACAAGTAGCACTCACCGTCCTAGGGCTGCGTATGAACACCTTGGTGCGACCGTACGCGAACTCCGCGCTGGGTATGGGCAGGCTGCGTAGCAGGCCGCGCGCGGCGCGCACCGGGTCGTCGCGCGCGTCCAGCGCGGGCGACGCCGGCGCGGGAGACGGGGGAGCGGCGCGCGCGCGCAGCACGCCGTAGCGGGCGACTACGGCGCGCGCGCACATCGACTCGCACCACCCCGCGCGACGCAATAACGCCATGTCCATTATACTACAAAAAGCTTGACTTTAATAATTTTCCAATTTAGAAATACACGATGAAACTAAAATAAACTTAATATTTTTAATGGTTGCAACTTTTTATGTAATTCAAAAACAAATATTTTAAATTACAGTTTTGTAATATCGATCTAATTTCACAAAAAAAAGTTTTTTACACACTAACTTCCTCTTTAACTAAGCGAAACGCAAATAACTTGATCTATTAAGGCTTCAATTTAAACTGTATTAAATCATTGACTGAAGTCGAAGTTTATCATCATCATATCAGCCGATGGACGTCCACTGCAGGACATAGGCCTTTGGTAGGGACCTCCAAACATCACGATCCTGAACCGCCTGCATCCAGCGAATCCCTGCGACTTGCTTGATGTGTTGATGAAGTCGAAGTTATGAAAGTGTAATGCCTAAATTAATGCATGTATAGATAGTTATAGATAGTATATAGATAAATACTCACCCCTGCGTACGTATTTGATGTCGCAACAGCGTCGAGTCGAACCTGTGCGGTCGCAGTGCGGCGTCCGCGCGCAGACAACGCACGAGGCGCGGCGCGCACGGCAGGCGCCGCACCAGCGCACCCACCAGCGCCCTCTGGCGACACGCCAGCGCGCACGGCCGGCGCGGGGAACCGCTGCTGCTGCCAAAGATGCATCACTATACGGTCTGAACTAAACAACGCACGAGGGGCGCCGCACCAACGCACCCACCAGCGCCCTCTGGCGACACGCCACGGGCGTGACTTTTACTTAACAATTACTATCAAGATATCGAAGATAATGAACGGGACTGACGACTTAACATTCTCTCCGGGAAGTGCTAAATCACTTCCAGGCAACAATAGATCTATATTGAGTGGACAGCTACATAGTGAATTTACCAACTGGATCAAATACAAAATTCATTTATTTCAAGTAGGCTCAGTTTACAAGCACTTTTGAAACGTCAGTTGACTATTTGTAAACATTCTACCACCGGTTCGGAAAGCTGGTGAAGCCTCAATAGCTCAACGGTAAGAGCGGTTGGACTCATCACCGAAGGGTGGTGGTTCGATCCCCGCCCGTTGGTCTATTGTCGTACTCGTACCCACTCCCAGCACAGTCTTTCCCGACTAGTTGCGAGGGGACTGTGACTGTGACAGACTGTGATGGACTTGCCAATGCACAACTTTAAGCAATGTGTTAAAAAACATTTACTTAGTCGAGGTTACTACACTATTGATGAGTTCCTTAACGACAAAGGTGCTTGGAGGCCATTGGATCAGCTTCCACCTTCACACAGGAAATAAAACTATAAGAAATTGTAATTTAATTGTTATCAAATGTAAATTGTAATACTGTATGACTTTTTCAAAAGAGCAACTGTTGAGTTTCTTGCCGGTATCTTCTCAGCAGAACCTGCCTTCCGAACCGGTGGTAGAATCTTTACAAATAGTCAACTGACGTGTCAAAAGTGCTTGTAAACTGAGCCTACTTGAAATAAATGATTTTTGATTTTGATTTTTTGATTTTGGGAATGGGAATATTGGTCATATTATAAAAAAAAGATATGGTAAATATTCTTTAAAAAAAAATACAATTATTGATAACAACAATTTCTTATAGTTTTACTTCCTGTGCGAAGGTGGAAACTGATCCAATGGGCTCCAAACACCTCTATCATTAAGGAACTCATCATTGCTATAGTAACCTCGACTAAGTAAATGTTTCTTAACATATTGCTTAAAGTTATGCATTGGCAGGTCAGAAATAACTATCTTATGCCCGTGTCTAGGGTCAAAGCAAAGTCAAAGTCAAAATTCATTTATTTCAATTAGGCTTAATTTACAAGCACTTTTGAAAGGTCAAGATTATGTCATAATTTAATTTAATCTAATGGTGGTAATATCTAATGGTCCAAGAAGAGCCCACAACAAACTCAGCCAAGGCTTTCTTTTTGTTTACCACCATTTTACAAACTTATTTAAAACTAAGCACACAGTCGTATATTACAGTTTAACACCAAGCTTGCGTTTAATAAACACAAAGCCAATCAGCGCTAGCTCACCTGCCAACGAAAGCCTGCGCGCCGGGCGCGAACAGCGCAGCCAGCAGCGGCTCGCGCGCGGCGCCCAGCACGGCGGCGCAGCGGCGGCACACCGCGTCGCGGTTCTTGGCCACGATGCCGCGCGCGCTGTACACCACCGGCCCGCCGAAGTGCACTACCCTGCCACACCACACACTTCGCTCAAAGAAGCTTCGCTTTAAGCTCCCGCGCACACAGAATGGGTTCAGCTGTTGTTTACCGTTGTTTCAAATATCTATATATATATAAAAATGAATTGCTGTTCGTTAGTCTCGCTAAAACTCGAGAACGGCTTAACGGATTTATCTTATCTTGGTCTTGAATTGTTCGTGGAGGTTTAGGGAAGGTTTTAAAGGTGAGAAAAAATCAAATAATTTCCGGGAAGACCCTAAAAACTGCCCTTTTCTATTTCCCATACAAACGTTTAAGAGTCAAGCGGTAGGGGTAGGGTAGGGGTAGAGTAGGGGTAGAGTAGGGGTAGGGTAGGGGTAGGGTGTAGGGTAGGGGTAGGATAGGGGTAGGGTAGGGGTAGGGTAGGAGTAGAGGTATAGAAGGGTAGAGTAGGGATAGAGAATAAGTGCACTTATGTCAAAACGAAGCTTGACCGGGTCCGCTAGTATTATATAAAATAGGCGCAGTAAATGACCACATTTGATGAATTAATTTTCGTATAGGTATAGCGACGCGAAGCAGGGTACAGTTACTTTGTGCGGTTGTTCGCAGGAGATGCGATAGTTCGCGGTCAGTCAGTCACAGCTATTAATGCATTTCGTGTAAATTAATATTATACGCGGATGATGGCGTGTCAAGCGAAATTGCGTCTTATAAGACTAGATACAGGTGCTCAAATCGAATTAGCACATTTTGAAGTAATCGCTTAATATGAAACATTTTAGGCGTTAACAATCGTAGAGCTATTGAAGATTTTTAGAAAAATAATATTATCTTGAAAAAATTTTTTTTAATGTTACAGAGTTGTTATTTCTGATCCTTTCATTTGGTCAAGTTATTATAGAATGACATGAGTAACGTCGCCGCAAAAACTCACTGAAAGCGGTCGGGCGGCAGGACCAGCAGCCGCGGGTGCCGCCGTCGCTGCAGCCGCTGCAAGAACAGCGCATCGCTGACGCCGCGCGACGAGCACTCGCGCAGCATGCCCAGCACGCTCTCCGGCCCCTGCGAGATACCAATGTTGATATACTAAGGCCAACGAGGCGAGATAAGGAATGTAAGCAATTCTCTCTCTACTTTAAACTCCGGTGAGCCGTGATAGCCCAGTGGATATGACCTCTGCCTCCGATTCCGGAGGGTGTGGGTTCGAATCCGGTCCAGGGCATGCACCTCCAACTTTTCAGTTGTGTGCATTTTAAGAAATTAAATATCACGTGTCTCAATCGGTGAAGGAAAACATCGTGAGGAAACCAGAGAAATTATCTTAATTCTCTGCGTGTGAAGTCTGCCAATCCGCATTGGGCCAGCGTGGTGGACTATTGGCCTAACCCCTCTCATTCTGAGAGGAGACTCGAGCTCAGCAGTGAGCCGAATATGGGCTGATGACGACGACTTTAAACTCCATTGGCCCACTAAGATTGGTCAACAAGTAGAGGTCATAGTGGCGTCTGATAGCCTCTGCCGTATGCGATGACCTTGGGATGGTGTCGTTGTCGACTTTTCGTTTGCCAGCGATGGCGATACGTTCTACATCGCTGTTACTTTGACCTTGCAAGTCGCGAAAAGCCGAGCGACATATCACGACATCGTGAAGAAGCAAGCTTGTGATAGGTGTCACGACCCTCAGTAATGAGGAATACGACGCAAGGAGGACTGCGTAAAATATGTATACGTTGTAAGCCAGCGAATTTGACTGCCTCCGTGGCGCAGTAATATGCGCGGTGGATTTACAAGACGGAAGTCCTGGGTTCGATCCCCGGCTAGGCAGATTGAGATTTTCTTAATTTGTCCAGGTCTGGCTGGTGGGAGGCTTCGGCCGTGGCTAGTTACCACCCTACCGGCAAAGACGTACCGCCAAGTGATTTAGCGTTCCGGTACGATGCCGTGTAGAAACCGAAAGGGGTGTGGATTTTCATCCTCCTCCTAACAAGTTAGCCCGCTTCCATCTTAGATTGCATCATCACTTACCATCAGGTGAGATTGTAGTCAAGGGCTAACTTGTAAAGAAGCCGTACACAGAGTGGTCACACGACACGTACCGCGTCGAGCAAGTCGGCATACAGCTCGTGGTCGGCGTAGGGCAGCGGCGCCCAGGCGAGCGCCTCGCGCGCGTACTCCTCCTGCTCGCGGCGCATGGTGGCCGCCGTGACCGCCGCCTGCACGCGCTCCGCCGCGTAGTTGATCAGCAGCCGCTCGAGCCCGTTGTGCGCCAGCGACTCCAGCCCGTACACGTCCAGGATACCGAGCGAACGCCGCGCACCCACCACGGCAGGCTGGAAAAAACAAATGCGCTTTAGACCACACGACTGTAATAAAACTTTTTCGTCGTTAAAGAGCTCCCTATAAATGTCGGTTTGTGTAGTTAAATGGCTTAAAAACAATCAACAACTTCTAGTTTACTAAAAGATGAAGTTACGTTTCATTTGAAGATATTTCTAACATCAAATTTGTTTGTGTAAAAAAATAATCGATTCTTCCGAAATAAAGTCCGCGTGGAATTTAGTTATTAACAAATCCCTCGGGAACCATGGATTTTTCCGGGATAAAAAGTAGTCTATGTGTTAATCCAGGCTATAATATATTTCAATACCAAATTTCAGCTAATTCGGTTAAGTAGTCGAGGCGTGAAAGAGTAACAAACATTCATATTATCAAAATCATCAGTTTTTGCAAATCTCGGGAATCCATGGATTTTTTCGGGATAAAAAGTAGCCCATGTGTTAATCCAGAGTAAAATCTATTTCCATTCCAAATTTCACCCAAATCGCTTCAGTAGTAGCGGCGTTAAAGAGTAACAAACATCCAAACATCCAAACATCCATACAAACTTTCGCGTTTATAATATTAGTAGGATAGTAGGATTTTCTCCCTCAAAAAACGAAAGACACTTTTGTTGTTGAATTTGAGTGCGATACAAGTCTAAAGGTCTGAGGTCACAAGTCACCTTGAGAGCGTCGTTGACCGCGTTGACCAGCCACGTGAACAGGCGCGAGTACAGCGCGCACAGCAGCCGGTCCCGCAGCGCGCGCGCCCACTCCGCGCCCGCGCCGAAGCCAGCGCCCTCCGACCCTGCCTCCGAACTGCATTCCTCCTCCACCGAGCACGACTCGTCTGTTACCACACAACAGTATACCTTAACATGCGACCAACAGAAAAGCAACCAGAGATATCTCTATCTCCTTTATTGCGTTGAGAGGAAAGAGTTAGAGATATCACCTGGGACTAGGACGCCGTCATTTGTTGACATTTAGTTTATTTCTCGGTCGCATTCCTAGGTACACAGTGATTTATAACTACATGTTATGCAAGGCTGCAATTGCTATTTTTGTTTATATTAGTCATCATTCATCATCATCGGCCAATGGAGGCCTCTTGTATGGACTTCCCAACATCACAGTGTCGAGCCGACAGCGTTCAGCGGCTCCTTACAACACGTTTTATGTGTTTACACGTCGTCGGTAACTAAGCGCGCTGTGCGACTGAGCCTTGTGAGGTCCAAATTTAGCATCGGATCGGATCTCGTAGGTCATCACTATAAACACGCACTCGTCTTCAGACACAGGCATATTGGACGAAAAGATTTTGCGGAGTTTCTCGAATTTATCTTTTAAGGGGTTCTCCCCTACTGTGGTTGCATTGTCCACCCGAGTTGGATTCGGCGGATTTAATATTAATAAGCGCAGTGTTGGCCGACCCCCCACCAGGTGGACTGACGACATCAAGCGAGTCGCAGGGATTGGCTGGATGCAGGTGGCTCAGTATCGTGATGTTTGGAAGTCGCTACAAAAGGCCTATGTCCTGCAGTGGACGTCCATCGGCTGATATGATGATGATGATGATGAATATTAGTATGGATAAATAAACAAGTTACCAGGTGGCACTTCGTCGTGTGGCGGCGCGGCGCCCAACGCTAGCACCAGCGCATCCGCCTCCACACCGACCAGCGCGCACGCCTCGCGCAACTCTGCAAATGCAATGTTACACTTGAAAACAGAATTTGTGTATAGCAAATATGCAATACTAGCTGCAGCTGCGCGGTTTTACCCGCGTGGTTCCTTTTCCCGTAGGAATACAGGGATAATATATAGCCTTATAGCCTTCCTCGATAAATGGGCTATCTAACACAGAAAGAATTTTTCAAATCGGACCAGTAGATCCTAAGATCAGCGCGTTCAATCAAACAAACTCTTCAGCTTTATAATATTAGTATAGAAGTATAGATGATCCACATGAAAGCAGAGTTCGTGTATAGCAACTCTGCAATGTGATCCCACATGAAAACAGTGTTCGTGTATTAGCAAATATGCAATATGATCCACATGTAAACAGAGTTTGTGTATACTAGCAACTCTGCAATGTGATCCCACATGAAAACAGTGTTCGTGTATTAGCAAATATGCAATATGATCCACATGTAAACAGAGTTTGTGTATACTAGCAACCCTGCAATGTGATCCCACATGAAAACAGTGTTCGTGTATTAGCAAATATGCAATATGATCCACATGTAAACAGAGTTTGTGTATACTAGCAACTCTGCAATGTGATCCCACATGAAAACAGTGTTCGTGTATTAGCAAATATGCAATATGATCCACATGTAAACAGAGTTTGTGTATACTAGCAACTCTGCAATGTGATCCCACATGAAAACAGAGTTCTTGTATTAGCAAATATGCAATATGATCCACATGTAAACAGAGTTTGTGTATACTAGCAACTCTGCAATGTGATCCCACATGAAAACAGAGTTCGTGTATTAGCAAATATGCAATATGATCCACATGTAAACAGAGTTTGTGTATACAAGCAACTCTGCAATGTGATCCCACATGAAAACAGAGTTCGTGTATTAGCAAATATGCAATATGATCCACATGTAAACAGAGTTTGTGTATACTAGCAACTCTGCAATGTGATCCCACATGAAAACAGAGTTCGTGTATTAGCAAATATGCAATATGATCCACATGTAAACAGAGTTTGTGTATACTAGCAACTCTGCAATG
Source organism: Bicyclus anynana (assembly GCF_947172395.1). Taxonomy (NCBI): domain Eukaryota; kingdom Metazoa; phylum Arthropoda; class Insecta; order Lepidoptera; family Nymphalidae; genus Bicyclus; species Bicyclus anynana. The sequence continues at coordinate 2,498,166 of NC_069092.1, forward strand.
TGATCCCACATGAAAACAGAGTTCGTGTATTAGCAAATATGCAATATGATCCACATGTAAACAGAGTTTGTGTATACTAGCAACTCTGCAATGTGATCCCACATGAAAACAGAGTTCGTGTATTAGCAAATATGCAATATGATCCATATGTAAACAGAGTTTGTGTATACTAGCAACTCTGCAATGTGATCCCACATGAAAACAGAGTTCGTGTATTAGCAAATATGCAATATGATCCACATGAAAGCAGAGTTTGTGTATAGCAACTCTGCAATGTGATCCCACATGAAAACAGAGTTCGTGTATTAGCAAATATGCAATATGATCCACATGAAAGCAGAGTTTGTGTATAGCAACTCTGCAATGTGATCCCACATGAAAACGGTGTTCGTGTATTAGCAAATATGCAATATGATCCACATGTAAACAGAGTTTGTGTATACTAGCAACTCTGCAATGTGATCCCACATGAAAACAGTGTTCGTGTATTAGCAAATATGCAATATGATCCACATGTAAACAGAGTTTGTGTATACTAGCAACTCTGCAATGTGATCCCACATGAAAACAGTGTTCGTGTATTAGCAAATATGCAATATGATCCACATGTAAACAGAGTTTGTGTATACTAGCAACTCTGCAATGTGATCCCACATGAAAACAGTGTTCGTGTATTAGCAAATATGCAATATGATCCACATGTAAACAGAGTTTGTGTATACTAGCAACTCTGCAATGTGATCCACATTAAAATAGAGCTTGACTTTGCGTTTGAGTGAATGTGATATACGCGGTTATTCACACAGGTTTTAAACCATAGACAGAGGAAGTAATAGACGAATAGATAGCATCCGTCATATTCTTTAAAAAAACTTCTTCTGAGACCCATCAACGGGTCAAACAAGTTTGACAAAGTGCCGCTCTTGTCCATAAACCCTTGTACAACTTGTAACCTTGTTAAGTGCCATTAGTGACAACCATGCCTCCAGGTCAGAACACAGCAATGCTGCTTGCCTGGCAGTATGTCGGTCATCTTACCGTACTCGTGCTGCAGCCTCGTGCCGATGGAGCCGTCGATGTTGTGCTGCGGCTCGAACTGCACGTTGCCCAGCTTCAGCAGGAAGGCCAGCACGCGCAGCACCGCACCGCACTGCGCCGCGCTGAACCCCAGCGCGCTCATTGCCGCCTACACACAACAATATTACAGTCTTAGCTCATTAGAAAAAAAAAAGATTAAAAGGAAGACCTAAAAAAGATGGCTAGATTGTGTTAAAAAAGACCTGCAAAAAATGGAAAAACTATCTGTGTGGGAAAAATATTGCATATTTTTCCCACACAGATAGTAGATATATAGAAATGGAATATAAGAATAGAAATGGATGGAGAAAAGTGGTAGAGAAAGCCAAGACCCACAAAGGGTTGTAGCGCCGAAGGAAGTAAGAAGTAAGTAAGTAAGCTCATTAGAAACGACACCCGATCGTCTGCGGTTTATATTCTTGATGTGGACTTCTATGGGCACAAAAACAACTTTGTAGTTTCTAAACACATAAAACATATACTGTTTAACTAATCCTTTAATTTTTCCAATAAAATCTAAATAACAGATAATAACCTAAATGCTGTACCAACCTTAGTGAATGCAAAGTGATCTCTATCGGCCTGCGGCGCACGCGGGCCGGGCGGGGGCTGCGGCGGCGCGCGGCGCGGAGAAGCGCTCCCCCCCGCCGCCACAGAGCTGACCGCACACGCCGCGCACCCCGCGCACCCCGCACCCGCGCCCGCGCACCCGCCCTCCGCGCACGTGGCGCCGCCGCGCAGCACCCGGTACTGCTCCCATGAGCGCTGCAGCTTTAACCGCTCTACGGACAATATGCATTCATATGCTAATATATGCTTGACGTCCTTAACCCTACACCCATCGGTCACAAGTACGGGGATCTGCTCGCAGTTATTCTCTCTGCCACATGGAGCCGTCGCCCGTACGGTATATCCGTGGAATGCTAAGATATTTTGTCTCTAACAGAATATGTTGAAAATGTGCATTACAATGTATGTAAAATGTAATTATTAATACTCAATTCATATAAATATGATGAGAGCCGAGATAGCCCAGTGGATATGACCTCTGCCTCCGATTCCGGAGGGTGTGGGTTCGAATCCGTTCCGAGGGATGCACCTCCAACTTTTCAGATGTGTGCATTTTAAGAAATTAAATATCACGTGTCACGTGAAGGAAAACATCGTGAAACCTGCATACCAGAGAATTATCTTAATTCTCTGAGTGTGTGAAGTCTGCCAATCCGCATAGGGCCAGCGTGGTGCACTATTGGCCTAACCCCTCTCATTCTTAGAGGAGACTCGAGCTCAGCAGTGAGCCGAATATGGGTTGATGACGGCGATAAATATAATTGAAGTGTCTGTCTGTGATTTCAAAATAACTGTGTTTCGTCAATTGCTATATATATGCACAATACTAAAAGTTAAAACACAAACAAACTTTTTATTAACTTTGTCTGTCTGTCTGTTTATCCGGACTCATCTCTAGATTTGCTGAACTTATTTTAATAGGTAGGTAATTTCCAAATTGGTCAAAAACACCAAAAAGGATGTATATGGTCAATAACTCACTGAGCAAGTGTGCGTCGGCGCCGGCCAGCAGTTGGTATAGAACGTGGAAGTTTCTCTCGCCCTCCGCCACGCAACACACGCGCTCCTGTGAAATACGAGGACATTTGTTTGATGGTAAATGTTGTAGCACTTTACTACAACTATCTCATCTTCAGCTTCCGAGATTTATCAGAATTATTCGATGAGATAATCAAGATCACATGGTAAGTTCGTTTGTTCATACAATTATACCTGATAGTAATGATTACATCTATGTTGTAGAAACACAACCGGGCTGTCTTTCTATGCGTAAAATTGGAGCATAAGGTGAGAAGGCTTACGGTTATGCTTGCTTCTGTGACTATCACAATCAGATTTTTATAATATTTATTGGGACTAACGTCTTAACATAAATCCCCAGATTCGATACACAAACTGTGTTGAACCATTTTCATATTCATTTTACAAGAAGTTGTAAAATGTGGCACCTAGGTTATCGACAAAAATCTTCTACTTATATATTTTTTATTTATTTTTGCATTCAAATTGTCAGTTACAGAGCCACAAGTTCTAGAATAATCAATATTTAGAATATATAATAGACAAATTGTTACCTTTTCTAAGAGGTCTGCGTGCAAGAAAAGAGAAACAGAACATTCATATATATTTATATACTAATAAATTTTATTCAATCATAAAAACTCTAAAGGAACCAAATCCACAATTATTTATCAAGTCAGTTTAATTGAATATAAAAGCTAAGAATGTAACTCATCCAAATCTTTTAGATTGAAAATCATTGGGTCTTTTATAGATATTTTCTTTACAGAAAGTTTCTAGAAAGAGAAACCTTTGAATGAAAATTTGTTTTGTCTTACTTTTTAATTTTAAAATACACTACACAAACATGTAAATGGTAAAAGGAATCCGTATTTTTGCAATCCTCTTCATTTTCAATCTTGAGTAAATAATTTATCTAAAAAATTGCAATATTGAAACATTTTATAAAGATATGGGATCAAATCTATTAAAAAAGGGTTTTTATATAAAAATTACTTACAATGAGTGATATGACCTCCAACAGGCTCGCCCTTGAAATCAAACTCAATATCTAGCAGCTTGCCCTGTAATTAGAATAATGTCGTCAGTATCTTGGAATCCACGTAATCATCATATTTAAAAAAATTTAAACATGAAAAAAACCAAACAATTTTGTTGTTTATAGAGGACAGTTTACACGCGGATTATGTATGCCATTGGTATGTCAAATAACAACAACGTTTCTCTTGCTAAAATAAACCCTAGCTGATCATCATTATCTAATTCTGTATATAAAACAACGAGATATCTATTAAGCTATTGAGGCATAAATAATATTGCTTATGTCACTCTTACAAATTAGAATCAAATGATGGCATATTATGTTGAGATAGAGGTTAGATAATTAGGCTTTTGGTATTGTGGGGGGTAATATCTGGATTACCTCAACCAATTTTTAAAATTATTTTACCACTAGAAAGCTAAGTTGTTTGTGAGTGCTTTATTATATCCTTAAATTCTTACAGAAACGACAGCATCCAGCGACTCCATTGAGCTACATCAAATTGAGTAATTAGTAATTATTAAAAAAAATATTATTTTACATTTTTTTATCAGCATCATTTTGACTTTGCTATTCTCTAAGCTAGCGGAATAATGTTAGTCAGCCACCATCCAATAAGCCCACATGCCTGCAGATCTGCCTGATTCCACTGTAACCTACATGCCTGATAGCGATGTTGGTCTGTCATGCACATCGCGACCAATACACAATCAGTTTTATTGGATGTCAAGCCGTTATTACAGGCATGTGGACTTATCGGATGGCGGGTGGCTAGCATAACCCTAACGCGTACAAGCTGTACTGTTAAATATGGAAATGCCTCTTTGTTGGGATGCACTGTTTATGATGCCACGTTTGTATTACGTTCCTTTGTATTCAAATTTATTCAAGGCATTCAGAACATTCCCTTTAGTGACGCAAATCTATTTGTACACAGCTAAAGTCTGGTTTAAGTTAACAAACACAAAAGGATATAAAAAAAAACTGATAATTTAAATACACAGACACTTGTACAGACGGACTCTAGAGTAATTTTGATTATGTGCATTTTAAGAAGCTTCGACTAGTTACACAGAATACTCGATTACTTAAATATACTTACAAATAAAACGTTTTTTAGTAGATTAGAAGTTGTTGTAAGGTAGGTCCCTAAAGTATCATTCGTCTGAGTTAGTAGACCGAGGACAGCAAGCGGGTTGCAGGATGCCGTTGGATGCTGGCGGCCCAAAATCGTGATGTTTGGAAGTCTATATAAGAGGCCTATGTCCAGCAGTGGACGTCTATCGGCTGATAATGATGAAGTAGACTGAAGTGTTGACTTAAGTCTTGACGACTTCCGTGGCGCAGTGGTATGCGCGGTGGATTTACAAGACGGAGGTCCTGGGTTCGATCCCCAACTGGGCCGATTGAGTTTTTCTCAATTGGTCCAGGTCTGGCTGGTGGAAGGCTTCTGCCGTGGCTATTTATCACCCTACCGCCAAGCGATTTAGCGTTCCGGTACAATGTTGTGTAGAAACCGAAAGAAGTGTGGTTTTTCATCCACCTCCTAACAAGTTAGTCTGCTTCCATCTTAGACTGCATCATCACTTACCATCAGGTGAGATTGTAGTCAAGGGCCAACTTTAAAAAAAACTTGAGAGGTGTCAAGGGACACCCGGATGGAACGAAATTGTTATTATTATCTATTATGTACAAAAAACCTGTTTAATGCGAAGTAGAAAGACGAAACGAAAATAACTGGCTTGCTTTCTATGAGAGAGATAAACAGAAAAACACGCGCACGCGCACGGCTTACAACTACAGCAAAAAGTGTCGTTACAACTTTTGGTCCTAATTATTTCCGTCTAGCCCCCTACGCGCGACAAGGAACTCAGTTCCAAAAGACCGAAGAGTATGCTTACGAATCTGCTCGCGTTGTGGTTCCTGGCGGTGGCGGCGTTGCCAAAGGCCTCGAGCAGCGTGCCCGCGGCCGCCAGCGCGCCGCCGCCGCCGCCGCCCGCCACCACGGCGCACTGCAGGCACACGCGCGCCGCCTCCGTCTTCCCCGCGCCGCTCTCACCTGCACAGCCAAACGGTTCATACAGAGAACAGATACACAACATTTTTTTTTTCTGATTGTGTAAGTGCCCTAGGCTCCTTATGGGACCTCAGCGGCGTCATATACACAACATGCTGTATCATGTTTCTATAGGCCTAAATTACGTTGGGGAAAAAGTAATCCATATTTTTTTAACGTCATTTTCAAGGCTTTATAATTGAATATTCATTTATTTCAATTAGGCTTTGTTTACAAGCACTTTTGAAATGTCTAGTTATGTCATGATTTAATGGTAGTAAGTAACTTTTATTTAAAGTTACTACAGTTTTAAAGCACCATGGTCTGAGAAGAGCGCACAGCAAACTCAGCCAAGATAAATTTTTTTGTTACAAAAATAACTAGAACTATATGAGTTTATTTTAACGTAGCTTGGATTGTCCGATTTAGATGAAATGTACACCATTTTTATTCCCTAATCTATCCATAGCCATTTTAAGGGTAACTTTATATTTATTTTTTATACTATTGGGATGCGAAACTTTAAATTCAAAACAATTTAAACGGAACTGACGGTACAGACAAAATAAAAAAAAAACATTCTCTTCTCAGGTTAAGCGTGCGCCCAAAAGTTGGAAACACTACATTAGGACACTGACATTTATTATAAGTATTGCATTTTTGTTTCTTTTGCGAGAAATTTTACCCTTCATTTGGGCTCCAACTATGAATCAGGGCCCCTCCAAGGCACGCTGTGCCGCTGATTACGATATGTTTTATGACAGAATACAAAATAAGTATTATACCTGTTATGACGATGCACTGGTTTTCATTTCTATCTCGGACCCAGCGGTACGCCGTGGCGGTGATGGCGTAACTGTGAAATAGGAACAAACCTTCAACTTTTTCCACCAAAAACTAAGCAATTAATTTGCTTCGCAAACCTAACCTAACCAATTTGAAAATAAAAACTACGGAGAACAGGCAAACAGAATAAATGTCAAAATGGCTATTTTGTTTTTAGGTGTTCTTCTTTTACTCGTATTAATTATTAAATAAATAATTACTTATTTGGTAATTTTATCCTAAGTACAGACACTCAATAGCTGCTCTCTTATTACAAAATAGAATATAGGTACATTGTAGTAAGAGAACTGATATCTATATTAAAGATAGCCGACGTGAGTCGTCCGCGACTTCGTCTGCGTGGAAGTTAGAATGGCACGGCATAGTTCCTCACTATCGATACCTCTTCTATGACTCTCTAAACGGTGACAGTCATCTGTATGATGTTCATAATACGTACTATTATCAAGAGTGAAACGAACTGCGCCTTGCTACATGAAACAAACTGTAACAAGAACAACTCAGCGCACGCCAAAAGGATATTTTCTTCCCATTTTCGCTATATTTTTCTTTGATGATTCGTTTCTACTAGTCAAATTAAAAGTTTTTTTTTAATTCGAACCAGTAGTTCCTGACATTAACGCGTTCAACCAAACAAACAGACTGCATCTTTTTATATTAGTACACATGACGCAGGCTAGAGCAACAGTTGCGTGCGTGCGTGCACGGTACGTACAGGTGCGGCGGCAGCAGGTAGGGCGGGCGCGCGAGGTACGTGCGCACCAGCTCCGCCGAGTACAGCGGCAGCGCGCGGCACGGGTTCACCGACACCAGCGCGTTGCCCACGTACGTCTGCCGACAAACGATTCGCAATGTGGATACTCTGCAGATATGAGCATTTCACACTTGACGGCCTCCGTGGCGCATCCAGACAAGATGATTTATCTCACTCAGTTCTCAAAACTCCATCAATCTCATCCTGTGTTTTCGTTTTTCAAAATTTATCCCCTAACCGTCAGATAGATAATGGGCAGAGTTTCTGTGCTCCCAAAACATGCTGTAATGCATGTGTTGATTTACAAGCCGGAGGTCCTGGTTTCAATCCCCGGCTGGGCTGACTGAGGTTTTCTTAATTGGTCCAGGTCTGGCTTATGGGAGGCTTCACCGGCAAAGCGTTCCGGTACGATGCCGTGTAGAAACCGAAAGGGGTGTGGATTTTCATACTTCTCCTAACAAGTTAGCCCGCTTTCATCTTAGATTGCATCATCACTTACCATCAGGTGAGATTGTAACACTCAAGGGCTAACTTGTAAAATATAAAATAAACTTATAGGTAACTAGCGGAAGGCCGCAACTTCGTCCGCCCTTAGACCTCTTTAATCCGGCCATTTTGCAAAATCCATTCTTAGCGGATGTCTACTAACTATAATGTCCCTGCCCAATTTCATCTTTATATGTTAAGTGGTTTTTGAGATTTTGTGACGAATGATCTTTCGTATTTATATAACTTTTTAACTCTCTCTCTATAACTTTTGAGACATTGACCTACTCAGAAGTGCAGCAAGTTTCATATTACAAAGGGTATCCAAAGCTGTTGAAAAATCCTACAATATTTGGCTGTGTAGGGAGAATAAAATGAGCAGTCACAATTTTTACAATGTATCTACGAGTATGAATTAAAAGGATGTCAATTTCAGTCGCAACATTATTTCTTAAGTTTCTTAGACATAGTATGAAAATGTGCTAATTCTAAAAAGTGCAAACAAGTCTTCTGCAATCAGATCTTTCCCAAGCTGCAGACTTTAGTTCACAACAGGCCAGGCTTTTTAAGTTTGTTATAATATAAGCTTAGATTTGAATACTGACATAGATGATGTCCCGTTTGTAGCGCACGTGAAGGTTGTGAAGGAAGGAGTCCTCGGTGAGGGGCGCCAGCAGCACAGCGTCGGCGAGGCCGGCGGGCGCAGGCTCGGGCTCCGCCATGGCCCCGCGCCGCTCCTCACCGGCCGCGCCCACAGCGCCCACTCTCTGCCATGCCAACGGCTTAATGCACTGCACAGAACAAACACCTCTTTGAAAATAATAATACTAGCCAAGCTTTGTATTTAGCACTAGTTTCACCCGCATACTTACATATTCCAGTAGGAATATGATGATAAAATATAGCCTATGTTAGGACTTGCAGAGCTTACTGTGCCATGGGAGACAAATATTCCAAAGGAAAAATGAGAATAAATATTATGACTAATTAAAAATGGCTATGTAGATACTTTGTATGTCGTAGAAGTGGAAAGCAAAATAACTTGCTTGAAAACCTTAGCCTCATTAGAACTGCAGCAAGTTCTATATTGGAACTGGTATCCAAAGGGTATCTCATCAAAATTGATTGTCAAGGATATCCTTAACTCCAAACCTGTTGGTCACAAGTCCAGGGCTTTCCTCAGAGTTTTTCTCTCTCTGCCACACAATGGACCCAGCACTTGCACAGTGAATCCATGGAATGCTAAGATATTTGTATCATTTCCTGATAATTTAGCATTTAGCTATTGGTGAAATCTTTCAAATTAGTTTTTGATTTTATTCATTACAAAAATACAAATATATTTTTTAATTTCTTTATAATGTTAATGTAGATTATAATTCCCCTTACTCCTCCAACTTTGCATTACTATTAACATTTATTAAATCCAAAGATTGTGTTTTATTTTATTAGAATTTATTTTTTTAAGTGCACTTATTGACCCTGGAGCTACCAGAAAAACCTTTCAATAGTTGAACCACCATCTTACACCATTCAACTACACAAGGTATTTTTACGTCGCTCTTTAATCAACAAACACAATTACAACTAAGAAACATTGATACTTTAGAAACAGTTTTTATAATTGCATTAGATCGTTGATCATATACTTTGACAGAAAAATAACGTCTAGCGAGGCAGGTCCTATACAATAATTGGTCTGAGATTTGGTAGCTCGTGAGTGAGGTACCATATTTTGGATTACAATAACTGTAAAGATATAGAATAATGTTTCAAATGTAAAGCTTCATTCTCAGACTTATAGCAACAAAACATGTTTTTCTTATCCTCCTTAACATCAACTTGCCTCCTCTCAACAACACTTAAGGAATTAATACAACAACAAGAAGGTACAAGAAACTTAAGACCAGTTTAGGTCTCTCTAAGAGGACAATGCCCACAATTTTATCAAGTACCACATTGTATGCAACTTAAAACCAAATCTTATCAACTTTAACTATAAGGTTTAATTATATGGTACCATAACAGCACACCAAAAGATCCCACTGAGAGTAAGCTTTTCTGAGACCTTTCCCATGATTATAATAAATATACTATGTACAATCTGAAGAATACTAATAGTACAAAATTTCATGGCTACTCAATTTCTATAAAATTAAGCTTAAGATTTACATAAATACTACAATTTTAAATTAGTTATATTAATTAAATATATGATTTGTAATATAGCTTTAAAAATATGTTTGCAGAAGAAAATGACAACAAATTTTGAATATTGTTATGTAGGTGTATAACAATTAACAAACATCATTATACAATTAACAAACATTATCATACATACAGATTACAGATATTCTCTTATTATTAGAAAGCTTAAAACAGAAGGTACTCTTTGAGTCGGTTTTGGTGTAGACAGTTACTTAAGTATTTAAATTCATTAATATATGAAAAATTTTGTGCTAGGTCCGAAATAATGGCTAGACATTTACAATGCATTTTGTTAGTACTAGTAGTAACAAAGTTATTCATAAAAATGGTTTAAGATTTCACTAAAGTCAATGCATGTAGGTTATAAGGTTGAATTTTGTATGTCTATTAAATATATAGATTTCTAAATTTGTGGGACGCTATATATCCCAACAGCAAAACAATGTTGTAATAACGAAAATTTTAAAACAAATGAAACTGAAAAGTAACACAAATTATTAAAAAAATTACTACAAAATAAATCTTAATTGGCTAAATATTATTTCATATTTTTATGGTTAATAATGGTAATTACTCTTTTACTAATTTGAATAAGTGATTATGTCTTCAGAATACTTACGTTTGCATAAATTTTAGGGTAATAATTCTATTTTCTTATCATTTCTTTAATAAATTTCAACAATGTACAGAATTTAGTTCACTTAGGATTTGACACCACTTTGACACCATTGATACATTGACATACTTGACATGACTTGACAACTACCACAAACTAATATATTTTTTTATTAACTGGTTTTACTGTTCTAAGTTCTAGCCACAATCTCTGGTTTTCACTTCGACCATTAATGTCAGGACCTGCCTCACCGTTACCCCTCTGGCAAAGATCAAAAATCTATGATCTAACGCGTTTACAAAAACTTTTGCTATAGAATCGATGTTTCATTGTTGAAAACCGTTTCCGTCGTGTAAAGAGCTCCCTAAAAGTGTCGATTTGTGTAGTTGAATATCATAAAAAACGGCCAAAAACTTGTAGTTTAGTAAAAGGTGGAGAAACGTTTCATTTGCAACTATTTCTTTCTTAATTTTATCAAATTTGTAATAAAAACAATTTCTAAAAAGAATCGATTCTTTTGACGGAACAGCAAACAATCGATCAAGTAATCAAATATTCTATGTTTATATTCTGTGGCTAGTCTAAGCGATGTGTTTGTTAGCCTGTGTAAAAATTACGCGTGTGTGTATTGCGATTTGGGGGTCAAATTTATAGTTGTATGGAGTGTATGGACACAAAATACATGGTGTTAAATATTTTCGATGTATGAGTTTACCTCATCCCCCCCATAAAACGACGTACTTTTTTGTTGGTGAATTTAGGTGCGAAACAGGTCCATAGTCTAAATAGTCAAAGGTTTATAGCGATTACCTACTACTCTGTATGCTACCTTCTTGCTAAATTTCATCTTTGTACGTCTAGCGGTTTTCGAGATTTCGTGATGAAAGGTGATGAATGACCTTTCGTATTTATCTAATAAGATAAATTCTTAATATCCTAACATTGTTTCATAATTTCATAATCAATATATTTTATTCATCATCATGTAGTTATGGGAGTGTGACATATATAAATTCTTAAAGTACACACAAAATAACATTTAAAATGATTCGAAAAAAATATTCATTTTATAATATTATATACAAATTTTTAGGGTAAATTAAATTATGATAAAAGTTTCTATACTCGAAATTTACTTAGATGACTTTTTTACACAACAATAATGGCCGACTATGAATCAAAGACAATCAGTAGGGTTGAGAAGTTAACGGCGGGCATCGGAACGATATCAAGTAGGTATCGTTATAACTGAAATACCTAAACTAAAACATCCGTTACTATACTACGTTATCTTAAAAGGGAACGTATAGTAACGTTTGTCGGTTGTGTGCATTTTAAGAAATTAAATATCACGTGTCACAAACGGTGAACGGTGCACGGTTTATGCCTATGGGTACGCGTGGTTAAGAAATGGGGTAATCTTTTTTTATTATTATTATAAATATACTTAAACAATACACATCACTATCTAGCCCCAAAGTAAGCATACAGAGTAGCTTGTGTTATGGGTGCTAAGATAGTTGATATTATAGTATTAATATACAATTATATACTACATATAAATACTTATATACACTCATGCTCATCACACAAATATTTTCCAGTTGTGGGAATCGAACCCACAGCCGTGGATGCAAAAAGCAGGGTCACTACCCACTGCGCCACGCGGCCGTCTCTTTCTTTAATCTTTTGGGGACGTACTAACGTCCAAGATTTGCTTATACTTCAAAAAAGTGTGCACGTATCCACGTACATACTGGGTGTAAGGGACATGATACCGAAAACTGCGTGAAGAGGTTAAATTTAGTTTCCACAACGATATTTTAAATAACAATTACGTGGGAAATGAGAAAATTCAGATTTTGAAAATTTTGAGCACGCAATGTACAGCTAACAATGCGATAACAACGCTCCGCAATCTACTGTGTACGTACGAGTAGGTACGTACGCATCGACAGCAAATCGGCTGGCTACACTTACCTATCTAATACCTATTTTTTATACTTTACAAGTTTTTAACTAGGTACAGGTAATTAACTTACTTCAGGTTGTTTCTCGTTTACGAGACGTTCTGTCGTCATAGTAGGTACAATATTCATGAGTACTGAATTGATTTGATCTAAGCATTTCAAGACTTCTCAGTCAACACACACAAACACACACAATACAAACGACACAATTGTATGAGTATTCGTTACAGAAAATCACTACTAACATAACGTAGAACATACACAAAGGTTTTTGAATTTTGGTTTGTTTGTCAACAGACCGCCGAACACGAACTAAAGAAAAAATAGCGTAGCGTCTAGCGAAAGGACCTAAAGTTTCAATATTTTGAAAATACCTATTAACCACGCCGCGCGGCTTAGGTTAGAGAGAGATAGCAATTATTTTCCTCGGCACCGGCGGCGGTCGGCAATACAACGTCGCGCAGTTTGTTTGTGACTTTGTATAGATAGATACCTATTAGTCGTGACCTGCCTATTTGACCTCTTGGAAAACAGCTGATCGCGCGCATTTTGCAAATTAAATTTACATTGCTAGTTTTTGTTAATATCTTGATTTGACGATTTTTATTAAAAATCGTATTGAGATAATGTTATCCATACCAGTGTTTGAATAATGCTACTATTCGTAAGATATCTTTTACGCTATAGAATAACGTGAGCATATGTATTGTATAACATTTTTATTAAAAAACTATTTTTTAAAATAAAATGATTATAAAATATTTCATTTTCCCATCTTTAAACTAACAACATATCAATTATTAAAGAATCATTCATTATCATTTATCGATAAGTTAACGCTCGATGTTATTTACCCATCCTTGCTTTTCATAGACAATCTAGCGTTACGAAATGTCAAATTGCCGTAATCGTAGTTAAGCTGTGCAAATTAATCTCGTTGTGATTTTGTTTTTCAGAAAATAAATGTGAATAAATCGTAAATTCGGTGTAGTTTTTGGTGTAATTCGTACTGTACGCGTATAATAAAGGATTTAGACACTTTGTTCTTTAGAAATTACGTATAACGTAAGTGAAATATGTGATTTTAGTGACAAGACGGGTTTGTTTTGGTGATAGGACTTCTAAGAAAATTTTCGGTATAGATAGGAACCTTTGACACCTTTGGAATATATAATATGTATATAAAGGAACATTATTTGGATGTCAAGGAGTCGCATGCTTATCGTTTGTTCTTTTTAGGGGTTCTCGCCGGCTTTACCCACTGTTTGTAAAGACCTTAAAGACTCACTCTAGTTACTCTGTGATTCCCGTTTACAGAATGATAAAATATGGTTTGAAAATAGAATTACAATAGAATTGAAATTATTCGAATTAAAATTTCATTTTTGCTGTCATTAATAGCGGCCGTTTTTCAAACTGCTGCAATTAAAGAGAAAGCGATAGATGCTACATTGCTTCATTTTTTTTACAATCTCACCTGATGTTCGATCCCCGGGTTCAACCGGGGATCGAACCCAGGACCTCCGTTTTGTAAACCCACCGCAGATACCACTGGCCCACTGCGCCACGGAGGCTGTCAAAAACTTTCCTATCCCTCATGTCTACACTTTTTAGCCATTGTCTGTAAGTTTGGCCGTCTAAGAACTAGAACTCAGAGCCGTACAGATAGTTATTTAAAAAAAAGTTCATATAATATTAAACTGTCATGGCGGGAATTTTTAATTTTTAGTCGTTAAATAGTTATTTATTTTATTAAGTAATAAAATGCAAAAACCAAATAATATTTTAGTTTATCAATCTATTACTGCTATATTGTTAATGCAATCTATTCGTATTGTAAAAACAAACTACATTTGCACTTGAAGACTGTTTAGAGTTTCATAAATAAAAGTTGTCGAATTAATTGCATCAGACATGGAACCAGTATCTAAGAAACGTAAAAAAAGAAAAACACGAAAATGTCTTGATGAATTAAGGAGGAAAACACATCAGTCAAACGATGTTTGTAAAATGAGTAAAAATACAGGCGACAAAAGTAACAAAGGTAAATCAAACTGCACAAAAAGTAATCATATAACTAGTAATCGCCTTACTATGCTTAGAAACTCTGTCAGATCAGAAACTATTACAAGATCACAGCTTTACAAATCAAAAGAATTAAAAACAAATAAAGACACGAAAACTATAACTTCTAACTGTTGTGCAAATGTTGACGTTCTATTAGAACATGTTAAAAATAAAACTGTGTTTTACCAAGATAAACACATTTCAAAAGACAGCAGTGAAGTAGAAGTTTCTAAAAATATAAATAACGAAAACGTTAATGACGAAATATATACGCCTAAAAGTACCTTATTATTTACTCCAGAAAGTCAAAATGATGAAGAAATTAAAAAAGCTCCAACTGGAGAAAAATCTCTTGATATACAAGAAACATCTTCGAACTCATCAACCTCTACCATGAATTCTACAAATCATATGTTGTATACTGATAAAATTTACAATGGTATAGAACTTCACATTCAGGAGAAATTTCCACACCTCTTGGAATCTGCGGGCATTATTATAAAAGAAATGGAAGCTGAACTTACAAAACTTTGCTTTGAAGCTAAATGCAAGTCACAGACAAGTAAAAATATCACCTTTTCACCTGATAAACAAAACTCATCACTGGATGAACTACTTAGTAACCCACTACTCGATAAACAATACCTGAGTAATTCATCGCACAATGAACAATGCCAGAGTAATTCATCACTAAGTAAACTATTACTGAGTAACCCATTACTCGGTAAACAATACTTGAGTAATTCATCACCCAATGGACAATACCAGAGTAATTCATCACTAAATAAATTATTACTGAGTAACCCATTACTTGATAATGAGTACTCGAGACATTCATCATTGCTTAAACAATACTCGAGTCACCAATCAATTAGATCACCTCTCAATTCATCACCGAATTTGCCATTTATACAAAACCCAAGAGATTACATAGAATATTTAAGGTCTCAATCACAATCTTCACAGTCTACCCCCACAATGAATGATGTAACCCCCAGGAGAGTTGTAGATAGTGATTCTTCTGTCTCAATCTATATACAGACCCCGTCACCTATCACCTCTGCCATTTTTGACACTCCAGAATACTCTTATTACCCACATAGATTAAATTAAACCATTTTTTAACTGATAGACTTTATATAAAAGATTTCAGTAGAAGTGTATATGCAAACCTGAGAATTTTCTCAATTCTCTAGGTGTGTGTCTGCCAATCCGAATTGTGCCAGCGTGGTGGACTATTGGCCTAACCCCTCTCTTTCTGAAAGGAGACTCGTGCTCAACAGTGCCCCGAATGTGGGTTGTTAACGATGTATATAGTTAGTATTTCAATATACACCATTGTATTTTGACATTTGAATCCAAAGGTAATATGGTGTAATTTTTTCAAATAGTGTGTAAGTATAATTTTATATGTAAGGGCTCCATTTTAGCATTTAGGGTCTGCAGTAGGTTTTGTTTAATAATAAAACAATATATAAGTTTGTTTTAACTATTCTATATTTAAAAGAAATAAGTTAACAAAATATTAAACAGCTAATATATTTTTGAATTAATACACAATACAAGACTATTATCACTAAAGTCAATTGACATTTTTATTCAATTCACTATAGCCAGAACTCTTTTTTTTTTAAATAAAGAACTTATTGTTTTTCTAAGTTTACAATAATTTGTTTTATGTTTAATCAACTGCTTGACCACACACAAGTGAAAATTAATATTTAATATTTATTACCTTTAAACTAATTGAATATTTTCCAATTCTGTAATCAAATCCATATGCTTGAAGGAGTCTGGTGTTTTAGTGAATGATTCTAACAATTTAAATTTATTTTCATCTTTACCGTTGTAGTACATTTGAAACTGGTTCGCAAGGCACTGGGCTTCTTTACCAGTCAGTACATTCTGAAAAGAAAGTTTGATGTACAGTAAAAAAAAATATTATTGTATACTTTAGGACATTTTTTTAGCTAAGTTGAAGTTCGAACTTTTTGTTGAAATACATTTTATGTTATACCATAAATTATACATTTTTTTCCCCTCTTTCCTTTATCTATCAGAAATCCGATCAAATGACTGCTTAGAAATTAATTATATATTGTCTACAAAGTATTCTTTATTAAAGTTTTCAGCAACAGCTGTTTGTATAAAATGAACTTTCTTGCAACAAAAATGTAATGAGATGAGTTTTATTTTTAAATTATAAATACCAATTTGGCTGAAATTTGGAATGGAAATAGATTTTACTCTGGATTAACACAGGCTACTTTTCATTCTGGCAAAATCCATGATTCAGTTCAAGTGTTATTGAATAGAAAAAAACGGTTTACCTTATCATATTCTCCACGCATTAAAATAATTCCTTTTTCACTCAGTTCTGTGTAATGCACCATTGTAAGACATTCTGGTGCATTTTCTTGGTGAACCTGTAACATGTTAATAATAGATGTTAAAGAAAATATTAACCTTTACAAATTCTTGAGATATTTAATAGTGGATTCCATAGTTAATATTATCTATGAAAAAGGCAAAAAAAAAAGATGTTTGTTGTGTGGGAGCATCCTTTAAGTGGCAACAAAAATACATCATTTGTAGTATTTCTTGTAAAATCGTTAATATTGACATTACTTTAAACAAGTATGAGAATTATGCGAGGCTTACAGCAAATAAAGTATAGTATGATGCAAACTTTATGACATTAACATGTGCTTTAAGCTACGCAATCAATACAAGATTTTCAGTAACATAGCTCTGCTTCGATATTAAAGTACTTTATGTACCTGCAAATAGCGACACCTACAGCATATTTCCAAAACGTCCTAAAGTTTGTATCAAATTGTACATGGGCTCTATATACCCCTATAAGAACGAGGCCTTAGAGGGGCCATATATGAAAATTAGTTGGGGGTCCAAATAAATGGTAAAACATTCTCTTGAAAGAAACTAAAATGCTTGCTTAAAATAAATATGACAGTGACTGAACATTTTTAATTTTTACTTTTACATAAGGGGCCCCATATCATTGATATGGCTCATAAGGCGGTAGCTACGCCCCTGAATGGGGTGTGTATAATATGTACATAATTATGTATTATGTATGGCTTTATTTTTTACCTGATAAGCAAGTAGTGGAGTAAAATGAACAGCATGCCCATAGCTCTGGCACATAACATACTCGTATCCCTCAGATCTTGGCAATGGAAACAAAAATGTTGGATGTTTCTTCATGTTCTGTTGAATTTTAGTGTACAAATCATTTGGTATGGTTGCAGATATGACCTCTTTGTTTTTGTGGTATTCCTCCCATATAATTTGCACCTGAAATAGGAATCCTATGTTAGAAATCTGAATTCAGATTTAGAAGAGACACTTGTTTATGCTCATAATTAATAAATATTAACCTCAGATGCATTTTTGTCCTTTACAAGATCCACTTTGAAAATATCATTTAACTTCTTATCTTCAACAGCCGCATCATTTTTAAGGTTGTCTTTTGGATTGAGGACAGATGAAAATTGTCTGCAAAACAAACCAAGTGTTACCTATGGAAAGATAATACTGTAACTATTAAATACTATTGAAAGGGTATATCAATTTTCACGCGTACAAATATTTATTATTAGTCAAAAAATATTCGTGATTATGGGTAATTTGTTGGTTTGTTAATGTTTTATAGAATAATTACCTTGTATCGACAGAAGCAAATTTCTTTTTATTTTCTACATTTTGCTTTTTCTGTTGCTCTTCTACTTTTCTAAGAAACTCTTCTGGGGACGTTTTCTGCAAAGTTGCTATGCGCTCAGCATATTTTTCGAAATAAGGATTCTTTTGTAGATTTTCCAGGGCTTTCTCTGATCTACTGGATGTTGTCATTATGTTACGGGTAAAATATTGGGGATGTTTTAAGGGTGTACTGATGAGACGTTTCATACCAAATTTATGGATCAAATAAACTTTAAATACCAACCAGAATATTAATTTTTCAAGTCTAAATCACGTAACATATCAAAATAATTTTTAATTTTTTTAGGTTATGTTATGACATATTGTTTATTTTTAATGGTTGTAGGCTATAGGTTGGAAACTAGCATTTTTGAGATACTTATTATACTCTTTGGTCACTTAGTAAAATAATGATACCATATTTATTGTCATAGTGATGTCCTGTTCTGTATAGGTAAAAAATAGTGCCTCAGATCATTCACTCTCAAAGAGGAATTTTGAACAGAAATTTCTATCATAACGCTTAATGACAGACGGTTGAAAGAAAAATTGTGTAAAATATGTAATTGACCAATTTTTTACCTATTTGCCCTGATCTCTGAGGGTACCACTACTTCCGATTTGAAAATTTAGAGTACCTAATGAAATTTATAATAAAATTCTAAGAATAAAATATTTATTGTAAAAAAAAGTGTACAGTTGTTATTTAGTTACAAAATCCTCCTCCATCCTCATAAACTTGGCGTTTTTGGGAGGATGGCGGGTTCACTAGTATGCTAATTATTATTTAGTAGCGGACCCTGTCAAGCTTTGCTTTGACTCATTCCCTGCCCCTATCCTATTCTAATATCACCATACGCCTCCCCTAGTCTTACCCTACCCTACTCCTACCCTATATCTACCCTACCATACCCTACTCAAGCCTACCCCTACCCTAAGACCCCTACCCTTTTCTATGTCCTTCTCCTGGTTTTAAGCTACCTCTCCACCACTGACTCCACTTGTCAGCCAAATCGGTCTGGCCGTTCCTGACTTGTAAGTATTGGAACAAACCTGATTTTCTTATTATATAGATAATAATATTGTATAGGGGAAAGATTTATTGTTTGTTTGTTTGCATTGAATAAACAATGACTATTCAAATGTTCGACTCGGTGATGGTCGAAAAACTACAATTTCAAACAAATATCTAGCGCCTAAGCCAACGCAAACACTAAGTCTAGGAATCGTCTGATGATGAAAATAAAAATGAAGAAATGTAGACACAGAAAAATATTACGATAAATTTATAACTCCAATATTGGAATCCCGAAGATTTTAAAAAACGGAGGTCCTGGGTACGACCTCCGGCTGGGCCAATTTTCTTAATTGACCCAGGCCTGGTTGGTGGGAGGCTTCGGCCGTGGCTAGTTGCCACCCTCCCGACAAAGACATACCGCCAAGCGATTTAGCGTTCCGGTACGATGTCGTGTAGAAACCGAAAGGAGTGTGGATTTTCATCCTCCTCCTAACAAGTTAGCCCGCTTCCATCTTAGATTACATCATCACTTACCATCAGGTGAGATTGTAGTCAAGGGTTAACTTTTAAATAATAATATTTTATCTTCCACTTTAAAATATCTAGTTCAAACTTATGTCGTATTAAATGACATTGGGTTTTTACAAATTTAAATTAGATTAAGCTAACATTATAATTTTATACAGTTTTTTTATAACGTAGTTTTAGTGGTGAAGTTTCGTTTTTTTTTTGTTATTCAAATTTTTCCTCAACTATAGCAAAAGATATGGAAGCCGAGACGCCATGCTCATCACGCCAACAAGGGGTTCTATCTCAAAAGCTGCTTTTACTGCGAATGAAAAAACTATGATACGCAATGTATTTAAATATGTATTTAAAGAAAAATCCGAAGATGCAGATGCAGAAATTGAATCACCCAAAAAAAAAAGATTGTATTTGTCTCAGTTATTAGTCAAATTATATAAGGTCTTAGAATAATTTTATTATCATCACTGTGATAGGTGATATGTTTATTATTAAGCTATAGACTGAGATTTTTCATAATAAATAATGTAACTTTTATTTATTAAAATTATTTACTAATTTGGTTCAGAACTTATTGAGTTAGTCATTTCCGTTCACTTTGTCACATCACTATTTTTGATTCATCAAAAAATGGTATCACAGGAAACGTCAGGGGAGATCGCTGAATTCATTATTCGACTATAGTTCCTTCCCTCCAGGCTATAGGGCTCAGACGAATTATATTCGGACCTGCCTCGCAAGACGTTAAGCTAAATTAATCAAAGATCAAGAATTAACGATTTATTGAGTTTCTAAAAAATCGGTTTCATTGTTGTGATCTTTTTCGTCATGTAAAGAGTTACCTAAAAATACTGGTTTGTGTACTTAAATGGCAAAATAAACTTCAACAACTTTTAGTTTATTAGAAGATTATAAGATGAAATTACGTTTCATTTGTAAGTATTTGTAAGTTAATTGTGTATATCAAATTAATTATAATAAAAACAATATCGAAAAAGAATCGATTTGTCTGAGTTTACCTAGTCCCCCCTCAGAAAAAATATTGGTGAGTTTGGGTGTGACTATGTACCGACTCTTAAATCTAAGGATACAAGTCCGTATGTAATTGATCTGAGCCAAAAAGGATGCCACGCACAGACGTCAAATAAAGATTCCACCATAGCTAGTAAACAACATAATCTGCATGTATTTGTCTTGTCAATGTCAATTTGTCTTACTGTCTATGTGCTGTCTTACTCTACTTACTCTTTGGTGCTGTCTATTATTGTTAAAATATGGGGAAAAGTTGATGAATCTTGTAGAAATTAAATAAATATCAGATGGAAATGGAGAATTTTTCAAGAGTTGAGAAAATCGGCGAAGGAACATATGGCGTAGTTTACAAAGCACGAGACAAACTATCCGGTAAAGATATAGCGTTGAAGAAAATTAAACTCGAAAAGTAAGTTTTGGCGCGAAAATTGACAGCTGATGTTTATTTTTAAAGTCAAGATAATTAAATTCCGATGAATGAAAAAACCTATTGAAAACTACCAAGTACCAATTAATAGAATGTAATTTAGTGGCTGAACGATCGTGTTATCCAAGATGCTGTATGTTCATTTACAAATTCCAGGAATTTAGTGGACCGAGAGTCTGCTATAGCCAGACACTTTTATTAGGAAGACTGAAAGTTTGTCAGCTTATGCTTATGGTTCTACTAAATTAGAATGTACTGTACGGTAGGCGTGGTACCTGTTTACATGGGAATACGGGAATTTAATATAGCCTATAGCACTCGGGGGATAGTGTAGCTTTCCACAGTGAAACAATTTTTCAAATCGGTTCAGTAGGCGTAGTAGGTTGGTTGAGAGAGAGGCGACTGGTACTTCGGGGCCTAGAGTGGCCAAGACTACAAATCCACCACAGGGTGTAACACTAACTTCTCACCTCAGGCTTCTCAGACAGGGAATTTGTTTAAAAAAAATCAAATATTTAAGATTAAATATTAAACCCAGGATTGCATTTGCAAGCTGTAACTAACAATGAGGCAGTGGAAATAGAGAACCAAGTACTACAGCCTCAAGTGCAAGTGCCTCAGTGCCTCAAGTTGATGAACATTAAACAGCACTAGGATAACTTCTTGGCATGCCCTGTTGAGTGGACTGTCTTGTAAATAAAAAAAAACTAAAATATACAATACTAGTGGACACCCGCGATTCATCCACATGACCTCCTTAATCCAGCCCTGTCACCAAATCAGTTCTTAACAGTACTAACCTCCCTGCCAAATTTCATATTTGTATGTCAATTTTCAATTTTTTTTGAATATCACATATCCCACAAGAACCATGAATTTTTCTGCAATGAGAAGTAGCATGAAAGTAACAGATGTGTTTATACAGAGTCTCCAGTCCAAATTGCTTCAGTAGGAACAGTGCAAATAAACAAACATACTTACACACAAACTTTTACCTTTATAAACTTACTGTGATTTCAGTGAACCAGAAGGTGTACCATCAACAGCTTTGCGAGAAATCTCAGTATTGCGGGACTTGAAGCATCCGGCTGTGGTGGAGTTGTTGGACGTAGTCGTGGCTGACAATAAATTGTTCCTGGTCTTTGAGTTCCTGCACATGGACCTCAAGAAGCTTATGGAATTGACTAAAGGCCCTTTGAAACTTGACCTGGTTAAGGTGATTATCTTTCTCTATCTATCTGTACATATAAAACAGTAAAACTTAATTTATCACAAAATGTTGTAAACCACTGGATATAAAGATGAAATTTGGCAGGGATGTAGTTTATAGTTAGTAACAGTACACATATAAGTAAGGGAAGGTGGGGGCAGCTGCCCCCCCTAGCAGAGCCGTCTGTTACCAGTGCTGGCCCGAAGTAAATTTTAGAATGGAGCATTATAACATTTTTGTACCATTTATGTTTCCAGAGTTACCTACAGCAGCTATTAGAAGGTCTGGCGTACTGCCACGCACAACGCGTGCTGCACCGAGACCTGAAGCCCCAGAACCTGCTTGTAGACACAGACGGGCATATCAAGCTCGCAGACTTTGGTCTGGCGCGCGCCTTCAGTATACCAGTGCGAGCGTACACTCACGAAGTGGTGACACTGTGGTATCGAGCACCAGAAATACTTCTAGGAACTAAGTTTTACTCCACCTCTGTTGATGTGTGGAGCTTGGCCTGTATTTTTGCTGAAATGGTTAGTATCTTATGCAGGTACTAAGATTAATTGACTAATTGGATTAATTGAAGACCGTTTTTTATTGTCTCTTTAAAGTCATTTGAAAATTTGTTGTAAGTAAATAGATTATAATTTAAAACTGAGGGTTTTACTCAATTTTTTCATAGGGCTTGTTGTGTTTTGCTCTGAGCCAGTTTAGTTACAGGCTCATAAAGCTTGACACCTGTGCTTTGGGTCGATAAACAGACTTGTACTTTATATGACATGTTCCATGCATGCCCTGCCAAATGTATTTCTGTTCTTAGGCAAAGGTTGTCTGGCAGATATTGTTATAAGCAATAAGGCCGCAATATTGCACATACTTGTTTTCATGCTTTCTTTGTTGTTGTTTTTGCTTTGTGCAATAAAGCCTAAATAAATAAATAATTTTCAAGGCTTTAAGTAGGCACATATTTAAACCTAATTAAGCAACCTTGTCACTAACTATGGTCCTCATAAAAAGGCTCAAAGTCACTTATAGGGCGATGGAGCAAGAATATGAGTTGGAGTTTCTCTGTGATCGAATCAGAAATTAGGAAAATTGCAGAAGAACCAAAGTCACTAACAAGCTCAGCAAGTCACGAAGCTGAAGTGGCAATGGGACAGGGCACATAGTATGAGAGTCGATGGATGTTGTGTTCTGTAGACAGAAATCAACAAGCGGGTTGCAGGAAGCTGCTGGATGCTGGCGACTGGAGACAGTTGTACTAGGAAGTCCATGCACGAGGCCTATGTCCATCAGCTGATAATCACGACGATAGCGACAACGACAACAATGATGAAGCTTTCTTCATATTCCAGGTCAGCGGCAAAACCCTATTCCCAGGTGACAGCGAAATCAACCAACTGTTCAGAGTGTTCCGTGCGCTCGGCACACCGAGCGACGACGTGTGGCCTGGCGCGCGGCTGCTGCCCGACTACCGCACGGCGTTCCCTCGCTGGCCGCAGCGCGAAGCACGGAGTCTCCTGCCTCCCGCTGCGCGCGCTTCGGTCCACGCTTGCACGCTGTTCGAAGCGCTGCTTCGCTACGACCCGAGCGGGCGGCTGTCAGCTCGGACAGCGCTCCAGCACCCGTTCTTTGCTGACGCTCGCTTGGTGCCGCCGACTCTCCCAGACTTGCCGGCCGCCTCCTCTCTTATACACCACAGCCTTGCGGATCTCTGACTTCGATAAATTTTATTTGACTTGTATTTACTTACTTTTTAATAGATTAACAGACACAATTAAAGAGGACATTGGATATATTTTTCATGTGTAATTTCATTTCCTAAAAAAATTAAGATTGTTTAATCATTTAATGTTATTCGGGGGCAACTTTATTAGGCAACCTATTTGCAATGTCGCTCGTCTTGAACTTGCCGACCTCGTCCTCTGTTTTAAACCAGTCTTGCGTCAGTCATCTCTGGCTTACTTAATCGATGTATTTTATTTGACTTGCATTTATTACTTTTTGATAGACAGATAAAATTAAATTTGAGGACATTGGATATATTTTTCATGTGTAGTTTTATTTCCTAAAAAAAGATTTGATCCAATGATTTATTCGGGCGCGACTTAATTAGGCAACCTATTTGCAATGTAAATATTATCTACCATTAATTTCTTGTAAATAATAATTATCAGATGAGGGAATATATTTCATAAACCGGTTCTTAGACCAGAGTCAGTGAAGCTATAAAAAAAAATTGTGAACCAAGCTAGAACCTGAAACCGTATCTATCTACTAATATTATAAAGCTCAAGAGATTGTTTGTTTGATTGTTTGAACGCGCTAATCTCAGGAACTACTGGTCCGATTCTTTCAGTGTTAAATAGTCCATTTATCGAAGGCTATAGGATATATATTATCCCCGTATCCTACGGGAACGGGAGCCACGCGGCGTCTGCTAGTAGCTAGATATTTATAGAAATCTTGCCAATAGTCGCAAAGAATATGGACCAGGAACGAAATTTCTCCAGCCAGGGATCGAACCCATGACCTTTTGGTGTGTCCAGTGCCAGCCCCTTGGCTGTAAAGTTAGTAGCTATTGAGTTAAATCTACCATCCAAAATAAAAAACTCAATATGCGTCATAATTTTTATTATGTTCCTTAAAATTAATACATTAAAATCTATATATTAACACATTAATATCTAATGTTACCAAACAAAACTAACCCTATAATGTATAGGGTATACTCATGAAAAGCTCATTTGGTATATTTTATGGAAATCATATATTACGAGGCTGCCTGTCCATAATAATAGTGAAGGAAGTTCAAAAAGCTTTTTTATTCACAGAAGATTTTAAAGTAAAATTATTGTATAACCATTGCGCATTAACTTGACACCTGGCTACCAAACACATCCATACAAACAGTACCTACAAACATCATTCGAGCCAGGTGTAAAGGTAATCCGCACGAGCTGTACAATCACCATCAATGTTAACGATAATGACCAGGATCAATAGCGTAACATGCTCTACCATGAGTTGCCGAACTGTGTGCTGAGCGTTTTTACTGATTTTTTTTAATAAATAAAAGCTCAGCATCTCACAGTTCGACCCAGGTCTCGAACCCAGGACTTCGTGATCGGAGACCTCAGACTAAACCTTAAACTAATGAGGCAGCGGGGTTTCTCGGGTTATATGTAAAATACTAGCGGACGCCCGCGACTGTCCACGTGGAAATCTATGTAAAATCTCAATCCCTATTTCATCATTATCAACCCATATTCGGCTCACTGCTGAGCTCGAGTCTCCTTTCAGAATGAGAGGGGTTAGGCCAATAGTCCGCCACGCTGGCCCAATGCGGATTGGCAGACTTCACACACGCAGAGGACTGAAAATTCTCTGGTATGCAGGTTTCCTCACCATTTCACCCCCTTTAATTTATATTTTCGCATGTTTCACATCTATTAAATAGTCCACTAATCATTTTACAAAAATATAACATAAGACATGTTGACAAGAATGATTTATATTTAAAAAAGTACTTCAACCCCTTTTTAACCCTTTAAGGGTAGAATTTTGATAAATCTTGAATGACAATATTTTCAGTATTTTACATACCAATTTTTACAAATATTATGTAACTTGAAAAACGAAGGACTTTCCATACAAACTTTCACACCTTTCGCGAAAACGAAATCAGAAGATTTAATGAATACATTAAAATCTATATAGCGAGGCAACCTGGTATGTTGTTGAATACCCTGAATCATCTGCCATGCTCAAGTAAATCCTAAAAACACCTTATTGCTTTCCCCACTATAGGATTAGACAGACCACCTCTTACATGATAGTTAAGCTAGCTCTGTATAACACAAGTATAACTTCTACACAAATAAACTTATTCTATGGCCTCCACAACTTGAGCAGTCCGTCCTCACTATATGTGGCTAGAAGATTCTGATGAGGGTGATGAGTCATACCAATGACAGCTTTCTCGTGAATCTGTTAAATATGAAAATAATAATTCATAGGTCATATAGTTTGTCATCTATACTTATAATAAATCTGTAGCGAGGTCAATTCTGTACATGAAATATATTTCTATATTTATTATTCTTCATACTCCTTGGCAGGTGAAGTATAATTTTCATCACGCTACAATCAATAGGAGCAGAGCAGTAAAAGGAAATGTTGAGAAAATGGAAGAAATTACTCCATTTTTTAAGCTTCCGTCGCCGTCGCGTGGTAGGGTAGGGGTAGAGTAAGGATAGAGTAGGGTTAGGGTAGGGGTAGGGTAGTGGTAGGGTAAGGATAGGGGTAGGGTAGGGTAGATGCAGGGTTCACGCGGTTTCATATTCGACTCACTGTTGAGCACAATTCTCCTTTCAGAATGAGATTTAAGTAATGTATTTTCCACGTGAGATTCAGTCTTTTTTTACTATGATTATAGGGAACTATGATTTTATGTTGCTCAATCCTGTAGGCTCTATCCTCCAGTGAAAGTTCCGTGTATTAAGTCAGTCGTTCCAAAAATTAGCATAAACAGAGAGACAGACAGACAGACATATAAAGGAGATGGTCCAAAATTGTATGGAGCCCAGGATCAGACATTGTACCTTGGCGGAAATAAAAAGAAATAAAATTTTTAACAATTTTCGATTATACAATTAATTAATAATAGAATTTAAATAAATTCATTATATATTCATTATCTTCCAAGAAATGCAACACTTAAAGGTAATAATGGCGGGTTGATGACATTACGCAGTAGTCGTTTTGATATTTGCTGTCAATTGTCATGTCATAGTTAAGATACCCTACCCTTAGAATAATTAAAGGGCGCCATCTTCAAATAACCTGTGATATAACTCAAAAACTTGGGTTTGATTTTTCATAAAATCCTTGTATTTTTTAAATTCTAATGATATGTTGTACAAGTACGGACCATCTCCTTTGCAAAAAGATTGTTTGTGTTTTTCTATCGTGTAAATAATTATAAGCACTTGAGTTATTTTGAAATCATTGGAAAAAACGCTTTAACTTTCATTGCGTTGGTACGAAAGAGATGGCACTGAGGCAGCTCCGCCGGCAATGGACGACATTTTGTCTATTTTCTTTTCATTTGGTCACATGTTAACGTCACTATATACTTTCATTTAATAACTGTGTTTTGCCCTTTAGATCCGCTTCTGATGTCGACCCGAATGGTGCATCCCACATATATGGTAACTAGCGGATACCCGCGACTTCGTCCGCCCTTAGACCTCTTTAATCCGGCCCTATCGCAAAATCCGTTCTTACTATAAACTACCTCCCTGCAAAATTTCAGCTTTGTACAAGCGGTTTTCAAGATTCCATGATGAATGAACTTTCGCATATTACTAGCGGCCGTCTGCGACTTCGTCCGCGTGAAATTCAGTTTTTCACAAATTCCACGGCAACCATGGATATTTCCGGGATGAAAAGTTGCCTATGTGTTAATCCAGAGTGAAATCTATTTCCATTCCAAATTGCATAATCCATAACTTGTTAGGAGGACGATGAAAATACACACCCCTTCCGGTTTCTACACAACATCGTACCGGAACGCTAAATTGCTTGGCGGTACGTCTTTGTCGGTAGGGTGGTATTAGCCACGGCCGTAGCCTCCCACCAGCCAGACCTGGACCAACCAATTAAGAAAACCTCAATCAGCCCAGCCGGGGATCGAACCCAGAACCTCCGTCTTGTATATCCACCGCACATACCACTGCGCCACGGAGGCCGTCAAAACGTCACAATATGGTAAAAAGAAGTATGTATTAGTAAGTATATGGTTTGTCTCACATTGATGGTCCGCTCCAGCTTCCCGCTGGCGGCGCAGAAGGCGTACAGCACGAGGTCCTCGCCCGCGCAGTACACGAGGCGGCCGCGCGCGCCCAGCGCCGCGCACACCAGCGACCCGCCCTCCGCCTCGCGCCGCCCGCTCGAGAACGAGCGCACTATCTGACCCTGTGGCAAGAAAGACAGAAAATAAATTTATTCGTATCTAAAAGTTACAGACAGTCAATAAATACCCTATCCTTATGACAGCATGTCTGTCTGTAACTCTTACACACACCACCATTTCAGCTTGAGACCCTTAAAAGTTAGATGTTTAACCGTGTTTTTCGAATAGTTGTCAAAAGCGCCATACTCAACACCGAGAGGTTCCATCCCTACCCACTGGATTATTGTCATTATTATATTTTTTTTTTTATTCTTCACAAGTTAGCCCTTGACTACAATCTCACCTGATGGTAAGTGATGATGCAATCTAAGATGGAAGCGGGCTAACTTGTTAGGAGGAGGATGAAAATCCACACCCCTTTCGGTTTTTACACGGCATCGTATCGAAACGAACGGAATCGTATCGGAACGCTAAATCGCTTGGCGGTACGTCTTTGTCGGTAGGGTGGTAACTAGCCACGGTCAAAGCCTCCCACCAGCCAGACCTGGACCAATTAAGAAAACCTCAATCGGTCCAGCCGCGATCGAACCCAGGACCTCCATCTTATAATTTCACCGCACATACCACTACGCCACTGAGGCTTTAAATATATATAGTTGCTTCAACGAGAAGAAGGGCGATGTAACCTTTTTTACTTACATTAACTTAAAAAAAAAAATTTGGAAAATATACGGTATTTAAATTTTTTTAAATGATATTTTGAAATTAGATTTAGTTTGAAATAAAATTATGAAAAACGGAATAAAGCGATCATACAACGTAAAAGTTATAAGGATGTTTTATATTCTTGAATGTATATTTGTTTAATCTGTACTTAGAAATCCCCGCTTTGCCTAACTTACCAGTATATAATTATATAAAACACCAATTCATAAAATAAATATCTACAAATGAAATATAATAAAATCAACATCTATAAAATCAAATGGCGATCCGAATGTTTCCGAATCTATTAAATATTTTTTATCGTAATTAGATGAAAATTCATTTAAGAAGTTTTCGCTTCCTTATATTAAATGTGACATTTTTCAATAAATGAACTATAAACATAGACGCACAAATAACAAAGATATTAGTAATTTTGTTTGAACGCCCATACAAACCTAAAGACCAGCGAGCCAACGACGTCACTAAATCGTACCATTTTGTATTGAGCGTTTTTCAGGGATCCGCGGCAACGCCGCAAATCTGACCCTTTAAATCCCTGTAGCTCCGAAAGTAATGATCGCAGATACCCTGTTACTTTTACAAAATTGCTTTGCTATTAGTATACTCTTAATTTATATACAATTTAAAAAACTGTCATCATCCCTATTGAAGCCGAGAGCAGTGCGGCAGATAGCAAATAAATAAGATAGAAAGAGATAGACATATTTTGTTTGTTCCGTCGTCCGTCGTTTTGTTTGTATAATTGTAGAATTTGTACAATTGTAAAATATGTGGTACCTGCATGTTCATGATGACGACGGTGTTGGTGCGGTTGCACACGACGAAGTGGTCGGGGTTCTTGGGCGTGAGCAGCAGCGAGTTGACGGGCGGCTCGCCCGAGCCCAGCGGCTTCAGCGTCGCCGAGCACTCGCCCGTGCGCACGGACCATACCTGCGCACAACGATTATATAGCTGTATATGCGTATATAGTAGTGGCGAAGAGTCCATACAGGCCGAATCCCACCGGGTTACCTTTTACAAAATCCATACACATTCACATTGTATAAGAAAGTTTATATCAAGCGGTATGAGTTTCCTTTTCTTTGGGACGGCTTACCTTAGTCAAAATTCCATCCTTCGCCACTGGTATATAGTATGCTTGTATATAGTACACGGCATATGCTGAGCTGTACACCCTTTTTTTAAGGGTTAAGGGCAAACATGCTATCTTTAGGGTAAGGTACGTCTTTAAGGTGTGTAACTTTTAAATCTGAATAAATTTATTTCCGTTCTTTCTTTCTTTCTAGTAAAAACTCCTCATTCGGGATTCGTTTATTCGTGTTTTCACTATTCGCGACCTAATTCCTTTATTCGCGGATCTGACTGCCGAAAATGACATAAAATGTGCATTACAATTTAATTTGCAAACTTTTAAAAATTGTGAAAATTACGAATGGAATAATAAATGGAACGGATTAGTAAATGAGATTTAGTTAAATAATGGTGCTCACTGCTGAATCAGTCTGAATTAAGGAAGCTTTTAAAAACTCTCATGCAAGAAAAAATAACTTTGGTAAAAAAGTTCAATCAATTGTTTTATCAAGAATGTATATAAAATACTATTTCACATAATCCCATACAAAATATTATTCCACATTCGGATTGTGACTCTGGTCACAATCTTCGAGCATATAATAGTCTTTCTTACAATAGTAACGTGTGTTTCATGTAAATCTATATATATAAATGAAAGTCGTGTTAGTTACTCCACTTATAACTCAAGAACGGCTGAACCGATATAGCTGAAAATTGGCAGGGAGGTAGTTTAGAGCCAGGAGAAGGACATAGGATACTTTTTATAAAAAAAAGAAAAAAAAAATAAAAGTCGGGTTTTCCTTCCTGACGCTATAGCTCCAGAACGCACGAACCGATTTCCACGGTTTTGCATTAGTTGAAAAGGTCTCGGGCTCCGTGAGGTTTATAGCAAAGAAAATTCAGGAAAAATTTCAACGTAGGGTAGGGTAGGGGTAGGGTAGGGGTAGGGGTAGGGTAGAGGTAGTTTAAAGGTTACATCGAGTTTCACGCGGACGAAGTTGCGGGCGTCCGCTAGTTTAGAATAAAATGAAACGTACTTTAACAGTGCCGTCGGACGAGGCGCTGAGCACGCTGTGTCCGTCCGGAGTGAACACCGCCTCGTTCACGAACGACGTGTGTCCGCGGAACTCCTTCAATATCTTGCCCGACTTTAACCCGTGGATCCTGTCAACATTTATTTGTATTATTGAAAAATCACATCAATTACTTTGGACTTGACTTCCTCACGACTTAATACGCATATTTATATAGAAGTTTGAATAATCACGACACCTTCCACACCTGCACACGTTTGAGTACGCTCACCTGATGGTGCGGTCGAAGGAAGCGGACAGTATCTGCGTGTTGTCCCTCGTGAACTGCAGACACGTGACGCCCTTGGCGTGCGCGCGCTCCAGCTTGCGCTGCACCTGGCCCGACGACACCTTCCACACCTGCACACAATATACACTTATACAGCTTATCAATTACATTCATTCCTGGGGATTATAATATCTATTAGTTCGTCAACTGCCAATTCTGTATTATTCTGCCGCCCGAGGGTCGCGTCGAGCTAAGCCTTGAAAAAGAGACTTAAAGGGTTAAAAGGCTGTTGTCACATATTGATCACCTTAATTTTGCCGTCATTGGAGCCGGCGGCGAGGGTGTCACTGTCGCGCGCGAAGGCCAGGCTCAGTACGGCCTCCTCCATGCTCATGTACTCATCCTGGGCCTGGTAACGCAGGTCCTTGCGGATCTTGCCCGTCGTGAAGTTCCACACCTCCACCAGACCGTCCACTGACCCAGTCACCAGATATTGACCATCCGGGGAGAATCTGGAAAAGTTGGGATTGATTATTCAAAAGAGAAGTTTACATACTAATGTTTCCAAGGTAGTGATTGACATTTATTTTATTAGTTGAATGTAGGAATCAACATCACATAGATAACTCAGATTGTCTTACCCACTGAAATGTTTTTGGGTTCTACTTTGTACTATGGGTTCCAAACGACAATATACTAAATGTTGTTTGATTGAAATTGGTTGAGTAGTTGAAGGAGTCCATTGCGGATAAACAATGTGACACTTAATTTTTAATTTTTATGAAATATAATTAGTTGAAAACATATATATGTTACCTTGCACATTCAACATGTGACTTCTGACCAAACCGGATCATTTTCGAGAGTTGTGTAGGACATTGATCATCTTCTTCATCTCTTATCGCGGCTTTACCACGGAACAAGTCAATGGTTGTACCTGTAAAATACATTATTAAAAATATGATAGTGCAGTCAAAATACAGTTAGAAGATGTGGACTGACCCCGAAGAGAGCGGTTAATAGATACATTAGAACAAATGAGTGTGGAACAGTCACTTAAATTGAAAACTTGGCGTCGTAAAACAGCCAAATACTTTTCCTGTTTGACTATTAGAATAAGAAGCTTGTTGAAAATTTTATATTAACAAATAGAACTTACTATTTGGTGAATGTTTAATTTAAATACTATCCAGGGGGTAGAAGTCCTTGTTGCTGCTGCAAGGGCCTGCCACAGTAAAGCCAGACAAGAGGAAGGCACCACAGTCTTCGCTCACTCCTTTCCAAGACAAATCTTATTACGACAAATTGACCAATAGCGCCAAATCGGAGATATTGCTGAACAGCAGACTGTTGCATTGAGATAAAAGAGTGAGTGATATTTCTAGTTCGACCACAATTGGTCAATTTGTCTTCAGTCTTCATTAGGTCTGTAGGCCACAGGTGAGCAAATATGACGAATTACTAACCAGGTGGTAAAAGCCCTTGATGCTGTTGCCACTTGAGTGCCTGTCCCAGCAGCGCCAGCAGACGAGAGGAGGGCACCACAGACACCTCTCCCGCCAGCGCAGCCGCGAGCGCCGCGCGTCGCCACTCCTTGCCGCCGCCCGCCGTACCGCGAGCGCCACCGTAGGCCTCGCGTGGGTCAAAATACGAACGAGCTAACATGTTCTCTGAAAGATCAGGAAACAGTGTCATCATCATTACCAGCCAATGGACTGCACTGCTTGGGAATAAGAATTTTGTAAGGACTTCCAAATACCATGGTCTGGACCTTCCTAGGCCTGTAGCCTTTAGCCATGATTTCCTTTCTACAAACTCTAACTCTCCGAAAATTTAAAAATGTATTGGAATGCCAATCACTATCGACAGGTCAGGTGATTAAGTTGTTCAAGCGGTTTCAGACTAGCGTATTATACGCGCCTATGAGCTCGTTTTTGGAAGTGCATGTTGGCGCGTGTAGGCGCGCCTTGTCACACGCTTAACTAGTACGAGCACACTCTGTACACTCCATGAGGCGTTCGGCGACCTGGGCGGCCTGCTAAGCTTCTGGAGCGAGCTCGGCTGGCTGGAGTAACTCCGGCGGGGATCAGCACCAAAGGGACCAACGTACAATGGCCAACCACAAATGGCCAAGTGCGGAAAAGGTCCAGGAAAGAAGAAGAAGAAGAAGAAGAACTAGTACGAGCGTTGACGCGCTTCTAAGCTCGTATAAGCGCGAGCCGCGAGAGGCACCTCCCAGAGATACTGACACGACACCACCGGTTCCAGCGAACACGCCGAAGTATGCCCGTTTACGTGAGTCAGGCTTTTTGAAGCTCGTAATGTAGCGCGCGTGTAGGAGCTACCGTACGCGCTACGTAAAAATACGCTAGTCTGAAATCACCCTTAATTAGTTTCCGAAGCGTTAGCATTCAACATGCCCTGAATTGAGCAGCATTTTGCTGTATATAATGGTTAAAGAGAGGTCAACCAACACAACAAAAATTCTATTTTTTTCAAGTCTTGACTGTAAAGAGAGATGGAAACGTGAAACCCTACCCCTACTCTAACCCTAAGTCCTATGTTCGTCTTTTAAGCTACCTGTCCACCAATTTTCAGCCAAATCAGTCCAGCCTAAATATCTTCATCTCCTCATTTGGAGTTATATGGTTATGGGAGGTTTAATTGTACAAAAAAATTAAATTGTTTTGAAAAAGTGTTATGTTAACTACTTTTCTCTGTACAAAGGTTTGTTAAAAGTGACAGACCATAATTGTTTTTGAGAATTAGGCTAAGAGTGGAAAAAATAAATTATTTGGTAGCTCCATGTAATCCAAATTGCAGCCATTAAAGTGTTTTTCAAACATCATGGGAATGGTGACAGTTGCCTGTATGACAATTATAATATTGTGAATCACTGCAAACTTTCAAGAGTAAAATGAACTGTCACCTGCACCATACTGCATAAAACAAACCATAATAATTATTTACACAATAAATAGTATACAAACCTAAATGCATATATCTGTCTGTTTCTTGTTGCTTCATCAGTAAGCAGGGCTGAGTTTGCCGTAGCAGTGTCCGGGCAGCACCCAATTCCCTCAACTCTATCAACTCAAGAACGACTTGTTCGTACAGATCCATCAACTTCTTGTCTGGTAACTTTAGCGAAGCAGTGGCTTTCAGGACTGTGTCCCAGTGGCCATTGTTGATGTCTGCACAGAAACCATCAACACTATCAACTGTATTGAGTGACACTCCTGTTTCTTCCTGAAATTAATATTTTTTTAAATTCATTGTTGCACAATTTTTCTTGTTATCTGTTTTAACAGCTCACAACAGGGCTACGCTTCCCTCAAATAAGAGGTGTGGTCTTATTTGCGTCTTCGACAAAGATTGGCTAGGAAAGATACATGACTATTAATCTATATTGATCAGTCATCAGTCAGAGTCAAGTCTCCTTTCAGAATGAGAGGAGGTAGGCCAATAGCCCACCACTCTGCCCCAATGCAGATTGGCAAACATCACACACATCTGGTATTAAGAAAATTCTCAGGTATGCAGGTTTCCTCACGATGTTTCTCCTTCACCCTATGAGATGTGTTAATTAAACCTTCAACTTATTAAAATGCATAGTTGAAGGTGCATGTCCCGGATGGGATTCAAAACTACCCCTCAGAGTTCATATGCAGTGGGCTATCTATCCTCTTCCACTGGGCTATCACGACTCTCTAAAACCCTTCTCTTTGTGATTTTAAAATAACTGTGTTTTATCAAATGCATCTAATTATTTATAGAATACCAAAACACAAACAAGATTTGTTAAAATGTTTCTTGAGCAACTTATAGGCTACTTTTTATCCCAAAAAACCCACGGTTACCACGGGATTCGTACAAATCTGAATTTCACGCAAACGGAGTCGCGGACGTCTGCTAGTTACGAATATAATTTACAATAATCTGCTACACTACACTAACCTGCAATGTTTGTAGAGTTTTTGTTAGGTTAGACTCTTTGAGGTACTGTTGGATGAGGCGAATAACACTGAAAATATTTGTTACATCATTAGACATAGCCATTAATTACACAAAATAAAAAAAGCATTTATACTTACTCCGCTGATTCAATTTCTATCGACATTGTTTTGTTTTAGATTTACTAAATTAAAACTAACTTTTAAATGTGGTCAATGATGGTAAGAAAGATAGAGCGATAAGTCCGGTTTATCAAACGGAATTATATAATTTTTAATTAGAAATTATAAGTTTAATTAAATAGACCAAAAGTCCAAAACAAAAATTCAAAACAATCTATACGAGAGGAAAGTATTTTTTTTTTTTAAACACAGCACAGATAGAATAACCATCTAAATCGATTGACAATAACAAAATCCACAGATTAAATTATTAGAAAAAAGAAGGGAAAAGATTGATAGTATTTTTTAATTCAATAGTTAAGCCATTTATAATTGCATATAACCCACAAATGAGTCTCTAAGATCTACTTTATGTCTAATAATATCATTATTCGAAGATAATAAGTCCAAAAAACATTAATTACAATCAAATCCAAATATATACGACGCAAAAAATTTTATATAAAAAAGTGTTTAGCTTGCCTGTGGCAAATTTCTACACAACTGTCAAAATAGCTCTTTCGATGCCAAATATAACTGTTGTTTTATTAGTTTTTTGGCTAAAATTCTCTAAAAAATGCATCGAGATCGAGTTATTCGCGAAGCTTATTCTATAAGCAATCGAATCTATCAAAAGAGTGCCTTTACAAATTACGGGGATACGGGATTTTATTCAAATAATCCCCTGGCATCCAAACGTCACCTTGTTTTTAATGTTGTTTTGCGCGTATTTTGTTGTTAATATCTTGTAAAAAACGAGTGCATTATGAGTTTAGAAGCATATTTAATGTCCGTGTGTTGTAAAATTCAGTGTGAAGTGTTAAAAATGAAAGTGTTATATTGTGTTCAGGTTAGTTTTGGTTCCCGCTTATACCTTATTTAGAGGTCTTGTCCCCGTTTGCGGCCTGCGGTGCGGTGAGTAGTAGCGAGTAAGTTTACTATATAAAGATATCCAAACATTATAATTCAGGTAAATCGTCTATTTCGACGTATCTAAAGCACAAACTGATTGTTTTGATGTAGTGAAAGGCAGGCATTCAGTATTGTTATTGTTGTATGATTTCCCCTTTTTGTGTACTCTTAGTCTATTTTATGACAAAAATAACATGCATGGAGGACCATTTCAACAAGTAATACCAGCTGTTGTTAGTAAACAAAGCTTTTGTGTGTAATAAATTGCATTTATGATAAGCAAAAGCTTTATAGGTCAACCTCTTAATACCATATCAACAATTTTTTCCAAATGTCAAACAACCAAGGTCAAGTTCATCATAATTAAACATAAAAATAGTGAAGATTTGTGACTACCTAAGTCTTTTTAGATTTTTAAATTTTAGGATAAAGGTAAAGAAGATGGATTCTTCTTAGTGATACTTTCAATTTAGCAATAAGTTTAGAAAAGTAATAATACAGTTCTATCACTTAAGTGAAGTTATAGAAGTTCATGAAAGGTTTCTATAAAAGCTGAAACAGTCTGATGCGTTTGAATCCCATGCAAATAAATGTATGTAAGTATGAAGAGATACTTGCCGTTGTTTGGTATGAAAGAAGATTATGTGTTTGGATCCCAGTAACATACATTAAACAATGAGGGGATGTTCTCACTGCAGAATACACTGGAAAAGCAAAGTTATCATAGAATATATCTGCTTATAGTTACTTTACTGCTCGCAGATAAACTCTGAAGTAAAAAATAAATGTTATATACATAATAGTTACTAGGAAACGTCCTGAGGTTTCCTGTAGGCATAAAAGGGAAAAATAGCCTATTAAATAAATAGCCACAAATAAAGTGGCTTTCTATAGGTTAAAATATTTTCAAAATTGGTTCAGTTCAGTAGATTAACAACTAACCAAGCTTACAAAGTTTATCTCGTTAGAAGTAGTATAGATTATAATTACTTTTATTGTGATTCTAAAGAATCTTGGCAAAAGATAGTTTTGAAAGATTTATTGCTGGTAAGAGAAATTGAAGAAGGAAAATGATTTTTATGGTCAGAAATCTAGCCAAAATACATAATGGAAGTTATGTTATGGCTGAATAGAATGAAAACTTTTTAGTTATTGGTATTTTCCCACAATAAAATTGATCAAACCTTATTATTTTAGAATTTAAATTATATTAATATTCTAAATATTTGGGGTTTGATTCCCTATTTTAAATTTATTGGGCGTGCAACAAATTTTTGAATATTTGGGGTAATAAATAGTGGAGGGGATTATTTTTTTTTAATTTGGGGTTTAAATCCCTAAAATGTGATATTAGATGTTTTTTATATGTTCAACTTTGGGGTTTGATTTCCCAATGTGTGGTTATAGTTGATAATTGTTGTGTGTTAAACTTTGGGGTTTGATTCCCTAATGTGTGATTATAGTTGTGTGTTCAACTTTGAGGTTTGATTCCCTGATGTGGGATTATAGTTGTGAGTTCTACTTTGGGGTTCGATTCCCTGATGTATGATTATAGTTATGTGTTCAACTTTGGAGTTTGATTCCCTAATGTGTGATTATAGTTTATGTTCAACTTAGGGGTTTGATTCCTTGATGTGTGTTTATAGTTGTGTGTTAAACTTTGGGGTTCGATTCCCTGATATGTGATTATAGTTAATAATAGTTGTGTGGTCCACTTTGGGGTTCGATTCCCTGATGTGTGATTATTGTTGATAATAGTTGTGAGACCAACTTTGAGGTTCGATTCCCCGATGTGTGATTATAGTTGTGTGTTCAACTTCGGGGTTTGATTCCTAGATGTGTCTTTATAGTTGTGTGTTAAACTTTGGGGTTCGATTCCCTGATATGTGATTATAGTTAATAATAGTTGTGTGGTCAACTTTGGGGTTCGATTCCCTGATGTGTTATTATAGTTGATAATAGTTGTGAGACCAACTTTGAGGTTTGATTCCCCGATGTGTGATTATAGTTGTGTGTTCAACTTCGGGGTTTGATTCCTTGATGTGTGTTTATAGTTGTGTGTTAAACTTTGGGGTTTGATTCCCTGATATGTGATTATAGTTAATAATAGTTGTGTGGTCAACTTTGGGGTTCGATTCCCTGATGTGTGATTATTGTGATAATAATTGTGAGTTCAACTTTGGGGTTCGATTCCCTGATGTGTGATTATAGTTATGTGTTCAACTTCGGGGTTCAATTCCCTGATATGTGTTTATAGTTGTGTGTTCAACTTTGGGGTTCGATACCCTGATGTGTAATTATAGTTGTTTGTTTGACTTAGGGGTTTGATTCCCTGATGTGTTATTATAGTTGATAATAGTTGTGAATTCAACTTTGAGGTTCGATTCCCCGATGTGTGATTATAGTTGTGTGTTCAACTTCGGGGTTTGATTCCTTGATGTGTGTTTATAGTTGTGTGTTAAACTTTGGGGTTCGATTCCCTAATATGTGATTATAGTTAATAATAGTTGTGTGGTTAACTTTGGGGTTCGATTCCCTGATGTGTGATTATTGTTGATAATAATTGTAAGTTCAACTTTGGGGTTTGATTCCCTGATGTGTGATTATAGTTATGTGTTCAACTTTGGGGTTTGATTCCCTGACGAGTGATTATAGTTGATAATAGTTGTGTGTTTCACTTTGGGGTTCGATTCCCTGATGTGTGATTATAGTTGTGTGTTCAACTTTGGGGTTCGGTTCCCTGACGTGTGATTATAGTTGATAATAGTTGTGATTTCAACTTTGGGGTTCGATATCCTGATATGTGATTATATTTGTGTTCTACTTTGGGGTTCGATTCCCTGATGTATGATTATAGTTGATAATAGTTGTGAGTTCAACTTTAAGGTTCGATTCACTGATGTGTGACTATAGTTGATAATAGTTGTGTGTTCCACTTTGGGGTTTGATGCCCTGATGTGTGATTATAGTTGTGTGTTCAACTTTGGGGTTCGATTCCCTGACGTGTGATTATAGTTGATAATAGTTGTGATTTCAACTTTGGGGTTCGATTCCCTGATATATGATTATATTTGTGTTCTACTTTGGGGTTCGATTCCCTGATGTATGATTATAGTTGATAATAGTTGTGAGTTCAACTTTGAGGTTCGGTTCACTGATGTGTGACTATAGTTGATAATAGTTGTGTGGTCAACTTTGGGGTTCGATTCCCTGATGTGTGATTATAGGTCGTAATAGTTGTGAAAGATTATGTAGAATTTTGAATACTCTGAAAGTTGAAAGTTGAGATAAATTTTAATCAAAACAAGTTTGGTTGTAATGCAGCTTTAAAACATAGCATCAGACCAAATCCAATTCATATATGGTATAGGATTACTTTCATCAAAATCAGTTTTGTAATTATGTAAAAGAGATGCATTCTCTTTAGCATTGTCAGCAATTTTCTACTATGAAAATCAGATTGTTAAGTTCAAATCCTAATTTGAAACTTAACACTGGAATCAAACAAATTAAAAATGTTGAACAGATCTTAGTTGTTTTTTTTTTGCTATTTAATAAAGTTTGAGATCTCTTTTTACCTCAATAGCTAGTAATATGTTGAATACTGGTTTTACCTCTTTATTTTAATCATATAACTATATTTTTCATGTATTAATTAAGTAATTTCTAGAATGTTTGCCTAACACTAGGTAATTTTGGATGTCTTTAAATTTGTTATTTTGTTTAAACAATCATGGTGCCATTACCTTGTTAGGAAAATGTCTTATTTTTATAAGTATTTTTTACCTTGTTATTTACTAATGTGTTTCTATTTTAAGTTTATAGATGACTGAAAGAAGATTACTGTACTTGTTGTTTTTTTGAAAAATAAATAAAGGGCGACGAATGGGCGAAATAAATATATTTGGGACGGCTTGTTGAAATTATTTACCTTAATCCTTCCTTGATGTCCTAAACCAACTGATTGCACCTTAATATTTCAAGTAAAGCATTGCAGTTGACAATATTTACAGGTATATGCCATTGGGTGATTATGGGCATATGCTTGAAATATATTCAGCTGTATTGCCATATATAAATAAAGAAATTTTAGAAATAAGATATGGTGTTTTATTCCCCATGAAAACATAAGGTAATTGTGTGGTTTTTCTCATCAGTGCCTGCGCAGTTCATACCGGGTCGGACGGGGGCCGGACTACTCATACTGAACGGGTTTACATTTTATATGAAGAACCACCAAGCACACGGGAAGAAGCAATGGTACTGCTCCTCGAGGGATGTGCACGGATGCAGGGCTGACGTCATAACCTACAAAGGCTTTGACGGCCGCGACTACATCTCTATATTTCGAGGGAAACATATCCACGAGCCACCACGTTTACGCCAATGCCACGACGGCAGATTCATTAGGGAAAAAGACATTTTCAGGCAATCGCTTAAATGACTCTCATGTTGATATACTTATTTTTGTATAGTTTCTTTTTATGTTTATTGTTTAAAAATCCAGATCATGTGATGTTATTGAAAATGTACTTATTAGGGATTATATTTATATTGATGTGTCTTTGGGAGCATGTTTCTGTGGTAGGGACCTGCTAGTTTTGTAGATGGAATAAATATTGACGATATTTTAGAATACAGTATTCAGATAAATGTGTAATTTTATTTATTTCATGGTTTTATTGTTCATCCCTTACTCCCTGATCCTTTGAGCGGGTTTTACATGGACAACATAAAAGAAATATGTCACTTTGATTTCTAAATCTGTAATACAATCTTCACACAGCCAATTTTCGATATTTTTTGTGCATTCTTACCCAAAAAATACTATATTGGCTGAAATTATCTCACATTAAAAGTGTGCATTAATTGATTTTATGAGAGTATCCACGATTATAAGTACCTACTGTGTGTTTAGTCATTAAAGTTATTAATGTCACTATGTTTATCGAAAATAAAAATTGTTGTAGTAGACATTCAAAAACGTATTCATGAAAAATAGTCCTTAACCTGACGCTGTTGTGTCCGGGTATACAATGTTTGATAGTTTTCAAATCATCGAGTACTGTGCGAAGTAATAAAAGAAAGAAAGAAGAAAGAAAGAAAATATATTTAAAAAGCGCGCAGCTATGTTATACCCCGCCACAATATTGCAATGAGTTTTCTTTGT
This sequence comes from Bicyclus anynana, assembly GCF_947172395.1. Classification (NCBI taxonomy): domain Eukaryota; kingdom Metazoa; phylum Arthropoda; class Insecta; order Lepidoptera; family Nymphalidae; genus Bicyclus; species Bicyclus anynana. The sequence continues at coordinate 2,540,029 of NC_069092.1, forward strand.
GTGTTCACCATTTGCATCTATGTTAAGTATCTTTTTTCACAGTACTCAGTCAGGTCTTATTATATTACGTGGAAGAACTCAAAGAAATAGAAAGGAAATGATACATACAAATATTCACAAGCAGGCTGGAAAAATTCTAAGCTGATAAGATTAGCTAAAATTTACAGGAGAGGTAAAGACTGTCTTTATTCTAAAGATAACAAGGTATTGCTGTATCAAATACAATAACCTTGCAATTATTTGTGTTTGTCAAAGTTGTATTTGTAATAACTAAGTAATATGATTTATTTCAGGTCAAATATTTTACCGTGTAGTTACAACTCGATTAAGTATTTCTAAATTAATCGAAACAGTAACTATTTATATTTAATTTTGTTCTATAAATAAAGGGATTTATACTCTAAATCCCTTTATTTATAGAATAAAAAGATTTAGAGTATGATATTCGAAATCTTATATTCCATAATGATAATGTTCTGTAATTGTTGCATGGTGTTTAAAAATATTTTTTTTTCAGTGGATCTGTAGGTATGTGTTTTCTTACACCAATAATAAACTGGAGGTTATTTTTCAGGCATATACTATCTGCCGTCGCACAGAACGGGAAGCATGGTCCTAATATTCAAGGACAACAAGTATTGGATCAACAATCGCTACCAGAACACCATAAACTGGACGTGCAGGGACCGCAAGCGGCTCGGCTGCAACAGCTGCGTCCAGACAACCGTCGAGGGTCGTTACATCAAACACAAGGGCTTCCACAATCACGACGACAATTACACTAAGTATAACTTCAACGACTGATATACGAGTTTCAATCCAGCATTGCCAATCATTACATCTGTTGAAAGCTACAATAATGCCAGTAAAGATTAAATACGTTCAGAAAATAATATAATAATACTTCATTGCGCGCAATCTTCCTTTTTTTCCAAATAAATATGAAATTTATGTCCTCTTTTATTTTTCAACGTATCTTCAAGAGGACTAGTTTTATTAATTTTTCGGTTTTGGATTTCATTCTAAATATCATAATGTTTCATTTAAACAAACGTAATAAATATATCTATATCTATTTTTTTTTAATTAATACTTGTAATATGTCTTGTGTTTTATTAGTTTTTTTTGGGATTTTGCGCTAAAATAATAAACAATGATCAATCAGCAATGCTGGATTGGTACTTTTGATAAGTACGAAACTCGTTAAATAAAGGTTGATAATAATTTGTCGTGTAACTTTATGAGAATAGAGCCTTAATAATTTCTAGTATGTAAGTACTTAATCTGTAATACTAATAACTAATATTTTGTTGTTGATTTAAGCAACAACACAAAATAACAACAATATTGTTTGTAATGTAGAACTTATATTTAAAATTAGCTAGTCCTGCGTTGGTGAGTCTGTTTTTAATATTAGAATTATGCTGATTTTAAAGATTTGTGAATGAATTTTTTGGCTTTGGGTAAACGTGTAATGTTTTTGCTATAAGTCTAGGTACTCAAGAGTTTCTTGTTACGAATGGTCAATTTGTTTTCTTTGGTCTATAAAAGACGAAGCAAAGGTCGAAAACGACACTTTGCAATTGCACGTTGTAGAGTCAACATCTCCTGAGGATGCTCCGGTTTCGGGGTGAAACGTACTTAGAGAGTGTTTTGTCGGACCTGGGTGACGTTGTCGCATGGGTTCGTCGACTTTTCGCGGATGATAGCAAAATAAATAAATCATTATATAATCATGTTTTCATGATAGTTAATCTGTTACAGAAAGTCAGTTTGAATTTGGATGTAGTGGTAACATGACACACCAAACGCGTTTGTGTGTATAGACTGAAGTTAATGGGGGCTACCCAATGCAGTTTTAACTGTACAAATAAAATGTCTTTGCGTAGGCAAAACTGTACACTGAAAACTGTACAGTTTACATATTATTAATAATATTCCTATTACATAGAACTACAGTTAAAACTGTGCAAACTAAACTAATAAACCGCATAAAGAACGTTTTATTAAAAAACCTTCAGTTTTACACACCAAAGCTCTATCAGTCTAGTCACCTTGTCACTCTATCCAAAGTCTAACCGACTTACAAAAGTAGACAAAATGTATCACGAACCCCTTATAAATATAGCATTAATGTAGGCGAATTTTAAATATACAGAAAGACATAGGTTAGCTCGCGTTAGGAAATAAGATCTATTTTATTGATATAATCAATTGCCCTCTCATTTAATATGAAATTAAGTAGGTATTAGATTAAGATTAAAACCTTATAGGTTATGTAACTAAAATAATAAACTTTATTTATATTCCATTAGCTTGTACGATGGGTAGATTTCATTTTGCTGTATGTTTATTATAGGCATTTAGTAAACAATTTTATCATTCTTATGTCACCGTATCTCGAAAAGTTACAATAAGCCAGACTCATATTCTCTATATTAAGGCATTCAATTAATATCTTCAAGTGTAATTAATTAATCATTAATACATTGAAGCTTGCGGTAGTAAGATTGCGTTTATAATCGATGCAACCCGAGCTTTAGTTGAACGCAGACGTTTTTCGTTCTGCAGAACGCTAGGTTGATCGCATCAGTGTGGCTTTAAATTTATAACATCTACGTTTTAAACTTAACGTCACAATTGCGTTAACTGTAGTAGTATCTGCATAGGTTAAGATCGCAAAAAGTACTAAGAAATTCAAACCACATTAAACGCATCAAGTAGGTTTAACCAATCAGACTGCTGAAAAATCTTGTCATATTGCAATCTACCAATAGTTTGGTGTATTTGCAATGAATTTGGAGGTAAAACTGGATTTTATTCTTTAATTTCGGGTTTGTATCAAAGTAAGTACTTATATATACTTAGTATTCTAGTATTTTGTGTTTGTGTTTACTTTGAACGTATTTACTTACTTATTTGGATCTTTGTTTAAAGATGAGCGTCCGCATATTCTCATCGTAAGTATGGGACGCATCGCATTAAACGGATTTTTATTTTTACGGTAGATTCATGCGATCCATACAATACGGATCCGTAGACGCACTTGTGTGACTTATTATACAAATAATACTACGACCCGTTTGATACGATGCGTCCGATACTTACGATGATGTTGACGCCTACCATAATGCTGCCATTTATGTTGTAATGTAAATAAGAGCTTAGGATTTTATGTGTTAAATTGTTAGCGTCTCCTACGTTACAGTATTCCTTTAGATGTCACAAAGTGACTGTAGTATAGATATTTCGCTTTGCTTTTAGTGGGTGTACACTTGTATAGGCGCGTAAAATTTTGAAAAGATTTGAAGAAGCATCAAAGCAGTAAATCAGAAACATGTTTATTTTAAATTATACTGACTGCGAGTTTTGTGGTAAACGTACTCTGTATACTTAACTAATTCACGCTACAGAAATTTATTTTAACCGAACACTTGAACTGTTCAATTAAATCGTCCGTGTGTAGTCCTGTCAGTTTTAACTGTACATTAAAAACTGTACAGTTAAAACGAACGTACGTAGCGCGGGTACATAATTTAACAGTGCGTTTCTGCTGTACCGGTGTTTCTTTAGTTTATACACACAAATGCGTTTTATGTGTCACCTTACTAATACATGCAAAGCGAAACCGTCTTCGTAAAATATCTTTATCACACGTAAAAGTGTGAAAGGTGTCTGTTTATTAAATTTTATATTATACATGCGTATACTCTTTATGTGAACTATGACGATGTATTGCGTATGTAAAATCTGCGGCTCACGAAACTAAAGGTCAACAGCATTTATTGTTAAAAATGCTCATAAATGTGGGTACTTCTTAAATTGTAGTTAAGTACGAATTATTGTACTTATAAAAAGTGTTCTGTATTACTAGGTTTTATTTCGAATGTCAGACAAAAAAAAGTGTTTTTCTCAGGACGGTGACGGAACGACACCGGAAGTTACTACTACATACTAGAAGGAGGGGTTAGAGATTATTGGTCATATTCGTAATAAAAATTAAAAATATTTTAAAATCAAATATTCTTTTAAAATCAAATTACATGCGTAGTTTTTTTATTAAAACTGCATGTACATAAGTCACCGAAAAGAGATTATTAATGGGTTTAGAATTTCAGTTTGTAGTGCAAAGTTTTTAGGCCTCTGTTAAAGCCAGACTCAATTCGAAAACGTCTAGTGTTCGGTCTTTATATTACTATTGCACAAAAAATAAGAAGTTTTTAGCAGTTTTCATATATTGTAGGTATATTTTAAAATACAAATGTTCTGCATCCCATAAATTGTAATATGCCTGTTTTCTGTAAGGTTGGACGCAGAACGTGAACGCATTACACCTACAGTAGGCTTAGCGTCTCTGTCATTTCTCGTGAAAAAATAAAACCAAAACCACGACCAATAGCGACGGAGTTGAAATGTTTTGGATTACGCCGCTATTGGTTGCAACGCAAGGAAAAAGAAAGCAATATTTTGGATTGCGCCGCTATTGGTCTAAAAAAAAGTCTTCGCAGTTCGCACCCCTAGTCTTTCTTGTACCCTAGGCGAGTATGTATTAGGTGATGGGCTTTTTCGTATTACTAACCGAACACTTGAGAAAATAATTTTATTGGTCGACTATTTTATTTTATTTCTAATTTTATTATTGAACAAACCTAGTCACTATGGCTATTTTACGTGTGCCAAATTATATTTAAGCATTTTTATTTATGATGATATATCATGTAGTAATATGAAAATATGAGAAATACAGAAACGATGTAATTATCATGTCGAATTTTTTGTTTTACTTATTTATTTTCTATAAAATCAGTGGCGTGCAGAGAAATCTTGATATGGGCAGGCTTTGTAAAAATAACTAAATTTTAAATAGGTATATGAAATGGAAAGTCCCTTTTTAAAATCTTTAATTAAAACTTAACCTGACCCATTTTCTACCCGTTTTTATATATTTTTTTAAGTTCAAGTATAAATAGTTTTGTAGCTTTAGCTAAGTGCTGCTTAAGATCTTATTGAGATTACGTAAACGTCAGTAATCAACTCAGACAAAAAACCACTTGAAAAAAGCCATTTTTAATTTCGTAATAGCTTTAGTACTATTAGATAGAGGTGCTTGTACTACAACTTGAGTAACAACACAACCAGAGACACGCGCCGTGATAGCCAAGTGGATATGACATATAATGCCTTCGATTCGGTGGGCGTAGGTTCAAATCCAGTCCGGAGCATACCTTCAACTATACAGTTATGTTTATTTTAAGAAATTAAACGTCACGCGAAACGGTGAAGAAAAAGCATCGTGAGGAAACCTGCATACCTGAGATTTTTTTTAATTCTCTACGTGTCTGAAATCTGCCAATCCGCATTTGGCCACCGCGGTGGACCATTATCTAAACCCCTTTTATTCTGAGAGGAGATTCGTGCTCGAGAGCCGAATATGGGTTGTTAATGATGATGATCATTATATATTACAACGTTGTTGTAACAGAGCTAGTCGGGGAAAGTTCTGCCGCCATGTTTATTTCGGCCAAGCAGCATTGCTGTGATCCAGTTTAAAAGGTAAAGTTGCCGGCGAAATTACTTGCGAAAGCGAAAGCACTTGAAGCTTAATATCTATACTATACCCTACCCGGACGGCCCTCTAAGCTGAGATCCGAGTCTTTAAAGAGTCGTTTCGCCCATCTCTTCTTTTTCTGCCTCAGGCGATGCTTTTTCGCTCGTCTAAAACCCCGGTGATGCCGCTGCGCCTCCCATAAGGAGCCTGGGGCACTTTTAACTTTAACACTATAAAAAATTATAATATAATATAATTAATAAATATAATATAATAATAAATATAATATAATACATATTTTTTATAGTGAGTAGGCATCACGATATCCTACACGGCATCGGATTGTAGGTAGTCTTTCTTACCTGCGAATTGTTTCACCATCGATGGTTTCCACTTATTTGCTTGTCCAGTCAACTATTGCAGAAAAAATTGTCTATATTGTTCTATGTAGCCTAGAAATAGTCAGCTGCGATTTCCTGGCTCGGGGACCGATACTTCAATCAGGTTGTGACATGACTTGTTTAAAACAGCTTCTTTAGTACCTAGTATGTGTAAACACAATAATTTATATATATTTTTTGTATTCCAGTAAAATTTATTCGAACCTCCACCGGGAAGATTTTCATAATGGAAGGCAAGCACACATTCACGAAGCACTATGCGGTAAAGGGCGGCTTTAGGTGGAAATGTACGAGGCATTTCTCCAAGACCTGCCGGGCATCCATGATCGTGGACAACAATGGGTTTATAATGAAATTTAATGGGAAACACTCCCATGAACCCCCTCTATATGTTTGTGACAGTGTTGGCACTTTTATTAGAGTCGGTTAAACTAAATGAACTCTAGTTGTATTAGTCCCGGATCCGGTATTAGAAAAATTTACCCTCATCTGTTATTTATTATCGATAAGAAATAAATAATAGATAATATTCAGTGTCACATTGCAAATGGTTGCCAGACACATTTTTCATAAAAAAAATCTAGGGAACCATGAACTAGATCAAGACAACTTAATACATTTAAATTAAGCATAAAATAGGCTTTCATTTGACATATTATACGACTAAATATCTGATGAGGGTATATTGTATGAATAACAATACTTAACTGTATTTATCTGAAAACCCCATAGTTGCAGAATGAAAGAAGGCAACTTTTTCAATTCTGTTTCAGTCCTAGGTCGGGCTTTGAAATATTGACTAGTTAGGCCGTCGATTCCGGTCACAATCATTAACATAATAGTGGTTGTCTAATAAATTAACATTATCACCGTCCGCCAACCCACATTAAAGCAGCGTGGTAGATCTAAGCTCCATAACCCTTCTCCTATAAGGGGGACTAGTCCTGACCCTGTAGTTGCCGTTAAAAGAGGCTGACAATCAGGTCATTTAAGAGAAACGCTGCATGTTAAGGATCGTATGCGGGTAGATTTAAGCACTTCTCGAGGATTTACCAGGGGACAATTATGAATAAATATAATATTTATGGAAGTAGTTGATACTTTTCTTTTTTATGAGTAGGTACTATGTCAGAAAATCGATTAACCTGGAATAGAATATCTCTCTCAAATAACTTTCTATAGCTGTTTAATAGATTGCTTAATAGGCCTTGGGTAAAAAATATCCATAAAATGCTCCTTTAGTTTTCAAAAATTTTCAATACTATACTTATTTTACTTAATTTATCATTTCACAAAAACCTGCCAAGTATCAGAAAAAATAGGGAAAAAGATTCATTCAATCGGTTAAGTATTTCGCTATGGCGTGATCAATTATAGGGATCCAGTTCTGGTTTTTATGGAAAAGTAAAAGTGATATTTTTAACCCGGCGCTATTGTGACTGGGTATATGATACCCCACAGTTATTATATCAATGGGAAGGTAAACTTAGTAGAACTGTAGTTAGTTGTAAACAATGTGTGTTGCAACCGATGATGTTAAAAGAAAAAACGGTATTTTCACCTTTTCCCGTGTATATTTGGCGTTTCTTTTCACAGTGCTTACGGCCATGTATAGCGGTCACATAACGGTGAAAAACATGAAGAAATTATCAAGTAACGTTAGTAAACGTATTAAAAAGCTGGTTGGAGAAACGACGAGCTACCCTCTTGATAAGAATGTAAAAAGAAAGAGATGTAAAACCTGTCCTTATACTAAAGACAAGAAAACGAGGTTTTGCTGTTACAAATGTAATAAACCCATTTGTATCACACACATTATTCCCTTGTGTAATAGTTGTGTTGATCTCGACAAGTAGACCCCGCGCGGTTTCATCCTCGTGGTTCCCGTTCCCGTAGGAATACGGGGATAATATATAGCCCATAGCCTTTCCGGATAAACGGGCTATCTAATACTAATAATACTGAAAGAATTTTTCAAGTCGGACCAGTAGCTCCTGAGATTAGTGGGTTCAAACAAACTCTTCAGCTTTATAATATATCAGCTGTATAAGTATAGATAAATAAGTAATTACTTAATTATATTGGTTATTTAGGAAAAAAATATATATTATTAATAAAAATGTATTTATTCTTACACAATATACACATCTCTACATAGCCCCAAAGTAAGCGTATAGCCTGTGGTATGGGTAGGTACTCCCACCAGCCAGATCTGCACCAATCAGGAAGATCTCAATCGGCCCAGCCAGGGATCGAACTCAGGATGTGACTGCGCCACGGAGGCTGTCAAAATTAAATTAAATTATGCTCCTGCCTCCTCGCGCTGCTCCCTCTATGCTCCTCGCGCTGCCGTGTTGTCCTCACCTCACAAACTACTTTACTCGTGACATTTAGTCGCAACGCTCCGCATGACCTTTGACTCGCGCTCTAAAACCGAAAACAGAGGGAGCGGTGGGCACGACGAAGAGCATGACATGCGGTATGGGGAGTACCGTTGCCACACTGTCTGTTACGTCCCGCGCCCATGTCACTCGTCCAGTGTCTCAGACTAATAAAAGGTATATTCATCATCATCATCGTCGTCATCGTCATCGTCAATGTCATCGTCATCGTCATCGTAATCGTCAACGTCAACGTCATCGTCATCGTCATCATCATCGTCATCATCATGATCATCATCATGATCATCAACATCATCATCATCAACACCATCATTATCATCATCATCATCATCATCATCATCATCATCATCATCATCATCATCATCATCATCATCATCATCATCATCATCATCAATCATCATCATCATCATCATCATCATCATCATCATCATCGCGCTTTCTTGTGCGAGGTCCTCATTCCAGCACCTTGGGACCCCAACGTCCACCGGCTCTTTGAACTACGTACCTCGTCCCTTCGCAGCTTCGCGACTCGTTGAGCTATGTCAGTGATTTTGGTACTTCTACGAAAGGTGTATTGATATTATTTAATTACGTTGTATGTTCCAGCTTATTTTATGCAGACGTTGTCGGGAACGATAGCTGTGATGAACAACTACACGTTCTCTAAACACTACGTGGTGAAGGACGGCTTTCGATGGAAATGCTCGAGACAGTTCTCTATGTCGTGCCGCGCTTTCCTAGTCTTGAATGATGAAGGCACTGTTATTCGAAGTTACAATGATCACAACCACGAACCTACTAGTTGTCGCTATTTCCCGAACCAACACAAGGTTATTGGCTACCGTTAAGAGCTCAGACTAATTACATACAAGGACCTGTCTCGCTAGATGTTACTTTTCTGTCAAAGTATATCAGTGATCTAATGCGATTGTAAAAGCTGTCTCTATAGAATCGATGTTTCGTAGTTGTTATCGCGTTCGTCGGTTAAAGAGCTCCGTAAATATACCTTTTTTTGTAGTTGAATGGTGTAAAAACAACTCTAGTTTAGTATAAGATGTATCTAAATCTAAGCCCGTTTTCCTTAAGAGATTTTTTTTTCATGAATTTGGTTGTGATATATCCCTATGTGATTAGTTAGGCTAAGAAGATGCAAGCTATTTAAACCCCTACCCTTGATGTGTCTGTCTGTGTATCTTTGTGTTTGTCTGTGGCAGCGTAGTTTCCAAACGAATGGAGTGATTATGAAAATATATGTATGTGTAGATTGAAAATATTTTTTTTTAAAATAATGCTTGAGAAATAGTAATGGTGCTGGTAAGTTATCCATCTGGTAAAAATAACTAAGTATTTTGTTAACAATGGGCATTAAGGAATACGAAAATTATGTATTGATTTGATTTGATTTCTTGTGTTGATTTCATGTTAATTATATTTACGTGGCTAATTGACCAAGGTCAGTGAATAGGCGAACAGATTACATTCTTTTACATAGAATCTCTATTTAGATCAGTTAGCATTAAATAATAATAAATAGTGAATACGAAATCATGTGACTTACGAATATGTTAACTAATATACGTATATGTCAACTAACATACATCAAAGATAGTGAATTGGCCTGCAGGATCTCGTTTATTGGCTGTTGACATTGAGTGCCTATAGAAATTGGCGTTCTGTCACTGATGAAGTTTCCATGATATCATTTGAGGACAATTAGGTGGAACTAGTCTTTTTGCCTTCGTAAATTCAAACCTTAAGTATTGCTAAAGCTATAACTTATATTACAATAAATATTTTCAGTATTTCGCGTGAAAGGTCGTAATGGAAAAGACGTCCTCATGCTCAACGGGTATACGTACTATCAGCATAAAATACTACGAGATGGATTCCGATGGAGCTGTACACGTATGGGCTCCAGGTCGTGCAAGGGCTTCCTGCATGTCACCAACGATATGGTGGTGAGGGCCCAGACCTTCCACACCCATCCGCCGAGGCTGGAACCCCCCCGATGGCTTCGGACCCCAATGAAGATGGCGGAGAGAGGACCATCATCATTATCAAACCAATGGACGTCCACTGCAGGACATATGCCTCTTGCGTGGGCTTCCAAGCATCACGGTCTCGTGCCGCCAGCATCCAACGGCTCCCTGCAACCCGGTTGATGTTGTCGGCCGTAGGATTAGATGGCATAGTACTCTAAATTTATCAATTGCATTTATTACTTTGTGTCAATTTTCATTCAGACCAGTTCAGCCTTGATTCTGCATCAAACATACTGGTAATAATCCTTAAGTTTTCTGCGAAATTTTCTTAATTTTTAAATGCGTACCTTCTACAAAGTATAAGGAAACATGAAAATATCAATAGATATGTCTTTGCACTGTGATAATCCTTTTTATTTAAAGATTTTCATAAAAATTACAAAATACAATGTTAATTAAACAATTAGAAGCTAATATGGAATCCTAGAATTAAATATTGAATAAATCAATGTTATAAACTAATCTTTCTGGAAAATCATGCTGTTTAAAATTAATTTTATACTTGGATTTTGTACTGTTTAATACCTATAGTTTAAATTACTTAATAAAATATATTATTGGTTAAAATAACTTATTACACATTTATTTGACGTATTTTTTGATTTTGATTTCATTTGATTCTTATTTACCATCAATGTTAGTTATTTTTTAGACTTAACAACTTCTGATAATTTCATTTTATAGACATATGAAATTATCAGAAGTTGTTAAGTAATAATTTTCTTTTTTTAATAACAAGTGTTAACGTTCATTATTTTGTCTTCACAGTTGAATTCTACTTGCGTCCAAATGGCAGGATCAACCTACGGCTGAACAATTTTACATTTTACAAGCATTTAAAAGCACGCAGCAACGCGCATAGATGGAGCTGCACCGCCTACGGCTCCAAGTGGAAGTGCAAGGCGCACTTAATCATCACCGATAAGTTGGAAGTCCTCAAAGCTAACGTATCCCACAGTCATCCGCCTAGCACAAAGAAAGAAATACGAAACCAAATAAAACCAATTTATCCCATGTGGAATGGCACTGGTAATAAAGAGAATGGCACTCCGGTTCGACCCTCCCAACCGCCCTCACTAACCCCACTCCATGATTACCTAGTAGCTCATAGCGTTTTTAGTAATTATGTATAAGAATTTTTGGCAGTATACAAAGTTGTGCACATTTGGCTTTCAAACTAAATCGATTGGTCTAAAAAATGATTTTAGTTTAACAGGTACAAATCTAAATACAGAAGTTTACAATCGGCACGATTTGACTTATGGACATTAAAAAAAATAAAGTTAGCTAGTAGCTAGTAAAATAGTGCCGAGAACCGAATCCTACTGTGAAAAAGGCGGAATTAAAAAAAAAGACAACCCAATGTGTCGATAAACCTAATCGTAAAGTTCAAGATTAGCAAGCATTTTTAAAAGTATTAGTACCGTGGTCAGTGACTCCTTTTTTTCAGAATTAATGTTGCAAAGTATTGTGCACTATTTAGACCTATCAATTTGGTTGAGCATACAGACGTTTATAATTTTTCCGTTGAAAAAAATCGCACGTAAATAAATGTATAAAATTTCAACCCAGACCGTATTCAATTGCGCTTTTTGTATAATTTGAATTTTCTAAAAAGTTATGTATGTTATATAGCCAAATTGGCACAATTGCCTTATTTAGTGAGCATATAGCTGTTGCTAATATTTAGCTTTAGCGTTACCTTGTCTTTAGTTGTAAGTAATTATCGCATATCATGTATGGGTTTTGTTTTCAATGATAAAGAAACCCTAATGAAATTATAAATTATTCCCAGTTTTGCGACAATGTTGCTATAACAACAATTTTGGGATTGAAAATATGTGTAGCGTTCTCTGAATTTCTAGCAGCTAAAATTGTAATCGCTAAAATGCGTGTTTATTTGTGTACGTAAGATTGCATAATATTGGTATCCACAAGTTGTGCTTTTTGCACATTTTTGGTTTGCTTATAAGACTGTCTATATATTATAAGATTAAAATTATTTTTATTGTGATATGTTTACACGTATGGTCAGAATGTACTCGTAGTTTCGATGTTAGGATGTATTACCGATTACCATAGGCTAAGGTTGCGATATCCCCATTTAAAATTACGTATGTAATACCAACGTTCATTAAAATGATGTTTGGATAAAGTGCCTTCTCGTATCTTGTCTTATTAGATTAAAGTTTTGTAACGGTTTTAGTTAACTTTTAGTTAGGGGTTTTTTATTAATTTGTAATAGGTGCGTGTTACGGCTAAAAGTTGAAATTAAAAATGTAATATTCATAATTTCATAATAATCTGATAAGCTGTTGCTAATTAATAAGTTATGGTTTTTATTATTGAACAAAATCTACAATTGTCAGTAAAGTTAAAAAAATAGACATGTCTACTTTAGATTTTCATAAGTAGGTATTTTGTCCATCCAAATACAAAATTTTATTAAAAAGCATTCACGCTTGGACTAATAACATATAGACTAATAACTGCAACACCTAACAATTTTCACATCAAACATAAGCTACTTCTGTGACTATGTGAGCGTAAGAGCTATGCTAATTGCTTTCGCCGCACACAAGCGTACTTATCGTAGCGTAGGGATGTGTCAAGGGCTCCTATTTCGGGGCACATAAAACGGCTTACGAATCCTGCGGCTACACTTTATATTCACTATAATAACATCGTAAAAGATGACGATAGGTCTGTTAAATCGAGTGATATATTGCCTAATTGTACATTATTAATTAAAACAAATTTTAGATGTGTCGTCCTATACTTTCACTTTTAGCCGAAACATGTATTTGTGTATTAATGATTGTGTGATATTTTGCATTTGTGACGTGTCCAGTATTAGGTATATGTGATACAATGGTATAATAGTGTTAGAAAGTATTAAGACTGTGTGCTTCATGTGATATTCACGTATCTCAATTGTAGATCTCGTTTTATTGTTTTATTTTTTTAAATAATCAATTTGGTTTCCTGCATTTAAAGGACTAATATCTTCTATTTTTATACTTAACCTAAATATGATAGTGTATGCGAAAGTTTTTGATATCAAGATTGTACGCTGATTCTGCTTTTGTATAATTTTAGCATTCGAACGCATTTAATAAACTATTTTACATTAATGCCATGTTTGATTTTCAAAAACACTTTTAGAATTATTAAATTCATTGTAGAATTATTTGTTTATGATATACATGACTTTCATGGTTATTGTAACTTATACAAGTACATAGTAATTGTTACCAAAAAAGTATATAATATATGTAAATATGTAATAGTATATATTATATAGTATATGTAGCAGCACAGTGGGACTAAGATTACCCAACTACTAGAGGGCCGCTAAAATGTATACAAATTAAATAAAAAATTAAACAAAGCCTTATTAAAATCAACATCAGGTGCGAAAAATTAATGATGCCGCAGTATGATTTCACGAACTATTTTAAAGGTTATGAGTTTAAGTTATTGATATGAGTAAAATAGTAACAATGCTAATTAATGGTTTAAATTATTTTTTAACAGTAGAAATATCAATTAGATTTCTTTTATTGTAATTTCGTTAATTTTATGTTAACATAGATAGTTGTAGTGATCATACTATAGGGTAAGTCCAGGATAGATGCCCCACTTTTCGAAAATGCCAAATAACTCCGAAATTTAGAATCTTAGAGCATTGCGTTCTTTGGGAGATATTAAATATATTTCTTAATGTTTTATATTATCTGAATCGTTCTGATATAGACTGTGTAGATTTTGTGTAAATTGTATTTTTTGGACCTCTGAAAAATGGGATAGACGCCTACTGTGGCGGATAGATGACTTATCATGAAAAAACTTCTGAGGATAGGTGCCCCTAGTGGGGACCGACGACTTAGTTTAAACATTGTAATTGGTTTGTTCTGAAATCAAAGAACTATATTATTATAATCAGTCTTTATGGTGTTTTATATAACTTTTATTTTCATTTCTTGGTCATCTTCATCAAAGTTATGCTTTAGCTGTAGCTTTTTAACGAAATGGTATGCTAACTGACGTATTGGTGTTCAGTCCGGTGAAAATTCAGCTTCTCCTAATTTGAATGTAAGAGCCACGAGTCGTTTTTCGTTATTATAGGATGTTTTCCTAAAATAAATAAAAATAAATGCCAATAAATATATCCAATATATATTTTTTTCAGTAATAATTATGCCAAACAGTAACTACAATGATATGATGCAATAAAATACAAAGTAAAAATCAAATTTAAAACAACAGTAAATATACAGTAATTTTGAAAATAAGTTATAACATAGGTACTTAATGTCAATTTATTTTTGCCATTAATAGCAAATCTTCGTCTTAATATTTTAGATGGTACTCCTTATATTCTAGAAATCTGATTTACGCCTTTCTTTCCCTTTTTCATCTCTTCAAACGCTGCTAGCATACTGTCTTCGGTGTGGGTTATAGTTCGAGAGACAACACCCTGTTTTCTTTTATATTTACTCTCCTGCAACAACACAACACTTAAAATAAACAGTTGGGGATAGTTGCCCTTAGGGGCATCTATCCTAATAAAAAACGGGGCAACTATACTTTTTGTAGGGGATAGATGCCCTTATCAATAAAAACAAAAGTTGAGTTTCAATTACTATAAAATCTATCAGTTTACATAGGCGGCTAGTCTTCAATGTATTCAGACAAATAGAAAAAAAATAGACATTATAAGCGAGAGAAAAAATACACTGTTGGAAGTACTTACGAATCTTATTTTGGCGCCTTTTGTCGTCTCACCGCGGAAGATTTTTACTCACACAGACGAAGCGTATGCACTCCGGTCGAAATTCCTCCCGACACTAAGGTTTGCAGGGGGAGGACTCGTTACTTACAGTAAAATTGAACTCTCACAGTGTTCCTAACATAGTGAAATAAAAATCAAGTCATCTATCCCACTGGGGCATCTATCCTGGAATTACCCTACATATATTTGGGACTATTACTCTCAGAAATTTTTAAAAATTAAAGCAAACAACAAAAATTTGATATGGCTAATTTATAATTTCGATGTACAATCTTGTATAGTACCAATTGTTATGAATTTACAGATTCACTATGGCAGACTGGTGAACTTATAGAAATGGTTAATGGGAAACAAACTTTGATAGTGAATGAGTATTCGTATTATCAAAAGGGTGCGATGAAAGGTGGTAAACTTTGGCGGTTTTGTTGTAACAAGGCCGATTGTAATGTTTATCTTCACGTCGATCACGAACTGCGAGTGGTCTTCTGTGGTGGCAGCCATAACCACCCTCCCAGGAAGTTTTTCAAAACCGCTTGTGGAAAATACATGAGACTTTGAGCAATCAAATGTGAAAACGTAGAGCGTGCAAATGAGTTAACTAAATTATTCTTAAATTCAAGATATTTGTATTTTATTAAGTCTTCAGCACACCTTCAAATACAACCCAGTAAGCTAAGAGTAAATGAAGGCTTGCAAGTTTGATATATATGTAGTCATAATAACTGTAGTCTCATGCATTTAACTGATTACTGCTGAACTTTTTAGCTTTATCGGTCAGTTAGTACGAAAGCCTTTTCAGCGCCATCTCCATGGACGAGAGAATCGCAGTGATAGTCGCGACGTGCCTCCAAATTCTGTACAAACTCCACAAGGCGGCATTAATGCGATCTTACGATGAGTGTCTCTAGCATGAAGTCATAGACTTGTTGCGTTTTGTGGTAATACGGCTCGCGGTGATAAAGGTCAAGTCTTGCACACTACGTAGCTTGTTTACCACAGGTCAACGCGTATCATCTACTCCAACCCACCTAATAAGGACTCCGCCCTGCCCTTTAGCCAAGTGGACGTTGATTCACTTTCAAAAATCGCTAACGCTTCCAAAACTAGAAAAATGTATGGGAATTACATGAAAGAGAATCGACCTGCTACTTGGCTAGGGGTGCTGTTTCATCCGACGATGGTAGGATGTCTTTACGATGTTTTTTATTCTTATTAACCATTAACAAATATATGTATTTCGGTCTCCAGGAACACTGTGTGATTTCACGAATGGCAAACGTCTGTATGTACTAGATGGACACACGTTTTACAAGCAGAAACTCATACGCAAGGGTCTCGCTGCTAGATGGAGATGCACAAGCAAAAAGTGCTCTGTTTATGTGCATTTGGACGAGAAGGAAAAGATCACCTTTTGGCCAAAATATTCACATACCCACGAACCTCCTTTTTTGCAGCGAACAGATAAAGGAACTTACTTCAAGATTAGGATTAATAATAATTGAATGTCTATTCGTAAAATTGTTCGTACAAGAAATCATAACGCCAAAGGAATATGAAATGGTTACTTAAAACTTTACTCTTTAACAATTGGGACTAATTATAATATCAACAAGAAAAGTACTACTTCACACATAAAAGATATACAAAGTATTTATTTATACATGTGAAACAATAGAGTACAATTTTGCTTGCTTACCTACGAGTACGTCATACTATATTCTGCCGCCAAGATACATTAAGGGTTATTGATTGATTGGGTTAGTATTGCTAGCCACTCACCATCCAATAAGTCCACGTGCCTGCAGCGCTAAAGGCAGGACATCCGATGAAACTGATCGTGTGTTGGTCGGGATGTGCATAAAATTCGTGCAGATTTAAGATGGCGAGTGATTAGCATAAGGTTACATGCAGTGCATTGTAATTTGTAGCATATTAAGAGTATGTTCTTAGCGAAATCTGTGATTATTGGTTTGTAAATACAATTCAATGTGATTTTATTTGGTTCATAACCAATTTTTATTAGTATTTAGTTAAGTAATATGTACCAAAGATTAATTATAGAAAGGGAAATAAATATAATATAAATAGAGGTCTTTTGCCCATAAATATTTTAAAAATGAATTTTATTGAATATAATCAATGCCAGTAATGACAGAGATTAGTCAACAATAATAAATGTATTAAAAATCCAGTTCTTGTAAATTATTAAAAGAAAATTAATGTAAAAACAAAATTTTAAACAATTAAAACAAAAAGATAGTTTTTTTTTATTTTTATACATTTTACTATTGTTAAGAGTTTCGAGCAGTGATAGCCCAGTGGATATGACCTCTGCCTCCGATTCCGGAGGGTGTGGGTTCGAATCCTGTCCGGGGCATGCACCTCCAACTTTTCAGTTGTGTGCTTTTAAGAAATTAAATATCACGTGTCTCAATTGGTGAAGGAAAACATCGTGAGGAAACCTGCATACCAAAGAATTATCTTCATTCTCTGCGTGTGTGAAGTCTGCCAATCCGCATTGGGCCAGCGTGGTGGACTATTGGCCTAACCCCTCTCATTCTGAGAGGAGACTCGAGCTCAGCAGTGAGCCGAATATGGGTTGATGACGACGAAGAGTTTCACTATTTTCTTTCATAGATTAATACAATAGATCCTTATTATTTTATTGAAAATCAAGTTCACGGTTAAATAATATGAAATTGAGTAAGAATTAAACTTGAACTTGACTTTTTCCTAACGTTGGCATACATTTATCAACGAAATACTCACTGACAAACATGCTTATGCATTCAGTTAATAGTTACTCTACCACGATTTCGGACAGCCAATTCTTTCGAAAATAACCAGCAAGAAACTCAGCATTATGTTGTTTTAAAATAAATGTCTATACTTCTTGACTAATATTATAACGAGGTAAAGTTTGAGCGCTAACGTCCGTTAAGAAAACACTCGTGCGAATGATTACTGAAGAGCTAACGAAGTATTCCTGCCCCTAGTGACCCTGCTTCCTGCATCCATGGCCGTGGGTACGATTCCCACAACTGGAAAATATTTGTGTGATGAGCATGGGTGTTTTCCAGTGTCTGAGTGTATTTATACATTATATAATTATTTATATGTAGTATATAATTGTATATTAATATTGTAATATCAACTATCTTAGCACCCATAACACAAGCTACTCTGTATGCTTACTTTGGGGCCAGATAGTGATGTGTATTGTTTAAGTACATTTATTTATTTATTTTATTTATTTATTTATTCAGTCGTGTAGTCTAAAGCAGACTTTTTTATGTTCAAATACTCCAGGAAAACTGATACAATTCACGAACGGGAAGCGAATGTACCTCCTTCACGGCTATACGTTCTCAAAGAATAGCTTAAAGGTACCGCTACCCGTTGGATTTGCTCGCAGCACATCAAATGCCCAGTGTACGTCCATCTGAACCACCAGCACGAAGTACTGCATGTTGCGCCGATCAGTCATGGACACCCGCCTCCAATTACACAGACTCGCTAACGGAGACTACATTAGACTATAGGAGTTATATTTCTTACAGTCGAGGTCGCAGCGTTCAAGTTGTTGATGATTAAAAAAAATTGTCAAATGACGATGGTTTAATTTTAAAAATAAAAGGATTTAAAAGTTAAATTGATTTTTTTCACATTGGATTTCTCTATGCAATGGATTTCTCTATGGATTTCTATTATTTAGATTTACTCGTAAATCTTTATATAGGCTTTTGGTACGTAGTTGGAGTTGAGTTGTTGAACTGAGAGAGCTTCAATTTTGGAGTTTATTTTGAACAATTGGGTCTTCTAGTGAATATTTTCTGCGTCAATTTACTATATGATTATTCTATGTAGCCACAGTGCCCACTTTTATAATGCATATCACTCAATACTACACTACACCTTCAAATTAAAAATTAATTTATTTCAAGTAGGCTTAGTTTACAAGCAGTTTTGAAACGTCAAGTTTGACTATCTGTAACTCTACCACCGATTCGGAAGGCAGGTTCTGATGACAAGAGCCGGCAAGAAACTCAACAGTTGCTCTTTTAAACAAAAAATCACACAATATTACAATAATCTACAATTGTTAACATCATTATTTATTTGTGAAGGTAGAAGCTGATCCAATGGCCTCCAAACATCTTCTTTATGTCCATCCTTAAATTTTAATATTACTTCTAGGTACCCTCATACTATGCGGAAAAAAGTGGTTGTATCTTCACAACGAGTACACATTTTACAGGCACACACTGCTTCGAAAGGGTGCGGCGTATCGCTGGGATTGCACACGGAATCGGTCATGTCCAGCTTACGTCCACCTGGACTGTGACCACAACTTGATATTCCAACCGCCCTTCGAACATACCCATCCGCCTACAAGACTGATGAGGTTGCGCGACGGTTCTTATATCAAAATATGAAACCGAACACTCTGTATGCCCTGGTTAGCTATATTACAATTTGTTATTCAAAGAAATAGGAAGCTTCTTATTTCCACAACACTAAAAATTATATACGTTGCTAAAAACAACATTACGAAAACAACATAAAAAATAAAATTAATCACACAGGGATACATACGAATTCGAAACTCACTCTGTCGAGTTACAAAATAGTTGTTACAGGATAGCGCTTCAGTAATAATAGTAGGTTAATTGTTACAGAAACGAAAACCTACGCATAATTTTTATAGTTTGTAATTATTTGAATATATTTAATGTTTTCAAAAGTACTGGCTTTAATATTTTTTAAATATTGTAACACCTGTACTGCTTGCTGCCGTTTATGCAAAATGGCATAAATGTAATTTAACCAGAATATCATCAAAAATCACATTCAGAGACCAATGATTTGTCTATAACATCGCTACAATTCGCCCAATAATAAATCTTTTCTACCTAAGTGTTTAGTATGACGATGATGAAGGCAGGTCACCATAAAAAAGAAAAAAATGCCTATAAAGTTTATTTTTATATCAGATTTCTTGCATTTTCACCACCTTGCACAGGGTTGATACAGTTCGGGTATAGGAAGATTATAGTACGTGCAAAGTTACACTTTATACAAGCAATAAAATTCTGATAGGAGCCGCCTCTAGGTGTGTGTGCACCATACGTTGTTGTCACATACCTACATATATACATTCATCTAGATGAATACCTAAACCCCCCTTAAATGCCAACACCTTCATCCGTGCATACGTGTCCGCAAGGCACGTGGAACGTATAGTCGAAGTAGTCGGGCATACTCCGACCTAATATCACGAGATAGTCGTGTTTCATAATCACGTGGAAGATATGTTAGGATTTAGCGTTCTGTTTCTTATACCCTATCAGATTCATCAACTTTTAATGAATAATGTCTAACAAGTTTCAAAATAAATACAAATTACATCGAATTAGTCGGTTAAACGACCATTAACCCTAAATAGATAGCTAACCTTCGCCGATTCGACGGGCATCGCACAGAAATACCGCTGAAAATGTTTCATCTCGGCTCAACTCAGTCGCCAGCGAGGTCTCCGCGGTAGTAGTGCATAGAATCTCATAAACCATGGAAGATTTTGTGGAAGAAGACGATAGTGACTAGAATTATGAACTATCTGATTCCGAAGAAACTCATGTACGTACACCTCGAGACGTCTTGTCCTCAGCTATATAACATTATTTTATCTACGTCATGCCCTAGTAAGACACCAGAAACCTCATTCAACTGCCTCAGAGGATCGGACGAGGTAAAAACCGACAAGGGCTGGGCTACCGCTAAAGGGTAGAATTCCTCCATACCACCACCACCAGCAAATCCTCGCAGACGCTTCATGAAAATTCTACATTTTCAACTTGCAGAGCCACGGTTAAAGATAAGGTTGATCAAAATCAAGATGTCAATGCTGGGGAAAGATAAAATCAAGAGCCTGATTTCAGCACACCCGTCTACTAACTTAGATCAGCAGTCAACGGGTAGATCAAGTCAGGCTCCTCTGGGAGGACCAGAACATGAAGAGTGCGAACCATCGACTTCCTCGGGAGGAGAAAAACGCAAACGAAGAACGTGTGGGAAGTGCCACTACAAGAAAAAGCGTATGACAAAAAGTGTTTGCGCAATTTGTAAAGTAGCGATATGTGGCGAACATAAAATTGACTTTTGTGTTACATGCGCTAATGAAAAATAAAATAATTTTTATTGTGCTAATTTTTCTAGGAATCTCATTTTCGTTATAGTTGGGGATTGGGGTGAGGTAAGTTTATTAAAATATATAATTTAATAATTAAAACTTAAAATTCAAATACTTTGTTTTCATTTACCTTAAAACAGAAAATATGTTTATGTTTATATTTTTTTGTGGTGCAAAATACTTTTTTTTATATACATACCTACCCATTGTGCCGACGGATAGTAAGCATTTTTTAAAGAATATTTGCTGTATATTTTTTTTAATATGACCAATATTCCCATTCCCCTTCAACTAGTCGAATAAGACTGTATTAGGAGTGGGTACGACAATAGTCCAACGGGGCGGGGATCGAATCACCACTTAAGTTGAGCTACTGAAGCTTAAACGTAGTATGTCCCCCGTTGGCTATCTAGGGTTAGAAAATAAAGACTCTATAATTTCTGGTAACAGAATGGTTTTCTTTCCAACATCTGCCTATTAGATTTCTGTTGTAAAAATCTATAAGTAGCTTTATATAAAACAGATGAATCCAAATCGTGGCCCGCATGTTATCTGAAACACTGTTGATATGTAAAATCAGTACCCAAAATAGCTGCGTTTGAGGTTTAACCGACTTGGGCGGGGACATTAATCGTTGTCGTGTTCTAGTCGTAGTAATAATAGATAATCCTAAAACATTGTTAAAGGTTTATTTGTTCCCGCTAAGAACAAGCCTTTAACGCCTGCTGAGCGGCAGCGACGATACCGGGAACGGCTTAAAAACAATCCAGAAAAGGAAACCAAAAGAAAAGATCTAGAAAGATACCATGCAAAGAAACGCTTAGCACAAGATTTAGGAACACGTAAACATCGAGCATTAAAAAAGAAATGGCGATCTGCGAACGCTAGACGGAGAGAGAGAGCAAGACTTCTCCAAATTAAAAGCACACTCCAAGGCGTGATTACCACGTTCAAATGTTCCAGCCCTTAAAAGTTAAAATCAAGGTATTTCAAGAGCATATCGGTTCGACTTCATACCTGTAGTTTAGACCCCTGAAAATTATTAATCCATCAACGGCTGCAAGAGATTATATCTAAATGATCTGAGGAACAAATAAAGAAAAGAGACAGAACGAAAAGGATAAATTATTTAGATATATATATATATATATGTACCATAAAATTGGTATATCTAAAGCATCTGAGAAACGAATAACGAGAAGAGGCAGAACGAAAATAATAAGTTAATTACATAAATAGGAATAAAATTTTTTTTTTACAACGCTATCTATTATCTATTAATAATAAAAACAATCCAGAAAATAAAGCAGAATCTAAAAGAAAAAATCTGGTACGATATTTCGGAACAGGTAAGCAACGAGCGGCTAAAAATAAAAGACGACATTTAGCATTCAGAGAATGCTAAACGCAGAGGGACAGAGTTTTTCGTAATAAAAAGCACACTGCAAAGGCGTTATGATTTCTTTTACATAAAATCCGTGTGATGCGATGCGTATGATGTGGACGCCTGCCGTATATCGGCAACAAAGTTTTATCAAAAGCCATAAAATTACCAACATTAAACTTTTTTGGATACTCGGAGAATACACCAGTTTCAACACAATTTTTTTTTTACAATTCTGTTTACAATCTGTGGTATTTTGCTTAGTTCAGATGGCAAGCTAAATTAGAACATTTTTGGAGAGGATTTTTTTTCAATATTTATTTTTGGAAATAGTCCATATATATGTGAATCGATATCTAGCATCAATACAAATACCTATAGTACCAAAACCAAATAAAGCAGCTCGTGTCCGCAGTTGATGATATCTTAATTATGTAATGAGGAGATCCGCAGAAGAACCAAAGTCACCGACATAGCTCAATAAGTCGCGAAGCTGAAGTGGCAATTGGTGGGGCACATAGTTCGCAGAGCAGATATACTTTGGGGTCTCAAGTCAAGGTCTGCTGGAACGGCAACCACGAACTAGAAAGCACAGTGTTGGTCGTCCCCCCACCAGATGGACTGACGACATCAACCGAGTCGCCGGGATTCGCTGGATGCAAGCGGCATAGGATCGTGATATTTGGAAGTCCCTACAAAAAGCCTATGTCCTGCAGTGAACGTGAATTTACTGATATGATGATGATGGTGATAAAATTATGTAAGTGGCCATCTTATAATAAGTGAAATCGTCTCCAAAATCGTAAAAGTTCGTAAATTTATTTTACAATTTTTTTTTCGATTCTAGAGCTTACTATATAGGTAGATACGTACCTAATACAGACCTCAGAAAAAAAAATATTTTGATTTTTTACATATTTGTTCAAGCAACAATCATAGAGTAATGGAACGAATTCCATAGCGGTCTTTGATAGTAGTAAGCTAAGCTTGAAGCATGCTTTAACATTTTTAGAATGAAGCTTTATTTTATTTTCGTTAAAATCGGACGTAAGGTATAAAAGTTATTCGAAAAAATCGGGTATTCGCTAATCATGATCAAATGACGTGGTAAAAGCTTTTAAATTGATTAAGTCATCAATTAGTAATAAATCACAGTACTCTAAAGCTTAGTATAACTAGCTCACTTTTTGCAGTTATTTAGCTAAGCTAAAGTAGTCATGTCATTCTGACGGTATTATCTTTACTCAGTAATCATTGCCATTATGAGATGCCCTTTGTTTGTTTAAGCAAGCGCTTAGCTGCAATCACGCCTGACGGTAAACGGTAATGTATGCTATGGTGGAACGCGCTTGCCTAGAAGATGCCTATTCACTCTTGACTTGAAGATATATGTGGTGGGGGAAACAGAAGCTGGAAGAGCATTCCACATATTTGCAGTGCGTATAAGGAAAGAGGTACTTAACCGCTTAGTACGCGTCCGAGGAATGTCGACGACAATTGTTATTTTAAGGTCTTCCTCCAGAATTGGATTTGGAGCTTAAAGTTTTCATATATATACGGGTTAGAGAGCTTAGGGTGATACTATCAGATGTTATTGATAATGATCTCACATAGTGTTTAATACAATGTATCTACAGAGAACAATAGTCCACGTTGATATTCCATTTCAGTAAACATATTCATGACGTCACGCGGTAAGGAGCGCTTGGTGTACGACAACTTTACGTACTACAAGCAGAGCCGCACACGCAGCGGCTTCAGGTGGGGATGCACCAAGAACAGGTGGCACCGGTGCAAGGCGTACCTCCATCTGGCTGATGATCTCACTATCGTAAGGAGTAACATGGTACACACGCATCCGGCTTGCTATTAAATGAAACTCAGTACACATAGTTAAAGAAAACCTATTTATGTACATTGTACCTACCTACACATTACAATCACGTTATTCTTATATCAGCCACTGACGATCAAGTAAGCTCACATGCCTGCAGCGCGTCATCAGTTTTATCGGCTGTCAAACCGTTAGTGCTGCAGGCATGTGTGGCACTTGATGGTCAGTGGCTGACTTTAGCTTCGGAGAGCACGTTATGGCGTTTACTAGTCAGTGGAAGTAATGTTTGATAAAATTATCTCTAAAGAGACTCGAATTTTGCCAATATGCACTCGAGCTATGTACCTTTTTAAAGCTATACATTGTCTCCACTTGATGGCCTTATGAAAATTCGTTGATTAATATTATTTTAGTTAGTAAAGTTTTCTGTTAAATATATTCGTAAGGTTTTTATCAACATTACTTTGATGGGTTACTCATCTGTGAAATACTACATTCTTCTTAGAAAAAGAAGTTAAACGAGATCAAAAATTTTATTGAAAAGCTAAAACTTATTGAACAATCATAAGAGGCAAAAAGCGAGTAATTACATTTAAAACCGCTGCGAACTCTAGGCTAGATTTTTGCAGTATTCTGCCGTGTAAACGGTTCGGTGTACAACGTATATGCGACTATTTATTTGTTAAAACATTTACTGTAAAAACGTGCAGGATCTAGACTTACCGCCGTTTTCAATAACCTATCTATCCGCCATTTCGCTTACTATCTTTTTGTTCTTATCTGCTTTTCAATAACCTACTGACAGATAGTTTGACTATGTAAAGATAGTTTGAGTGTTACTGTTAATCGAGGATAGCTATCTATCCGTAATCTTGGATAAGTTATAGAAAACGGCCGATAGTCCCCAATGCCAGTCAGTACTCACCTTAACGACTCTACCGAAGAATTCCTTTTCACAATCACAAAATGCAATAGATGTTGGTATGTCTCACATAAATTCTCACTATGCCTTTGAGCCGAGATATGGGTAGAGTGGTCTTATATCACGTTTTGGTGCTATTAGTGATGGCGGTTATAGTGAAAGACTGTTGAATGATGTCTGTGCTAACTGATGTGTTATTTTTTATTTTTATTAAAAGTATTATAAAATATATTTAGTTTTCTGTCCAGGGAAATGTATATTACGTTATTTCGTATATTGATTTTTATTATTGATAAGATGGTGAAGACACGTATTCATTAATATACATTTTGTTGTTATTGTTACTAATACAAATTGTCGTATCTGTTATTTTATGTCTCAGAAACAAAAATGAATATTGAATCATGTTTTACGATTTATCAGTACTTAATATATATTGTACTTTTTTCTACAATATTATCTACAAGTTAAGCCATTGACTACAATCTCACCAGATTGTAAGTGATGATGCAGTCTAAGATGGAAGCGGGCTAACTTGTTAGGTGGAGGATGAAAATCCACACCCCTTTTCACTTTAACATTAGCTGTGATTTGATTCCTCTTAGTAGTCGAATCATGTTCCAGGTATTCGAATCAGATGTATATTAGTGAATACTTGGCTTTAGAAGGGCCATTGCACACGTATATACGTAATTAATGTAGAGCTTCATAAAGTTTTAAGAATAGAGTACCTATACAATTATTTCCTATTTTTTTTTTAACTTTCCATATTTGTTTTCTAAGATAAAAATTATTTGCTTAATTTTAAATACAGTCCATGAAATTCACTCACTGGCGTTTCTTTTTTTTTGTGCTTTTAATATTTGAATATGTAAGCAAAAACACAATTACATAGTCACAGGTAGACACGATGAAACAAACCAGAGACACGTGTGAGTGAATTGCAATATGTATTAAGATTGTTTTTTAGATATAATAGATTTAGATGTAATAAAGTGACCATAATTTTAATATTCCTATGATCTCAATCGATCTCTGTGTAAAAATTCTAGTCGTTTTTAGTGATTGATGTTAAAATTATCTGTGATTTATTTTTAATATAATTTTTAAATTATGAATTATTGTTATACTGTGCTTCATATTTATGTCAATTGAATGTTAATTACATATCACAGTAGTCATTTGATTTGCATTGCCTTAAAAACAAATAAATGTAATTACCTTACTAGATACTAGGTTTAGTCATTTAAAAAAAATAATTTTTGGCTTTTAATGAAGTTGTTTAAAGACCACACACAATAATATTTTCAATAAGCAATATTGGGTGAGATTTCTCAAATTCTTTTTTTTAATTTTTTTTTTTTTTATTATTCTTTACAAGTTAGCCCTTGACTACAATCTCACCTGATGCAATCTAAGATGGAAGCGGGCCAACTTGTTAGGAGGAGGATGAAAATCCACACCCCTTTCGGTTTCTACCGACGCCGTCTTACTTGTAAGTAATATTACAGTGTTATCTCCTTATATTAGGGGTACAACTAAAGAAACCTTACCCAATTTTATTATTGTGTATGTTAGTGAAATCTAAGATGTTGACTAAGTAGACAATATTCTCTTTGGTAATTTTATTTTCGTAAATGTCTGTTTCTTTTCAATCTAGATTTTACCAAAGTATTACACCACAAATAGCGCACAAGATCTTTTAATTTATATTTTTTTGTAACATAAAATGTAATAAAATTATATCAGGTTATGTTATTTTTAATGTTTATTTGTTATACAATTAAAATAAATGTTGTTATAACAGAATCTGTAAATGAATACGAGTATTATTGTGCGTGTTTCATATTGTGTGACAAAATGAATTGCACTTGCGTCTTTTGAAATTATAACTTATGTTATAGTTATTTTATCTAATATAAAATCTTATCATCTATTTTTACTCAGTAGTTTTTATTTTACTACCAATACATGAGTTTTGAAGTAAATGAAATGACAAATATACGGTAAGCTTGTCGTCTTTAAATTATTATCGATAAATTATGTTATTAACCTTGAAATTAAATCATTTATGTTAATTAACTAAAATTCTTTATTAATTTTCAAGTCTATTTGAAGAAAACTAACCTTTTTTTTTAATTTTTCACTAAATTGTAAGTTTTACATATTGTTTCGAATCAAATGACACCTTGTACATACATTTCCGTGGCTGTTAAATAAAGCTAGCCAAAAAAAAGGGTGTGTCATCTCCGACGCACGAATGGAGTTTACTCTTATAGATCGACTGTCTTAATAGTTGTATGTTGCCCCTCAGCATACACTATGTACGTATCAATACCTACGCCTGAAAAGTGAAAGGTGCGCAACCGAGGAGCAGCAAGCCGCGGCGTGCGCGCGCCTCAGACCAACTATTGTATAGGACCAGCCTCGCTAGGTGTTACTTTTCTGTCAAACTATATGATCGACGATCTAATGCGATTATAAAAGCTGTCTCTACAGAATCGATGTTAAATAGTTGTAAACGCATTCGTCGATTAAAGAGCTCCGTAAAAATACCTTTTTGTTTAGTTGAATGGTGTAAAAAACGGACAAAACTTCTAGTTTAGTATAAGATATATACCAAATCTAAGCTCGTTTTCCTCAGAAAATGACCGACAATTTTGTTTGTGACTATGAGTGCGATACAGGTCCTTCTATAATTGGTCTGAGGCGCGCGCAGAATAGGTTGCGCACAAAAAACGTAACGCTGTCATTCGTTCATCGAATTTTACTGCCCATATTTTTTCATACCGGGGGCTATATATGAAAAATCGATTCTTAAGAAGTAAACTCCAAAAAAAAAAAAACATCTGTGAGTCAGACTATATTGACACAAGTCTATATGTATGTGTTATGATCTCTCTTTTAGCAACTTATATCACACTGACCAGAGGCTCTAGGCTCCTTATGTATGACAACTACACATACTTCAAGAGCGGAACTATCCGAGACGGCGGCAACAGATACACTTGCTCTTGTTACTCTAAGCAGAAATGCAAAGCTCACCTTCACGTTAATAAGGATGACGTCATCATCTATAGTAACGCAGAACACAATCACCCTCCGCAGAAGTTTATGAGAACGCACGGTGGACTGTATGCTAGGGTGGATTGGTAAGTGTTCATTTACACGAGCGGCAGCTGCTACCGACGACTGCAGTCGGCGGCAGGCGAGGGCGTCGCCGAATACAGGCAGCGATGTCTCGGCGGCAGTCAACGGAAGTTGATGGCAATGGGCGACCGCCGTCGACCGCCGATGAGAGTCGACTGCAGTCTAGGACGCGCTTTCGCCTGCCGCGCAACGTCGCTGACTGCAGTCAACTGCCATTGGCAGCCACCGAGACTTCGCCGACTGCAGTCAACTACCGTTGGCTGCCGCCGAGACGTCGCTGACTGCAGTTGACTGCGATCGTCGGTAGAGTTGTCGCTCGTATAAATGAACCCTAAGACTGTTAAACTACAACAATTTTTGCTTCATTAATTTTTATCGGACTTGTCAAGCCACCGTATATCCACATATGGAACCATAGGAGAAAAATTATACCTAAAATTATCCTTTGATAGTAAAGTTTAATTGATTTGAAAATTTTAAAAGAAACTATTTGCTAAACACATAATATAATAAGTAACTATTAAGAAATGTTGTCTTATTTTAACATTTATACAAAACACATAATATAGTTAAACTTCATTATATTTGGCAACCTAACTTGGCAACCTAATAGTGTACTTTATATAATTTGTGCTGTGGAAAACTTAAAACAAGAGTAAACGAAAGTAGCAACATGATTTTCTGAGACCATCGAAAACACACTTGGCTTTTAACGCAGTTGTTGTAGTGCAAATTTCTACGTATACTAGAGAACTACCTTATTTCCCTATATTCATTTGAAGAATCAGGGACTCAGATAAAAAAAGAAAACTTAAAAGAAACGTTTCATTTTAGCAAATTTCATCATTCCATCGAAATTGCATTTCTGCGAAGAATACACATACTTCAGAAGCGGTGTCATTTATAGAGGTGGTTGGAGATTTTGGAAATATAGCTGCTC
The DNA here is from genome assembly GCF_947172395.1 of Bicyclus anynana. Classification (NCBI taxonomy): domain Eukaryota; kingdom Metazoa; phylum Arthropoda; class Insecta; order Lepidoptera; family Nymphalidae; genus Bicyclus; species Bicyclus anynana. The sequence continues at coordinate 2,569,637 of NC_069092.1, forward strand.
ATGTCTGGACAGTAAGAATTGCGGGGCGCACGTTTTTGTTCACAAGGACGATATTATCATCACAGAAACACAACACAATCATCATCCGCTGGAGTACGTGAAGACAAAGAAGAGTCTCTATTTACAAGTTTGAGGACTTTGACAACAACTACAAAGATTAGTCCGTCTTCTAAAGATGTGTACGGATAACGCGTTTCTGTGTTACGCGTAGTTGAGAAACACTGTCCATGCGTACATTGGATACGCGTACAGCCATCGATATGAATCATTTGATGGGCCCCTCCATACTAAAGAACGCACAATTTTATGTCAACGAAAGACGTGCACGCACATCTTATCTGAGTACGTAACAAGCGCATGCTGCGAATGGACGTGGACTTAAAAAAATATTTACTGTTTTTTTTCATTTCAACGATACGCATTCTCCAAGAGTGTACGCGTAAAGTCTAGCAAGTTCGTTGATAATACTCCCATGATATGCGGGCGACGGGCGGAAAGACAGCGCGGTGTGAAATCATGCGTGCGGGGAAATGACGTGCATCAGTCGTGGGTTTTTCATTCATCGCTACAGTGTTACGAACGAAGTTGCCAAGTTATCGCTGCAAGTATGGACATGACGTTCCGGACACGCGTAAACTGACTACGCGCTATCCGTACGCACCTTAACAGTTTATTTTTTATTTTTTTAATGTTTCTTTGACTGATTCTTTTTCCTTTTTAATTATAAAATATATAATTACGTGTATTTTATAATCATGCGTATTACCAGTAATACCAATATGGTACAATTAGCCAATATTTTATTTTTTTTATATGTTGACTTAAGATTTCACATTATGGCGTTTTACGTAAAATGAATGCAATAACATAGTCCTTGTATGTATGTACTTAATATTAAATTCCTCGGTTGGTAACTAATCCTAAACATTAGGGACTTGTGATACGAGTAAATTTGATACTCAGAGGCTGGCACATTCCAAGAATGGAAAGTACCTACCGAGCTTCTATGGATGTATGTTTGGATGTTTGTTACTCTTTAACGCCGCAACTACTGAACCGATTTGGCAGAAATTTAGAATGGAAATATATTTTACTCTGGATTTACACTTAATAAACTATTAAAAATCCATGGTTCCCGAGGGATTTGTGAAAAACTAAATTTCACGCGGACGAAGTAGCGGGCGTCCGCTAGTTTACTTAAATATCACTGATTCGCCAAGTAATTTTAGTTTTGTTTTTTTAACTATATTTGAAACGACTGTGTTTTGATTTTGATAGAAATTTTCATTTTGTTGTTTTTTTAATATTCCTTAATAATTCTTACTACTTTTTTCCGAGTTGTTGTTCGAAATATTTGGCAAGGCCATTATTGAGTTTTATGTAACGATTTCTACTGTTGTTATGTTCCTACTATGAAAGTATTATGAGTTTAAAAGTTAAGATTTAGTTGTGGTTAGTATTAGTTTTGTTCATGTCACTAAAAAGTGCCATAATATGTTTAGGTATTTGCTATTTTTCCAAATATTGTGTTCAAAGAATGCTTTAATTAATAAACATGTTGGATCAAGTCTTAGGGTTGTTAATTTTAAATATATTATTACTAATATTAAACGTCTCTTATTCTTATTCCGTACGATTCATATGTATATGCATTCTTACTACATGTTTCTTAGTCAGTAATCGTTGCTACTACTTGTTCCTACTATGACAGTGATTTTAAGTTTTTTTTTTTTATTTTGTAATAGTTTTGAAAAGTTTATTTTTGTTTATGTCATAATATTTTCCTTGTTTTAGAGTAGGTACTATTTTTTTAATATTGTGTTCACCGAATGCATTAATAAATAAACATATTTGAACATGATTCTGATTACCAGACAAAGATTTTATACTATAAGATATGTCGCTAGCGCATCGAAACTAAGCCGGACAAACTAGCTAGCTAGCTAGCGCATCGAAACTGAGCCGGACAAAAGAGGCTACGACTTGACTTGGCTTTCGAGGCTTGACTTCATTTCATTTAGTCGCATTGTAAACAACGTTATTTAAAATAATAATACCTAAATATTGTCTACAATGTCGAGTCTATAGTGTGTTCAAGAAGTGTAAAAACTATATATACTTGCATAAATATATACTGTAAGTTAACACAAAATTGTACATGTGTGCGCTCAGTAGAGAAGCTAAATTCAGATCACATTTGTGGTGATTTTGTAGGTACGTAACATGTCTATAATATAAAATCTTTGTTATCAGATTAATGTGATTCAACTCATAGGGTTGTGTTATTTTTAAATACTTCACTATTATAAAACATCTCTTATCTTATTCGATACGATTCATGTTTCTTATTAATAATAATATACTTACCTATGGATTTTTTTGGAAAATCTACTATTTAGGTAAAAGATAGAAGAGCTACATATTTGCTAACGAATGCTAATTCATTATTTTTGGATTTTGAAAAATCGCCTAGATAGAATTGCGATTATCTTTCCCTAATTCTCTAGGGAAAGATAATTCCGAGTTCAAATTCACGTACCTTTATTCCTTTGTTTATCAGCTCGAAAGCCAAATATTCAAAGATCGTGATGTTTTGTACAAACTCTGTAATAGTACGATTATCTGATATTAAATGTGTTTATTTAACTGGCCATTTTCTTTTTGAGTATTGCGTTTTATGTGACATAAGATTATATGTTTAAAATAATAGGATTTAGCAAAAGAACATCTCATTCAGTCAGTTCGAGTATTTGAATTGCTTTACCTTATCAGCCAGAGAGTAGGTATATTGAAAAAACTTTGATTTTTCCAAACAGCAGTATGTCTATTTAAAATGTTTTAATGACTTACAATCCAGGACTTTTCACAATTCATTTATAGTATTCTGAGCATTCGTACCAATTTTTAGCTCTATCTAACGTTACTACTATTTTAAGGATTAATTTGACTGGACTATTAAGTTAACATAACGAGATAACAAAAAGTTTCGATTATTACAACTAACCAAATAATGATTTTACAGAAATCGCGAAATATATCCAATTGGCGTCCGGGACTAAACTGCTTCTGTATAAAAAGTTCACATTCTCGAAAAGTGGTAAAACACGTGGCGGAGGGTCAAGATTTACCTGCTCCTGCGCTCACAGCAAGAACTGCAAAGCGCACGTGCATGTTGACAAGGACAACAGGATCACTTCGACTGCAGCCGCGGCCGAACATAGCCACGAACCGCTAAAATACATGAAGACACCCGAGGGTTATGTGCGTATTAACCCTAAATTCCCGTATCATTTCGATGTACAAGCTGAGGAATTTGAAGATTAATATTTACTAGAGTACTGTAATGTTTACTTTTCTAAGGCCTCATTCGTACGAGAGTTAAAAAAAGCGACGCGTTAAAAGCGTTGGCGGGCGTAGCGTGTATAAAGTTAGATCTATTTCCAACGCCCAAAATTTAAAATGCAACACTGTCCAATAAAAAGGCGTCGTGTTTTAAAAACGTTGTCGTGTGAACATATACTTGGCTTAGCCCTCATTCTTACGAGAGTTTTTTTAACAAACATTAAAAAACGTTCAAATACAACAAATGCATTTCCAAGTATATGTGTTCACACGACAACGTTTTTAAAACATGACAATTTTTTTTGAGCAGTGTTGTATTTTCAATTTTGGACGTTGAAATAGACCAGTGTGCTGTTTCGCTGTCAATTTTATTTCTTTTATATATTTTTTTTGTATACTTAATAATATATTTGAATTTCTTGTTGAATTCAAAATAGATATAAAAGTTATTCTATTTTAAAGATTATAAATTAGTTAAGATTAAAAATAATATAAGCTATAATGATATTGTAATCTTTTTCAAATACATTATTATTGATAAAGTTTTGTAGAATAGGAATTCGAAATTTAAAAAAGAAAATTTTGCCTTTCGCCTTTAGCTTATTATTAAAAATAAACATTTTTATTTTATCAGTAATTCTCCGTTTTTGCTAAATATGTACAGTGTATACCTACCTATACACTATATATATTCAGCAAAGTAACATATTTAAGCTCTAGTAGTTTTTCTTATTAATAAGTAGGTTCGTGCTTGTTCTTCAAATATGTGGCTAGATAGTATAACATACCTAACTTATAATTTTGACTTAAAAATATAAAAAAAAAAGTTCATATAAAATCATTTTTAATGTTAAGAAATTAAATTAAATTTAGAGATATTGTGCAAAGTATTTATCTGGACATAACATTCTGTTATTAATTACCAAGAATTTATTTAATGTTTTTCACATTTCCTTATAATTTTATTTGTCAGTGAGAGAAGCCCATTAGTCAAAGATCCAGCATTATAAATATATACCTCATCTGTTATTGATTAGTGCTAAGAAATAAATGATAGATAATGTCACAGTAACACATTGCAAATAGACTGCCTAGTTAAATTGAGGCTTAACACAGTTAACACAAAATCTAGGAACCCATGAACTACAGCCTTTCTTGATGAGTACTGTTTACCAATAAACAAATTAAAACCGGGGGTATAAGTCATTTCACACCTAATAATAATTATAATTAACTTGTTCTTCAATTAATAAAAATAAATTTGATTAATAAGCTTAGAACAATTAAATATGGTTAATATATTTTATAAACAAACCATACATAATTTAAAATAAATAAGTTATGAAATGACACACGTTTTCATTTCTAATTTCTTTGTTGGTAAACAGTGCTCTTAAGAACGGCTGTAGTATAGATCAATGGCAACCTAAAACAGTAATAAAATGAAATAAAGCATAAAGTAACCTTTCATTTGACATATTAGACGACTAAATAACTGATGAGGATATATAAATACCATTACTTAACTGTTTATATCTGGCAACTCCACAGTTGCCAGATATGTTGAAGGCAGGCAACCTTTACTTTTATGCCGGATCTCGTACTACATGTATGTATTCAAAGTACGTACAAATACAATGGTATAGTATACATCTGTATGAACTGTCAATATTATAGTGATCGTTCGTAGCGTGTGTTACAAACTTATAAATATACATAATTCATGTACCTTTAGGTAAACGCGGCTTTCAATAAAGTGTATTACTGCAGTTGTAGTTTTTTTATCTAACAAGAAGTTATATTGGATCATTCTGGACTATTGTGTATTTTAAAACAATGATTAATCATTAAATCGTGAAACCTGTATACGGGTGTATTGTTTGTAATGAATGGTCAGGGCCAGGCCTCCTTACACATAGAAGAGGGCAATAAAAGATCGTTGGAAGAGGATATATGGAGTTTTGACGCATTACGCTGCTCGAATACGGGTTGGCGGGCGGGTGGTAATGTTTCTATATAACGACTACTTCAGAGGCCCGAAGCCACATAGGCTAAAGTCTGGCCGCTCAGAGGTTGCGTTTCTGACAGTTCGTGATCGGTTGGGCGATGTAAATTCGAACTTGCGTACAATTTACGGCGAAATTTTAAATATCCTTAATAACGAGTTAGAAGAGCCGTGATAGCCCAGTTTAGGACATGCACCTCCAACTTTCAGTTATGGTTGTCACGTGTCTCAAACGTTGAAGGGCTAATCCGCATTGGGCCAGCGTGGTGGGCCCAAACCCTCTCATTCTGAGAGGAGACTCATGTTCAAGCAGTAAGCCGAGTATGGGTTGATGACTGAACATTAATAACGAGTAATAAAAATTGAGTAATTATGTCAACTTAAAATAAACGTATTAATTTTGGGCTAAAACTACTAACAATTAACAAATATAAAAACAATAGGTTTTAAAAGTAACCACTTGAAACTGCGCTGTTTTAAAGTTATGCCAACTTTGTTGTTTATATTTGTAGTGATGAGACAAAATAACGAGGCAACTGTAATTGGATACGTTTGTCCCATTCAATCACGACCTGCCAAAAACGCAATCTTTGAGCGGTCAGACTTTAACCATTGATCCAACCAGGCAGGTGTCAAGTACCTAATTGTAGTTGTAAAATTTTCAAGGTCAAATAGTGAGGTCCGTCGGCGGCATAGAGTTCTATCTTCTTGATGGATACACGTACAGCAAAAATCAGATATTCTTCGACGGTGGGATACGGTACGCTTGCAGAAACCGCATGTCGAAGAAATGTCCGGCGTTCGTGCGCTTGTCCAAACGTAAAGTCATATTGAAATGCAATACTGTACATAATCACGAGCCGCCGGGATTTATTTTTACTAAAGATGGATATTTTGTGAAGACGTGAAGAGGAGCCTGCGATTGCCAGACTTGAAACATTTTATTAACCGGCTTCAAGGAAAAGGAGGAGGTTTCTCAACTCGTCCGTATATATTTATTTAATGCTGAAAGTTCGTCAGTCTATGCTCCTACGTTACGCCAGCCACACACGGTCAGGTATATCTTGAAATCTGCAGCACTCTGTTTTTCTTAGTTAATTATAATTTTAGTTCTTTTTTATTATTATTTGTAATTAATTAGTTTAGTTTAGTTACCTATCTACAAAATTTCATAAAAACACTTTTCCTTCATCCACCTGTTTAATGGATTTAAAGAGATGGATGAAGTCGTTTCTAATACGGATCTTAGACTATACCTGTATTCGCTAATTTGTAATATAAATTGAAAGTCATAATATATGTAAATACACTGCAGTAAATATTTTGAGTTTAATTTTCTTCATAAATCAATTATGTACTTACGTAATTTATGAGGAGGTGAAGTTTGTTTGTAAACCCCACAGGGATCTCTGGATGTACTAAACCGATTTTAAATATTCTTTTACCGATAGAAAGCCACGTTTTTGCGTGTCCCCGTACTTTAACGGGAACGGGAACTACGCGGTTGAAAACGCGGGTCTTCGTCTAGTTCTTCGTAATGAATTTCTGCTTCTATTTGTCAACAACTTATATTTGGCTCACTGATGAGCACGAGTCTCCTCTCTGAATGAAAGGGGTTAGGCCAATAGTCCACCACGCTGGCCAAATGCGAATTAGCAGACTTCACACACGTAGATAATAGGAAAAATTCTCAATTATGCAGGTTTCCTCACGATGATTTTTCATTAATTTCTTAAAATGCACATAACTGAAAAGCTAGAGGTGCATGCCCGGATCGAATTGGAACCTACGCCCTCTGGAATCGGAGGCAGCGGTCATATCCACTGTGCTATCACGGCATATAACCAGAGGCTTTTCTAAGTTAGATCGCGATTTTTTGGTAAGGAATCCGGAAGCTTGAGGCCCCCGGGGCATTGGACCACCTAGCCCCAGGGTAGCCACGCCATTGCATATAACACGGCACTGCTTCTATTAAATATTTCTAATTTTAGGACAGATAGTGACGGCGGTCGGCGGCTTAGAGTTCTATCTACTGGACGGTTATACTTACAGCAAGAACCACATTTTCCCCGACGGCGGCATCCGGTACGCTTGTCGGAACAGACTGTCAAAGAAGTGTACCGCGTTTGTCCGCATGTCAAAGTACAACACTATAATGAGAAGTAAAACTGAACACAACCACGAACCGGCGGGGTATACTTTTACAAAAGATGGATATTTTGTAAAAACTTGAAATATTATACACAGTGGCGTGCACTTCATAGATGCAAAAATGCATGTTGGACCACAGAATGCATGGTTGGACAAGGAATTTTACAATTATTACATAAAGTGCATACCCTAGTTAAAAACCTTAATCACGCTACTGGAATATACAGGTGTCCTATAAATCAGCGACATGTTATACTGTTTATACTACATTTACGTTTCATATAATCGTTTTAACATAAAAATGGACCGGCTGCATAGGTATTTCAATTATTTTGATTTTAACACAAAATTACTTGAGTAACAGATTTTTATGAAAATTAAATGCGACCAATCTAGAAGTATATAAATATATCCTTTCAGACAAAATAATAATAAATGAGGAAGTTATGAGGCAACAAACTAAAATATATACGCGTCGAATTAAGAACCTCCTCCTTTTTTTGAAGTCGGTTAAAACGCCATACAAAACTAATTGTGCCCAGTTGTAGTGTTTGTGTATATATACACCGCGGGGAGCAACAATTGACAAATTTTAACATATGAGTAATTCCATGAGCCGAGCGTTTGACAGTGATCACCGAGTCTTTGGACCGTGCGAGTATAGGCACAATTTATGTCGTTACCTGTACCTGTAATTAACAACGCAAGTGGAATATACTTCCTCTAATTCATTGAAAGTAATTAGATTTGTCCTGAAAAAATCCGTAGGGTAGGTATATAATAATTTATTTATTTTATACGTTGTAGAGTCAACATCTCCTAAGGATGTTCCGGTTTCGGGGTGAAACGTACGTAGAGAGTATTTTGTCGGACCTGGGTGACGTTGTTGCATGGGTTCGTCGGCTTTTCGCGGATGATATCAAAATAAATAAATTATTATATATTTATAATGCACTTCCGCAAAGTAACGCCTGCTTTTATCCTATAAATCCGTAGGATCAAGTTACATTTTTTTAACAGTTTTTTTTTGTAAATGCTGTTAGCTGCTGTAATTAATATTAAATAAAATGTATCTTCTATTTGCGTTTGATTAGCAGTTGCGAACCTATGTGTTAGCAAGCAAAATAAAGCTTCAACAACTAACGGACGCCCGCGACTCTTTTACCTTTCATCCTTGATGAATAAAGGTCTGCATTTGGCTTAAAACTTAAATCTGTAAAAACGGTTGGATATTTTAAAATCGTGAACAAATAGTACCTTTATTATGTTTTTAAATCAAAGTATCATTCAATACTTTTTTTAAAATAAAGTTTCATGTTAGATTTAAATAGTATTATTATTTTTATTCTGTAACATTTTATGTAATTTTGCTATTTAGGTATTCAAGCAAAAATAACAACCCTCTGGTTTCGTGCGCGTAGCACAATGATTCCAAAGAAAAATGTTTACTTAATACCTTTACAACTCAACGAATATTATAAAGAGGTAAGTTTGATTTTTAGTTCGTTTGTTTCTTATGAAAAGGTTCCGAAACTACTAGACCGATTTTAAAAATTCTTTCACCAATGAAAAGCTTACACATTATTAGCGAGTGACATAGATTATACTGTATCCCCATATTTCCTCGGAACGGGAAACTATGCGATATCTGCTAGTTAAATATATTTTGCGTTAATTCATATGTTATTTGATCTACTATTTGTTTTGAAGTTAATATATTTTCGCGATTCAGATTTTGCAATCCCCTTATGCGGGCTACAGACCTTAAATTTTAACTGTACAGCTTCTTCTGGTAATCTAAATTTCAATCAAAATTATTAGAAAAAAACTGCACATTAAGTGTGCAGTTTTTTTCTCATTCCGTACAGTTCTCATTGTGCCTACACACGAACGATTTTACTGTACAGTTAAAACTGCAGGTCTGTAGCCCGCATTAACATATGAAAACTGAGCGTGGTGTCTGATTTTGTTGCCAGTTCGCATAATTACTCTGGTGTCAGGGAAACGGTTGGCGATGTTGCACGGTTTCACATTCCACAAAACTAAGATGACGAGAAAAAGTGGCGGAGTGAGGTGGCGATGCTCCTACAAGATGAAGGGGTGCCGGGCTTTCTGCATTCTGGACGAGCAAGGCCGGCTTTTGGACTGCAACAACTACCATTGTCATTTGCAGCCGCGTTATACAGAAATCAATGGATTATACTACAAACAATATGAGTTTTAGACATTTTGTACTAAATTAAATTGGAAATTTTATACTAATGTTATAACTGCACTGATTTTTTGCCGCCTTTATATATGAATATTATCTAGTTTGAATCACAACATGAGTTTTAGTTCATCAATAGACATGTTCAGGATTATATGGACTTTTATACTTTTAATCTCAACTATATTAGATTAAAGATTTGTTCTAATCTATATCTGTCGTTTTTATAACTTAGCTTCATTAATGTATTATTGTACTAGGTAGGTTGATTCATTTCTTGTGCAATATATTGTTCATTTTTTCCTATTTTGTTCACCAGTCAAAATGATACGCCTCTTATCTGGGAAACAGTTAATGATGATACAAGGATTCACCTTCCACAGAACAGGTATGAAAAATAAAGGTGGTGCGAGGTGGAGGTGCTCGTTTAAAATGAAGGGGTGCCGTGCTAATTGTGTAATAGATGAAGAAAACTGGTTGCTGCTTGACCTAAATGGCAACCACTGCCATGAAGCGCCGCAGTATCAAGAAATTGATGGTTTTCATTATAAAATATAATTGTACAAGAATTATACATGTAATATATACAAGAATTGCTCGTTTAAATATTGGACTAGCGGATACCCTATTATTTCACCCGCATAGTTTCCGTATCTAGGGAATACGGGGATAAAATATATGTTGCTAACGTACATTTTCATTGGTGACAGAATTCTTAAAATTGGTTTAGTGGCTTAGGTCTGAAACACAAACAAACTCAGAGTCACATTTATAATACGAAGATAGAGTTAGATATATATTGTATACTATATTGCAGGATCTTATTTTATTTCTCATTTTGTTCGCCAGTCAAAATGATACGCCTCTTGTCTGGGAAGCAGTTGGTGATGATACAAGGATTCACCTTCCACAGAACAGGTATGAAAAACAGAGGTGGTGTGAGATGGCAGTGCTCGTTTAAAATGAAGGGGTGCCGTGCCAATTGTATCATGGATGAAGAGAACTGGTTGCTGCTTGACGTGAATGGCAACCACTGCCATGAAGCGCCAAAGTTTCAAGAGATTGACGGTTTTCATTACAAAGTATAAAGTACATTTAAAAAGTCAATAAATTTATCAAAATATTTCTTTTGTTGCTAATCTATACTGGTATTATTCAAATTTGTCGTGGTTCTGAGCTTTTTTAGTTTTAAATTTTCTATTGCACGCTTAAAACCCTAAAACCGTAACACAACGCGTTAGGCATCGCTGCCCCATTAACGCGTTGCGTTATAGAGTACAAAGATGAAACCTTAAGTTTTCAGTAACGTCTCATGTGCTTTTTGAATACCTGCGTATTTGGTCTGTAACACCTGGGCATTAGTCGTCCCTATGATTCGATTTCTTCAGAATCTCCAGAATCAGGTTCTGACATGATGACAATGGTGCCACTTTAGAAGTATACCCTTTCAATCAAAAAAATAAATATCCAGATCGGTTTAGGCGTCATCGAGCTATCTGCCGTTAGGGTTATTTTTGGTAGAGCTGTGAAGTGTCTGAAAAATAGAGATAGATGTTATTATAATATAACAACTGCAACGGAAACTTAATGATGTATTAGCTTTAATGTTAAATAGATATAAAATAGATTGGTGTAAGATTAATTCTTTATTCTTCTACAGGTGCTGAATTCATTACGCTCAATACCGGGGTTACGTTGCTGCTCATTAATAAATACTCGTTCCACAAACTTGGGGCGTCCAAGTATTGTGGAGGATATAGATGGCGATGTTCATCTAAAAAGAGGCATAAGTGTAAGGCGTTCGCAGTGCTCTCTGTAGACGACACAACCATTCTTAGATTAGTCGGCATGCATAATCATGATCCTACGGCTTATAAACTAAATCAAAAGGGGTTTTATGTGAAAGCATAACGAAGGTACTAACTTGACGTGGATTTAATTTACACAACATAAGAGGTTGAGTACAGTACATGGTAAATTAACGGGTAAAAATTGAGCTTTAGAAAGAGACCTTTCCCCTTTTGAGTCATGGGCGTGTAGAAATAAGTAAATACGTAGAACGTGTAGCCAGCCAGACCTTTGTCATTTTATTAAAGCTTAAAGATTTTCACTTTCTGCACTGGTTGGCGATTGAGGACATTTTTCTTATAGAAGAAAATATAAATAAACCCGCGTAGTTTCCGTTCTTGTGAGAATACGGGGATATAGTATTTGTGTACAGGCAAACTCTTTCATAGGTTCGATTTGTGACACTTTTGCCATTTACTGTATATACCTAAACGGGTAAAGCCAACTATAGCTGTATAATAAAAGTAACAGATTTGTATGCGGACAATATTTAAGTTATTTTGCATTGTATATAATCTTTCGTGTTCACTATATGAAAACGAAAGATTGTATACAATGCAAAATTCTCATTTTATTTTACTTAATTATAATTTTATCTATTTCGTTTGTCCATTCTATCAAGCTGCCACGACAAAATCGCCCTCGAAACTAACAATAAAAAATATATAAGTGTTAAATTCGACTAGAATCTTACAGTGGCTTCTGACCTTCAGTTTTAAATGTACAGTTTTATCTTATCGAAATTTCAATCTAAAGCATTAGATAAAACTGTACTGTTAAAACTGACACACTACACACGGACGATTTAACTGAACAGTTTAACTGTACAGTTAAAACTGCAAGTCTCTAGCTGCTGGCACTACGTTATATTGCTTACAGTTACAAGACTAATGTACTACATTCCAGTAAATACAACTATGCTTTTTATTTATCCTAGCAGAAATAGACTATTTTCACTGTTCAAAATCTCATAGTAGTTAGGTACGCGTAATTTATTAACATGAATTATTTATTTTTAATATATTTTTTATATTTATTTTTTCGTTCAATAAAAATAAAAGTAATTCTCCTTATAATTATACCAAGGATTATTCTAAATTTAACAAAATTAAGGATATTATGTTATCTGTATTATATTAATAAAAAGAAACTTATACAGTGAATATACTTAGTGAATAAATTTGACTGAATAAAATATAATTTCATGAATTTTGCATGAAATATTTGTTTTTCATCATATTTTTTAAGTAGGACAATTGTAAATTTACGAATAATAAAATTATTAATTATGAACTAAATAAATTAACTGCATATTTTACTAAAATGCCATGTTTTATTTTCTCATTTTTTCCTCAACGCATCCAATCAACGCAACCTATCCTTATACGCAGAGCTACACGCATCTTTTACACACTCCAATCTTCCTTGGCCTTTTTTTCCTCTTTTGTTCTTTCACTTGCAACTTTAACATTTTTTCGTAATATGACTTACATTTTGTTCGCATTTCATATTCTCTATTAAAAACGATCATTGTCCATTTTTTACTTTCGGACTTTCTTTTCGAAATGCAGTAGCCTACTGCATTTTTTTTCATTTCAAAACAGTTCGCTATTATTAGATAAAAGGTTAATATAAAATATTGTAGAAAGAATAGAAACAGGCGTAAAAAATATGCAAAAAATAGGCTTTTTAAACACAATGCTATAACTAAGTATCAGGTTTTAGTTATCACACGAAATATTTTAAATTATTAGACATTTTACGTGCCTACAAAATCACCGCAAACAGTGATCCAAATTTACCTACTCCGCATTGCGCACACATGCACAATAATTTGGTATTTGCTTACATTACATACTTATTTATGTATGTATAGTTTATACACTTCCTCAACACACAATACGATATTGTAGACAATATTTAGGTATTAATTTTTTAAACAACTTTCGTCGTTTACTATGCGACTAAATGAAATTAAGACAATTAGCCACTTTTGTTCGCCAATTCGTAGTGACATAACTGATAGTACTCTTTGACCTATTATTTTTGTTTCATATAATAATATTTCAAAACTATCAGATAAAACAAGAATCATTTCAAAAAATACAACTGTACAAAAAAAACGGTAGATTTGTATACGATTGTAGTAATTGCAGATATAAAGTTTGTCACCCTCATAAATGGAAGGAGACTCCTCATGGTGGATGGTTACACGTTCCACAAAGGAGGCGGTCACATTAGATGTTACGGTGGTGTCAAATGGAGATGCTCAGCTTCTAAAAAGAAGTGCAACGCTTTCGTATCCCTGTCCGACTGTGAAAGTTACGTCATCAAATCCAAGCTGGATCACGTCGGACATGATCGACCAGAGTATAGAGTTAACCAAAGTGGCATGTATTTTAAATTGATTTAAATTGCAACAAAATTACTTTGCATATGTGATTTTTGATGTTAATTCGACTCTGTACAATCTAACAATTTAAAAAAACAATCTTGTAAGTAAGTTTGACCTTTAGCGAAAATAGTCGTATAATAAAACAAGTCTGACGTCTTTTGAGATATATTAATTGTTCTAAATATCTTAATAGTATATCATTTACAAATGTTTAAATATATAGGTATCTATTTTCTAAAAATAAATGTTAATTAAATTTACACGAGTATATTTCACATAAAACAAGCGCAAGTATCGTTGTTGTATTTTTTTTTTAAACTTCTTGAAAACTATATACTTCTTGAATACTAATAGTAAACAAGAAGGAACATTGAGATAATTTAAGAACTTGTATATATACAATATTCTTGTGAGTAATCGAATCAGTAATAAGGAGATACGCTGAAGAACGAAAGTTACCGACATACCTCAACGAGTTGCGAAGCTTAAGTGGCAATGGGTGGGGCACATAGTTCGAAGAGCCGATGGACGTCCCAAAGTGCTGAAATGGCGACACCGCACTATAAAGCACAGTGTTGGTGTACCCCTCCCCTCACAAGGTGGACTGACGACATCAAGCGAGTCGATTCGCTGGATGCAGGTGGTTCAGTATCGTGATGTTTGGAAGTCCTTACAAAAGGTCGTATGTCCTGCAGTGAACGTCCATCGGCTGATATGATGATGATGATAATATTCTTAGTATACATATCAGATTAAAGAGTATCAGAACCAGTTCCACAAGCGATTTCGTTGCTTACTGCATTGCTTAAAATATGCACATATTTTTTATGTAACATTTATTGCTGTATCCACAAAATTGCCTGCATTTTTGGTAAGTAACACCAAAAAACCTTAGACCCCAATCAAAACGTCACTTGAAATACGTCGCTGTCGCTAAACTTCATTGTCAATACAGTTGTCGTAGAAAACCAACATTGCGCAATAAGCCATTTTCGTAAAATGCCAGTAATTTTATTTTGCAGGTATTATGGTACAACGACCCAACAACAGATTAGGGATGTTGTACAATCGGTACATGTTCTACCCCCACTATAAGATCAGGAAGGGTTTTAGATGGCGTTGTAATCGATACCATCTGGGTTGCTCGGCGGCCATCCAGGCTGACATGAATAATAAAATTTTCAGAAAAAAACTGGACCATAACCATGCACCGCCTGAAATGGAATTGACCCAGGGAATGTGTTTTAGAAAAAATTGTTCCGACTATTTCTAACTGTATTGCATTCTTACGTTAAACTGTAAATTACAATTAAATTTGTATTCCAAGATTGTGTTTCATTTTCATTTGATATGCAGTATGCTGCATGTCTCTTGCACTCCAAAAGAGAGGCCGTTGGACGGAGGTGAGTGAGCTGTCAGTTAGTCAGTCGAGTGAAGTATATGCGTAAGAATACCTAACCATCACTACATTAAGTGAATAACAGTTTTTACTGTTTTATTAGAGAAAATCTTAATTAACAGGTTTAAATATTCGGCAAATAGAAGATCAGTCAGACGAATCTGTTTTGGAGTCAGATCCATTCGACGATATTAACGATGACGAGTATATGCCAAATATATCGGGAATTTTAAAAAGATACCCATTCATCAAATTCCTCGTCTTCATCTGATGATAACGATGACCAGAAGTTCCAGCTACGTGGAAGATCCCGCAGAATAGTTTTAGCAAATCCTATTCCTGAGTCTTCTATTTGGCAAGAAAAATCATTTTCTCCAAATATTGCTCATATCTTACCCATTTATTTCTCTGTTAACACAGAACATTTTAGAAAGTACGATTATTTTAGTCAATACATTGATACGGAAATAATGGAGTTAATTGTACAAAAGACAAACCAAATGTCATTCTTTAAGAAGGGAAAAGGAATTAAAATTACTATGAAGGAACTTGGGATTTATATTGGGGCCATGATGATTATGAGTACTATAAATTATCCGCTACTTAGAATGTATTGGCAAAAAGAGTATAGAGTGAATATTATTGCTGATAATATATCTCGTGGTAGGTTTATTACGATAACAAATAATTTAAAATTCGTCTATGATCATGTCATTGCACTTGAAGAAAGATTAAAAGATAAATTATGGAAAGTGCGCCCATTACTGAACAAAATTCTAAGTGGATGCCGTCAACAGAATAAAGAGCAAAATCTTTGCATCGATAAAATAACTATACCGTATACCGGTAAATGTAACATAAAACAACACTATTCAAATATACGAAATCCCGAAGGCCTTAAGGCGTTCGTAATGGCTAACGCGAATAGTATTGTGTGTAATTTTCATATCGACCAAGGAAATTCTGATTATCCAGAGCACGAGGAAACAAATTTTACCTTAGGTGAGGACGTAGTGATGAAATTCGCTGCTGATTTGATGCCGGGCCTAATTTTATACTTTGACAGATATTTCACTACAGTAAAGGTAGTGCAAGAATTAAAACATCAAGGTATCTAAGATTCCAAAAGACGCTAAACCTCTGCTTAAATCCAAAGCCGAATTAAAACGTTTAGAACGAGGAAGTTGTCATGTACTTGTAAACGAGACTACAAACATTGCATTAACTACTTGGCTGGATGATAAGTCCGTAACATTATTGTCATCTATTTATGCCAATATTAGCCTTATGAATGCCAAAGATGGTGTAAAAAACGAAAGACATTCGTGCCTTTTAGCCGTCCTGAAGTAATGAAAGCTTACAACGACAATGAAAAGATTGCTGTCAGTTTGTCCATTTAGATATACCGCCAAGGGGACTCAAAGACTTGTAGCCCACGTGATTGACTTGGCTACAACCAACGCTTGGTTACAGTACCGATCAGAGGAACTCACTAAAAATGTACCCATAAAGAAAATTTTACAACTTCGTGCTTTTAAGTTAGAACTGGGACAGTTTCCGATAGATCAAGCTTATGATAACGATAAGGCAGAAGCGAGTAGCTGTGAAAGTGAACCAGTGAACACTACGCGAATTATTGGGCGACCGTACGTCCAACTACCTAGCGATTCTAAGACAAACAAGACAGCGCATATGCCCATAATAGGTGAGCACCAGAATAGATGCCGGCATCGTGGTTGCTCCCGCAAAACTAAAATGTACTGTTCCTCTTGCCACATTTATCTTTGCTCAACTTTTAATAGAAATTGTTTTATGCAGTTTCATTCTGAATAGATGATATTTTTTTCTTTAATATATAGTGTATATTCAATGTTTTAGAATTCGACTGCACTAGGCTAAAAACTATAGCTTGTTTAGGTATCCAATAATAATAATAACACAAAAGTAAGTAACTTATTTTCAATCACGTCTTGCAAACAATACAAAGGTTTCATGAGTTAAAAGTACGAGTAATTATTTGTTTGCAATAATTTATTTTATCTTTGAATAAGATTAAATAAAATCAGATATCTTTACACAAAATAAGTGTTTTATTTACTAAAAAAATAACGACATACGCTATAAATAAATACAATAAAAACAACAGAATAAAACGACTGTATTCTAAACTGTGTTTATTGAAAATAATAGGCACAACTAATATAATTTGTAGTACCCAAAAATTACCGTTGGAATTTTTTTGTGGAGTCTCAGAAAAATTACATACAATATTTTATACTATTATTAATATTGATTGATGTCCAAATTGTAAGCTACGTTTCAATACATTCTTTTTTGTAGACAAAAAATTATAAAATGTATCATAAAAATAAAGTTATATTGGTAGAATCAATACCACATTATATCTTGAGTCTTGAGAGAGAGTCTTGTCTTGCATTTGAAATAGTAAACGGATTATAGATGGATAGATTATATTACACTACCGTGCCTCGGAGAGCACGTTAAGCCGTCAGTCCCGGCCATTATATTTAACATCTTGATAGTGGTCTTTAAAGAAAAATTATCACCTTAAGTACAAGTACATTGAAGAAGCGTGGTGGGTATAACCTCCTTATCCCCTCTCCAATAAGGAGGAAGGCTTGCTTCTAGTGAACAGTTAACAAAAGGCTGAAAATAATGACGTAATAAAGAAATGTCCACTTTCAGGAGAGTTCGTCATCCGATCAAATAATCGGATAGGACTCTTGTATCAAGGGCACATGTACTCGCGACACATCAGAGTACGCGACGCCTACAGATGGCGCTGCTTCCGCCACTACACACACTGCAAGGCGTATGTTCACGTTGACAGTCGCAATTGCGTAGTTAGAAGTTTCCCCTTCCATTCCCATTCGATTCCTGGTTTTCGCGTGTTAGATGGTAAATATTACCAAAGACACTACGTCTAGCACAGTTTATAATATTTCAATAGAGTTCGAGTTTTCCACTTAATAAAATATAACAAAACGAATGTCCTTTCTGTTTCTAATTTCATCATTCGAAGAGGCGAAGAGGAAAATTATGAGCAGACTTTGGCAGACATCTCTCATCAGTTACTCCAATATGCAACCAGTGAAGAGAATTATAGACAAAAAGAGAATGCCCACCCCTGGCCCTGGTCTGCTCTAATCACACAGCAATCTACTTATGTTTAAAAATTTTGATGATTCTCAAATTCATCATTCTCGAAATCATTACTTTACCAAAAAAAGTTTGCTACAACGTTTAACGACTTTTGATTCATCTTTAATTTGTCAATGGAGACAAGCAAAGAACTTTGTCCCAATGGGGTACAACTTGAGTTTTACGACATTTTTTGAAGACTTATGATTGGGTCGTTTGTTAAGCTTATTGGTGGTAACAGAAAATAATAATACAGCTTCAATTGTTACTTCACCGCTTTGGTGAACTTTTTGAGCAAGAAGAGTTATGGAAAAACATACATTAAGCCAATTGTTTAACCAGATCCTTATTTATACCTCATATTATCATCTCCATATACTTTTATACAGGGTATACCTGGGTTCCCGGGGCCGATGTTGTATAGGCCGGTGGGCATTCCCCTTCGTCAAATGGCGTCGGAGTTGTCCCAGTAACATATTATTAGTTCTTATTAACGCAATAGAAGAGATAGCGATACTTCCGACTTGACAAACCTCAGAAATTGACAAAGTTCATCCAATGACGGCGCCTATTGGTTGAACTTTGTCGATTTCTCTTCACGAGATTTTCAGTAGTTCAATCAGTATGCAATTCAATCGTTTGTAAAATTCTTTGAATTACTTCAAAATTGATATTCATTTTTCAAATTGAATAAATGTTTGCGTTGAAATTGATTTTATTTTAAATGTTTAAATTAGTGTTGTTTCGACTTGACGATAATTGTTTTATCCACCAAATTAAAGGTATAATCTAAATGTGGTGTTTTTAGTGACACCGATAACTCTTCTAAATGGATCTCTACGGATGATGAAAAACGGTTTTACTTACTACAAAACTTCTGTAAGGAATACTACAGTGAGATGGCAATGTACAAATTACTCTCGGTGTAGGTACTCTCGGTACTCTCGGTACTCTCGGTACCTTCTTTTATCCCAAGAAGGTATTTTGGACCGCTCCAGTGAAAATCATCAGCACAATCGTCCCATGTATTGCATTCTGCCTACTGGCGAATATTTTAAAATACGGAACAATTTTAAATGAACTCATAATTTAAAACATAAAAGTTAATTATTTAGTTTCAGTAAAAATTTCAATAAATAAACTAACTCTAGCTCCTAGGAGCCTCAAGTTGGCGGGTGCATTTTGTAACGTGTAAATTGTGCTCCTAGCATGTTCGGTGAAGTGTTGGTAAGTTACCCATGCTACAGACTTGCAGTTTTTAATGTACAGTTTTTACTTTTAATTTTCATTGAAATATTGTTTTGATAAAATACATCTAAAATTGCGCAGTTAAAACTGAAAGTCTGTAGCGCGGGTTGTAGTGTAACTTTACAATAACAGTTGTCATTTGGAAGTAATAAGTTGTTTTAAGATAAAAAAAGTTCTTTATACTCATATTATATGACTTGCAAATAAATGCAGGTTGTAAATTGTGATTTACCTCTTTAAATCATAAGGGCAGTCATCTATAGTTAGTACTTAATTTTATAAAAACAAAATTTACTGACAGACGGAAAGACTGACACACGAGTGAGCCTAGGTGGGTTCCATTGTCGTACTCGGGTATTTGGAATCCTAATAAGAAAAGCAATTATTTTTTATTACTTGTCTAAGATTTTAAGGAGTTTGTAATGATAATTTAATGTGATAAACTTTGTTAGGATTTTTAACGTTCACTAATAATATTCCTCCTGGAAGAAAAAATAGGAGTTACCATTTTAAAGCTTTAGTGATTTTGTGATTGTGATTAGTAAATACATCGATAAATTATAATTAATCTTAAACGCTCAACTACTAGAGCCTGTTTTAAATTTATTATAATTTTAATTTTTATTTCTTCTTGTAAAATCCTTGCAATTGATATTTATATAGTCATATGTCAAAACTTGAGTTATTTTTATAAAAATGTGCCAAAAATTATGTGATTTACAAAATAAGTCAATAAAAACGTATTTGCTAATATAAAAAAAACTTATTTTATCTTCATTTCAACAAAATAGTGAGTTTGTTTGTTTTAGGTTATAAAGGCAGTCGCATGAGTGATTATGTACCTACGTTTAAAAAAAATCTAGAAAAAATATCATTATGTGCCTAACTCGTAAAGTTCTGTACATAGAGATGTGTAAAGTATTAAAGTGGCCCGTGCTAGAAATCAAATCCAGGACTTCTGTTGAGAAACACAGTAATACCAAAAATCGTCGTCAAAATGAATGTATTCAATTCTTTCACTGTTGATCGTTTTTTTTTTAAGTATTAACTTCTTTAGCGGCGTTTTGCAGTTTTATGGGATGGGTAAGAATGAAAAACTCGCGTCAGGATCACGTGACCCTGATCTATATTCTACTAAAATTGGTAATACATCGGCCGCGCCGCTAACTTAACCACACTGTAAAAATGGTACCAAAATGATTGTTGTAACATACTACATACGATTAAATAAATATTATTTGTATTCGACTGCCGGACATTATAATAAACAATGAAAATGGGCAACTGACCTTTTCGCTCGATTTGGTTTGACGATGCACCTTCATTGGGATCAAACATGCGAAGGAAGTTTTAGTGTAATTTATAGAAATGAAATTTCCAGCTCAACTGATCACAATGGACAACAACAGAAACTGTTTACTATACGCGGGATATACGTTCTTCTATCGGTACAAGTTGCTGAGGCTGGGCCACAAGTGGGTGTGCACCAACTTCCCGCGCTGCAAGGCGTTCCTGTGCGTCGACGACCAATTCTTCATCAACGAAAGCATGACGCAACATAATCACGAACGGAAACTTTTACACCAGTGCCCAAACGGCAAATATGTGAGGACCAGGATGATAAATTATAGATAAATATTAATAAAATGTTATTCCAAAAACGAGTGACTTTCGATGTTCGAAGAATTCGTTGGTTGTTTAATTGTTATAAGCGTCAAAATTCGATTTCGAAAAAATGCAATTTTAACTGTACAGTCAAAACGTCCGTGTGTAGATAAAACTGTACAATCAAAACTTCACAATTAAAACTGAAGGTCTGTAGCCCGCATTATTCAAATTTGAACTTTATTTTTACGAGAATTCAATGACAACGAAACACGATGTCACGACTCGCAGCGTTGTTCCTTTGCAGAATGCAGAGGCGCATCACGCCGAACTGATCACTATTCCAGTATTATCTTGTCTAAAAATTGCTTTAAAAGTAAGAAAAAGTCCTAGAAGCATTCACGAAATAGGGATGAAATACCTGCCCGGTATCTTAATGTTAAAGCCTTTGATCATTGCAGTTAAGCTCAGTTATCAAGTGACGTAACGAGTATTTGTCTGATTCATCAACATTGCTTTCACCACTTAATGATGTGAGTATTATCATCTCTTTTTACGGCACTCTACAGGGCCTGGCCTCACCCAGGAGAAGGGATAAGGAGCTTAGACCCACCACGCTGCTTCAGTGTGGATTGGCGAGCATTAGTTTGATAACGTTAAATTCTTTAACGATCTCTTTTATACTAATTTTAATAATTTAATGTAAAATGTTTAAAAGAATTAAACAAAAATGTTGAATTAAATTTGATTACCATTCCTTCATTGTGCTTTTTTTGTCACCTATTTTTACAGCGAAAAAAAAGAAGATCGTAAAGTGAAAATATAATGGAATTATTCGACAATGGTATGCGCGGAGGTTTTACAAGACGGAGGTCCTGGGTTCAATCCCAAGCTAAATCGTCATCCTCCTCCTAATAAGTTAGCCCACTTCCATCTTAGATTGCATCATCACTTACCATCAGGTGAGACTGAAGTCAAGGGCTAACTTGTAAATAATAAAAAAAAACAACAAAAAAACGTTGTCTTTTGATAGACAATAACGGCAGTACACTGGTTTAAAATTAATGGTAGATGCTACAGACGTGCAGTTTTAACTTCACGGTTTCAGTTAAATCGTACGTGTGTAGTGTCCGTCAGTTTTAATTGTACAGTTTTTCTAATAAATTTTACAGTACAACTTGTACAGTTAAAACCAAAGGTCTGTAGCGCGGGTATCACCTTTTGTACATGTATATGCTGCAATCAACTAATGAATTGAATTTAGAGTCGGATGTTCATTGGACCTCTAAATTAATCTGATTTAATTTATGTAGTTTGGACTAAATTGGCAAACATTTTTGGCTTTATATTAGACTAAATGCTTATAATTCATAAGCGTCAATAACTAAAGCTTGGCAAGTTTGTTGATGACACTCCCATGATATGCGGGCGACGAGACGGAAAGGAGGGTGCGAGGGTATGAAGTCGTGCGCGCGGGGCATCGCTACCCGCCTCCTGGTCTCCATGGACCAATTGGGAGAGGAAAGGGAACATTAGTCATATTTAAAAGATATGGCAAACGTTCTCTAAAATGCTCTAGTATAAGTACTTACCTATAACCAAGCTTTTATATAATATATAAAAACTTGTCTTTTGCTTGCTTGCTTTTATAAGTATATAAAAGCTTGTTGTAACATACATTTTCGAGATTATAATTTAAAATTTTTAGTACAGTATAGTATAGTGAAGCATAGTATAGAAGTAGTAAACAGATAGTAGACACAGGCTTTTTTCTATTCAAGCTCGTCTCATAACTATGGCGAATGGGAAGGAGAGTTTGGTCTACGGCGGATACACGTTTTTCCTCCGCGGCGTACGACGGAGGTGGAAGAGCTGGGTTTGCACCAACTTCCCCCGCTGCAAGGCGTTCGTTAGCGTCAACGATTGCTTCTTGGTCCTCCGCTGCAGAACCGAGCATAACCACGTCAAGAAAGTACTACACCGATGCTCTAACGGAACATATGTGAAGCACAACTTATCACGCTAAAGTTAAGAAGCTCTTCTTCTTTTTCATTCCTGTTCTTTCTATTTTAAATATACTTAAATAAAAAGAGCATATAATGAGAAAAAATGTAACGGCTTGAAGCCGAATAGTAGCTACACTTCGTTTAGCATAATTATAATAGAGAAGCATGCCTAGCGTGATATATTTTTATCTTCACCAATGTTGTAGTTTTAGAAAATTTAAAACACAGCCTTTGTCTGTTAATACAATTCGCAGAGTGTTTATATCTGTTAGTACAATTCGTGGAGTCTTTATATCTGTTAATAGAATTCGTGGAGTCTTTTGATCTGTTTTAAAATTCGCAGAGTCTTTAGATCTGTTTGTACAATTCGTAAGTCTATAGATCTGTTAGTACAATTCCTAGAAAATACATAATTTATATTGATATACGAGTATCTTGAAAAATCAGGTATTTAAAAATATTACATTTTGTAATTCACGATTGTAGTCAGAATATTTATTGTAAGGAATTGTAATATTCCATTTTAATGCTCCAGTTACTCGTAGTTTGAATCAAACATAAAACATTAATCGTTGAAATATCTGTTATGATATAATAATAATGATAAGCATAATAATAATAAGCATTTCAATATTCCAGTTACTCGTAATTTGATCCGAAAATGAAATAATACTTAAAATCTCCGTCATTATAATATAATCATAAGTAATATAATATTCAAGTTACTCGTAGTTTGAATCAAACATGAAATATTAATTGTTGAATTAGTCTCCGTTATGATAGTAAATAATAAGTATTTTAATATTCAATTACTCGTACTTTGAATCAAACATGAAATATTAATCGTTAAAATATCCGTTATAATAAGCATAATAATAATAATAAGGCAATAAGCATTTCAATATTCCAGTTCGTAATTTGATCCGAAAGTGAAATATTAATAGTTAAAATCTTAATAATTAATAGTTAAAATAGTTAAAGTCATGATAATAAAATAGAAAGCATTTTAATATTACAGTTACTCGTAATTTATCCGAAAATGAAATAATTAGTTAAAATCTCCATCATGTATTAATAAGCGATTTAATATTCCAGTTACTCGTAGTTTGATTTATTCAAGATATATTAATCGTCAAAATCTCCGTTATGATAATATAATAATAAGCATTTTAATATTCCAGTTACGTGTAGTTTGTTCCGAATATGAAACATTAAACGTTAGAATCTCCATAATTATAATAATATCATATTCAATTATAATATTCCAATTACTTGTAGTTTGTTCCGAATATGAAACATTAAACGTTAAAATCTCCATAATTATAATAATATAATATTCAATTATAATATTCCAGTTACTTGTAGTTTGATCCAAACGTAAAATATTAAACGTTAAAATATCCGTTATGTTAATATTATATTCAATTTTAATATTCCAATTACTTGTACTTTGATTCTAACATGAAATATTAATCGTCTAAATCTGTGTTATGATAATATAATAATGATGTAGCTCCATTGAAATAGATGAAATAAATGGTTTCCTCTCAAATGTGTTCATTTAGCTTGTCCTGTTTTATTATTATAGTAACAGAGCTATCACAATAGCGGATTGCGAGCGTTTTCAAAGAGGAGGGGGCTCGCAACGGATACGTTACGGGCGCGCAACGGACATGTTGTGCTGTCTCGTACAAACGCCAGTCCGTCCCAGTGTTGTCAAACGTACGCTTTAAATCGTATTTATACGACTTTTTTGGCTCTTGTACCATGTATAATCGAGTAATCGAAATCGTACGCAAAATTTACGATCGTTTCAAATATTAGGTCCATCATCATAACCAATTAAAAATATTAACTAGTCGACGAAAAATTAACCTACGATGATTTGTTGGTTTGAAAAGAAAAATACAAACAATATAAACAATAGTTTTTTAGCCAGAAATCTGTTTTTTTAATAAATTTTAATAGTAAAACAGCAGTGTTTCTTCATCAGAATCCATTTTGTTACTGAATGTACTGTACGTCGTTAATCCGCTACAAAACCGCGACGGAAACGTTGCGAATCCGCCACGCTTCCGCGACGTCTTCGCTGCGCAGCCGTGATGTGTTCGCGACGTATTCGCTGAGCGTCCGCTCCGCTTTTGCAACCGCTGGCAACCCGCTAGTATGATAAGGCCGTTATAGTTACATTCAAATATAGTATAGCTTGGCTACATTTTGAAGTCTCTTTGAGTTTGGATATAGTGGTAAAAACAGTGCACGTGTATAAACTGATGGTTGGTTAAAATGAAAAATTTGTTTGATGCGATGCGTCCGATACTTTCGTTACGGATATAAGGACGCCTACCATTACAAACCAACGCGAATGGTCTGTCGTCTTACATGTAAAGTCAAAGAGGCTTCAAAAAGTAGACGATCTATACTCGTGTAGATAAACTAAAACTTTTATTCAATTACAGCGGAACTCATTACAATGATGAATGGGAAAACTTTACTGTTGTACGACAGCTACACGTTCTACAAACGCTATGAAATGAAGAAGTTCACCAAATGGAACTGCACCACGTATCCTAGTTGTGACGCTTACGTTAACATTGATAAAGAAATGACTGTGGTAGGATACAAAACCCTTCACAATCATTCTGCGCGAAAAGTCATTCGGACATCTAATGGACGCTATACACGTTTATAAAGTGGTACAACAAAAGCCCTCGATCACTATTCAGGGCTGTTCCAAAATGATCGCCGACCTTTGTTAAAAATAGAACTTTAAGAAGATGAAGAATTTTGGAGTTAGGACCCTAAACAGTGCGACAGAAAGACATAGTATTTTTTAGTTACTTTAGTTTTTATTTAAATATACATATTACAATGTGCCTTCAATTTATATTTTTTACATTGTTGAAATATAATAATGGTATCAATCAATTTGAGGGTAAATAATAGTTACCTCTATGAGTCCAAATGCACTAAAATCTCAGTAGCCTCATCTTTCGATTGTCACTTTTTAATTCATAAATACAAACACTGTCAAATCAGTGAACCCTAATAGACACTGATTATTATGGAACGTTTAGAACTGGAGGCTCGGTCGTGCTGTCGTGCCTTTTCTTAAGATTTTTACAATTAAAATTATAATTATTTTTACAAGCTATTTAAGCCATTTTCCCCTAAAACTTCGTTGTGGATGAAGTCTGAATTTTCAAAACCCATGCAGGCATTGTATAGTCACGGCATATTTCAAATTTCATTTAATTTGTACGAGTACCTAGTTTAAGAATAACTGGTCAAAGTTTCTTTATTTTTACACTCACTGACTGACCGATAATCAAATCCAATCTTTTGCTCTATGATCTCCAGGATCGCTAAGAACTGATTTTGTCGGTTCCCAGGTAGGTCTAAGCCGCTGAATGCTGGCAGCTCTAGACCGTAGAGTTTGGAAGTCCAAATAAAAAGCTTATGCCTAGCTGTGCACATTCATTGTTTGATAGTGATGATAATTTTTTCTTAAATGCAGAATGTCAAAATATTTACGAAAATCAATCTTCTGGAGAAGAACTTTCAAGCAATGGCATAAAAAGACATAGCAATGCAAATGAAGCAGAAGCAAAAAACCTAAACACGGATAAAGGAGGTGAGGGTGAAGCAGGTGCGGACGATGAAGACATAGTAAAAGTTAATGAAAGATTTGACTCCTATAGCAAGCTAGAAGAAAAAGTAAAAAAGTTTCAAATGAAAACGCACGCAGTATATTTCCACCGTGATTCTGTGACGATTCCTCAAGCTAGAAAAAGGGGAATCAAAAGACATGTCGAGGAATCATTACAATATTACTACATTCAATATGCTTGTATTCACGGCGGTAAAAAATTTAAAACTAAATCGAAGGGCATGAGAAAAGCTTTCACATTCCAAAAAAACTGTCCAGCATATTTTCGAGTTAGAGCGAGCACCGATGGTAATTTTCTTGTCGTTACTGAAGTTCAACACTTACATAACCACAATAATGCCATTAAAATAGGTTCAACAGTTCCACATATTAACAGTAAGTAAGACACATAAACAAAAATTTTAAGTTTTTAGTTTTTTAGCTTGTTCCTCTTTATATCGAATTATAAACCTGATCGAAAAGCTTATGTAGATTCAAGCTTCATAGATTTATTTCATTGTACTTTAAGTGAACTCACAAAGGCTGCCCAGTGGGCT
Organism: Bicyclus anynana; assembly: GCF_947172395.1. NCBI lineage: Eukaryota > Metazoa > Arthropoda > Insecta > Lepidoptera > Nymphalidae > Bicyclus > Bicyclus anynana. The sequence continues at coordinate 2,597,213 of NC_069092.1, forward strand.
ATTTGTTACAGTACCTAGGTAAAATAAGTTTTTTTGATTTTTTATTGTTTTAGTTTTTTTTTGTTACTTGTAAATTGTGTATGGCTACACTAGCGAATTGGGGATGACCTGTAATGCTAGTGTAAGTTTGTAAATAAATAAATAAATAAATAAAAATAAAAAAAAAATAAGCTTTTCGATCAGGAGTCCATCTGAGAAACCATAATCAAGGATACTTAGTATAGATGCAAATTGCTTTAAGGTTGAAGTTTTTGCTTATTCTGAAAATAAATCCTTTCATTTGGAGTACTCTAATTTTATTTATGTATTTATATAATGTCCAGACAACGAAAATTATATTTTCTTGCACTTTTTCAAAATTATTAATTTTAACTTATTTGTAGCCGTAGCTGAAGTAATAACAATGATGAATGGAAAAAAACTAATATTTTCCAACGGATATACTTACTACTGCAAGAATAAATCTGGAGATTATATTAAGTGGGTATGCACGTATTCCGGCCGTTGTAAAGCTTATATGAAAGTGGATGAACATTTCAACATATATGAAATGAACACCGTACACTGTCATGAAAAGGTCGACATAGTTAGGACGTCTTCGGGACACTACGTTAAGTTACAGAACAGGCATAATAATAAAACATAAATTTTGTATTCGTTGTATTTTTATTTAATCCCAGAAATGAATAATGTGTCTCGCACCTCCGGTGCTAGACTGTCACTTATGCAAAATTGCAATAGTGAGTTAAATATGTAATAACTGTCCTAAAACACCCTTTTACTTGGGGCGATAACGTTACTTTTAAAGTACAAATAAGTAAGTGTCCTTGTGGTTTTGGCGCGAATCACGGCGACGCTAGGAAAAACATTGCGTGTTTTATCTTGGACGGGACTTGGCAGGTTTAGGAAATATAGTTTCATACAAAATTCATACGAAAATGTACATGTTACTGAGCACGGACAGGAAGGCAACAGCGTATAATTCTTTGACATCTTTTATTTTTCATACTAACTCATTCAAAGAACCAATTATTGGTCCAAACCATTAATTGGAACCAAATATTTGGTATTAAATGTGGTCTATAAAACGCGAAGATTTTTTTATACTTGTAGTTGTTAGAATTGGATGCTAATTGGATAGCCTAAAAACGATTAATTGATAACCTTCTCTTTTTTTTTGATGAAGTCGGTTAAAAAGAGCACACAAAGCACTTAGTGCAAGTTAGTTTGTGGTACATTAAAAAAAGAAAAAATAATTATTCAAAATTATTTATGACTTAAAAAGCGGTTTACATTAAAACTGACCATCGTAGCTAGATTGATTTGATCTGTTAATGATAACCAGCCCCTCTCCTCGGATTAATTGTAATAAAAAATTAGAGATTAAACGAACTTACCTGTAAGTGAAGTTCTATCCTAATTATGCGAAGGCTTCTTCCGAAGAGATTAGCAAAGAGACACATGTAGTAACGCGCAGCGCAAGCCATTTCACACTATTTTGAGAGTAATCGTTGGTTTTTATTTTAAATTTTTTTTAAAGGGTAGTTTTGTTTATCTCAGTCCCGCGCTCGAAAGGTTTGTCATTTAGTTTAGAGATGTTCCCGTTAACCTTTCATATTTTACGATTAATAGGGTTATAGACTTGAAAGGAAAGGGCGGGTGGGTTGCTAATCTCTTCGGAAGAAGCCTTCGCATAATTAGGATAGAACTTCACTTACAGGTAAGTTCGTTTAATCTCTAATTATACTCAGGCTTCTTCCTCGAGATTAGCAAAGAGACACATGTAGACTTTTAGAGATATCACTCGTAAAATATGAACCAGTAAAACCATGGACACAATAGTGTAGATTCATATAGGATTTTAATCACATTTCTTAAGTGATTTAACAGCATATTTTAGTGGACGCACCACAATAAGTTTTATATTACTTTCTTTTGGCCTATGACTATGTATTAGTTTTATATAATAAACTTAAAGCAGCGTACATTGTCGTGGAATTATACATAATTGCTTTACTGTTTGTTTACTAACTGTTTGTTTCCGAAATGATCGGCCTATTATAAAACTTAGCAAAAATTTGAGAGCTAGAGCTCCAACCTGCAGTCTTTCTAATAAGGTCTATATTGCTCCAGATGCTATGCGCAGTGACCGATGAAATATCGGTTCCGCTTAAGCCTTTTCCGCTTAAGTATTTTTAATCCTTCTACACAAAGTCTGAGTTCCGACAAGCTTAATTGTTTTTTTTTTTTTTTTTTTTATTTACATGTAGGCTATTTTAATTAATATTTAGCGATTTTCTTATTTTGAGAAAACGTTCTTTTTGCAATTTTTTTTTTTATTTTGAGATATTATGCGAGGAGAGCTTTTCCAGCAAAAAATTCTGGACGCTCATCATAAAATCAATAAGGGCTGTGTTGTTCCAAACTTTGATATTTTTAATAAATCGGTTAGTTTAATTTTAATTTGACTTGAATGTTTTTCAATGTTCTCAATATAACATAGATAAAATTTGTACTCTATTTTTTCTAGGGATAAATTTTCATTGGGACACCATTTTGCCAAATAATTCAAAACCACAGAGGGGTCCCAAGTTAGATTACATATTGGTACAGAAGGTCTTGAAACACAACCTTGAAGAAACGTTTCAGTAGATCGTTATCAGACATTTTATCTTTAAATTTTAAGCTAAGAAGCCAAAGTACCATATTGTGCACCCTCATTGAACAATTGCGCTAAAAAACTAATAATATAAGGTATTGATGGTTCGTATAACTTCAAGTTATTCTTCTTTCAATAACTGAACCGATTTTTGTAGCACCCTTCATACTGTTTACTATGAGTTTTCCGAGAGCGAACCAAGTATGATGTCCAAAAATAATAAAGGAAATTCTTTCATCAGCATCGCCGCCCAGATAATACTCCTGTCACCAGGGTAATATGCGAGCGCATGTGTTATTAGATAAAATTAAGTTTTCATTTACCTTTAATAGGAAGGGATTGGATTTTTTTTTTTTTTTTTTTAAGGGGGGTTGTGTGGGCGACCTTTGTACAACCATTATATCAACCAGCCTTATCTGAAATAATTTTTCGCAGTGATTTTAATATCATGGTAATCCCTGGTAAACACATAAAAGTAAAACAAATGACCAAGAAACTGTAAATGCGTTAATTTCATACGCATCTGGGTCCATATATCTAGATATGAACGTAAATACGTAATCAGAAGCTGTGGACTCCTGGATCTGCGAAACCATTTTGCGAGGAACAAATATACCTAGCGAAAACAAACAGGGTGCGATGTTCGCATCATTGCCAAAGCTGTCTAGCAGTTTCTGTTAAATGGGGAAACTGAATTCCTCCCATACGGTTAACGTAGGAAATAGCTGTGGTATTGTCAATGCGAAGTAAGATTTGGCAATCCGATAGATCTTGGCAAACATGTTTAGTCCTATGAATGCCGCGATAAGTTTTATAAAGTTAATATAGCGGCTGCGTTCATCTTCACTCCATGGGCCACTAGCCTTTTGGGCCCCACATGTTCTTCCCCACCCCGTTGTTGAGTCATCAGAAAAAAATTCCAGTCTGAACTTTGATTTTTTAAGAGCGTTTTACGATAGGGTGTTTCCACCATTCTAACTCTGATTTTAAGTTATCTGGAACGTTCATGAAATTTTCATAATTTTGTGTATCTTCCAAATTGAAGTACTTGCATCGTTAGAAAAGCTTGGTATAAAACCAGCCACATTCAACTACTGGAGAAGTTGATACTAAAAGACCCTTAAAACTGGCGAAATCTCTGATTTTACGACGCTTCAAGGACAAAAAGATTTTTTGTTCTTGTAAAGAAGCCTGAAATTTTTTCGAGTCTAAGATGTATTCTAAAAACTTGCATTTTTGCATTTTTAGGATTAGTTTTCTCCTTGTTTATAAAAAACCCCAAAGCTTCAAGAAGTATAGTGGTTTTTTTTTTTTTTTTTTTTTTGGCTAATAAGCATCATATCGTCCAAATAAATAGTTAACAAATAACCACACATTAGAAATAATTTTACAACAGGCTCCATGACAGGAGTCAAGTCAAGAAAAAATATGAGTCTTTTAAGTCCAAACTCAAGTAGCAGTCCTTTGAAGTGCAGTTCTTAAATCTTCCAACTTAAAGTGTGAAGTTTTAATGATTATAAGATAAGTATAAAACACATCTTCTCGTTGGGTATCAGAAAAATCGGCGATTAAAATTGATAGACTTGATGTTTACACGCCGAAATAGCTCCTAGAGATAATATAAAAAGTAGTAGTTCCTGGAAGTATGTTTTTTTTTTTTTTTTTTTTTTTTTTTTTTTTGTTTTTGAATATTTACGAACCGCAGGTAACATTGATTGGGTAACAGGCCTTGTAAAAGAATTTTTATTACCCTTAATGTAAGACAGTACCAATGAATCATTTGCGATCATGGACCACTCATTGTAAAATGAGGAAAGACGACCAGCCAGCTTTACCCTGCGTATCTAGCGACGAGTGGGGCATGATCTCCGCTGCTGATGCTGTGACTGCTTTGAGGAGGTACTTGACCGACTGCGCAACGAGGTGGTTGCAGGCTCCTTCGTCTTCGGAGTCTGGGGGTACCAGCTGCCTGCGATTCGGTCCCGGATTCTTCCAGTTTTTTTTTTTTTTTTTTGAAGAATTGGACCCGCGATAGCGTGATTTGTATTAATTTGGCTCCTGATTTTAGCTTAGCGGATTTCAGGGTTTCAGGTAAATTCTCTCCAAAAAGAAACTTATGCAACTGACAACTTTGATGTTTTGCAACTGTTTCTACAACATCCTTTTTTTTTTTTTTTTTTTACCGAACAAGAGAAAATTTCTCCTGGTTATCGAATCAGCATGTTGACAGTCACATATTATGCGAACCGCATCCATCATAGGCGTTCGTAAAGGAGTATTTTTCTTTAAAATCTTTGCATAACTTCTTGTCTAAGCCACCATTGCACAGTGCTCTGGTCTAACAGACAATTCTTTATGTATAATTTTTCTACATTTCTTTTCATTAGTAGGTTCAATGCCTAGACTTTGTAATAACTCATCGTACAGAGATGGTTCTGTTGTTGCTGTGATTGCTGTGGATGATTCATCCGTTGGATGTGCAGAGCCTGCTAACAGTACCGTACTAGTATCTGGTTGTTCAGATAAATGCACTATAGATGCCGGCGTTAATTGTTCTTCCGATTCAGGTTGCAATGACACTACAATGGTAGAAGGCACGGAAGGTGTCCTTATTTCGCACGCTGTGCTGGGACCAGGTTTTGCCACATCCTCATTTTGCAGATCAATATGCTACTCCACATTCGTTTGCATGTCGGCATCCGGTTAGCAAGAGAGGCATAGCCTCAGTAAATAAGTAGAAAGAGGCAGTCCCTAATCAGTATGATACGTACTGCCCGCTCACTACATAGAAAATGCCATAAAAAAGTTCCAATGTACTGTACGAAAAGTCATGTTTTATTTTAATCTCAGTTGTTTAATAGTCCAATGGAATAAACGCTGAACTGTGTAGTAAGTAAGAGACAGTCCCAATGTTTGTACAAAACAAGTACTGCCCGCAAACTTTTATAGGCCCGCTATGGGTAGGTTTAAAATAAGTAGAAAGAGGCAGTCCCTAATCAGTATGATACGTACTGCCCGCTCACTACACAGAAAACACCATGAAACAGTCCCAATATACTATACGAAACGTCATGTTTTGTTTTAATCTCAGTTGTGTAATAAATAGTCCATGCGAATAATTGTTAGATAGTAAGTAAGAGACAGTCCCAATGTTTTTACAAAACAAGTACTGCCCGCAAACTTATAAAGATCCGCTATCGGTGGATTTAAAATAAGTAGAAAGAGGCAGTCCCTAATCAGTATGATACGTACTGCCCGCTCACTACATAGAAAATACCATGAAACAGTCCTAATGTACTGTACGAAACGTAATGTTTTGTTTTAATTTCAGATGTGTAATAAATAGTCCATGCGAATAATCGTTAGATAGTAAGTAAGAGACAGTCCCAATGTTTTTACAAAACAAGTACTGCCCGCAAACTTATAAAGATCCGCTATCGGTGGGTTTAAAATAAGTAGAAAGAGGCAGTCCCTAATCAGTATGACACGTACTGCCCGCTCACTACATAGAAAATACCATGAAACAGTCCCAATGTACTGTACGAAACGTCATGTTTTGTTTTAATCTCAGTTGTGTAATAGTCCATGCGAATAATCGCTAAATAGTAAATAAGAGACAGTCCCAATGTTTTTACAGAACAAGTACTGCCCGCAAACTTACAAAGATCGGCTATGAGTAAGTATAAGTGATAATATAATGCCGAACATAAATTGTTAACCTACCTAAGGTAGGTAGTTTAGGCAGCATCGACCACAATCTAAATTGTATTGTATTTTGAACACTCACTGTAAGTAACTATTTACTATCCTACCTTGTTCACTCGGTGATCGTGGAGATGCAGGCGGCAACGACGTCGATGATGACTCACTGATATCACTTCGATAATACCGTCTTCCACATCGTATTTTCTTTTCAAATTTTTTCTCATATGCTTTTAATCGTTGTCACTTTTTAATTTTGGCATTGTTATACCTTTTTTAACACTTTTAATCAGAAAAAAAGACTATCGTACCGACATAATAATTTTAGTCGCGAGCGCGTGTATGAAACGGCGAAGCACTAAAAAGCGAATGACAAACCTTTCGAGCGCGGGACTGAGATAAACAAAACTACCCTTTAAAAAAAATTTAAAATAAAAACCAACGATTACTCTCAAAATAGTGTGAAATGGCTTGCGCTGCGCGTTACTACATGTGTCTCTTTGCTAATCTCGAGGAAGAAGCCTGAGTATAATATATATTTGTGTGTACATGTTTTGTTCCAGAAACAGAAATTATAGAGACAATCCACGGGAGGCGTTACCTGAAATACAGGAACTACTACTATTCTAAAAGGTCCAAATATGGCTGGAGGTGTATCAACACTAACAACTGCTTTGTTGGACTCTCGACAGATGACAGATTGAACGTAACCCAAGAACCTGCGGAACACGCTCATCCACCTAAGATGTTCATAAAAACCCTTAATGGGACTTATATAATACAAAAACCTTCAATTGGTTATATTATGCCTATTCATATACAGTGATCGAGGTTTTTAACTACTTCCGAGAATGATAAGGTAAGGTTTGACAGCCGTAGTTTTACGAGTTTGAATATCTATAGAAAGTAACGAGTCGCAAAACTAATGTGATAGTAGAATATCCGTATTAGAAACGCCCTTTACCCATCTGCCGGTTGCCTCAAAACTCCTGGCTAAACTATCATTAATGATAGTTAATAATGGTCAAATAGTGTGGTCACGTACCACGGCCAATCACTTGGCCAAGTGTGGAAACGGCCCAGAATGAAGAAGTGTGGTCAGGAAATTTTTAGGTAACCTACTCGCAATATATTATTAACTTGTTTTTGATATAAAACACTTTTCATCCATTAAAAAGATGAGTGTAGGTCGTTTCTAATACGGATTTTAGACTTTGACGATAGGAGATTAACAGTGGAATTAATAGACGTTGTAGGGGCACCCCAAGGCGATCATTCACCTGCTGAGTGTCAAATTCTTAAACAAACAGAGGTTAAATTCGACACTCAGCGGCTGAATGATCCCCTGGGAGTGGCAAGAAACTGATGAACGTTCTTATCCCAACTTTTAGCGATCGTTATCAACCAAGAGTTCGTCAAACTGCATTAGAATCCATGCAAGAGGTCTATGTTCGAATCCGGTCCGGGGCATACACCGCCAACTTTTCAGTTGTATGCATTTTAAGAAATTAAATATCACGTGTCTCAAACTGTGAAAGAAAAACATCGTGAGGAAACCTGCATACCTGAGAATTTTCTTAATTCTCTATGTGTGTGAAGTCTGCCCATCCGCATTTGGCCAGCGTGGTGGATAAGGCCTAACCCTTCTCATTCTGAGAGGACACTCATGCTCAACAGTGAGCCGATTATGGGTTGTTAATGATGATGGTGAATAATAAACTTAGTATGTCTTAGGTCGGGCTATGAAGTGAGCGAATGGGGATGATGACTAGGTTTGAATATATTGATTTTTATGATACATTCGGGTAAATAGGGTCAATGTTAACTAATTTATACATAAAAAGCATAGATCGTCTGGATATTTGCAAAATAAATGAGATTATAAAATTTCAAAATCTATTAAAAATATTTTATCGTAATTAGATGAAAATTCATACAGTTTTAGCTTCCTTACATTAAATGTGACATTTTTTAATAAATGAACTATTAACATAAACGCACAAATAACAAAGATATTAGTAATTTTGTTTGAACGCGCATACAAATCTAACGATCATTACATTGCCTATGACGTCATCAAATCGAGCCATTTTGTATGGGGCGTTTTTCAGGGATCCGCGGCAGCGCCGCAAATCTGACTCTTTAAATCCCTGTAGCTCCGAAAGTAATGATCGCAGATACCCTGTTACTTTTACAAAATTGCTTTACTATTAGTATACTCTTAATTTATATACAATTTAAAAAACTGTCATCATCCCTATTAATGATGTTACAGAAAGCGATCGTCAACCAAGAGTTCGTCAATCTGCATTAGAGCAACTTAAATACCTTCTCCCAATGGAAATGATGCTTGATTCTGCAGTATTCTGATGTTGATGGCCTACTCAGCTAAGTAGCATTGTATGTTGCAGCCGCGCAAGAAATATACACGGCGACGGGAAAGCGTTACCTGAAATACCAAGGCTACTATTACACGAAAAGGTCGAATTATAGTTGGAGATGTATCAACACAAACAGGTGTTACGTGCGATTGAATGTGGACGACTTTCTCCGTGTCCTGAGACCACCTAGGGATCACTCACACCTGCCACCGTCAAACTATAGAACTGTACGGATTTCTGGTGGCTACGGATATCGAGACCAGCAATTTATACTAAGCTAACTCAGAAAAATGAAAGTACAGTAGGGGATTATAAAGGCAAAACGTGATAACATTTATATTAAACGCCGGATAAGTGCGAGTTGAACTCGCGTGAAGGTTTCGAACGATGTCAAACAAACATTTTTCATAATCAAATTTATTTCAGATGGGCTTATTTTACGTACAAGTACTTTTTTTTTAATTATAAGATTTGTAACATTTAGAATGTTTAAATATTATGTCACTATTTTTAGTAAAAATCCTCGCTTCAAGATATTTGACATAAAAAACGATTTCACCTAAAATTAGAGTTAGCATAGTATACATTTGGTGTCTATATGTTGCAATAAGATAGTTGAAGCCTTATAATAATATAATAATTATTATCCCTAGGGATATAATATATGTAGTTTTATACCCTAGTTGTATACCGGAACACCACCTACCGGCAAACACATACCGCCAAGCGATTTACTGTTCCGGTACGATGTCGTGTAGAAACCAAAAAGGGGTTTTGATTTTCATCCTCCTCCTACCAAGCTAGCCCGCTTCCACCTTAAATTGCATCATCACTTACCATCAGGTGAGATTGTATTCAAGGGCTAAATTGTAGAGAATAAATAAATAAAAAAAAGTAATATAATTTTATTGCGGTAAAGCACTAGTTCAATTACTAGATTAAGTTTAGTTAAGACTAGGAGTGTAGTGCGGCGATATCGAAAAATGGATTGGTTGACAAGAACTTTAAACAAAATCAAAGTCTAGGCATTCCGACCCCATACCGTCTTGTATCCTAGGGCATACCTAGTGGTGGACACCTAGAGTTTTTTGTAAAGCTTGTGTCAGAAATTTGTAAACGGCCTAATAGTCTACTCGTAAGATCCGAATTAGGAACGACTTTCACCCATCTGTTTACTAGACGAAACTATTTTATTTGAAATTAAAAATGTCAATCAAAATATTGCCAATGAGTTGCCTAAAAAATGTCAGTTCAGAATTTGATTATGATTTCTACTCGCAGTTACTACGAGTAATATCGATTGACATGTTATACCTGTGCATCCAAGAATTGTGACGTAAAAATACCTTATCCAACCTAACGTTTGCATATTCTATAAAGGCTTCACGCTTCTTTCGCTCGATCGATTGGTATGGAATTTGTCTTTTAACCAGACCAGTGAAAAGTAAAAAATAAAAACAAATGCCAATTAATCATATTCTCAACCGTACTTTTTTATGCAATTTCCCTTCATTGGCATATTTGATTTCTTCTTCTTCTTCGGCCTCGCCTTGTTCCGTTTATATGGGGTCGGCTTTCCCAATCATGTGGCGCCATTTGGTACGCTCCTTTGCGTCATCGTCTGTTAGGCCTTTATCTTTCAGGTCCTTACGGACCTTCGTTAACCACGTTGTTGGTGGTCTCCCTTTCCCCCTCTTCTTAGTATCCATGGAAAGGCACTTTTTTACGATATGGTCGTCTGGTCTGCGCATCACATGACCGTACCATCTCAGCCTGGACTCTTTTGCTTTTGCAGCTCTTTCTGCGACCTTGAAGCTCCCTCTAATGTGTTCATTGCGTACCTTTTCCTTGAGTGTCACTCGTCGTACGCATTTCTCCAGTACTCCATTTAGCGTACTGTGTGATAAAAATATTGGTATATTTACTTAATTTGATGTAAAAAAGTTATCCAGTAAATAGATGGGTGAAGGTAGTTTTATATAAATACTCTACTATAAAGGAACCAAACCTACGAGGTTGAGTGGAGCGAGGTTACTGGCATGTAAAGAGAACTGGCGACTCCTGTAGCGAATCGAGTTAGTAGTTTGGATGAAGGATTAAATACTTGACGTCCTGTCTATTCAACCAAATTACCATAAACTTTAATCCATGAGAGTATTGTTAACAGGCAAGGCCAAATATATTGCTATGATACCACAGTACAAAGAAAATGTATGTTACTCGTAATTTACATGTAATTTTTTTGTGATTATTAAATAGCATTTATAAAAAGCTTTAAAACACACTTTTATGGTTTTTATTACCTCTGTGATATTAGGCCTATAAAAAATTAACAAATTAATCAAAATCAATACCATACTCTATTTAAAAAGCATGCTTAATTGTTCTTGTTATTGTAGCTAGCTTTTTTCATAAAAATGAAGATACATATTTTTGTAGGTAAAAACAATAATATGATTTGTTTTAGGTCAAATCATTACAACGATACAAGGGAAGCAGTATTTGAAATACCAAGGACATTACTACACTAGGACTCCGAACTTGGAGAACAGATGGCGTTGCATCAATACCCATCACTGCTTCATAAGCCTACACGTGGACGATTTCTTGAACATAGTAAAGCTACCGCGCGAACACATGCACCCACCTAAAATGTTCTACAAAACCATAGACGGGACATACAGGCTTGAAAAGCAACGGCGCCCGGTTAAAAAACAAAAACAGGAACAACTTTTTAAACGTCAGATTATGTACCCCTATCAAAATATACCCTCCCTATATAGAATTTCAATGACGTAAGATTAATTGAAATATATTTATTGACGTCAGTTGTATGGATGAAATACGAGTTTAAAGACGTCGAAATTTAAGATTTAGCGGTAGCGTGAGAGACATACCAGTAGAAATGTAGAATTTGTATGTCTATTTTAATCAAGAAAATTATTCGTACAATGCACGAGCCGTACTTACAAAATTTATTCAAATTGATAGATATAAAAATGTTCATGGAATTGATCATTAGTGATTTACAGAAAAATATCAAATTTGCAAAAACTCAGCTGTTAGTGTCAATATACATATAAAAATTAATATAGGGCATAGTAAACAGTTTTGGAAATGCTGGACCTAATGGCTATCAAAATGAATTTTTGATTAATATTAAGCTTATTTAATAGTTAAATATCGTTCTGGAAGTATTATAGAATTTAATTTTTAATGATAATGTATTTATTGTAACAATTGTTGTAAATTAATGTGTAATGTGCCATCTTTATCTTTAATTAATATACTTAATTAATTGATCTTAGAAGCTTTTCGTTATTGTTCAATGCCTCAGATCCTGGAGCATATAAATGTAGTTTTCTTAGAGTAATAATTATTTTAATTTTACCAATCTAACTAATCGTATACAATATACATATTATAATATGTAACATTAACTATTGCGCAAATTGAAATCCTTAATATTGTACTTTAATATTGTTTTAGTTTTAACCTCTCTAATTCTGGTCTAATAATCGCATTGTTTTAATTTTGAATTATTTTTGTGTTTTCAATTAAATTTGTATTCATTTGTTGCACAGGGAAATTAATCACTTTGCAAAATGGCAAAACGCAAATGTTATTCAACCGCTTCACCTTCTTCAAACATTACAAAACCCGTACAGTAAACCAAGACAGGTGGAGTTGCACCAACTACCCCAAATGCAAGGCATATGTGTACGCTGATGACGCCCTGTACATCTTGAGAGTGCACAACGAACATAACCATGTAATGAGGAAATTACATATGACTAAAGAGGGGGTGTATATTAAAATTTAAATGCTCTCGATAATGACGAAATCATAGACATAAGTATTGGTGGCGGTCGTGTTTTGTGTTGTAGCGTCTTCATATTTGAATACAAAAATAAAATCGCTATGTACCTTGTGGAATTTATTGTGTAAGTTAGATGTTTTATTGAATAAAATATAGTTATATACCTTTTTGAAAATATATTCAATGGCTTTTTCCGCAATGCAATTTCAAAATTTTATTTTATTTTAAAAAATTGAATTTTGAGTTACAAATTTCAAAATATTTCAAATTTGGAATTTCTCAAAACACTTACGCATTGCGTCCGATCCAAATGGAACTTCTATAAGCTCTCGACCTCGTGAGCTTCTACTTAGTGGCTTCTACTTGGTGGTCTTTCGCACCGCACAACGAAAGACCACTTATAGTAGAAACAAGCTGAACCTATCTCCCTTTCCTATTATAATACGAGTTCAGTATTTTATATATTTGCATAATTTTTTGGAATTTTTCAGCGAGGATTATAAATCTACGAGTACGTAATGGTCAATCGCAAAATCTTCTGTACAAACAGTACACATACTTTAGACACTCCAAGAACCGCTGGAGCTGCACCAACTATCCCAAGTGTAAAGCGTATTTGTACGCGGCAGAGGACGTCGTTGTTGAAGGTGACCATAACGTTCACAACCACAACATACGGAGGCTTCATAAGATTAGCGACGGCATGTACATTAAGATTTAGAAACTATGTAAAATGAAACACTATCTATATATACAGGGTGTCCAGTAAATAGTACGAAATGCTCTACAGGGCGATAGCTGACATCAAGGCCTATTAAAATAACACAATATATGTTAGCCGAAAATTTACGGTTTTTAAGTTATATTGGTTTTTGTACAAAATACAAAAAAAAACCTTCAATGCAGTTTAGTCGTACCATGTGCTGAAAAAATACTAAAGCTTTGATCAGATTTGGGTGAAAATTGGTGGAGAGGTAGCCTCTCAAACCAGGGAGTAGAATAGGATAGGAGTAAGGAATGAGTCTTGGCATTAGGCAGGGAGATCAACATGAGCGGAGAAGGGGAATTAATTGTCGATTATCAAGGAATTCCTTAACCCTACATCCATTGGTCACAAGTCCTGGACTTTGCTCGGAGTTTTTCTCATTGCCACGCGATGGACGCGGCACCCGCACGGTAAATCCATGGATTGCTAAGATATTCGTCTCTCTCATTTACTACTTCTTTATGTTGCAGCATGCGTTGACCAACAATGTTTTGGTAGACCATTTTTTGCCAGTAGGTAAGAAAGTATTGTTTGTTGTTACTACCATATAGTAATGTTACCTTCATGTTGTTTTAAGTATTCTTAATGAAAATATATCAGCTTTATCTGTATCTTTATGATTGTGAGAAACACCGGTAACCTTCATATTATTTTAAGCATTCATAATTCTAATAATTATGTACATAGTGAAAGAATAAAATTTCTTTCTTAAGAAATAAATGAATTTTGACTTCTTTAGTTTTCTTGAATTTTACCTTAAGACAAATTTCATTGAAACAAACCTTAGCCGAGATTACCTTTCGTTCATAAGAAATACACACATACAAAGCAGTGCCTTATTTAGAAGTGGGTCGGTAAAATGGGCTGATAGATTTATATAGGTAGATGCAAACATGAACTGCCTATCCTGAAGACGATCACTTGTATTGGAAAAAGAAATTTTTACGTACCTATAATGCTTACCCTAGTTAAAAACCTTGTGCACGTCACTGCTGATAGTGATATTTATTTCGGGGTCTTTATTATATGACTCATATATCATTTAAATCTATGAGTATGATTAATTTAAATTGATTATTATTTTCAGGAAAACTAATCACTGTACAGAATAGTAGAGCATCAAATCTATTACATAAAGATTATACTTACTATAGAGAAAGACAAAACAAAATTAAATCTCGTTGGAGATGTACCAGATACCCTAGTTGTAAGGCCTATGTTTACGCGAACAACGAACTGGCAATAAAAAGCGTTCATAACGATCACAACCACACAGCTACTCAAATGATATTAGGTAGTGACGGCACGTATTTTAAAATTAAAAAAAATAAAGGAAAGAAGACTATTCGAAAAAAATGTCTTAAAAAATAGCCAAACTTTATCCGTCTCAAATGTTAAAAAGTAAGTCTTTTTAACACGCTTAAATTAGCTTCACTTGTAACTATGTATGTAAGAAAATCTTGGAATCTTAATTCGACCCACTTCCTGGTCTTCGATTAGGATGAAATTTTGCACACGCTCTGAGTTCTAATGACAATACATTACTAGCTAAGAAACGTTTGAAATCCACCCCCATGATATAGATATCAAGTAAAAGGGTTTGCTGTCAGGAATACGACGAAAATAGTCACGTGACTTAAATTCAATATGGCGGACGTCCAAAATGGCGGACAGGCTATTTGAAATGCACTCCCATATGGGTATCAAATGTAAGGATTTGATGTCAGGAATACGAATACGAAATAATAATAAAATATGAAATAAATAAGTTTGATCTTCGTTTTTAGGTCAACTTTTCGTTTTAAGGAAAGGCAGACCCCCGAATCTGCTTTACAACGATCATATTCATTACAAAGACCGAAAGGGTCGCAAAGGTACCCGTTGGAGATGCACCAGATACCCAAAGTGCAAGGCGTACGTATATGCTACCAATGAATTAGTAATAAAAACTGTTCACAATGAACACAACCATATAGCCAACAAGATTATTTTGGGCACTGACGGTAGATATTATAAGACACGTATTATGTGCACACCCTAAATGTCGAATGTATACATTTAAGGAAATGTATAATTTGTAACTAAATAAATTAGTCCAAATTTAATAAAGTGTGTATCTTTTTAAGCTTAAAAGTCCCTGTGGGTCACCTCCCGATAAATCAAATATGCAGCTCAAAATATCAGCTGCATGGTATCATATTCTACCATTGTCGTAAGTAAACGAATATTAAGTTTAAATAAACGTCAGGAAGTAGTTCTAAAGCCGGATTTATTTATTTGTCTGACGTGTTGTGTTGTGACGCATCAGAACAGAATCGGTTTCATACATTTTGTATGCGGCACATCAGAAGCCATCACGACATGTCACAACACATAAGTGTAAACGTTGCCTTATAAAATGATTCAGTTCTGATGCGTCACGTCACGTCACGTCACGTCATGTTAATCCGCCTTAATTTAGCTTTCAAATTTTGATTTACACACTAACCGGCGAAAAATGAAGAAGATACACACAAAATGTGAGTATGAAATATTAAAAATTAACTAAGAATTAGCATTCACAAATATCAAAAATTCTAAATCAGGGAAGGGAAGCTCTTAAAAATTAGTTTTAGTGTAATTGTATATTTTAGAATTTAAAGTATCGTGAGTGTTATTCATATTAATTTATTATGAAAACGGCTAAAACTCATGTGATAAAAAGTCGGAGTATGCCCGACTAGTGTCGAACCAATACGGGGCCCTTAGTCTTGAGCTGGTTCAACGCGACGGCGTGCGCAGCCGCTCGCAGCGCACGTTGAGAGAGGGGCTGAGGGGTGGGGAGTGAAGGGTCCGTTACCGTAAATTGTATATTTTATAATCTTTGACTGTCTGTTTTAGGGCAACTTATCACTTTTCGTAATGGCAGAGCTCCTAATCTGGTTTACAATGGTCACACTCATTACAAAGACCAGATAAGTCGCAATGGCTACCGTTGGAGATGCACTAGATACCCAACCTGCAAGGCGTACGTATATGCCAGCCACGAATTGGAAATAACAAGTGTCCATAATGACCATAACCATGTAGCGAGCAAGATCTTGTTAGGCAGTGATGGAATATATTATAAAAGTAAAATATTATAAATGAAACGTGTTTGTTTGTTTATTTATTTAAATGCGATAATCTCCTAATCTTTTAAAAGTAATAGTAATTATTACTTTTAGTTTTGTAAAATTGCACAAAATTAGGCATATAAACCACTTAATTGTGTTTGTTTTTACTTCGGTTATGCAATATATGCGGTTTTATTAAATTACTTTTATTATCTCTGTAGAATACTGTCAATGACTACGAATCAGTCGGCTCAGTCCTACGCACATCGCGCGCCCCTTTGTGGTCGTACCAAAAACCGACAAATCTCGGATCGAACCGCGCACGAGTTGTAACGCTCGGAGCGAGCGACCCAGGCGCAGTTCGTGCGCCTGGGTCGCTCGAGGCGTCCAAACCACGAGCATTCGTGATACATTGCAGCAATGTGGACGTCAAAATCTTGCATTGCATGTTGCATTACATGTTGCATTGCACCAATCTGTACCCACCTTAAGATGCAAAATATATAACTGCCACAAGTTCACACAAAGTGTACGATTGAATATTTTTAAGGAATTTTGGAAGATGAATTGGGAAGCTAAGAAACAATTTGTTAAATCTCTGGTAGATAGAAAACCTACTGAAAGGAAAACTACCCAAAAAGCTGATACAAGACGAACTTGTACTAAAGTCTATTATTTAAAATTAAATTATCAAAAACTTAGAGTGTGCTCAAAGACTTTCTTTGGCACATTAGGTATTAAGCAGAGTACCGTAAGGTCTTGGTCTTGCTAATGGAGAAAAAAGTAGGTACTGGCTAGAAGAAAAATAAATTTGATAGTAAACTTATTTGACACATAATTTATGAAAGTGTTTTGATATGTTTATTGAAGCAAATATGAGGCAATTAAAAAGGTAGCTGAAAATATTATTATTTTCAGCCTATATCTACCTTTTAGGTATTACAAATGTACAGATTTTTAGATAGTCTGAGACGCGCTTTAGCTTTTTTTAATTTATTATGTCTGTATTGATCTAGATTTATGTTTCCACATGCAGCTCTAAGAACAACTTAAAATTCTCAACCCCTTTATATTAAATAGGTTTAGTTAGTTTTCAATCCATTGACTCATACTTTATGGTAGTTGGCTTTAAACCACACATTGTAAGGGAGCAAGACATTGTCCTTTAGTAGGCCATTAAAAATGGGCTAATAATTCAGGACATAGGCCTGTCTTAGAAACCAAACACCACGGTCCTGAGCCGCCTGCATCTAACGACACTGCTAATGTCGAGGATTAATAATGATAACATTTACCGTTCTAGGGGAACTGATTACAATGCGAAACGCACGAAACAACGGGAGAAGTCAAAATCTCTTATATAAAAACTACACATACTTCAAACACTATCACAGAGGTACGATGATCAGGTGGAGTTGCACGAACCACCCCAAGTGCAAGGCCTACGTGTTCGCAGACCACAACATGGAGATCAAAACCATCCATCACGAACATAACCACCACTACAGGCCACTTCACAGAACAAGTGAAGGGACGTACATTAAACTTTAGAGCGCGCCGAACTTATTTGGCAGATGTTTTTAAAGCAGCGCTTGACAAGCATGAATTGTATCTGGCTGTCAGAATATTGATAACATCCGGTAACAACGCTGAATTATTTCATGTAAACAGTCTGCAGGCTGTTGACATGAAGTCATGTATATTGTCCTTTTCATGGAAGAAGTCCGCCAGACGGCTGTAAGGCGCTGTCAATTTTTGTTGAGGTTATACTCTAGTATATTTTAGATACATTTTGCTACGAAAATATTATATAACAGCCTGTTTCCTTTTATATGAAATTAGCCCGCTGCCCCACGGTTTGGTCGGCGTAGTGCCCGTCCCGTGTAAAATTTTCCAAATCAGTTCAGTAGACCCAGAGATTATAACACCACAAACTCTTAATAATATCAGTATAGAGAAGTTCTCGCTTGACCACGATCTCATCTGGTTGTGAGTGTTGATGTGGAACACAATATCCCACTGCCCAAATATTTAACCAGAGGGAGAAGAATTAATACGTCAGGTTGGGATCGAAATAGAAGTTGGAAATCTAGACAGCATAATGCTGGAGACGAAGGAGAAATGGGAAGCTATAAGATTTTATCTAGAAGGAATAATAAAGTGTAAAGAGAAGGACGAAAGAGAAAGACATAGAGCTCAGTGATACATAGATAGGGGGGGGTTAGGTTAGGCTAGGTTAGGTTATTTTAGGTTAGGTTAGGTAGGTCGAATTGGCAGGAACACCAACGCATTGAGGTCAGGAGGGGCTTTTTTTAGCAGGTAGAAGTCCGGCACTATCCGGTTCAGGATGTCCATCAGGATATTTTTCCTCCTGAAAAAAAAAGTGTAGACACAGTGGTCTGATAGTTTTGTCAATGAGCCTTATTGTAATTTGTCTATGGAGCTGTCAATTTTAGTTCAGGTTTTACCCGCAGAACTTCTTTCATAAAAAAGACTTTACTACAACGGCGAAAACAAACTTGTCATTTATTAAAAATAACCTTACTCTTTCTTGACCGATTTAAAATAATAATGTAAAATATAATAGGCAAACAATGTCTTATAAGAATTCAGACTAAGTACCTAATAAAATAAATAAATCATGGATTATTTAAGAATATAATTTACATTATAATTTCATTGTAATAGAATATTGAATTATGTTTATGCACCTTCGATAAGTTACTTAGATCATTGTTTTTCAATAATTTGATACCTACTTATAACTACAATTTTATTTTTAAGGAGTTTTGATAAACTTGATGAATGGTAAATCGCGGTTGCTATACAAGAACTTCACATACTACAGGCACTACGCTACTAAAACACAAATAAGATGGTCGTGTACGAGCCAGTGTAAAGCCTATCTGTACACAGACCTCGGATTTGTTGTGAAAAAGATGTGTGGAGAACACCACCATCTTCCTAAGGCCATGCACAAGACTCAGGAGGGAATATATGTTACTCTGTAAATTATCATATTTAGAAGTAGAATCCATAGTCATAGGCTAGTTGACTCATAAATTTAAATATAGATCATCATGGCCGACAGCGTTTCGGCTCGTATTGTCAAAAAATATTTAAATTTTTATGTATTCACGTCGTTAAAAAAAATATGAAAAAAAAATATCAATCTAAGATAATGAACAATTTAAGACTTTTTTTCCCAATCAAGTTGGGAGCCCATGATGATTAATGCGGATTTACTCGAAGGGACCTATTAGATTTGGTAGATCAGATAATAAGATATCCGATGATCAATTGTATTGATCATTGGATCACCTTCCAACGTCACACGTCACACAACGTCAAGTAAAAGTAAAAGAAATTGTTATGATTTACATTTGTAAATTATAGTATCGTATGATTGATTTTAAAGACCAACTTTTGATTTTCTTGCCGGCTCTCTTCAGCAGAACCTGCCTTCCGAATCGGTGATAGAGTCTTTACAAATAGTCTACCTTGACGTTTCATAGGTGCATGTAAACTTAGCCTTGAAATAAATGAGTTTTGATTTTTAACCAACCTTTACTTTAATCTGACGTGCTCATCGATCTCCTGTCTCTTATATTGGGGGTTCATACTTGGTGGAGTTACTTAAGATCATGCAGGGATCCTTGTGTTCAGCTTCGAGTAAGTCCAAATACTCCCACTTGGGCTCCCATACTATTTCTGGTAGCTATTTAATTAATAATTAAAACAGACTTGTTTAATTGCTACGTTTTCATGTCTACTATGTTTGATCTAGAATTAAAAATTAAGAAAGTAAAGCAAATATATTGCGAGTTATTTGGGACCATTCTATAATACATTCTAATCAATAGTACAGAGATTTGAATAATAATAACCTTTAATTTCAGTTCACCGAGTAATTACAGAAGACGGAAAAATGTTTATAAGATACAAAGGCTTCTATTTTACGAAGTTGTCGTCGAGCCGAACTAGATGGCGTTGTGTGTCGACCAAAACTTGCTATGCAAGTGTCATTCTTAATGACGATTTTTCTATAGCGAAAGAAACTGGCTCTCATCACCATTTACCCAAGTTCCTCTTGAAACTGAAAAACGGTAGATATATTTTTGTCGCGGATTGGCAGAGATATCAGAAAACCGTTGTGGCTGTGCAATAAAAATTTTACAATTGCTGTGCAATATGTGTATTATATAGAACTTAATATCGTAGCTAGATAGATACTTTTTTAATATCTCCGTTACCAGTTCATAAGCCTCCTTCTGAGCTAAGTATCATTGTAAGAAATATTGATAAAGACTAAGGATCCCTAAAACTCCTAAAATGTGAAATGCGTTACGTTTCTACTCAATATTTATGTCACTATAGCTTAGCAAGCTCGTTGATGACACTCCCATGATATGCGGGCGACGGGGAGGGAAGGACTGCGCGGGTGTCAAGTCAGGCGCGCGGGGCAGAGGCTGGAAGTGGGGTGCATCAGGTATGAGTTTATCTGTCATCGCTACCCGCCTCCAAACCCCCGCGGACATCGGGAGTGTTACGAAAGAATTTGCCAAACTAGAGCTACTGCCGCGTGGCGCAGTCGGTAGGACCCTGCTTTTTGCATCAACGCCCTTGGGTTCGATTCCCACAACTGGTAAATATATGTGTGATAAGCATAGGTTATAATATTATATTATTATATCTATATTATAAAATCAGTTGTCTTAGTACCCATAACACAAGCTGCGCTTACTTTGGGGCTAGATACTGATGTGTATTGTTTAAGTATATTTATTTATTTAGTTATGAGGTGCTTTAATAGGACTGATATATTATGTATGTGTTTCAGTTTGATTTTACTAGCGAACCGGCTTCGCATTGGTGCAATATCTTTTTAATAGCTGATATATTATAGATTAGTTAAGGCGGATTTATATTTGTCTGTAGAACAGAATCGGTATACATTTTGTTTGGAACACTCTGATGTGTTAAACTTACTTATGTGTTGTGACATGTCGTGATGGCTCAGAAGACATGTCACAACACACATGTGTAAACGGTGCCATACAAAATGTATGATACCGATTCTATTCTAATGCTTCACGACATGACACGTCAGACAAATATAATACCGCCATAAGTCTTGTATTTTTTCGTTCTAAATAACATTGTTTTGATTTTATCAATGATATACCTTTTCTGTGATCGGATCTGGGTTTAACCGGGCGTTAATTGTATACAAACACTTATCTACCAAAATACCATTATGTACAAAATATGTAAAATGCAATTATACGAACCTTTCAGGTTTATAGCTTTTTCCATATTCCCGTATTCAAAATTGGTTAAATGGTTTAGAAGAAGTATGCAAAGAAATAGAAAGATAGACAAATTAGTGAATTCGTTTTAAGCGATATATTAATTCTTAATTTAGGGAAATGTCTTTTACAACAATATTTTATTTGATTACACATCTTATAATATTGGACCGCGCAGATGTTTTGAAATGAATAGGTATTTATTACCTGTAACGTTATAAACAAATTAGATTCCGTTGATTGTGAGTTATTAAGCAATAAAGATTTGATTACTACTTGGATAGTTTTAACTTTTAAATTGTTATTTTTAGTGGTAGGTGAGACAGAAAAAGTTGGAAGGTTTATGTAGACAGCTTAGTTTACTAGATATACTTGTTGATACTAAAGGTGGAATTATGTTTGTCTGACGTGTCGTGTCGTGACGCATCAGAGCAGAATCGGTATCATACATTTTATAAGGCAACGTTTACACTTATGTGTTGTGACATGTCGTGATGGCTTCTGATGTGCCGCATACAAAATGTATGAAACTGATTTTGTTCTGATGCGTCACATAACGACACGTCAGACAAATGTAAATCCAGAACGTGCCCGGGGTGTACAAGATTCCGTGTGACTGTGGTAAGTCATAAATCGGTGAGACTCGCCGTAACATCACCACAAGAGTAAAAGAACACATACGGAGCATGAAGAATGTGGACACGGACGGTTCAGCAATAGCCGAGCATGTTCTAGCTTCGGGTACGACTCATTATATCCGTTTTGATAAGGCTTCTGTATTGTCAAGGGAAAAGTTTCTAGTACCTCGTAAGATACGTGAAGCGATAGAAATTAGTCGTCACCCGAATTTTAATCGGGATCATGGATGGTTGCTGCCCACAGCGTGGAAACCGCTATTTCTTTCATTGTCACATACAACAAACTTGGAACAAGATAGCATTAGTTCGGTTTGCTTACAAGAAGACGAGTCTAATGAAGATGACATTAATGAACCGTCGGAGAGTGTAACGGAACCTTCACTCCCCACCACTCAACCCCTCTCCGCGCGCGCAATGCGTGCAGCAGCGCGTCGCGCAGCCGCTTCGCAGTTTGGATCGTGCCGCGATGCAAGAACCAGCTCATGACTAAGGGCCCCGTATGGGTTCGAAACTAGTCGGGCATACTCCGACGTAATATCACGTGAGTTTTAGCCGTGTTTCATAATCAATTAAATGTAAATCCGGCTCTAGACTAGTGACCATTTTATTTATTTTGGCTATCGTCATCGACGGGTCGCGGAAAGCAGAGTACTGAAGCATTGCTGGCGTTGCAACTTAATGAGTGCCTAGTGGGAGTTTTCAATGTGTTGTAAGGAATTGAAACAGCGCTGTCTAGTGGCCCTACTGCACAACTGTTTCACTGCACACTGTTTACGCGATCGTCAGAGTATGATAGCATTGAAAACTCCCACTAGGCACTCTGAAGGTACCAGCGTTTGTAACAAGAGCTAACTGGTAATAAAAAAAAATGTTATCAAAGTTTATTGTTAATGTTAAGTATTTGGTCATTCGCAGATTGCAGGATGATCACCATGTTTAATGGGCGCAAATATTACTACTACATGGGCTACACGTATACTCTGGGGCACAAGACCAAGCGTGGGATGAGGTGGCGGTGCACGCTTACCTCGGACTGCAAGGCTTTTATCATGATATCTACAGATGGACGGCTCACTCAGTCTGGGGGAGAGCATTTGCACGAAAGGCCACGACTAAATGCCATAGCAGGTGGACGATTTGTAAGGATCTAATTTCTTGGTTACGCGATTCAGTTAATCGTTTTTTGTACATTTAAACCCCCTTAATATATTATCTTAAAAAATGTTCAAGAGTTTTATAAAACCTACTAGCGAATCCGGTCAAGCTTTGCTTTGACTTATGTGCTCCTTTTCCTTACCCTTACCTTACCTCTACCCTAAGAAATGTAATTTAATTATGTGTAGTTTTCAGAGTTTCATTATACTTGTAGTAACAGGTAATACTTTCCAAATTGCGTATTTTTATATCAAAGGAAAGAATTGTATAAATTATAATTCCCTTGAAAAAATAATTATTGTAGCCTAAACAGCAAAGATTACTTACTATACTTAGGTCAATAGCGACTCAAAACTGAGGTGGACAACAGTGGTTAATTGTCTTAATTTCATTTAGTCGCATTTTAAACAACGAAAGCTATTTGAATAAATAATACTTACCTAAATATTGTTAACAATATCGAGTTGTGTATTTAGGAAATCTAAAAACTATATATTCAGAAGTATATAATGTAAGTAAACACAAAGTTGTGCATGCGTGCGCTTAGTGAAGTAGCTAAATTCGGATCACTTTTTGTGGTGATTTTTTAGGCACGTAAAATATTTAATAATAGAAAATCTTTGGTAAATCATCGGTCTACCTCCATCAAACTCTCCATGGGTTCAACCTACTGCGTTTTTCGGTGCAGGGTCCCCTTTCCAGCATCTTTGGACTTGTTTTATGTTGTGTAAACTTAAGCTTGACTACAATTATGCCTAATTGAAAGGGATGATGAGGTCTAAGGTAAAGCGAGCTTGCCTTGCCTTGCCTTGAACACAGAAGCTGGAAGGACATTCCACATCTTAGCAGTTCTTGTTAGAAACGATGATGCGAAAAGTTTCGGACGGGTTGGATGGTAACAACTAAACGATGCCCTCAGAATACAGAAAACATCAGAAACCACGTTCAGCCGTCATTATAAAGCACGCATTGTGTCCAAAAATTGCACGTGACACAACACGGAATGACTAATCGTTTGTTCGTGAAATTACCTACACCAAAAAAGAGTAACGGCTTTAGTAGTTTCAACGGCTTCATTCCTATGCGCGATCATTCTGGAGTTTTCTATATTCTGAGACGATGCCATTCTCCACGGCATTTCGCTGATTTGAGGGTAGAATGGAGATGGAGAAACTAGATTGTGAAGTTCCTGGGCACTCTAAAAAGTGTATTCGGTAAAAAACCGACAGACAGGCAACGTTACTTCGGTGTTTAAACTTTGTAGTTTCATCCGTGTGTAGTTTAAAAAAAATAAAGTGATAAAACTAAACTTATCCTTTTAACTCCAAAAGCTTTTATAATTTCAGATGAAGATGAGGCCGAGCCTGAAGTTAAAGATATAACCATGAACAGTGGGAAAGTGTACAAGTTTGTGAATGGGTACACATATGGTGCCGCACATAAACTCCGCGCGTGTATGCGATATAGATGCACTACGGGCTGTGGAGTTTATTTGTACTTGAGTTTTGATGGCGATCTCGTTGGCCGGATACCCACACACAACCATATGCCGCCAAGCCTCTTTCTTACTGCTTCAGGGATTTATATTCGAAGATGAGGCAAAACAGCCAAAACCACGGAGCATAAAACATAAGCTCTCAGATTATGTCAAACCTTTAAGAGAGTTATGGCTTCCTTCAAATATAGACGGCATTTCGCAATGTTGGCTCAAGAGAAGTGATGGGATATTTGCCTGAAGCATTTAGTTTTTCTGAAGCCAAAAGCTGTGGAGTGGGTGTTGCTTATAAAGTACTCCCAAAACTTCTGCAGAATGCTGTTATTAAAATACTTGTTCGGAATACTCATCATCATTAACAGCCGAAGTTCGTGCACTGCTGGTCATTGCCCTGTTGCATGGACTTCCAAACAAAACGGTCTCGAACCAGCATCCAGCGGCTCCTTGCAACTAGTTTCATGACTGCGCCAATACTGCGCTTTCCCGTGCGAGGTCGCCATTCCAGCACCTTGGGACCCCAACGTCAATCGGCTTTTCTATGTGCCCTGCCCGTTGCCACTTCAGCTTCGTGACTGGTTGAGCTATGTCAGTGACTTTTCGGAGTATTACTTCAAGAAAATATAGATGAACATTGCCTTGAAACTTTCCTGCTAAAGCTGCGACGGAGCTTACTCCGTAATTAGCTACCGTATTCACATATGGTGTAAAAAAGTATGGTCTTGCAAACCTTCATCCTTCATAGAATGAGCCATATTCTACTTCTCGTATAAGTTTCACGTCCAACGGATAAGCTGTTTTGGGGCCAAATATCAAAACATGATAAGCACTTTTTTTTTTATTAACAATTAAAAAAAATACTTATTTTATTTAATTTAGAGAAATATAAAACATGGTAAATTTTGTTCTTCAGAAACTGAAGTTTTACTTTTAATTACTTGTTTTTATATATATTTACTTTAGAGAGTACGTATAATAGTCGGGCATACTCTGCCGTTCACGTGAGTTTTAGCCGTGTTTCATAATAAATTAATATAGGATTACTTACCGTTGATATTCTACGAAGTGAATTTTATAATGTTAAGCAAGCGCTCACTTGTGACTTATATGAGCTTGTTTTAACTATTTGATTGGTACAAAATGGACAATAGGCAGTGCATTTGTGCATCTAGGAAGTGCACACTACTGGACTCACAGGTCTTCGGCATCAGCACGTGGATTTATTAAGTTTTTCAAAAAGGTGGAAGGTGGAAAAGAATTCATGTAATATTTATTCTGCTTTCGGAAGACAGTTTGGCTCTGAATGTATGTACGAGTAATTTGAAGCATTTGAGCAACGATCTGTTGGTAAACGAATTTATAAGCCACACACGGTCTATAAATAATTGTTTTTTTCTTTGTGTAATTTGACTACTACATGCAAAACCTAACTTCCTTCCGAAGTAGAATAATACGTGTACAGTGTTTTTAAAAACTAATTGTGTAATTTTTCAGTATCATTTGCTCTGTCACAGAGAGGCGGCCGGCTCCTCCTCTTCAATGGTTATTCTTACAGTTATCAGAGTGGCAAAAACGACATCATCCTTTGGAAGTGTACCATGGGCCAGCCAGGGACCACCAAGCGATGTTTAGCGAAGGTTTATACAACTACTCGATATAAAGTGGTAGATGACGTTGGGAAACACTGTCATAGGAAACCGATGTTTGCAAAACGAAATCATATGATGGTCAGAGTTAAAAACGCATAATGATCTAATGTCAGCCACTGACGATCAAGTAATCTCACATGCTTGCAGCGATAACGGCTTGATAGCTGATAAAACTGATTGTGTGTTGGTCGTGATGTGCATGACTTCATGCTGATCGCGATCATAACACGGACAGTTTTTTCGGACGTCAAACGGTTAGCGCTGCAGGCATGTGAGATTACTTGATCGTCAGTGGCTGACATAAGATTCCCATATATAAAATGACCTTCACCAACCGTCTTTCTTCTTTTCTATTATCCGCCGGTCAGTAGTAATGTGTAATTTCTTTCTATTTCTCATATCAGTTCGATTCACCTGTCTATCTGCTTGAAATGTTTTAGGCAACCCATTAGCACTATATTTATTTTGATTTCAAAAAGTTTTCGGTAGATCGGCAAAGGTCGTCTAATGTTCGGATCTTCTGTTATATTTATATCTTATTTCCTCTTGACACGTCACACATTCACATTGTGCATGTGATTTTTTCACTTGTGATACCTCTACATATCATAAGATTGCTAAAAACCTCTACACTCTATGATTTAGGTGATAATAGGCTGTAGGTTCTATAGTATTTTTATTCTATACTTATCTATGAAGCATAGTGCCTACTGTATGATATACTGTATGTATACTGAATATCATTTGAAATTTGAGGTAGGTAACGTAAATAGTGGTGCTAAATCGCATTTAACAAAATTAAAACAAGTTGAGAGTTTATTTATTGTGAATTACATATCTTTCCCACAAGGCAAAGGGTAAGAAAACTATGGCTTTACGAGAAATACTACGTAAGTTAAATTAATTATGAATTAAAATTAGACTTTTATTATGCATATTTATAACAGTTATATTTTTTCTAAATTATGTTTTGGTAGGACTTACATAATGACGTTGTTAGATATTTAAATAGAAATTGTTTATATATGTACTTAAAGGTCTCGCAGATGGGTAGAATAGTTCGAATCGACGTAAACTGTAGTAATTTATTAGGATCAGTGGAATACCGTGCTCATTAGGCCTAACATGCGACCAAATGACCTTATCTCGTGAAAAGAAATAGACAAATAAAAATATATCGCTATCTATTTCGTTGTGTTGGGATGAAAGAGATGGTACTGGGATAACTCCGACGCCATTAGACGAAAAGAGATGTCCCACTCTCAGTATATTGTTTATCCCCAGACAAAAAAAAAATTGGGGTGGTGTGGGGTTATTGCGAATTAATTATCATAACATCTCACATAATACCTATCTACAAGGCAAAAATTAAAATTATTTTAAAACCCCGCTATTTCCGAGATTTCTGTTTATATCTTTCAATATAATAATTGTAAGGTAATTTTAGCACATGTATATTTTTGGGTTTCTTGGTATTTTTTCATTTCATCTGACCTGGGGAAACTTTGGGACATCTCCTTTTGTATATATTTCTCTCCATTGGTCCCAGGTTAGCGCCAGTGGTAACAATATTTTAAATGTATGGGGAACCTTTGTTTGACTGAGTGTTGATGGCTTGTGCCTTTGAAATGTACAAATAATTGTAAGTATTTGTAATAATTTAAGTAAAGTTTATTCTTGTTTGACCACTATTGTTTTATTTATTATTACTCTTTTATGACAGTACATCTAATTAAAACAGGTATGCCAAATCAATTGTAACATACCAACTGCACAGTTTATTTCAAGCAAACCATCTCGAGTTATTTTACAAACCTTCACGTTTATTATAAAAATATATGTAATATTAAATAATATTTTCCAATGTATTCTTACTAAACTTAAAAATATTACCATAGTCATCCTATTTTTCAGTTCACGAAGAAAGCTGGTTTTGTTAAAATATATCGACCAGTAATTAAATACACTGGTTTATTATTAACTTTCCCTATAAAAATTGTTTCTAATCTTTCACATTTCAGTTCAAGCGTGCCTATACGGGTCAACCTATAAATTATATTATGTACGGAAATACATATATGTGCGAATGCTCTTACAAGTTTGTTTTTCTTTTCAGAGGGCACTTTTTTATGGACAAAGAGAGGAGGGAAACATCCTCTTCTCTTACTAGACGGTTACACTTATAGTTATCAGAAGAGGAACGCCGATGGCAGAATCTCGTGGTACTGTTCCCGAAGGTTGAAAGGCTGCAGAGCGTCTGCGATCAGCTTGGGGATCATGGCCTACAATTATAAACCCCATGACCACCTACCGCCTAAAGTACCGGACACGTTGACAACGATGCAAGGAAATAACTATAAGCCTTTTGGTAACCTTTGGTAACTTTAGAAGTATTCGCGCAAATGAGCCACAGCCAAAATATGCAAACCGTTGCTTGTAATAACTACTCTTTATTGATACCTATATATTGATGACCTATATGTATATACCTCTATATTGATTGTATAACACCATCAAAAACCCAACTGCGGGCAATTAAATGAATTTCTTGAGAAGAAAAAAACTCTAATAATTCACAAAACTCGACCTATAAGCTCATGATCAGCAGCCAAATAGGCTGCTGATCTAGCTATGCTTTGCCTTTTTTTTAAAGGCAAAGCATAGCCTTGCCTTTAAAATCAATATCAGAATTCATTTATTTCAAGTAGGCTCAGTTTACAAGCACTTTTGATACGTCAGTTGACTATTTGTAAAGATTCTACCACCGGTTTGGTAGGAAGGTTCTGCTGAAAAGAAACCGGCAAGAAAAACAACAGTTGCTTTTTTTTTTAAAAAAATTATACAGTATTATAATTTACAATTGATGACACTGGACCAACAAGACAGTTTTTATGGCCGGTAGCCTTTTGTAAATTGTAGCGGTCACCAACGGTTTGTTGAGGAAGGCTACCTTGTATACCTTGTACTAAAAAGGCTGTCACTCGTTTGCGCATACACTTAGATATAATCATATTGAAATGAAGTTCAATTGTGTCTTAGATATTTTACGGGCATCTGTATAATTCAGGTATTTTATAAAATTCCTATAGTACGCGCGTTAACAACTGAGTCTTAGGGCCATAAATCATTTCTCTATATCTATCTCGCTTGCACTTATGGGTCTTATGGAGCCGTCTAGTGAAGGGTGTAACAATGAAAGACATATTATCGATAAGTAAAGTTTATTATCGTATCTTGTTCACAAAATTAAAAAAATTAACAATATTTGATTTAATATAATACATATTTCATATTATATAATTATTAACTAAATAAAATTAATCTTCATCTGAGTCTTCATCATCAGAATCTTCGTCTTCTGCCAAATTTATTATAAGCGGCGCGTGATCTCTAATTAGAGCTTTTTGTAAATCTTTGTTTTGAAGTTCTTCGGCATGCCTAACACATTTGGCCCAGTCTTCTCGTGTGACATTTTCTATGGCTCGGTGGAGGTGATTTTCGACATCTGCTATCTTGAAGGTATTATTATTCTTCGCAACTTCTCCCTTTACTTGTGCCCAAATTAATTCTATTGGGTTATATTGACAGTGATATGGAGGGAGCCTTATTACTTCATGACCTCGTTCATTTGCCAGATGGTCTAAAGCGTAGACCTTCTGCGGGTTACTGGCTTTTACTTTTCTTATTAATTCTTCAATAATTTCGTTGCTGGAATATGGAATCTTTTTCTTTGTCAACCATTCTTGAATTTCAGCTTTCCTCGTGTTTCTTGTGGGTATCTTTTCCAACTGTATCGAATGATAGCTTGCGTTATCGACAATTATAACTGAGGGCTCTTCAAGTAGATTCAGGAATTCGGAAAACCATGCCATATATGTTTCGCCATCCATTTCTGTGTGGTAATCAGCATCCTTTGATTTCACCGCTTTAAATATTAGCTTCGCATCTGGAACGAAGCCAGTCCTTGCAGAACCCGCATGGCAAACTATTAATCTTTGGCCTTTTCCCACAGGCTGATTCTTGAAACCTCCTTCATCGTTGCTTCCAAGCCACATCCTCTTTCTTGCATGGTTTTGATTAATCCATGTTTCGTCTAGATAGAAACGTGGTCGCTGATCGTTAGTTCTTCTAAGTAAATCCAATTTCCTTAAAAAGTCCATTCTAGCACAAACAATATCAGTTCTTTCCATTAAATATTTACGTCCTTCGCTATTTTTCTTATACTGGAACCCAACCTCCTTCAGTAGTATTCTCATTGAAGTGTTGCCGCATTTAAAATCGGGTAATTGTTCACGGAATTTTTCTAAAATTTTCGCCACGGATGGATACTCTCCATTCTCATAAAATGAAGCTACAGTTCGCTTCAACACACTTTTATCAAAATCGTCAATATTAGTGACGGTTTGTGGTTTCTTAAAATTTGTTCTTGGTATACAGGTACTGCCTGATTGTGATACTTCCGTCTTGATTCGGTCCACTGTCGCTCTGCTCACACCACAAACAAATGCGGCCATTTCACGTGGTTTGTTGAAATTTAGAGAAGCCACTTTATTCGGATCACTTTTCAATTCATTGAGAAACAGGAATACGTTGTGAATCAGTGTTCGAGCTTGAGGGCTAATATCGCCATGTAATTTCTTCAGATCAACGTTAGAAAATAAAGTATCCATAGTGCGCAACGAGTAACACATGAATGTATTTATTTAATTGCAGTAAACACATTTATAGCAAAAAAAATACGCAATGCAATTACATTAGAAACCGACCAATCAGAATCGTCCAAATCATTATTGACTCATCATTAGCACGTGCGCAGGTAGCCGTTTATCGATAATTAGGGTGCGCAGGTAGGCGCGCTGCACATTCCTATCTTTTTTGACTTTTATGACCGGACGACTCAGATGATAACGCGCATACTTTAGGCAATTTATAGAATATCTGGGGCGGTTTAGCAATGTGTAAAATATTATGAATATTATTGTCCCTTACATACATCACATAGGTGTTCTATACATTGCCTAGGCATTGTATGGTTTACCTACTGGTCCACCAGAAATGTGTAAAATAAATGGATTTTAGTATAGTTTGCATAGAAAACCCTTTTGCTTTGATGACTCAAAACTTTTTTCAAGAAACAAGTTTTTTTTCTTTAATGACTCGTTCCATCGCCCCTTCATTCAAGAGTCCTTCTCAATCTTTTCGCCATAGAGGTCACCGGCTCGCTTCGCTTGCCAGCCTTTACTCTTTTCTTTTTACTTTTTTTTTCCTTTTCTTTACTCGGCCTCTTAGGCTTGCTTCGTCTTCATGCGCGCTTTCATCTTATGGTACTTTATGCGGCTGCGCATTGGGTATTGCATAGAATATCTAGGCAATGTGTTAAATTAATAATATTTTATACATAGCCATTGTATTGTATACGATAACGGATTATATAGATTGCCGGTAACGGATATTCATATTTGTAGAGCATTGGTCGTTTAGATATATGCATATAGGTATACATAAGGTAAACAAATCATGACTCATTTTTAATTTATATAGTATATAAATTATATTTTTGTTTTAAATATGTTTAACGAGTAATATGAGATTGTATTTTTTTTACTAACCCCTATAAAAGTTGGGTCTTTTGTCCAAAATAACATTTGTTAGCTACAAAATTTTTAAAAATAATTTGGTGAAAAATAGCTATTAATGTACTTTCTTAGTTTTCTTTGCATTTTTAATTTAGAAAAACTTTTTACGCTGAAATCCTGAACGAGTGCAATAGTAAACAATATAGGTATATCATTCCATTATTATCATTAAAGCTATGAAGTATTCAATAAGTATTTAATTATTAATCGTGCTAGTGGTCGACCGCGACTGCGTACATTATTTTTTAATTTAGATTAATTTTGACCCAAACATAAATGTTGTTTGCCCGGTCAATCTACCCAAAAAAACCTAACAATTAATAAAAACACTTTTAACATAAACATAATAAAATAAATATCCAAGTAGCTGTAAATTTACACGACCATTATTAACACCATTTTAATGAAATATGAAAAGACTGGCATATTGCATATTTATTTTTGCGCTTGTGAAATTGTAAGGGACTTCTAATATCCCTAACTTTCATGTAAATTTTCATCTTCTTTAAAATTCAATGGCAAGGGTGAATGTCTTTTTTGACCGGGATAATATTATATAATGATTTATTTATTTTGCTATCATCCGCGAAAAGTCGACGAACCCATGCGACAACGTCACCCAGGTCCGGCAAAATACTCTCTATGTTGTTGACGTGCAATTGCACGTTGTAGATCTCCTGCATCTCCTGAGGATGCTCCGGTTTCGGGGTGAAACGTACGTAGAGAGTATTTTGCCGGACCTGGGTGACGTTGTCGCATGGGTTCGTCGACTTTTCGCGGATGATAGCAAAATAAATAAATGATTATATAATCATGATGAACTTCCGCAAAGTAACGCCTGCTTCTATCCAATATTTAAAAACGGGATAATATTTTCATGTCATAAATCGTTTTTTTAGATTTTTTTGAAAATGAAAAAAAAATCTTTAAATTATAAATAAGTTTTTATAAATAATAGATATATTATAATATAATAAGAATTCTATAATTCTTTAGTACTCATTTTAACTAACATAGGTCAATTTGGCATAAAAGCGTCGTCTTGCCATTAATGTTAAGGGCTCGATAAGTTACTATTAATTTAGATTGTAGACTAAGTTGCTTTTGCTAACAGTATAGCTTAGGTATTAAAAAAAGCAACTTTGAACAATACAAATTAGGTTAGTCATGTACTTAATAACAGATTAATAATGGACATAGTTACTAAAAATTGAGTATTATTTGATATTTTAGAAACTTTATTTTTGGTAACGATTTTTAAAGATTTTTTAGACTGGCGCTCATACGTTTGCATTCATTCATCATTCGATTGGATAAAAGTAAATTGAATTGACAAATTTAAGTTACTTATTCTTCAATATTTTTTCACTTTTGTCATGCAATAAGCGGTATTTGTACGAACGTAAAGGTGGAAACAAACGTGAGCTTTAAATCAATCAAAATTGGGTTTATTTTACTCTGACGTCAGTATTTTCAAACACAAAAACAGTCTTTGTTTGAAAGCATGATTACATGAATCAGGTGAATCCTAAGTGATTCATACTTGCGAATTTATCGGTTATACGAATGATCTTTGTGCTCTTTTTGTTGCGTAGTCGGAATTTGGAGGCAACCGACAATTATATGCTTGCTTAATTATACGCGAATTTCTAAGGAATTGAAACAGCGCCATCTAGTGGTACTACTGCACAACTGTTTCAATTCCATATAAATTCGCGTTTACTTTAACGCGATAGTAACAGTATGAAAATATTGAAAACTTTCACTAGGACACACACTGAACATGAACGAAAGAAGAGTTTGTTTGTTTGTTTGATTGAACGCGCTAATCTCAGGAACTACTGACCCGATTTGAAAAATTCTTTCTGTGTTAGATAACCCATTTATCGAGGAAGGCTACAGGCTATATACTATCCCTGTATTTCTACGGGAACGGAAACCACGCGGGTAAAACCGCGCGGCGTCAGCTAGTGTTGAATACTTTGGCTGATCGTGTTTGCCGATTGCATGGAAACTAGCCAATGCTAGAGCCTACTACTAGACTAGAATTCAATTTAGAAAATATATATGCAATCCTAAATTATCTTTTGTTATAAATTAAAGGAGATGTCCCAAAATTGCCCCAGGTGAAATGAATAATACCAGGAGACTCAATAATATAAATGTGCTAAAATTAACCAATTTTTACATCGAAAGTTATCAACAGAAATGTAGGAAATAGGGGGGTTTTAATTTTTTTTTTTTTTACTTTCTAGATAGGTATTATGTGAGATGTTTGTTATATACAATAATAATAATAATAACGTTTATGATAATAAACACACAATTACCCCGCTATATAGGATCAAAAATTTATAAATTAATCAGGACATTACAATGAACCTAAAGGTAAGATTTTCATTGTGACGCATTAACTTTTTTTGTCTGGGGCAAACCATGTATGGATAGTGGGACAACTCATTTAATAAAAACAAAAAAAGTAGTATAACATTGTATTAACAATTAGATCATATGGGTATCTGGGTCCTTTTAGTGATAAAAGTAATAAAAAACTGGAACTTTGACCTGCTATGTCCCAAAGCCACAAAAAATCAATCTTCGTAGTGGGTTACTTGCTTATTATGGTAGGATTATGGCATTGACACAGTTTTAGCGTTAATATTTAATTTTAAAGGTCTTGATAGCTCAGGCTCTACGACATTTTTTTTTATTTAAAAAAAAAATTTTTCTTTCTTATTTATTAAAATTTGAATGAAAATTTAAATTTAAACAATCGTGTGCCCGACGCTTCAATGTGTTTGTATTGTCCATCTTTATAGTATTATTAGTAGTTAAGATATAATATAATATTATGGATTGTGATTAATCATTATTTAATAATTATTTTTTATCACGGGCAATTATTATTTTACAAATAAGTGGATAATAAATATAAGCAATAAATTTATAATGACTGTTTGTTATTTTCCCTAAATTTACGCTTCTGTGCCAGGTGTGTTTAGAAATCCGTTTGAAGTTAGTTAATAAAATAATTAACAAAAAAAATTACCATGTCATAACGTTTTTGGTCCATTTTATTAACAACTACTTACACAAAACACGTTTAATTATTTAACCGTTTTAATTAGCGTGCCTTGCTTGACTGGTACAATAGAGTAAACTATGAAAAAAATCCAACATGGCTGATTATATACTGAGCGGTAAACTGAAACAAATTGACAACCTTGTATTAAATAATAAATCAGTGAAAGTAAATAGGCAGAATAAAAAATATTACTTAATAAAAACTAAAATGTTGAAAACATAAAAATAAAATAAGTAAAAAAAATATTTTCAAGATATAAGGTGTTAGGTATGAAGTAAATAATGTAAAGGCCAATATACGAGTCATTACACCACGCTTTTAATCATAGCTAAAGTTTAATGAAAAAAATTCAACCGACTTCAAAAACATACCTACTTACTAAACTAAAAAGCGAAAAATTACATCATACTATGTTCTATATATCATATTATGTTCTAACTGTTGATCAGTTTGAAGGTGGTGGCGGCGGCGGAACATATATACAAACAAAAAAAATATAGTTTTTTCCTCGTTTTTTTTTTTTTGGTTAAAAACAATAATAAAGTCGTGGGGCATTGCGTAATAAATAAATATTAACAGTCACGCGCCCCACGATTTTATTATTGTTTTGTCCGATCAATAATATACTAAGAGAATAGACAAACTATTCGATTGTTTTAATAAGATTTAATTAAAACAATAAGGGTTAATTAAAAATCTAATAATAGGTACATTATTTTCCAGGTCTCTTACTGCCATCGGGGAAAGGGAAGCACCCGCTTCTAATGTACAGGAACTATACTTACACATACAAAGTGCTGTCATCTAACAGCGTGTTGTGGCATTGCTCCAGGCGCACCCGCACAGGATGCAAGGCCTTCATCAAGTCGCATCCGGACTTTATCGACAGGATCCAGGCAGTGTTCGATGAGCATTGCCACACCCCGCGCCTGGCTCAATCCAAACCAAAACCAATTCCCAGAGAGAAATTAACTTAGTCTAACCGGTTAAGTTAAGCTTTGTTTTGTGGGGATTTCTGGAAATATTTACATACTCAAATGACGTCACATTTTCGCAAGTGGAGCTGTTGTTTCAAAAAATTTAATTGATATCTTGAGAATTTCTCTAAATTTGGAAAAAGAAAGTGTTACATATTTGCATGTTTTAAGTGTTTTTTTTTTAAGAATATGAATTGAATAACTATGATTTTAATGAGAATTTCTGAAAAAATCCGCGTTTGCATGTGGTAAACTATGAAAAAAATCCAAGAAATATGGTTTAAGAAAATCGCAAGTTGTAGAGAAAATACGTAGCGACATTATATTTTTGATGATAAATGCTTTCTAACTTTCTTCGATTTATTTAACATTAGGTTTAAAACTATTGTGGTTGATATGCATTGCAATAAGATATATTTATTTCATGTTATTAATTCGTACAGAAACTAAACTGTTCGATTAGTTGATCGGTGATGGTGACAATTAAAATAAAAAAACTTAGTTACGTATTTATTTAGTTACTTAGTTGTAGATATTTTGAATGCTCAATCAAGAAATGAATAGAGAATTTCTTTTAGCGTCTTGAGGAGATTTAAAAATTCAAGTATTAACTTTATTGATATGTTTGTTCATTTAATTTCTATATTTACCTAAATTGACCCAAGGGAACCTGTCAACTGAGATATCAACTTTCTGAGTTTGACTTAGTTTTGTGTATTCAGTTTCTTACACTTTAATGATATGGGTTAACATTTTTTAATGCAATAATAACCGATAGGCGTATTTGAATAAAGTACAAGCCATTTTAAAATCATGTTTTTAAAACGTGATACTCGATGAACTTTGTTATATTATAGGTTTAAAAATGATTTTTTGCTCTTCGATAATGTTTAGATAATATGTAATGAAATAGTTTATCATTGTTGTTATTTTAAATTGAGAAATGTAAATTTGAAAGATCTTTAGACTATTTGGTCAGGACTATAAGGGCTTTTTCAATTCATATTTACAAGGAAAAGCTCTTAGAGTTCAAGTCAAGATGTCTTTGACGTGTAAGTCAAGAAAAACTACCTTACTGTCTAGTTGATAGTAACTAAAATGTACATATTTGCTTTAAATCAATTGTCCAAAAAGAAATATTTTAATAAACATACTAACAATCCTTTAGAGTTTTTTTTTATAAACGGTAATGTTAATTGACTCTTTCAGTTCAAAAGTTGTTCCCTCATTTTAGAAGATGTTAAAGTTTATTTAGTTAAAATTTAATATATGAACCACCAAGTCGACAGGAACTCGACATCTAAAGAAGCAAGGTAACTTTAGTTTACATTTCATCTCAATAGTCATCATAAGGCGTAGAGGTAACCTTGTCTGAGTTATGC
Source organism: Bicyclus anynana (assembly GCF_947172395.1). Classification (NCBI taxonomy): domain Eukaryota; kingdom Metazoa; phylum Arthropoda; class Insecta; order Lepidoptera; family Nymphalidae; genus Bicyclus; species Bicyclus anynana. The sequence continues at coordinate 2,634,959 of NC_069092.1, forward strand.
TTAGACTTTGTCTTCTAGAATTTAGTCCGGTCTCGACTCGACTAGAGTTTTTACGGTATCAGATCAGATTTGAGCCAATTAATAAAATATATTTTATAACAATTAAGCCAATTGACTGGAGCTAGGATTAATTATAATTATTATTACGTTTCTATCGATATGAGAATGCTTCTCACTATTTTTTTTTCGTTTCATTTCAAAGTTTAGCCCAGCTCGAGGTGCCGGGTATTTACTGTAGTACCCGCACGCACATAACAATGCTGGGTATAACAATACTGGGATGTGTAGTACCCGGGCGCAGTTAAATGGATAACAAATCTAATGTAAATGCCGTTGTTTTAACTTCCTTGGGTGCAAGTTGCCTTGCTGATGGTGTAAATCGCTTGGTTAAACAAGTACAACGTATGCTTTATAATGATATAAACCAATCAATTTACCTTAAATATAAATTAATTTAGTTAATTATATATTTTAATATTTTAGCGGTAACATACATATCGAAGAACAAAAAACACCCATCTCTATTGTTCAACGGTAACGTATACAAAAGGATAAGGCGAAACAGGTCCGGGAAAGTGTTCTGGAGATGTAGCCAAGTCCACAACGGGTGCAAAGTGTCCTGCCTTATCAACGAAGACCATTCGTCGATAGAAATGAACGGTGTACATAACCATGTACCGATGTGTCAGAGGGCGAACGATATTTGGGTACCCAAGAGAACGACAGAAAAGAAGTATTATTACTAGAAAGTAGACATTTTTTTGGAACAATAAACTGACCTCTGTTTGGGTATTGCGTGTACAGTGTGCCTAGTGTTGTTACTAACGCGTTGTCGTAAACGCGAATTGATATGAAATTGAAACAGTTGTGCAGTAGTGCCACTAGATGGCGCTGTTTCAATTCCTTAGAAATTCGCGTTTACGTTAACGCGATAGTAATAGTATCAAACTGCCACTAGGCACACACAACATATACAGGGTGATTCGGTCTTTAGTGCGGATATTTTTTTTCGTGGTTCTGTATCATTAATAGAATATAAATCTGCAAACAGTTCGATACATTTTATGTAATTTTTTTTTTAATTTATGTCTCTAAAATAACAAAATAATGTACATATTATTACTAAACAAGATATATTCAGCTTAAAAGTGATCTGGTGACGTCCTTTAGGTATCAAACGAAAATAAAATAAACGCACAATAGGGTGACCCTAAAATTCTGTTCAAAAGTAAATAACTTTAGCTAACGATAATTTTGTTATTTTGAGTTAAAAAAAAAAGAAAAAATACGTGATCATTAAATTTTGTTTATGTACAAAATATAAAAATATCCGCACTAAAAAAATTTTCTTCCTGTATACTCTTTGAACGCAAAAGCTGACGGTTATTGTGTGTCATTTAGTATGGGAAAAACAAAGTTTATTTATTTGATTAAATAATTATAACACTAGAAATACGTACACAAAACAAAAGATAAATCTATGAAACATATGTCATTGTGCATCAATCACATAAATTCAATAACACTGCTAAAGTTCATCAATGAAGAACTTTTGAGATCCAAGATGAAATGGCGTTTGAGAACTACATCAATTAAGTCACTGACTGACTGACTGTGAATATTCACTTAATAAATTAGAATCTGACGACCAATAGTAGATCCCTATTTAAAAATCAAAATTAATTTATTACAATTAGGCTTAGTCTACAAGCACTTTTGGAACGCGCCTTCCTTCAAGAAGCCCACAACAGACTCAGCCAAGGTTAATATTTTTTTTTGTTTAACACTATTTTACAAAATTATCTAGAACTAAGTACACTAAATATAGCAGTGAAGACGTGATCAATCAGACCAAATAAATTATGCTATTATAGAGTATGTATATATATGTATACATAATCTATACTATTTATTCTAAAGCCATACTCGAAGAGTACTGTTTACTAACAAACTAATTAGAAATGAGGGTATAAAACGGTTGTCATTTCATAACTTTTTCATTTAAAATTATGTTTTTTTTATAAAATATTAATCAAAATATATTAACTATATCTAATTGTTTTAAGTTTATTAATTAAATTTATTTTCATTAATTTAAGACCAAGTTAATTATAATTATGGTGTGAAATGACGCGATTTATACCCTCATTTTTAATTTGTTTGTTGGTAAACAGTATTTCTCGAGTATGGCTGCTTTAATTATTTATAGCTATTGCTATTGCTTCACCGGCGTGTAATTTTTTTCTAACTATGCATCGGAAACAGTATGTTTTACCGGAATGAAAATAATCCCATGTCCTTTTTTGTACTCGTAAGAACGTGGTTATTATATTATTAAAACCGTAGTAGTATATTATTCAAGCCATAGGACTTAGATTTGATCTTACGCGAGTACATAAGGTACAAAACGATTCAAGATCACCAATCAGTACACCAACGGATGGTGATGATGATGGCTCACAAATTTTGATTTGTATTTCTAATAAAAAAAAATGAAATTTCAATATCAGATAAGGCTTTAAAAAACATATTTATGGTTTACTTGGTTGTTTTATTTTATTTTACCTAAAAGGCACTAGAACTATAATTATTTTATAATTAAGTGATACTCTTTAAATTAATTGTTGAAGAAGAAAACGTAATTTTTGACGGCCTGCGTGGCGTAGTGGTATGCGCGGTGGATTTACAAAACGGAGGTCCTGAATTCGATCCCCGGCTGGCAGGTTGAGATTTTCTTAATTGGTCCAGGTCTGGCTGGTGGGACGCCTTGGCCGTGGCTAGCTACCACCCTACCGGCAAAACGTACCGCCGAGCGATATAGCGTTCCGGTACGATGCCGTGTAGAAACCGATAGGGCTGTGGATTTTCAACCTCTTCCTAACAAGTTAGCCCGCTTCCATCTTAGACTGCATCATCACTTACCATCAGGTGAGAATAGTCAAGGGCTAACTTGTAAAGAATAAAAAAAATCGCATGTTAATCCAGAATGGTGTATTTTATTAAAGAGTAAGTTTAGTTGGTCAAACTTATAGGTAACCACGCACCTATTAAATATATAATTATGATGAAAAATTAAATGTTGCTCTTTCCAGAAATAGTCTATTTGCAGTTTGAATATAGGAAACATCCTGCTTTGTTGTTTAGAGGACATATATACAAAAAAGCCAAGACCAGTATCAAAACTGGGACGGTACTCTGGATATGTGCCAAGGTGCACCAGGGCTGCAGAGCTCGCTGCTTCGTATCAAAGGATGATACAGAAATCGAAGCCAGAGGTGAACATAATCACTCGAAAGTCAATTGCAACGATATATATAATAAATAGAGACAATGCTGTAAGTATATATTTACTAGTAAGTAAAAAGTTATTCTAAAACGTAAAAGTACCCCTGAAGAACAAAGAATCAAGAGTCGCCTGCTATACGATGTTATAAGGGTATCACAGAACAGAGGACACCTATAAACTAATTGCTATACGATCTATACAGGACAGAGGTCACCTATTAACTAAAAGTTGTGATGCGATTCCGTTACGATTCCGATTAGTGTACGTTTCAGTAATGAGTTTCATACAAAGAATACATTTGTACGCCTCGAGTCGATACAGTGCTCATCTCTGTTCGTGATGATACGAGTATGAATGTATGACCCAAACTTTTAATTCGTTGTTTTTCCGAGATCGGACGGTACCTACATTGTTAGTTGCTATTTTCATAACTTCAATGAGTAAGGGCCTAATTAGTGCGTTGCGTCGTTGCAAAGGATCAACGCTTTGTATGGCACACCTGCGTGGCGATGACGCACGCACCCAGTCAGTCTCAATAATGGAACGAAACATATGAAACACTGTCGGTCGCTGCGACGACTCGACGCTTTAATGTGGCATGTCATTTAAAATATATGGAAAACGTCACAGCGTAACGCAACGCTAATGGGCATCGTTCTAATCGAAAAAAAATATAGTTAGCGAATGTAACCTGATTATTGTATTGTATATGTATATAAAATCAAATACAGCGATCTACCAGTGATGTTCAACCTTCTTCTTCAACCTAGTTCTTCGAAGTATACTAATATTATAAAGAAGAAAGTTTGTGGTGTTGTAGGCGGTTAATCTCTGGATCTACTGAAACGATTTTGAAAATTCTTTTACCACTAGAAGACCACGCCATTTGTTACGGTTATATATTCTCATGGTTACGGGAAATACGCGGGTGAAAGTATGGGGTATAGGCTAGTATCCCATAAAACTAATAGCTATGCTTTCTGTTTCAGCACATAATTTGCGACGGTTGTTGTTGCTCCTCGCGTACAACAGTTACACTGACCTATAGAAAGCAATAGTCAGGGATCCGTAGAAATTTTTTTACAACTGATTACTGTCAAGTTAATTTTTCGTGAGTAGTTTGATGAGACGATCAACTTTATTTTTTACGAAAACGTCGGAGAGATTAACTTGATAGTAATCAGTTGTAAAAAATGTTCTACGGATCCCCGACTACTACAACGTGTGTTTCGGGGGATATATTTTTTTAACAGTTCCTACGTTAATAGTATGAATAAATCATTACATGCCAGGTGGTATCGCACACGGCATCTTTCGTCAAAATATCATAGAACGAGACATGGTAAAGATTAAGATTATGTTTGATCAACAAAGTTTGACAAACAGCATAAAAAATAATTATACAATTTTAGGTTTTTAAATTTAAGAGAAGCGTTACGATCAGAAATTTTAACATTATGTATTTTTATCAGTTACTTTATGGAATATTGCAACAGTGTTTTCTTTTATTACTATTTTTTTAAAATAGATTGCAATAAATGAAGTATGACTGGCACTATTGTTTCATTTAAAGTATATTCAGTAAACTCCGTCTTTTAATCAACAATCAAAATTAATAAATAAAGTTGATTTTTGAAGTTTACTCCTTAAGAATCGATTTTTCATATATAGCCCCGGGTATGAAAAAAATATGGGTAGTAAAATTCGGTGAACGAATGACAGCGTTACGCACGCACGCTGTTGGCGGGTGCGCACGCCGCGGTCTGCTGCTCCTCGGTTGCGCACCTTTCACTTTTCAGGCGTAGGTATTGAGACGTACATAGTGTATGCTGCGGGGCAATATACACCTATTTAGACAGTCGATCTGAAAGAGTAAACTTCATTCATGTGTCGGAGCTGACACACACTTTTTTTTAAGAAATTAGAAAAACAATATAACAATAATAATACAATAGAAGAATATAAACAAAAAATACAATTTTTAATTTAATGAAACATGTTTCTAGTATGTTTCCTGCCAAGTAACCGAAAGAAGAATCCTTTGCTAATGTACAACAATTATACCTACAAGAAGCAGTGGGAGTGTACTACGGGAAAAGTGATTTGGTATTGTTCTAAAAGGAAAAGGGGTTGCAAGGCCTTCGTCCATAGTATGCAAGGTCTGTTCACACCAGGTGACCTGAACCATACGCACCCCGCACCAGCCTACACGAGAGGTCAAGATGGCACTTGGGTGAAACTATAAGGTTTATAGTATGAAACTTTAGGTCTTGTCTGAGATCTAGCAGTCTTATAATAGATATTGCAAACTCAGTACAAATATGAAAGTAAGAATTATCGTAGCTGTAAGTTACCTATTAGTAAGATACAAAAAAATACAAAAGTTGTACATTGCCAAGTTATTTTTTGTTTGTTAATTAATATTATGTAATTATAAAATATTTAATTAACATTATACAGGGTGCTGGGGAGTATTTCCCTTAACTTTAAGATGTTGACGATAGGAGCCTAACTGCATAACTAATATTTTTAACTAAAAAATATTTTTTTTTATGTTTTCATACAAATTAATTCCGAATAGCCATGTAACACACGCGTTTATCTATCCTTGCATTTTAAAATTTTAAAGTTTGGGCACAATTTGGGTACGTCATAATTATAAGGATGCGTTAAGGTACACATTTTGAGATCTATTTACAAAAGAAATTTATTTACGAAAATATTAATTTTTGAACAAATGTTCTTTGATCATTTTTAAATAATTTTCGGTAAACTATATAACCCCAGAGTTATGGGAAATACTCCCGAGCACCCTGTATAATGAGCAAAAACATAAAAGTTTGTTTGTTTGTTGTTTTGTTTCTTGCTCATTACACAATATTTCATCGACTTGCCTAACGATTTATGTTCCAATTACTACTTTTGTAGTATCTAGCTTTTTTTTGAAAGTTAAATTAATGTACAAATTATATTTATTCAATATTTTGTTCATGATGAAAAATGTTATGTACCTACAGAAATGTTAAAATTATGTTCAATGATTATATTGAATTAAAAATAATCCTATTGTGTGGAGTGTATTTCTAGTTTTAATTGTGATTGGCGTTGCGTGGGTTTGTATACCAAACCAAAAACTAGAGAAAGTTGTTTATAAGTTTTATTAAAAAAAAATTACCTTTACAACTACGGACATTACAAAATATTTAAAACAATTCTGATATTTATTTCAACTAGCCGACGCCCCGAGATTCTGCGTAGTGCCCGTTCCCGTGAGAATTCGGGGATAAAATATAGCCACAAATAACATGGCTTTCTAGTGGTAAAAGTATTTTCAAAATAGATTCAGTATATCCAGATCCCTACAACCTCACAAACTTTACCTATTTATAATATTAGTACAGATCACGGATTAAAGGAGCGTAAGCTTTTAGTGTTTTCTGTTCTGTGGTATAGACTATAGAAAACAAACCCTTAATAGTCAATCTTCATCCAGCGTCATTAATCTCTTGTAAAACTTAGCCTCAAGTTCAACCTGAATAAGTGGGGATAACATTTTTTTTGATGGCTTTTAGACTTAATGAGCCTTTTTGAAGTGTAATGTCTGTTTGTTTGTACTCCATCAATGATTTTATTAATGTTGGAAAATGTACTAAATTAAATACAATCATAGATAATACGAAATATTGTAAAATAATTATAACTGGATTATTTTTAAATTCCTCAGTATTTTGTTACATTGTAATTTTCGTTTTTGTAATTAAAGCAAATTGATGAGTTAATAGATCTCATAACATAAGGAGAAAAGTTGTTTGTGTTACTTATTACTTGGTTTATATCTCAAAATTTAAAAGTTTTATATTTTTTACAACGAAAACAATAGCTTTTCTTATAAATTTTTTATTTTGTTTAGAAAATTGTTCATTGAATTCGCTACAATTGACAATACATTTGGCAATACAATTCCATTCCTATAATATGCTTGAAAAAACCAAATATTCTTTCAGTATTTTTCAGAACATCAAGCCGAGGTACACGTCAGTTGGTCATAAACGGGTATTCGTTCATCTGTAGAAGTTACTGTCTCAACCACATCAAAAAAATATGGAAATGTGCGACGAACGCCGACTGTACGGCCAAAGTTCACACAATTCAAGATCAAATCGTCATATTGAATAACGACCACAATCACCCCTCTAGTGCGCTAGAGTGGAAGTTTCCCCGTCTACCTAGACATTTGAGTCGCCCAAACCTAGTGAATTAACATTTTTTTTAAGATGTAAGTTTGACAGCGTTGAAATATTTTACTTTGGTGCTGCAGATACATATATTTTTGACACAGTTATCAAATAATCTACCTGACGATGAAATGTTACACAAATATTGATTTAATTTTTTAAAAATTATTTCGATACAAATTATATTAAGTTGTCTATTTTTATTTATTTATTATTAACTTTCCTGTGTCTTGCACCTTCTAAGCAAAAACAAAAAATGCTTATTTTAAAAGAAACATTTTAACATTGTCAATTTTACCATATACATACCATGTTACCAACGTTTTTATGATAATTTTAAGCTTATTTACATTACATGAGTTTTTATAATGAATATATGAATTATTAGGATACACAGACCGTGATATTATATTAAAGTCGTGCTATTCGACTAACGTATCTCTAAGCCAAACTAAATTAGCAAGCACAAAATCCGTACTAAGTAAAAAAATAAAAATAATGTATAAAGAAATTTTTTCTTCTAAATTTTTTTTTTTACTTACTATGAATTACAAATACTTTGTTGTAATTTCAGCAAACAACGTATTTAGATTTGTTTAGAGATATATACATATAATTCTAGAAAGCAGGCTGTTAGCAAATAAATTTGTATTGAAAATTTATGAACCATTAAAAATTATTTGTTTTAACAATGATTTTATAAATTTGTAGTTAGAGATATATTGAAAAAAAGTCTTCTGAACCCAAAACCACTCTATTGACAAAGACGAAATCCTTCGCTTAAAGCGAAGGATTATACTAAGGCTGTATATTCGTATGTCAAGTCTTATTACCTCCAAGGTACCTACGATAGAATAAAGAAACCGGTATTCGGAACATTATAAATTTATAATGATAGTATTGATACTACGCTTGTTAAGCAATAGCACTATATTTATCTCTGCGTTGCGGTATATAATATACAGGGTGCTCGGGAGTATTTCCCATAACTTCAAAGTGTTGACGAGTCCACTTAATATTTCAAATAATTCCGACTCCATCCAATCCATGTAACACACTGTCCTTTATCTATCCTTGCATTTAAAAAAAATAAAATACGTAAAACTTTGCTACGTCATGATTAAAAGGATGCGTTTAAGGTACACATTCAAAGATCTATTTAAGTACAAAAGAAATATTATTTACCCCAAAAATATTAATTTTAGAACACATGTTCCTTGAACATTTTTTTTAATTTTCGGTAAAGAATATAACCCCAGAGTTGGAAATACTCCCCAGCCCCATTGTATATATAAGAGTAAGTATATATATCCACGACACTCTGTGAAACAGTCTATATAAAGTGTAGTGTAAGTGAAAGTAATATTTCAATGGAACTTCACAATTCCAGGTATATACTTTACATCTTCACAGAGGGGTGGTTATATCCTTCACATGGACGACTACACTTACAACAAACGAAACACCACCCGAGATCGCACTACGTGGTATTGCACGAATTATTACAGCATTCCACCGTGCAAAGCTAAAGTTATCACTATAGGGAAAGACGTCATCGCTGACGTTGGTATTCATAATCACGCACAAGGATCTAATAAAGTAAATGAAAACGCCGGAAGATCAGACGAATAGCCTGGAAGAAATATCTTCACAAAACGAAGGGAACGTAAGTTGTATACAAGTTTCATCATTATACAGTAATAGAAAGATTGTGCTGTATTTTTTCATTCAAATGTGTATTACTAATAAATTCCACGGTATAGCAGTCTGAATGTCCAACTGTGTCGACAACAGAATAAATTCTTTACAAATTATTCCTTACTACATCAGTAGGGTAAGAAGGGGAAATAGCGCTCTCTGGGTTAATGGCACTCCCCTCTAACTTGTTTAGAATTGAACATACAGTAAAACAGGGCATTTAAAAGACAGAGACACGTATTGGACAGTCAGCTCATGGCATGCGATCGTGAAGTGCATTTGTTTATTTACGGTTGTTTTGATCTAATTTTCAGTCTGGTGTTTTCGTCGACTAGTCCAAGTTTTTAACACTTATTTAATTATTGATTAAAAATAAAGATTAACTTTTTCTAAAGATTGAATCTTAGAAGTCATGCTTTGTAATAGAAATGGATCTCGCTAAATATGTTTGGAACATGTTTAAGCGTCTACTGCTTACCCTTAGCGGTATTACCCAAAATTATGGTGTAATGGCGCTCAAACCTGATATTTATGTAATATTTTCCTTATATTTAATGGTTATTGATAAATACGTTTGATGTCAATAAGTTGATTACTAAATAGTTAAAGTACCTGTAATTTTTAGTAGCAAAGTTAAATGAATTCTTTGAAAAACAGAGCGTTTTTCCCTTAAGTGAACGTTTTCCTCCCTTCTTACCCTAATTTTATTCAGCAGCTCGGATCTTCAATACAGCCAAAGGGGGCCAAGTGTTGATACTGCAAGGACATCGCTTTCATCGGGAGTACGGAAGAGTGGGGAGAAGTTACTGGCGCTGTACTAAAAGACTGATGTATTCTTGTAAATGCACCGTAAGGATCATTAATGGGCAAATATTCTCTATGGGCGAGCATAGTCATAAATAAATACACTGAAAATAAAAATGAAATTTTAATTTGTCAACTAAGGCTCCAAAATAGACTAATAATTTCTGGTAATCTTAAAAATAAGGATTTTGGTTCTATTATGAGCATGTATCTAAACCATTCAGTGATTAATAAATGTTTTCCAAGGGTTAGGCATTGACCTCTCATAATAAAAGGACGCACTATCATATAGAAAATTTCACTTAAAAAATGGCCAATTTTGCTTTGACAGTTTTAGAATTATACCTAAAGGCCTTTAAATATAGTCCAATATTCAATTAAATCCCAAATTCATAGCAAATCAACCGTAAGGATTGGGTTTAAGGTTGAATTTGCAAATGCGACTACTTGAATGAGTGCCAAGAAGTTGTGTTTGGCACTCATTGAGTGGGGACGTTTTTTGGTCGCTGATTGTGCATCCACTTTTTAATAGATCGATGGGGTTAGGTTTTAATTATGTAATCAATGACATATTTTTTTTTAATGTAGTTAGAATTTGATTTTTAGCTTAATTTTTTTTCGATTGTCAGTGTAAATACAGTTACATAGATCAATATTTAGGTAAAGATTTAATTGTAAATATTTATTGCTTAAATGACTTCTGTGTGTCAAGAATGAAGATGTTATTTGTTGTTGCGCCATTTATTTGATGCTATACTATGTCTATTCTTTAATATCTTGATAGGGATGATATATTCTTTTAAAACTTTTCGGTATATTCGGTCAAAAAATTAATGTGATCAAAATTGTTATAAAATTATAGCATTCCAAATATACATGTTAATATGTTTATTATGAAGTTTTATTTAAACTAAAAGAGCACTATATCTTTGAATATTTATTGTTGTCCTTTCGTAATATAGCCCAGCGGATATGACCTCTGCCTTCGATTCGGAGGGCGTAGGTTCGAATGCGGTCTTGGGCATGCACCTCCAACTTATCAGTTATGTGCATTTTAAGATATTAAATATCACGTGTACCAAACGGTCAAGGCAAAACATCGTGAGGAAACCTGCATTCCTGAGAATTTCGTTAATTCTCTACGTGTGGGAAATCTGGCAATCCGCATTTGGCCAGCGTAGTGGACTGAGGCCTAACCCCTCTCATTCTGAGGAGACTTGTGCTCAACAGTATAGCTATAAAACTAGTACCTACAGCATCATCATTATGTCTTACGAGTCTCCTCTTAGAATTACCCCCCCCCCCCCTTATTAAAATACCAATTAACTTTATTCTAACCACAACGTGGTTTCGTTATGTTTATGTTTTTCATGAGTAAATATTACAGTGTTATATGAGTGTGATATTTAGTAATACTTCTTTATATTTCAAATTAAAATATTGTTAATAGGCAGTAATTTCCCAAAAAAATCTGAATACACGTTCAATTAATAAAATAAAGTATTTTTCAGATTGTGACCTGCCAAGTATATCGTTGGAGACTTTAAATGATTTGAATTTGCCGTCAAAATCTAAAGAAAAATATGTAGTCGCTTATGACAATTTCATTACCTGGAAAAATGCTGAAGGTATCAAATCATTGTCTGAATATGTGTTTTTGGCATACTTTGAAGAACTGGCGAAAAAATACAAACCTTCTACTCTGTGGTCCGTCTTCTCTATGTTAAAAGCAACTGTCAAAGCAAGAGATGACATTGACCTTAAAGGGTACGTTAATTTGACCAATTATTTGAAAACCGTATCTTTTGGTTTTAAAAGTGCTAAAGCCAAAGATCTGTCAGCTGAACACATACAAAGGTTTTTGGATGAAGCCCCGGATATTCATTATTTGGTAACAAAGGTAAGTTAAAATGAGTTTTTCTGTAGTTTGCGTGGTTGTGTAGTGTGAGTGTCTTTGAACATAGAATTGTTGAGTTTTGAATTATTTTCTCAGGTCGTGTTAATATTCTGTATAAGCGGTGGCTGCAGAAGTAATGAACTAACAGAGATCACTCTAAACGACGTCGAAGATCACGGGGAAATGTATCTCGTTAAGATCACCGATGCGGAAAATCAAAATAAAACTTTGCGAGCATTCACAGTTCATGGACAGTTGTATAAAATAGTTAAAAAATATGTGACACTGCGTTCGCCGAAAGCTAAACACAATCGGTTCTTTCAAAATTACCAAAAAGGCAAATGTACAGTTCAACCCATTGGTAAAAACAAATTTTGTAGTATGGCGAAGGACATCGCTACTTACCTTGGACTTCCGGATCCTTGTGCATACACAGGACGCAGTTTACGGAAAACGTCATTGGCCTTGGCTGATGATGAAAAAGCTCAATTATTGTATGACGCTAAATAAAATATTAATAATTTTATTTCTGTAACTGTCCGTTATAAAATTGTTAAAACTGTAGCTGCACTTTAATATTAAACCACTAAAGTATTCTCTTGAAAAAGCAATTTACTTAATTAATAACCAGTATGTATTTATTTTTAGATTAAACATAAATGATGTACATATATGTTTAAATACATCGTGGAAGTGATGTTTTAATTTATATTTATTCTGAATTATTGTTATGTTTAGTAAAATTTTCTCAAAACAACTCTTGTTATAAAGCAGTTGTATAATTAGGATTTCAAATATTTTATGTATGTGTTTATGTATTAAGTATGTGACTTATAATAAATATTAATTTAACATATATATATATCACCGTAAAATTGTAAAAACCGTTAGTTTATAATCTATCTCGCGAGATTGTGAACAGTCGATACATTGTGAACATGCTGCTTATAATTTAACGAGTATTTGGTAGATTGTAAGGATTTTTTTTTTATTTTTTTATTGTACGGTCACAAATTAAAAAATACCTAACCTAACCATTGATTTCTGAGCGACTCAAGTTTCGGTTCATAATCTATTGACAGTTTTACGGTGACGCATATATAAAGTTTGGCTTTTAAATGTTCTTGTTAAAGATCCCAGAGAATCTATAAGAATAGAAAAAATCTCATTATTATTTAACTTACGTTTTGAAATTTAATGTTTCAAAAAATATTCTCTACTTAATTTTTAAATTACAGTTTTTGTATACTGAATATTGACTGAACATTAAATTTATTTCTCGTAAAACGAGTTTATTAAAGTCTAGTAAAGTAAATATGTCTTCTACAAGCTGGGGCTTTTACCGCTATCAAAGCGGAAGATGATGTTGACCTTAAATTTTGTCTTAATATGCATAGAAAGATTCCCAAGTATTTTAAAAGTAATAATATAATCTAAGTATTGTTAGCAGAACACATTCAAATGTTTCTCTGTATTAGGTTTTGAAAATTATGTTTGTAACAAAAGCAAACGATGTTCTCAGGTCATCCTGAGATTCGCTATTACGCGTTCAAGTTATCGCCAGTTAACTAGCAGAAATTTCTACGAAGGATATAGAAGAACTTCAAATTATTAAAAAAGACAGATTTTATTATAATTAAAACGAATTCTCTAATCATTTCACATTAAATCAATATAATAAAGAAATATGAAGTTCTACTCTTCCCATGCCAATTAAAATTAAATGCCAATTAAAAACAACCGATGTTTTCAAATAACGAACATTTAAGTATTTGATATAAAATACTCATTTTTTTCACCTGAAATTAATTAACGATTATTAGATTTCTATGATGTGGTTGAATTAAATTTTAAAGATTTTGTGAAAGTTGTACTTTTAGTCGCCCTTATTTCCTAAATAAAATAATAATTACTTTATTTTTAGACATATAATTTTATTTTAAGGGCCAGATAAATATTATCAAATAAGTTATTCAAAAATGATTGCGTAATTTCAGACAGTGATAAGATTAGCAATAAATTGAGTGATGGGGGAGAAGCAGGCTATGACAACGCTTCGGATGATGACGTCATTGAAGTCGTAAGAGACGAAGCTCCAATCGAAATTTTATCTGACGATGAAGATATGGAAGTTGACAGAGCGAGTAATATTTGTTCATTTAACGAAACTTTCCATTTTACGGCGCCTCACACACCTAATGAAGTGGACAAAGATCTCGTAAACGAACTAGAAGATCCACTCAAAAGCTGTTTCGGTGAAATAGAAAGTTCTTTTTCAATTTCTGAACAGGAGCACGCAATTGCAGTGCCAACTATAACTCACACTATGTCTTTAGAAAATGAATCGAAAATCGATGACAAAACTAACCACGACAGTAGTGGAGAGAATTGTTTTGTGAATGTAACTGATTTAGGTAATAGTTCAGATAATGATGCAGAACAATTGAAACAAAAGGTACAAGAAGAGAATGAGTCCAAAGGAGGAGAGAATTTAAACATAAATTCTGTTGACGTTCCTAATGATAAATGTATAGATAACGCAGTTAGCGACGATAATTCGTCACAAAAGTAGCAAAAATTTTTTGGTTGCATAATAAACTTGTTAATTAATACTTATTTAATTTTCATAACTTTTAAATTGGTTCATTACCTAATCTATTTACCTAATCTATTTCGACATGAAGTTATCGTTAAAATCAAATTAACATTGTTAAATGTAACTTAAGTTCATTTATTAGTTTTAATTTAAAACTTGTGTGATCAAGATATTTAAGTTCTATAAAGCTTAAACACGACTTATTTAATTTTGACAATAAAACGTTTATTGGAGCTATGTGTTTTTTTTAGTACATAATAAAGTTTTAAAAATATAAAGACCTAAACTTCTCTACGTACGACTATCGCCCGAAATTAATAATCAATCCTAATCCGTTTTTTCCCGTCTAAGATCGATATTTCAATCCATTTCTTATATAAAGCATGCCAATAAGCGATCCTCGAATCGAGTTTGCAATCTTAAAAATCAATCTATCATTGGGAGGACGGATCACAGATTAGAGATGGCCTCTGTATGAAAATGTAAATTTTTGCGTGTCAATAACCTATCCGACCATTTTGACATATCCATAGATCGGTGTAAACAAAACGAACTTCTGTACTCAAACTACAAAAACGTCAGTTCAAGTTGTCAAAAATTTTCCGTTCCATTTTCGGTAGTGCGTTCTTCGTGTAGTGTGTATTTGATAATAAAATGAATTTTTTACGTGTTTTGAAATGTAAAGTCATATTTAGCTTAAAACATATTTCAAGTAGGTATTCCGTTTTTAATTTAAAGATTTGTTTCATTTATAAAACGTTGAATAAAAAGTATTATTGAATTAAGCACTTTGCTAAGAACGGAACGACAAGGAGGGAAAAGATCGCTTGCGATCCGTCAGAAAAACATATTTAGATTGCAGAGTTTTAATATTGGCACGAAGATTAGAGATCAATCGGGCGATTGGCAACATTCTAAGATTTATTTGAATCTTAGATTGGAGATACATTATTAATTTCGGGCGTATATCTACTATTACGATTTTGCTATCTAGTACAGTCATTGTAGCCCAAAATCAGCTATTACCTCCGATTTCGTTGAACCTCCGTATATTTGGATGAAAATTTGGGACTAAGTATTCTTTACCTTCTACTTCAAAAGTGACATATGTTCGTCTTGCGCTTTTTGCATTTTAGGGGCGAAATCCACTCCTTTTGTTAAAAATGGGAAAAATGTAGATTAAACCATTCTGGCATAAATAATTGTGTTTAATTACTACATATACATGTTTTTATATTTAGTAGCACGTTTCTCAAACGGTGAAGGAAAAACATCGTGAGGAAACCTGCATACCTGAGAATTTTCTTAATTCCCTGCGTGTGTGAAGTCTGCCAATTCGCATTGGACCAGCGTGGTGGACAATTAGCCTAACCTATTATTAATATTCTGAGAGGAGACTCGAGCTCAGCAGTGAGCCGAATATGGGTTGATAATGATGAAGCTTATTTCGTTGAAATATCTATTTTAGATCATCACAAAAACGAAAATACGATGAAAAACCATGTAGTGACTCATTATTTCAATGGTACACCGAGATACATAATAAGCCCGCTGGTCCTAATGAATATATAACAGTGATCGTTACGGAATCATCACAGTCACCTTGCGACGCCACCTATAGTGGGAGGTGCGAGGTGGGTCAAGCTCAAAATCTAATTTTCTAAGACACTGATTATGATTATATTGAAGTTTGTTGTTTTGACGGCCTCTGTGGCGCAGTGGATTTACAAGACGGAGGTCCTGGGTTCGATCCCCGGCTGGGTCGTTTGACGTTTTCGTAATTGGTTCAGATCTGGCTGGCGGAAGGCTTCGGCCGTGGCTAGTTACCCCCCAAGGCAATGACGTACCTCCAAGCGATTTAGCATTCCGGAACGATGTAGAAACCGAAAGGGGTGTGGATTTTCGTATTTCGCTATTCCTAACAAGTTAACCCGCTTCCATCTTAGATTGCATCATCACTTACCATCAGGGGCGATTGTAGTCAATGGCTAACTAGTAAAGAATAAAAAAAAATTATACCTACATTGTTTTTTAGTTTTGTCTAGTTTTTACGGAGCGGGCGTCGTCTAGTCTATACTAATATTATAAAGCTGCAGAGTTTGTTTGTTTGATAAACGCGCTAATCTCAGGAACTATAGGTCCGATTTGAAAAATTCTTTTAGTGTTAGATAGCCCATTTATCGAGGAAGGTTATAAGCTATATTATCCCCGTATTCCTTCGGCAACGGGATCCACGCGGGTGAAACCGCGCGGCGTCAGCTAGTTAATGATATTGTGATGTGTATCTAAGAAGCTAGTGAAATAAACAAAAACGAATGTTCCAGACAGTGACCCACTAACTTGGGAATACAAAATGACTGAGAGTAAACGAGGCGCTGTCATACTCCAGCAAGGGCAGTACATGTACCGCAAAGACTACATTCATAATGACAGGATCACTTGGAGGTGTGTGAAGCGGCACAGCGGTTGCAAAGCCACCTGTGTCATTAAAGGAAGCAAGTTGATTAAGATCTCTGGTAAACATAACCATGAGGATACTGTGATATGTCCCAATTAAAATCATCATCAATCACAGATTATGAAATAATAGGCAGATAGAGCGAACGGAACACGGCAGTGATGCAGCCATTCCAAATACGAATTCAAAAATAAAAATAGGCATCTACTAGGTGTACCGCTTGCAAAGCTACCTGTGTCATTAAAGGAAGCAAGTTGATAAAGATCTCTGGTAAACATAACCATGAGGATACTGTGATATGTCCAAATTAAAATCATCATCATTACATCACAGATTACGGAATAATAGGCAGATAGAGCGGACGGAACACGGCAGTGATGCAGCTATTCCAAATACAAATTCAAAAATAAAAATAGGCATCTGCTAGGTAAGACCATTACAACGGTCTTACCTAGAAGATGCTTATTCACTTTTTAAAATGCTTTCCATGACGCTTAATTATTGTAGTCAAGCGCATTTTTTTTGCATAAATAATACCTTATGAAAACACTAACAAACTCACTAGCCGTCTCTGCGATTTTCGAAAGTTCCCCTCGATTTCTCCAGGATACCATCATTAGATCATGACATGAAAAAAATGGGACCACCCTGGAAGTAAACCCCTTCAAACAAAAAAAGAATTTTCAAAATCGGTTTATAAATTACTGAAATATCGCTGAACTTTGGAAGTCGGTTAAGAACAAGAAGTAAGGTATCATAGATAATATCTATACGTCAAACATTCAGACTTCATAAAATGAGGTACGTCTGGCTACTGCTGGCTAAGTCTTTAGTATTTCGACAGACTATTCTTGTTTCACTGGTATCTAGTAGTGTACAGGGTACTCGGTCTAGGTAGAGCATATGTCAAAAACTATACATAATTTTAGCACGAGTTGTAAAAGTAATGTAAAGTAAAGTAAGTAGGTACTCGTAGATCTTAAGAAAAAACATAAAAGATACGAGAATTGTGTGTAGTGTAAGTGTAAAGTTGAAAATAAAATATATAAATTGTTAGTTACACCACAAATTGTATAGACCAACTAAGCACGTCAAATGAAAAATTATGAATTGTTACAAAAAATTATTATAATTTGTTATTAAAATAAAATATTTTTACAATCTGTCCCTTTATTCAAAAGACGAATGTTACTAACAGTATGATGTACAAGGGAAAGTTGTCGTCGTCAGATAATTTATTATTATCAGCCTATTTTAACGGCCTACTACAGATCAGGCCTCCCTTCTTATAGTAGAGGAGTTATGGAGCTTAGACCCATCACGCTGCTCCAATGCATTTTATGATCAACACTAAAAGTGGCTCTCTGACTGAGAGTTACATATTTGTACCTTTTGCCGTGGAGACTTGGGCCATGGAGTCGCAGTGACAAAAAATTTCACCGAATTTTTTCACCGCGGCTAGTGACAGAAGGGCAGAAGGATCAGTCTAGCTGTCCAGCGCGGAAATGCAGCCAGTATTCTTGCCACCATTCCACGTGGGCATGATTTGTATAGTTATTAGGATAAGTTAGCTTAATTTCCGTATTCTTTCACACTAAAAGGTGCTAATGATAATAAACGGGAACGACACGACTTACACGACAAGGGACGGGACGAGCACTTAACGTGCTCTCTAATGCTCGCCACTCATCATCCAATAAGTTCACATGCCTGCAGCGCTAACGACAGGATATTCGATAAAATTGATTATTTATTGGTCGCGACCAACACACGATCAGCTTTATCGGATGTCCAGCCGTTAGCGCTGCAGGCACGTGGGATTATTGGATGGTGAGTGGCTAGCACAAGGAGCGACCATGTAACACAATAATTTTCCCCACTTTTAGAATTTAATTTTAATGAACTATTTTTAGAAGAAAGAAAAGCTTAGTATTTCTCAGCTCTACCCAGGACCTCGTAGAAGCTAACCAACGACCATCGAGGTAATATCTTACAAAAATAATAATATTAGTGCGCATTTTAATTTTTCTCAGTCACAGTCTAGGCAGTGCAGAAAGCTGCTTGTGTTAAAGCACTAGTCGTCGCCTTCAGACGAATAAAATCGGGACCTGACTCGCTAGACTTTACCCCTTCTACAACTTCTATTTGCTTTTCATTAAGTAAAAGTTTAAGTATTTCTAACTTATTTATAGCAATTTTTTAATTAAAACAATATCTAGAATCTGATTCTGCAGTTAGGACAGTTATGCTGTTCCGATATTCAGTAATCGAATATTTTGTGTAACGACACTAAACGATGGGTTTGTCAAAGTTTTATTAGTGTGTGTTAAAATTACACAATATATATCTAATGCGATTAAAATTTTTAGTTGTGTGTAGTGTAAGGACACACAGTATGTATATTTATTGATGTAACTATATAGTCTGGTTAGGTAGTGTAAAACCTGCGAATATGCGTTAAAATTGGTGGAAAAATACAAGCGATAGCTCATTTGACACGGAAATCAAAAAGGGTTTCGTTTTGAGGTTATAAAAACTGCAATTTTGGAATTGCAGAAAATAAAAAAAACGCCTTTCTCAGAATTTTATTCCGCGTCGAATCAGATATCTATTGTATTTTTCCTACCATTCTAACGATTTCTTGCAGATAAATCTTTAATCGACTATTGAATACTTCGTTCCTCTCGAAAAACGACAGACATTTTTTTAGTCAATTTGGGTTCGATACAACTCCATTGTTAATTACTCTGCGCCACAGGGCCGTAGTTAGATTTTTTTTTTTACAATTAACATTTGTGCACGTTTCAGCCGACATCGGCGCCCGCTACGCCACCATGAACGGCCGCCGAGTGCTGCTGATCGGCAACTATCGCTTCATGAAGCACTACGACGGCAGGAACGGCAGAACAAGATGGCGGTGCTGCAAGTCTTTCAACAAGTGCAAAGCGATAGTTATCACTTACGGCGACGTCATTAGAAAACTTAAAAACTTACACAATCATTAAAATAACTTGATAAATCGCTATTGACCTTTCTAGCGAGGTTCGTAGTGCTGTGGTCAACACAGAGGTCCTGGGTTAGAGTCCCAGCACAGATCGTCGTTATCGGCTCACTGCTGAGCTCGAGTCTCCTCTCAGAATGAGAGGGGTTAGGCCAATAGTCCACCACGCCGGCCCAATGCGGATTGGCTTTCTTTCTTCTTCAGTCTTTACACACGCAGAAAACTAAGAAAATTCTCTGGTATGCAGGTTTCCTCACGATGTTTTTCTTCACCGTTTGAGATACGTGATATTTAATTTCTTAAAATGCACAAAACTGAAAAGTTGGAGGTGCATGCCCCGGACCGGATTCGAACCCACCACCCTCGGGAATCGGAGGCAGGGGTTCATATCCACTGGGCTATCTAGTTTAGTATATTATCTAAATTTGCTCAATTCTGGTCTGGTGGCTTTGGCCGTGGCTAGTTTCTTTTTTTAATTCTTTACAAGTTAGCCCTTGGCTACAATCTCACCTGATGGTAAGTGATGATGCAATCTAAGATGGAAGCGGGCTAACTTGTTAGGGGGAGGATGAAAATCCACAAAGCCACCATATTATCAAGCGATTAAGCGTTCCAGTACGATGCCGCATATAAAGTCAGAGGTAAAGTTGTATATCTTCCAAGTAAGTTACTTCACATCAGGTGAGATCGCAGTCAAGGGCTAACTTGTCATTCAATAAAAAAAACTATCCTATTTAACCCGACTACGGCGATAAAAGTTATAATCAGAACCATTTTTGCTAAAAACATTTTTATCATACAAGGATGTTGTTAAGTAATAAATAAACTGAAAATTTTGAAAAACCCCCGAGGTCATAAAGTTATTACACTCTGGATCAAATCACCAATATTCTTTTTTATTTTTTTTAATTCTTTACAAGTTAGCCCTTGACTGCAATCTCACCTGATGGTAAGTGATGATGCAGTCTAAGATGGAAACGGGCTAACTTGTTAAGAGGAGGATTAAAATCCACACCCCTTTCGGTTTCTACACGGCATCGTACCGGAACGCTAAATCGCATGGCGGTACGTCTTTGCCGGTAGGGTGGTAACTAACCACGGCCGAAGCCTCCCACCAGCCAGACCTGAACAAATTAAGAAAATCTCAATATGCCCACCCGGGGATCGAACCCAGGACCTCCGTTTTGTAAATCCACCGCGCCACCACCACTGCGCCACGGAGGCCGTCAAAAATTCTCCTTCAGTGTGCTTTCATTTTAGACCCCACTCAATTATATTTGCAGACATTTGGTTATTCTTCCCCACTTTCACCCCCCACAACTTTTAAACGGCTCAATCGATTTTCATCAAACATGTTTATGAACTCGCACATAAGTCACCTTTAATACAAAAAAATACTTAATTAAAATAGCTTTATCCGTTCGGGAGCTATGGCGCCGCAGATAGATAGACAGACACGTCAAACTAATACCACCTCTTTTTTCGTCAGGGTTAAAAATAAATGAAATATACATATATGTAATAATGTAAATAATGAATATAATATGTAGTAAATATAGTATGAACCATGGTAGGTAACTTTTAGTATAGCTGGGCAAATTCGTTCGTAACTCTCCCGATGGTCCACGCGGGCCGGGAGGGGACTTCATACCCGCGCAGTCCTTCCCTCTGCCCCGTGCGCAGCTCTTTTAAATTGATATAAATTTCGTCAATGAAGGAAAAAATACGCACGGCACTTAGGTTTACGTTATTAATCTGCAACTGTTGATAGGGTAACCTTTTACAACTATAGTATAAATCATAGTCGGGTTGCAGTTTTGTTAATATTTTATATCATGTAAATAAATTTATTGTTATATTATACATAAATACTATGTTTAGGATCATCATTAAATATTTATTGTAACTTGCATACTCGCCACATATCTTTAAACAAACAGTTAAAAAACGTGATAAATGCGTACAAATCGCTAAGCACTTAACCCTCATTCGCAGGAGAGTTAAAAAAACGGACGCTAAAACGCGTTCAAATATAGAATGAAGTTATATGAAGGTCTATTTCTAACGCTCAAAATTTAACGCAACTGCTCCAAAAAAGCCGTCGTGTTTTAAAAACGCTGTCGTGTGAACTTATACTTGGGAATGCATTTGTTGTATTTGAACGCTTTTTTATCGTCCGTTAAAAAAGCTCTTGTGCGAATGACGGCTCAAACGTCTTTTGTTGTTATTAGCTACTTATTTTTAATGTTTTATTATATTATTTAATATTATTGATCACATCACATGTACATAGACACACTTCATTTACGTTAGATAGATATTAATAATAAATAATTTGATATTGTTAACCGTAATAATAAGTTGTAATGAATATCTGGTGACTCCAAACTGTGGTTTATTCAAAGTCCCCAGTTAATGTACTTCCATGTTAGTAAATCATCGTTAAATTATATTGTTTTTCTGCATCTTCTGTTTAAGTTATAATTGTAAAATGTTAAATTACTATGAATTTATAATTTTTAACAAATACTAACAATGCGTTATATAATTTAGTAGATTATATACAACTAATAAAATAGTTTTTAAACTTTAAGTTGAACTTGATTCTACTATATACTACACTATTATCTAAATACTATAATTGAGAAATTAATTGGCTTTATTCACACGTAATTTGGTCGGTGTAAGCCCGACTATAGGCAAACCGTGTAACTTCGTCCTCGTTGCGCGCTTCCCTCTGGTCAATTTTTTTTTCATTTCAAAATACTATGAATACAAGTATACTTTTGAAAATAACGCGAGAGTGAAGCCTAATTTTATCTCATAATTATAAATGCCACTCATAATACTAACTAATACTATAATTGAATATACGAAGCGTATTATATACGTAGTAAATGCCTACGTATTTCATTTAATAAAGTTACCTAAGGTCCCTTCGAATAGCTACGCGGGACAGAATCCCTTTAGACAATAAAGAAGTACCCAAATTCAAATTAATCCTGTGGTATCATTATCAACCCATATTCGGCTCACTGCTGAGCTCGAGTCTCCTCTCAGAATGAGAGGGGTTAGGCCAATAGTCCACGACGCTGGCCCAATGCGAATTGGCAGACTTTACACACGCAGAGAATTGAAAAAAATCTCTGGTATGCAGGTTTCCTCACGATGTTTTTTTATACCGTTTGAGACACGTGATATTTAATTTCTTAAAATGCACGCAACTGAAAAGTTGGAGGAGCATGCCCTAGACCGGATTCGAACACACACCTCCCGGAATCTGAGGTCATATCCACTGGGCTATCTCGACATCAAGCGAGTCGCAGGATCGTGATGTTTGGAAGTCCCTACAAAAGGCCTACGAGTATGTCCTGCAGTGGACTGATATTATGAAGATGATGATGAAATAGTATTATTATAAATTGGTAATCTCTTGTCTAAATGAGTATTTCCCTTCCAGCCATGGAAGTGATACAGACGTCCAGTGGCTACCCGAAGCTTATGTACTGCGGTTTTTTGTACAGGCCGCACAACGCGTACAGGCACAGGAGACTGCAACTGTGGTACTGTAGGTATCGGAACACGAGGCAGTGCCGCGCCATCGTGAGGACCATGGACGGACACATCATCAAGACCGAGGAGAATCTGTTCCACTCATGTATACTGCCCAGACCCCGGCGCATACCACGGAGGTGAATTTTTATAAATAATACAAGATGTGAGATGATCACAGATCAAAGCTTTCCTAGGATATTCACAAATTACCAAATTTTCTTTCTACAAACGCTAAAGATTCAAAATCTACAAAATATATGGGGATGACATGATTGTCCTACTCATATCAATCGGATAATAGGAAATGTGAGCCCAGTGGGTATGACCTCTGCCTTTGATTTGGGGGGCTTAGGTTCGAATCCGAGGAGCATGCAACTCCAAGTCTTCATTATGTGCATTTTCAGAAATTAAATATCACGTATTTCAAATGGTAATGGAAAAACATCGTTAGAAACAAACCTGCCTACCTAAGATGTTCTTAATTCTTTACATGTGTGAAGTCTGCCAATTCGCATTGGGCCAGCGTGATTGACTATTAGCCTAACCCTTCCCGTCCTGAGAGGATACTCGTGCTTAACAGTGAGCCGAATATGGGTTTTTTAATGATGATGATGAGAAATCGTATAAGTTATTTCCATACATGTTTTAGTTTTTGAAGCATTAGCATTTATAGGAAGAGAATTGATGTGTAACTTGGCTTCAGGCCAAGGATGAACTCCAATGACGGTCACACACGATACTACCTACCCTACCTACCCACTAAGCCTTAGTTCCAATATTCATAATCGTGGATTAACAGTAAAACCTGAATGTTCTTCAAAGTAAACTGGACCTACTCACTATTGCTTAAAGTTCACTTTACTTTGAAGAAATTTGAGATTTACATCCAAATCCATGTTTGTAAATAAGGCCGTAGAAGAGCTTGGTCTATGTTCATTACCCTCGGGCAAATCTTGATGTGACGAAATGTTTCTAGAAATGTACGAGTATGTACCTACTTGTTACTCTGCGTTAAGAAGATTAGGTACCAACGCTAGTGGGCTCTTAGGTCTAGTTCAGACTACTCTAGTATTTTGGTCGAGTACGAACGACTTTTGGATTTACGCCCAAAAATCGTTCGTACTCGACTAAAATACTAAAGTAGTCCGAACTAGACCTAAGAGCACACTAGCGTTGATATCTAATCTTCATCGCTGTATTCTAAAAAAATATGGTATATACACGAATACGTAAGTCCCTAAGTCCAGGTCTCAAAGCATAGTTCAATAGAAATAAAAAAAGCTATGCTCCTAGAATTAAAAAAAAGTAATTCATCTGCGAAATTAATCTTGCCATATTTATTTGTTTTATTACCAAAAAAATATTTACATTCATTTTAATTAGTTTCTAGAAGCATAATAATTATTACAAAAAATATTTGAATAGCTGTACATAATGTTATTTATTAATTATTATCGATGTTTGTTTGTTTGGAAGGACAGTATTTAAGTTCAAAATGTTTTGTCTTTTGTAAAAGTGCACCTGGCTGCGGCTCAAAAAACCTTGCTGCATATTCCCAAAATTAATTATCCCTTTCTCCTCCCTTCCCCTCAAATAATACCGGATTACCCACCATTTGAGGTCACAACATCAGAGAGCTCATCAAATAATGTAAATTGTTAATACTACCTATTACGTTAAAAGAAATGTCACTAGTTCGTAAATTCTAGTCCAAAATTATGATAAGACGACAGTATAACTGAACTTTACTCTTTATTTTTAAATCTAGGTTATATTTTATATAATAGTAAACGATTGTGTGCTAGTCCGTGGGTTTAGGCTTCTCATTACTTTTTGTGTGAAGTCTTTGATTTCTATGATAAAAAAATACCTGACTTGATCCTCCAGGATCTATGTGAAAAGGAGACTGACCATTTTGGGCACAGCACGTTACAGAAAAAAAAAAAAAATGACGGAAAATTCTTCATTTAATAATAAATCAAAATCACCACAACAATCAAAGATAATTAGAATTGATAGTTGCTAATATTATTTGGAAATGTGTGTGTTTTTGAAATCGTGCATTTTATTATGTAGATACTCAATTGTAATTGCCCATATCTTGATTTGAAGACAACTTTTAATAAAACTGAAATTAAACCAGTCTAAAACTGATATCAATATTTATTAAATGATACTAATTTGGACATTGTAACGGTTCATTCATTAAATTTGAGCCCATTAATGTATAAAAAATGGTCGATCTCCTTTCGTCAAAGTCAGTTCAGCGATTAAGGTCGGAACAATCAATATTGGCTGGTGGGAGGCTTCGGCCGTGGCTAGTTACCACCCTACCGGCAAAGACGTACCGCCAAGCGATTTAGCGTTCCGGTACGATGCCGTGTAGAAACCGAAAGGGGTGTGGATTTTCATCCTCCTCCTAACAAGTTAGCCCGCTTCCATCTTAGACTGCATCATCACTTACCATCAGGTGAGATAGTAGTCAAGGGCTAACTTGTAAAGAATATAAAAAAAAAAATATTGGCATTAATAATTATGATTCCAGAGTAGTAATAAAACACATATTAAGTATGGAATTTAATTACATTTATTGTAATCACATTTAACACACGATTATAAAGTTAACACTATAATAATGATATACAAGTTTTAATTACACAAAAAATACTTACTTTGTAAATCTTAAAGCTTATTGGACTTGGAACAGTTCGAAGGCACATTCAAATGTACTAACAGTATTACCTACTTATTTGTTATATGGACACTCAGACAAATTATACACGGACCTGCCTCGCGTTCCCCTCTGTTAATGATCAAGAATCAACGATCTTACACGTCTATAAAAAGTGTTACAACTTTTAGTTTACTAAAAGATGAAGCTACGTTTCATTTCTAAGTTCCTTCCTTATCAGCCGATAGACGTCCACTGCTGGACATAGGCCTCTTGCATGGACCTCCAAGCACAACGATCTCGAGCCGCCAGCATCCAACGGCTCCCTGCAACCCGCTTAATATCCTCGGTCCACCTAGTGGGGGGTCGCCCAACACTGCGCTTTCCGGTGCGGGGTCGCCATTCCAGCACCTTGGGGCCCCAACGTCCATCGGCTCTTCGAACTATGTGGCCCGCCCATTGCCACTTCAGCTTCGCGACTCGCTGAGCTATGTCAGTGACTTTGGTTCGTCTGCGGATCTCCTCATTCCTGATTCGATCACGCAGAGAAACTCCAAGCATAGCTCGCTCCATCGCCCGCTGAGTGACTTTGAGCCTTCTAATAAGGCCCATAGTCAGAGAAAAAGTCTCGGATCCGTAAGTCATCACTGGCAACACGCATTGATCGAAGACTTTCGTCTTCAAGCACTGAGGAATTTCGGACGAAAAGATGTCGCGGAGTTTCCCGAACGCTGCCCAGCCGAGCTGGATTCGGCGATTCACCTCTTTCTCAAAATTGGACCTACCTAACTGGACTGTGTGTCCTAGGTATATATATTCGTCTACAATTTCGAGCGCAGAGTCCTCAACAATAACTGGGTGGAGCGGTACATGAGTATTAGTCATGATCTTTGTCTTGCTCATGTTCATTTTTAGGCCCACACGTTGAGAAACCCTGCTGAGGTCGTTGAGCATGGTACTAAGGTCCTCCAGAGTGTCTGCCATAATGACTACATCATCGGCAAAACGTAGTTGAGTGATGTACTCACCATTGATGTTGATGCCAAATCCGTTCCAGTCCAGAAGCTTAAAGACATCTTCCAATGCAGCGGTAAATAGCTTTGGGGAGATCACATCTCCCTGCCGCACTCCTCGCTGCAGTTGGATTGGCCTCGTAGTCTGATCCTGTATACGGACTGACATGGTGGCGCTTTCATACAAACACTTCAACGCTTGAATGTACCTGTAGTCGATCCGGCATCTCTGCAAAGACCTCAGCACAGCCCAAGTTTCCACCGAATCGAAGGCTTTCTCATAGTCCACAAACGCTAAGCAAAGTGGCTGGTTATACTCTTCGGTATTCTGTATAACCTGCCGCAGCGTATGAATGTGGTCTATGGTACTAAAGCCTGCTCGGAAACCGGCTTGTTCGGGAGGCTGGAAGTCGTCAAACCTACGGGCGAGACGATTCGTGATGACTCTCGAGAACAACTTGTAGACATGACTCAACAACGAGATGGGTCTGTAATTCTTCAGTAAGGTATTGTCACCTTTTTTGAAGAACAGAACCACCACGCTCCTGTGCCACGCCTTAGGTCGTCGCCTTAGTGAGGTCGAGAAGTTCTACGGACAGTTATACACCTCTACCCAAAAGCCTGTTGACAATTTGGCCAAAGATCCTAGAGCCAAATTGACCCGACACTATACCGAAGATATCCCGGACGTCAGCCTATACGAGATTAGTATGGCTCTCAGACAACTTAAGAACAACAAAGCACCAGGTGATGACGGAATCACAGCAGAACTCCTGAAAGCGGGTGGAAAACCGATACTTAAGGTCCTTCAGCGGTTGTTCAATTCCGTCATTCACGAGGGTACAACACCTATTTCTAAGTTAGTTATATCAAATTTGTAATGAAAACAATATCTAAATAGAATCGATTCTTTAGACGGATTACCAAATCATCATCAAGTAATCGAATATTCCGTGTGACGAGTGGAAGCGATGATTTTTTTAATCTGTGTAAAGTTACACGTGTGTTCATTGCGAATTTATAGTAATGTCTATGGACACAAAATATATTTATTGGTGTTAAATATTTTCTATGTGTGAGTTTACCTACCCCCTCAAAAATACAGACAATTTTGTTAGTGAATTTGGGTGCGATACAAGTCCATATGTATTTGGTCTGAGTATTGACATGTTTTTATGTCAATTATTTTCAACTGGCAGCTCAAAACATTCACTCTGTTTGCTTGTGCAGTGCCTATGAAGCGAAAGACGTGACGTCACACTAAAAAGTGACTGAAAATGCAATCTTTCGTTCGTTCATAAAGACATAAGAACAGTATGTGAATGTGTTAGCGTCAAAAAAATGTTTTATAAGTACATCTCAAGCACAAGACCCAAGGTTGTGGTTTATCGTAAGGCACATTATAAGAAACAAAAAGAGATATAAAGCTCGTTAAGGCTGATTACCACTATTATTGCTCAGCTGACCACACAATCACGCCTCATACATATTTGTTTTATCGTCTCATCATGATCTTTTTATGATATACTAGCGAACGTCTGCGACTTCGTCCGCGTGGAATTCAGTTTTTCACAAATCCCGCGGGAAGCATGGCCTTTTCCGGGATGAAAAATAGCATATGTGTTAATCCAGAGTAAGATTTATTTCCATTCCAAATTTCAGCCAAATCGCTCGAGTAACCGTAGCGTAATGGAGGAACAAACATACACACTTACACACATACTTTCGCCTTTACAATATTAGTGTAATAGTGTATTATTTATTATTATTATTTATCAATGTCTAATGTTGGCCGTACACGCAATCGGAAATATATACGAATCGCTTTGTGAGAAATAATATCAGCCATAGTTCTTATAAATACTTACTCTAAAATGAAAGTTAAAATATGTGCCGAATATTAACAATATCATTGACAGATCCGATAATTGACTTATTATAAAAGTTCAATATGATAGAAATCTTATAATTTTCTTTTATTATTTTCAATTTTGATCACATTCTATCATTATAATAAATTTATTTAAAGTTAAATATAATATGAAAGTACAAAATATCATATACATATTACATACATATTGAAAGAGATTCTCGTTTTAGGCACCTATTTGTATATTTTTTTTCTTTACTTATTTTATTTATTGGTAAACATTATTAAAAACTACAGACAATGTGCAATTATATATAGTTACATCATAATTTTATCAAAACTATATTATCCATCATTATCCAAATAGATGGTATAAGCTTTATTACAACTCATATGAATGTATAAATTCTTCAAAGTTATGTATTTTTTTACATTATAAAGTTGTGATGTTTTAAATCATTTGTTTTCAAAAAATTCTAATAAATCATCAAAATAATTGTGTGCGCCAAACTCCAAGCCCATCTCTACGTATAGGTGCAGTGTAGAAAACATACCTAATATTATAATATCTGTGATATTTGGCGTGTTTCAACGTCAGAGCGGACTAGAAGCTCGACATATGTACTATGTATATAAGAAAAAATAAAAAAAAAAACAAATGTTATGAGGAATGGTTGTGCTCTAAAAAGCTCCGTACAATGACACTGTTCTGCGTAGTGAGACTCGCTCGGCAGCCCAGTTGAATCCTCTTGTTGCAAGTCCACCGAATCTTCTTTTTGTAGCACTCGTGTTTTATGAATTTGTACTCGCCAATGTGCACCACCATATGTCCACGCTTGGACAGACCGAAACGAACTGCGAATATAATGTATATATTTAATATAAATACCTTAACTGTATTGTACAATCGTAGACTATAATTTAAATTTATATATGTAAGTGCCATGTTCAGAATTATTTATACCATAGGTTAATTTCAGTCATAAATAATTATGAACGTATATTTTGTGATAGTCATTTTATTCACAAATATCATATAAGTTTAATAACAACCTATGATGTAATAAAATAACCATGGTTATTTAATAAAATAATGATGATTATTTTATTACGTTTATAATGATCTACGTTTATTTATTGTGTATTCTCAGTTAAATTATAAAACGTATGAATACAAAGTAAATTAAAAACAATCCAAATATCAAATGCTATTTTATTTTTTATCAACACAACACGTAGATATATTAGGTATTTATAAAACTTTTTGCTTATTAACAATTTTTTGATCACAATTAAATCTATATATACTGCTCATATCTATTGGTTATGTAATAATATACTTTTGTTTAACCAATGACAAAATATTTATACAGTTATACATTGCAGTTGGCTTGATTGGAACGGGCATCGACTGTTTTGCGTCGTACTGCCTCAGTAAACAAGGCAAGATGGGAATCAACGTGGGAGGCTACAGGTTCAGATTCAACGGCTGCGCGAGGAACGGCAAGATACGATGGCGATGTTCACGTGGTCCGTGGTGTAAAGCCGCCCTCCATACTTACAGAGGCAGGATAGTATACATACAGAGCACACACAACTGTGGGCCGAAACCGCCTAGCTAAACTTTTATATCAAATAATATATTATGATCGTATAAATATATAAAAAAAAATATTTGCAAGTAGTGTATGGGCTGCATAATTAGGGTGGCCATATACAAATTAAGCAAAGGAGAACACCCATTACCAACACCAAAAAGGGTACTAACTACCAATCCTAAAAGATACCTAATTACTCTAAGTACAACCAACTTGATGCAGTTTATCAATAGAAGTGCCAAAAACTAAATATATGTAATACCAAAAACGATATCATTAATTCTAGTAGCATCAGCATTCAAATCGCAATTTTTCCCCGACTTTCCATGTGGCTCAATTTTGCTAACTGACGTTCTACTAACCACCCTGAGGTATATTCATGTATGTCTACCGTCGTCTAAGTTTGGTGTGTTCAGTAGACCTTTGACCACCGACTAAGTCGGACGTTTTCGATATACAAATAACGAGTATTTAGGCTCCAACTGTGCTGGAAATCGACTATAATTTTAGAACATTGCTCAAGATATTGAAGTATGTATTACAAAATAACAATTTTTATTTACGAGTATAAAACCCTAGCATACTACCTACTAGTTTGGGTTTTAAATAATTAAGTTATGTAATGCAGTGATAATTTTTCACATAATGGTATTCTGGAGAAATATTAGGTATATAATAATAATTAAGCCTCACTCAATCGATACAACGCCAAAACAGCTTTCTTCTGATGATATTAGTCAACAAGTTTCTTTTTCGTGATAATCTTGTACAACAAGAGGTTCACAGTTCACGGTTAAACCATGACACGGCTTTAGTATTCTTACAACTACGAGTATGTAAATCAATACAAATAAGATTTATAAGTAGATTATATATGTGTAAAATGTTATATTTAAAAAATATACGCTCGATGGAGTATTTTTGTAAAATAATAATTTATTATTTGTTTATTTTAAACTATTGACTCTACTGTAATCGAAAAGTAGATCACATATTTGTAAAATTAAAAGGTTGCAGTATATTTGCAGCTGGGGAACGATCAAAAATATATTCTAATAAGGGTATATAGTCAATTTATTCTAGGAAGTCCGTTTGACTTCAGATGTAGTGGTAGGTGTACACTGTACAGGCAAGCGTTTCACGCTTTGATGTGCAAAATTGGCTATGTGCCTGCAGTGATAACGCTGAATCAATTTACACCTACAAAAGTGCTTGGACGGTCTTCTTACCACTATATAAGCCTTGGTCTTGCCAAAATAAATTGAATATAGTATATATAGTAACAGTACAAAATTAATGTAAATTGATCGTAATATCAATGTGTGAAAATATTGTATATTATCTATTCGTAGTTAATAAACTGTTTGTAGTATTAATAAACTGTTGTGAACATAAAATAAAATACTTAAAACAAAATAATTAATAATATCTGGTGTCAAATATTATACAGGGTTCAATTTAAATGATTCATCAAAATCTTTTAATAAGTGTAAAGGCTTCGAAAAATCGAAAATCTAACAAAAGCCAAAAAACGTATATTTATTGATCCATCTTTGAATTGTATTGTACTAATTTCCATTTTGATATTTCTTATTGCATAATGTGTCGTCCATTCAAAAGGTTTTTTAATTAAAAGACAATTTTGTACGTATGTACCTATTATACTTTTGATGTTAAATAATTATTTTTTATACAGATTAAAAAAATGTCTATGTAATTGCTTATTATTAAGTAGAATCATTATGGCATGATTTATAAGTTTATATAACTATGTACATTATGTCTTCTGGTGACTATGTTTAATTTATATTTAGGAGGTTTTTTTCAGTTGCAATAATCGGTCTGTTATGTAATTTATTAATTTACCTATTCATCGCGTTATATACTGTTTAGTACCAGAACACACATCCTACGACCAAATGGGCATCGGTGGGCGACAGGGACCCCTAGAGGTACAAAAAACGTAGCCAAATGCAAAGCCTACTACTGCTACTACTACTAATACTAAGGTTGACTTGAATCCTGAATATTAAAAACTAAAACCAGGGAAAATGATTTTTTCTTTTTGCTTTATAATAAATATTTAATAACAACTAGTCGGTGGTAAAATTGACATAAAATCACATTTAGAAGCCTTTATATGGCTTTGGCTTATATTCTAGTGACGAGTGACCTTAAAAATAATTTCCATACATTATTAGGTGTGAAAATATTTAACAGTTTCGTTTTTCATTGTAGCACAAATTAACTTCACACTTTCCACACGCAGTGAAAGAACGAAACTTTGAACAGTTTCGGCATAACTGACGATTTTTTTTCCAAGTGGGAAAATGGTCGATATTATCAGTACGTACAGCATCTAAAGGCCGACTATGGCGTCTTTTCTTATCGGGTTTGATACCACATTTTCTTGTTTGCACACTCTCATAATTAGTGAGACAAATATCTTCATCATCACTTGAAGGTTCATCTATAGTTTCACGATTTATGAAACCCAAAACATCCATTCCTAAAACAAAGCTTATTATAATGCAATGCGAAGCCAAATATGAACTTCATTTGGGTCGTGTTTTGTCGTGTGTTCTAGGCCTAAAACAGTTGATTTTTAGGGTTCTTCTATGTTAATTAATTTTGTGTATAACTAAAACGAAGTTTTATATCATAATTAACTATTTTAATTAGTCAATCACAGTAACAGCAAATAATATTTGGATCATATACAGGGTTTTCATTGCTGAACAAGCAATATGCATATTTATTTTTAAGGGTTATTTATAAAATCTTATTGTATAGGAGAGTGTATAATATTTAGACGTATAACCATCATTTTAATTAATTTATAATATTATGCCTACCTGTAAGTAATCATAAAAAGTCATCATATTGTTGTTTTTTTTTTTGGGAAATAAGTGTTGTTTAAGTTGCAGTTTTGTAGCTACTTTGTAAAAATAGTTGTACCTAAATCCTATATACAAACAATCAACATCCTAAACTGAATTGACAGGTCTAAGAGCTCCGTCACACCAGCGTTTCTCCAGTCTGTCAGTGAAAAGGATATAAAGTGTGAAGTGTCTCTAAACTTGAGTTCAGCGGAACCTTGTGAAAAAGATGGACTTACTAACCATGTCCATTTTTTTTAAACAATGTGAAATGTGTATGTATCAGTTAGTCAAAAAAATATCAGCTGAAAGACCTCTTTTAATCACTTTTACTTATACATTTACAAAAGTATTGGGTTTATTAAAATTGTCTCTCATAGAACTTTGACTACTCGTAATTAGAATTATAAAATTAACCGTTAGAAGTTAGAGGTAGGCATAACACGTTTCTATATATTTGCGAATGAAAAACAATTAGGTATATAGTATATACCTCCTTCTAGGTAAAACTTAACACATTTTAAAACAGTTATACAAAATTCGAACACAAACTTTAGTTATTCCCTTAATAAATAAAAAATTAAATTTACTTAATGGAGGTAGACGAAAGATCTGCTTAAAAATACTGGCACAATTTTCATATCACACGTCTTATAGCAACGCATTTTTTCTTAAGTATTTAGAGAAAAACACCTAAATCTTATTGGAAAATCGTCTAGCTTAAAATACTATTTGCGCGGTAA
The DNA here is from genome assembly GCF_947172395.1 of Bicyclus anynana. Classification (NCBI taxonomy): domain Eukaryota; kingdom Metazoa; phylum Arthropoda; class Insecta; order Lepidoptera; family Nymphalidae; genus Bicyclus; species Bicyclus anynana. Next base: position 2,669,263 of record NC_069092.1, read on the forward strand.
ACTAACTTTGTACTATCTGCCTGACGAAACTCTGTCGGCTTAAGTCCAGTGGAAATTGGAATTCAGACGTTGTAGAGGCACCCCTAGAGGATCATTCAGCTGTGTGTCGAATTTAACCTCTATTTGTTTGAGAATTTGACACTTAGCGGGTGAATAATCCACTGGGGATGCCCCTACAACGTCTATGAATTCCACTATAAATGATCTACGAGTATGAATGTCTTGAAATGTCTCATAATCCAACAGTTTCCATTAGAATTGCAGATTCTGCAGAAATGATCGAATCGGTCGTGTAGCAGAAGTCGCAGTCTTGTCATAATCGAATGCCTTTTGGTTTATTATTCTTATAGTTGCTGTTTCACTGACCAAATTCCCAAGAGGGAACTTTAGAGCTTGAAGATCGGAGACGAAAGAAGTCGAAATATCCATTTTATAATTGAACAAAATATAAAGTTAGTAATTTAAAAAATAAAATATATATAAATAATAATAATTGCCATCCATATAGTTAAAACTTACACAAACTTAAGTTATCCTTTTAATAAATAAAAATTTAATTTACTAATCGTGGTAGACGATCGATATGCTTAAAGATACTGGCACAATTTACATTAAATAATTTAATCTCACTAAAAGGACACAACTATTCATACTAAAATTATAGGTATATAAACAAAGACGGGTTTATTACAACACTTATAACTCGAGATCTGCTGGACCAATTTTCATGGTTTTTGATTCGTTGGATTTGTCTCCGCCCTGAATAGCAGAATACATCTTTAAAACAATGAAAACTAGAGTTTTTTTAGGGTAGGTTAGGGATAGGTGTAGGGTATGGTTAGGGGGGGAAGTGCTCAAAAATCAAAGCGAAGCTTGACTATACTCCGCTAGTATTAAGTATAAATGCAAGAATAATTGTGTTATTTGCTAAACCGTTCTTTTTGAACGAAATTTGTCAAAGATTGCAGCCCCTAAAGGCAGTTCACTTTTTACTGCAGAAATCATAGTTTCGTTAGAAATCGTACGTCGTATCGTACAGAAATGACCTAAGCCGACAGAGTTCCTACTGCCTTTTCAAAACTCTTTTGTAGGATCACTCACCATTATCACTTACCTACCCCCAATTTTCATAAACAAACTCCAACGGTTTCTCATAACGAACCTCCGGCACAGACCTATACGTCCCGTCCGATGTTTTAATTAATACTCTTCCTCTGTGACTGTGGCAGTCATCTTGTTTGATCACGTGGTAGCTGTCCAGCACAACAAAAGCTTTACATCTCGGATAGGAGATACAGTCCCACCTGGAACTTCGGTTTTTGCTGTAATACAGGTGGCGTTGGTAGTAAAACCGTACCTTCATATTGTTCATGGTTACGAACTCGCCTGAAAGAGAAATTATTTATAAATACAAATACATGAAATAACTAAAAATAAAGATCTTTCTTTTTTTCTTTACAAATTTCCCTTCTCATAAAAGACTTTCGCCCAGCCTCGCAATTCCGATGCGTGTTTGTGGTTATATGGAATGCTTTAACGAAAACCATACCCTGTGACGAAGCCTAAACCGTTTGCTTTTGATGTATACCAGCATACATCTACCGAAAGCGCCATAAAATTTGCCTCATTTAAAAGAGGAGAGGGTAATTTACTACTAGGATTTTCCATTACTTTTTACGCATTTAGTCATCTTTGATTTTTTTTCTATTACCTAGTCAATTTAATTCGTGGTCTGAGTAGGTGGCATCACTAATTTTATAAACGAATTGCCTATTATATAGCATGCAGGGCATCGCATACTATCTAGGAAAGCTAGGTGTTTGGTTTGTGATGTCCCTGCTCATCGTAAAGCATTCCTCTCACGAAATTCACGTTCAAAAGTCCGTTTTATCGTTTTATCCACTAGCGAACCTGTATTAGCGCGTTATTCAAATTTGGAACGTGATGAAGTACTTGTCAGTAGTCCAGTAGTGAGTAAATCTAAAATATCCATAGAATTATAATTATACGTACCTAAATCTATGAAAATATCAGATGATTCAAAATAAAAAATTTAAATCTACTTTAGATTAAAATTTTCACCATTTTTTGACACACCAACAAGTCTCAAACTTACCGTTTAAGTACTGTTTCCTTTGGCCATAGTCGAAGACTGTTTTATATAGAGCTGTAGCCTAATGAGACGAAAGCGTAGCGAAACAGCTTGGCGTTGTTGAAGACAACTTAAGTCTCAAAAATAATGTCGCCGTCTCGTGGAAGATATTCGTATATCTATTTACGTTTGCGATATTTCAAAATAATATAGAACGGGTAAAAAAGATACAATTAAGTATAAATAATTAATTGTAATTAATCGAAATATTCACATAATTTTTCTAAACCTATACAATTATACATACATTATCTATTTAGTGAGCCTACCAAAACATATATTGCACAAAAACTTCACGTGCTCATTGCAAAGTAGTTTACCACATGAAATGCACCCTTTTTTGGTCCGCCTATTCTTTTTTCTGGGGCATACACCACAGTATCCTTTAGATGGTTCATTTTTAATACATTTGGCAGCTAGAAAAGGAAAAATAGTTTACATAAATCGAAGTCTTGGTATTTTTTTGAAGGGGAATGCGAATATTGGTCATATTTATGAAATTATTCTTTAAAAAAAATATATTTGAGTAACCCAAACAATTACTCATCCAGTGCAAATATAAATAGGCAACAACCACTTTGAGTTTGCTCTGAACACGAGGCGTATGATTACGCAGTAAACAAAAACTACCCAACCGTTCAGTATACAGGCAGCATGTGCACACACCAGGGGTGGAGGGGGCATATGCTGACTTCAGCATATCATGCATATGTGTACCTGCACTGCATATATTCATTTGTTTCAGGGGAAACAAATAAATATATGCAGTATTGTACACAATCCTGTGGTACTTAAGCTTTTTTGTACGAATTTAAGAGCTTGTGGTAAGTTCCAGGGTCATAATGTCCTCAGGGTAGGCAAGTGTATTTTTGCATCTACCGTCCAAGTGTGCGATACAGTACATCTGGTATGGCTTCCTTAGACCTGTCAATTCTTCTTAATTTTGTCTGTGTTTTTGTTTGCAATACCTTATAGCATTAGCATCATTGTAAATGTACCTAAATTGTATACTTGACAAGTATTGTATTAGTGATATTGTTACCGATGTTCATTATAAAAAAATAACCTGTCTACCTCTTAACAAAGTAACACTTTCATACGTCTCCTGTGGTTGTGTATTACATATTATAATATAAAGTACCTCTATTGTGGTAGTGATCAAGGGATATATTGCCAAATAAAATTATATTATTCAAAAAATAAAATATCTTTGTGTAATTGATGTTTGTAAGAATAAAAACTAGTCAAACAATAAAATGTGTAATTTAGTTTTATTTTCCTTTAATGATCAAATCTGATTCGGATGATGATCAATACAGTAGGTATCTTAGTGTACTGATCTACTGCCATCCATCCATCAGTTTGCTGGTCAGTATCATTTCAGTTGTAGATAGTTAAATCTAGTCTGATTAACTCAAAGTAAAAAAGTAGGTATGGTAGGTATTTAATGAAACAAAAGTTAATTTTTTTTAATAATATATTTTCTTTATTTAGGATTTTAAACAAATGGCAGTTAATAATATTACTTTTAATACTAATAAATAATTAAAGAACAATACCATTTATAACTTATGTAGAAGTAATAGAGAAAACAAATAAATGGAATATTAATAAAAAACAATATTTTAAAATGCAATGCATAGCATGCAATACATGCTGAGCTGTAAATCCATTTTGTTTAGTGTCACAGACAGTTATACATTGTGTAAAGTTTTCTTTCTTTCTTACTATCAACAAATGAATAAAGAAAAAACATCTGTTATTGTAACATCAAATTATGTTCAATGTCACAAAACATTTATTTAAAAGGCCAAGGCCAGAGTGAATAGACATTTTCTAGGCACGTCAAACTTGAGTATTAGCCTATTTACCATAAAAAAAAGAACAGTAAATATTAGAGAACAAGCCAAAGGTAATTTTTTTTTATTAAATGATAGGTTGCACAGGTAAGATTGCAGCCCTAGACTGCAAGAGCACTTGCAGTGCCAACATGCAACCAGTAAAGAGAAATATAGACAAAATCTCATACAATGGTATTGGAGTTTCCCCAGTACCATCTTTCGTACTAACACTATGATAGAGATAGCGGCCCAGTTGCAGCACCATTGGTTAAATTTTATTTATTTCTCTCCACAAGATCATCTCGTTGGCTGCATGTCAGCATCACTGATGTTAAGTGAAGATACTAGTAATACAACACTATGATAAAAACACAGGTTTACTTGGAAGAGGTAAAAACTTGTTCTACCCAAAAAAGGCCAGAGGTTGCCTTTTTTTTTTTTTGCAGCATAATATACCAGAATGTAGATTTGTTGATCTGAATGCCTAGTTGAAAACTTCCACTCTGATTAATTTTACTTACAAACTGACACATTGGACGTCACACCACCTAAAATTGCTGAGTTTTTCCCAGTGCTTACATTATTTTCTCAATTCCAAATTCTTACACTCAATAAAAAAATATTTAAATTGGTCAAACCAGAGTTTTAGAGAGGCTATCGAGCATTCATATAAGCTTATTTATGTTAGTAAGTTACATTGACAAGGAACATTTTTACTTCCTGTAACATTGTGTTTGTGTACAATTTATATTGACAACTGATACTTGAGAATTTAGTGTAGGTACATTCATATTTCTTTTTCTCTAGTATCATATTATAATGTACCAGTGGACAGAAAAACCAACTGTGGTTTACGTTGCACTTTGATTAGGTTTAATCTCTGAATGTACATGTCCTAATCAGTGAACAAAGGTTTCTTATGGTTATGGAAATCTCTTACCACCTCAACACCATAGGCTTGCATATTTATAACAGATATACAACCAGTCTTCTGCCTGGAAGAGCAACACCACTGTTCAGCACCACACTGCAGCCTGCTTTTAAACACATACGTGTATCCTTTATAAAGAATATGATGCCCTTTCTTTGTTGGCACACACTGAACTAACTCGTCACCTGCAAGTTTAAAGTTATCAATTGTTTGGAGCACGGTAAGTAACTCCTAAATTCTACCATAAATGCGAACACGATAGATTCTATTATATGTATTTTGGATTGCATATAGTTAACACTCTTTATGAGAAAAAGTACTTAAATAGGTTATTTGAATATAATTAATAATACAAGCATTGGAAGATAGTTTTTATTTAAAGTTTTTAACCAACAACACAAATGGTTAAAGAAGTAATCAACATGTCAAATCAAAACAACAAAAAAATTGCAAACTGCTTTTGTTGTTTTTCTTGGTTCACTTGTCCATTGTTGTCATTTTGACAATGACAAGTTGCGCTAAAAAGAACGTTCAGGAATTAAAATTAAACTCAGGTATTTATGATAATATAAAAGATATCAAAGCATTGTGCAATTGTGTATTAAGCTGAGGTGTCAAATTTTAATTAAGACCTTTTTTGGCAGACTTAATAAATTATATATTTTTTTTATCATTTGCAATTGGACGTTACGTTATTAGACTGTATCGAGTGTCTGTCTATTGTTTTTGATGCTGTCAAAATGTCACTTTGACATTTGACATGTTGCAATTTTGGGATCAAAACCAAATGCAATCCAAGTTTTGTTTATTATTTTAATTTAACCACAAAGCATTTACTTATTAATTGAAACTTACTAAATATTTCTACTTACATAGTGTATTTATTGATTTAGTTTTTCCACCGTAGGATCTAATATAAAAATTCTGCGTTAGGTTGTCTGCCCAATATTATGATCATGTATTTTTGTTTTGAAAAAGATTTTTGTCGTTTGATTCTCACATTTGTATGTCAAGTCTTCTTTTTAGCTAGAGTTCCAGAGTTAACAAATCAATGGGTTGGATTAAAAAGTTGATACTTAAACGAAATAATATCCACATTTCGAAAGTACTAGGTATTACAATGACTAAAAGTGTCAACATAGAGAGCATTTTTTTCATTTTGTGGTTTTGAAATATGTTAATTCAAGGAAAAGAACAATCTAATAATGGTTATGACCTCATCATTTTTAGTTATTAAAATATAAATGTTCTTGAAAATAAACAGAGTATTTCATTTTTAACAATTCATTATTTTCCTTAAGCCTTGTATATCTAAGCATTTACCCCAATGCTGGATGTATTAGGACATATTTAAAACTGATTATATTAAAATATTATTACATACAACAAGTACTTTTATTTTCTTCCCAACATTTTTTATTATTATTTAATTTAAATAATATGTACCTAATTTGATTTTAGTTTATCTGTGTTCAACTATTACAGTATTTTATTAATTGCAGGTCTACCAGAATGGGTACTGATATACTTTTTGAAAGTCAGTAACAATGAATATAGATGTAATATATGTGAAGATGCCATTAAAACAGATGTCAACGCTACCGAACATCTGCAGCACATTAAAAATGTACATAAAGAGATATATGATCTCCATAAAGACTGGCGGAAGGAAGACCAGGATGCGGCAGTGGGATTTCAAATAGAATTCTTAGATTTGAATGAAAAGGATAACCCAAAGCAGCCTGTGATGGTGGAACAGTTTTGTGAGGTTTCGAGCGATATTATCAAAGTTGAACAGAAAACAAACGCAGATTATAACATAATGCTGGTGCCTTCCAAGAAAAAGAACAAAATAAGCTGTGGTAAAAATTCTGTTTCTTGTTTGTTTTATAGTTTACATATATGAACTATAATCAGTGGTGGATTTGCCAGTAGGCTAAGTAAGCTGCAGCCTAGGGTGGCAATTTTGACCTAAATAGTTTTGTATTACAAAGTGAAAAATTTACTTTTGCTTCTTCTACTAAAATATTAAATATGCAAAGTTATTGAAAGTATGTAATAAATATGCGAACTACAGTATCAGATTTTAGAGGAAAGTAAAATTTAATAGCCTATTAGCATATCTGTAAATCTGCCACTGACTAAAATCTTGTATACTTTTTTTACTTATTTTTTATATTTAATATTTTAAATAAGAAACTTATTGAAAATTATCATTAGTTAATGTCCATTAAATATTATTTTACATTTCTAAAACAGTATAGTACAAATAAGGTACTAATACTTTATAAGTTTTGATTTTAAGATTTTAGAGGTCACGGATATAAGGTAAGGAATGTTCCTTCCAGTTATGGGAGGCAGCACATTCTCTCTCTAAATCCTCATGAAATTTACCCTGTTTTGTTGTTTTCTTCACAGTAATACAAGTATGTAGTTACATTTTACTGTTCTGATATGAACTGAGTAGGTAATATTTTGTAAAGCAATGTTGATTTTGCTTCTGTAGATATAATTTTATTTTAGATTTATTATGATTTTATCAATTCAGTTATTGAAACTCTTAATGAAGCATTAATAAGTTACTATAGTGTTTTTCAGATAGCATGTGTACAGTGACAGTTTGTTTCACTCTAGAAAGTTTGTCGCGATTCACAATAATAGTACATACTATGAACATCATGATACTGTCACCATATGCACGAAAAACATTTTATAAGATAATTTTTTGGTTATTTTTTATTTTTGTATAAAATGACAAAAATCTTTAATGTTTGTTTTTCTACTGATTACCGATTACTTGTTTTTACAATATAAATATTATAATCTTTAACGGGTTGAAGTTGCAAAATTTTTTTATTTACAGAATTTAGTAGAAAAAGAAGTTGGGTGTGGAAGTATTTTGACAAATTAACCAATATTATTTACCGATGCAACCTTTGCAATGTTGTATTGTCTATAAAGGGGTGCAATACCAATAACATGAACCGTCATGTCCGTACGAGGCACCCAAGCATATACAAAGCAGAAATTGAAACTAAACATGATGATAGTATAAAATCTGACATTGAAATCATGGACCCAAAGGATATGGATTGGACAATGAAAAAGGATGACAATGAGGATAACACCATAAGGGATGATACACTAAGTAAGTTTCTCAATCTGCTTTTAGTTACTCTGAACATACAGAGATCTTGTGGTGAATAAATACTGCCATTATTTCTGCCAGCACTGCTGTTTCAGTCTGAAGGCAATGGCTTCCATTGTAATTACAGGCAAATAAGGCTTAATACATATGATTCAGGTTGATAGACACTTGTAGGCTGGGTTCCTTGCATGCCCTGTGAAGCAGATATCACTGGGCCTTACTGGGCTAGATTCAAAAGCTACAAGCTAAAGGAGGGTTAGAACTTTGTTGTACTACGTTTTTGGTTTTAAAAAAAAAGGTTAAGAGATTAAAAGTTTATTTAAGTATCTTAAAATATAAAAGCCAAAGGTCATTCATCACGAAATCTCATAATCGGCTTAATGTACAAAACTGAAATTTAACAGGGAAGTAGTTTATAGTTAGTAGGTAACTGAGAACGGATTTTGCACTTAAAGCCGGATTAAAGAAGATTAAGGGCGGACGAAGTCTCGGGCATCCGCTAGTTATATAAGATAAATGAAATAAACACAGTAAAAATGCTATCCGATAAGACACAGACATAGCTCAACGAATCGCGAGGACGAGGAGGATGAAAATCCACTCCACTTTCGGTTTGTACACGACATCATACCGGAACGCTAAATCGCTTAGCAGTACGTCTTTGTAGGGTGGTATCCCACCAGCCAGACCTGGACCATTTAAGAAATCGGCCCAGCCGGGGCCATCACCGCGCATACCAATGCGTCACTGAGGCCGTCAAAACTTATTCTAAATGTGTACCAGGTCTAATGAAACAGCAGCGCCGCAGCTGGATCTGGTCGTACTTCAAGCACGTGTCGGGCACGCTGGCACAGTGCCGGCTGTGCCGTCGCAACATCTGCCACGGCGGCAACGCCACCGGCAACATGAACCGACACCTCAAGATGGTGCACAACAAAACTTCTGGTGAGTGAGGCTTGTTTACTTTCCTTACTACTACTTTTCAGACCTAACAAATACGATAAAACTTCGTCAGATTCAGTCATACCGTTTCTGAGGAGTATGGCAACTAACACAGTGACACGAGATTTAAAAAAAATATGACTAACTAACTATGACATTGCAGTAGCAAATATGGGCGATCCGTGTGTTCCGTATGTAAGGTCGGTCCTCTAGATGTTTCAAGTATATCCTCCAGAGATTTAGGGTGTTAGGTTTTCCACTTACTTGGCTAAGCAGGGAGAACAACACGAGTGGAGAATGGGAGTGTTGATCGATTGTCATGGAATTCCTTAACCCTACATCCAGTGGTCACAAGTCCATGACTCTGATAGGAGATTTTATCTCTGCCACACGATGGACCCGGCACCCGCACGGTAAATCCATGTATTGCTAAGATATTCGAAAAAAAATGCCTGTGTATTAATTAAACGAAGGAGACGTTTTAAACTACACCCATATGCCATGAAAATTACCTTAAATCATGTGTCACTCCGAAAGCGAACATCCTCAGGAGATATCAATTTTTTTTCTCTAGGGGGGAAAATCCTAATGGACACCCCTTTGAGTAGTGCCGGACTCCTACCGGCTAAAAACCTCTCCTACCTTCAGAACTCTGGTATACCTGTCCCATTCTGCCTACCCACATTTGAGTCTAAGCTTTCCCTTTTCCTGTTAGGAGGGAGGCCAGACCGTGTAGTACGCCGTTAAAATAGGCTGATAATAAATATCAGTAGCGCCTGCAGAACCAAAGTCACCAACATAGCTCAGCGAGTCGTGAAACTGAAGTGGGAATGGGCGAGGCACATAGTTCGAAGAGCCGATGGATATTGGGGTCCCAAGGTGCTGGAATGGCGCGCAGTGGAAAGCGCAGTGTTGGTCAACTCTCCACTAGGTGGACTGACGACATCAAGCGAGTCGCAGGGATTCGCTGGATGCAGGCTCAGGATCGTAATGTTGGAAGTCCCTACTAAAGGCCTATGTCCTGCAGAGGACGTTGATTGGGTGATATGATGATGATGATGCTTGCAGTAACTCAATATTATTTCTTTGTTTGCAGTCGCCGATGATCACAAATGGATATGGAAGGTGTTCGAGCGGGAGTCGGACCAAATCGCCTGCAAGATATGCACGTTCAAGTGCATCAAATTCGACGACATTGAAAACAGCGTCAAATGCATACTGCACCACCTCAAGACGGAGCACGGCGTCGTCTCCAGCGACCAAATCATTACTGAAACAGAATACGAGATAGAAAACATTGCATGAAGTTAGCGCTGATTCACATGGCATTGTCCTAATCCGTTTTTCTAACGTACGCAAATAAATAGTGTCATATACGATGTACATAGAATCGTTTACAATACGGAAAATCGCCAATTTTATACAGTTGTACGTTGATAAAACATGCCAGACATTGCCTTGTGAACGTAGTGTAGGTTTTACTTCAATGAATGCTATAGTTTATAACGCACTAGCGGCAAACCGCAAGGGTTGACTAACCGCGCGGCTAGCCGCATTTTAATATGAAATTTTGAGTCCATTCAGTCGCAAATGATTCCATATTGAACTAGAAAAGTGACTAGCCGTGCGATTAACCTCTAGTGCGATATAGCCCTAGGGCTTCGGTCAAATCACGGCATCCAGCTTGCATCCGCGGTGGCGAGCACAGTGGCAATCAGGATGGGAAGCATATATATTATAATCAGTATATATTACAATCAGTGCTTCCCACTGTATTGGGAGCACCCCAAGTAGGTACTTGGACGTACTTGGGGTGCTCATAATCCTGATTTTTATTTTTAAATTAAATTAGGCATTAAAGGAGCAGGGTGGTGGGTCTAAGCTCCAAACAATGATAAATTGTTTGCAACTTTTTTTTTTTTAAATTTAGACATCGAAAAATGACTCACTTGACTACAATGAAACATTTGTCAATATAAATGTTATTTGATGTTAAGTCATCACATGCAATGTTCTAGATATTATCTTTCGTGTGGCGTTGTTAAATAACAAATGGATCAGTACGTATGTTTCTTAACAGGAGGTAATCTAATCTTTAAACGAAGTAATATAAGATCCATATACGTTTGACGCGAGGAAATGTTGTAGATGACCTGTGTACCTAGTGGGAGTTTTGAATATTTTCATACTGTTACTATCGCGTTGACGTAAACGCGAATTTATATGGAATTGAAACGGTTGTGCAGTAGTGCCACGAGATGGCGCTGTTTCAATTCCTTAGAAATTCGCGTTTACGTTAACGCGATAGTAACAGTATCAAACTGCCACTAGGCCCTCAGTACCAAGTAATTGGTGAAACTATCACGAAGTTTTTGAGTAACCAATTCGATGTAAGTAAACATAGTGAAAATTGTTTGTAAATACAGGTGTTTATTTGTACATAAGTACATCAAAATTCGCACCAATATTTTCTTGATTAAAATATATAAGCTATTAAGTTTGGAGTTATGTGGTGGATATGCGTGGATGGGTATTACTTATTAGTACAGTTATTTGGTGCAAAAAAATTACCTTTTGAAAGTTTTCCGAAAGTTTTGAAAATTGTTAATGTTATAGATTTCATTATGCTCTTTGCGAATTCCAACTTTGCCACCTCGTATCTTTGACGCTCGCGCCGCTATATTGGAAAAATGGCAACTAAAACGGTTTTTTGACAATATCTCCTTTCCGACTCATTTAACGATCAAAATAGTGGTATAATAAATTAAACTAGAGAAAATTTCCTATAATTAATGTAATAACCTTTTTTTTTTGTCAAAACAAGCGGCAAAGATAAAAAATTAGGTGGTAAAGTTGAAATTCGCAAATCACATCTAAATCAAAAATTAGCACATGAGATGAAACCTATGAGATTACCAATTTTCAAAACTCCCGGAAAACATTCCAGGTAAAATTACCAAATTTGATTGGATTATCAGTGGAATTCGTAGTCGTTGTAGAGGCACCCCCAAGGGTTCATTCAGCCGCTGAGAGTCAAATTTAACCTCTATTTGTTTGAGAATTTGACACTCAGCGGGTGAATAATCCACTGGAGGTGCCCCTACAACGTCTATGAATTCCTCTGTATATGTGCATGGACGTATTTTCTTTTTTTTCTTATTTACCAGTTTTATGTCTACCTAAATAATGTGGTATCAATTGGTTAGTTAAATGTAAATGTTAGATTTAATTATTATTATTTTATTTTTCAATATTGATTTAAGATGTGTAAATTGTATAGTTTTTGTGCAATAAAAGGTATTAGTTGTAATCAATTTCTCAATTATCTTATAATGTGCGTGCACGCGAGCTACGTTTTATTTATCTCCTTAGGCTGCGACCAGAGTAACGATTCACCGCGTATTTGGATTCTGCGACGGACGAAACACATAATCGACAAGTTTCAATTTATCCTGAGTGCGAGCGGGTATAGAGTCGACAAGCATTGTACGATGATCTTGTGATAGAGGAAACACCTTGAACTTGGACTTGTGACCTCAGGTGTAGGTTTAAAGCTTTCAGAATGCATTACCGCTCACTTTTACTGTTCGAAATGTTCTTCATGCCCGTACTAAATAATCCTACTAATATTATAAACGCGAAAGTTTGTATGGATGTATGTTTGTTTGGAGGCTTGTCACTCTTTAACGCCGCTACTACTAAAACGATTTGGCTGAAATTTGGAATGGATATTACTCTGGATTAACTTTTCTACTTTTCCATCCATCCATGGTTCCCGCGGGATTTGTGAAAAACTGACGAAGTCGCGGTCGTCCGCTAGTTTATGAATAAGTATGGGTAACATTACCAAACATCATTGCACAAAATCACTGACAAGTCAAAACAGCACGACGGTGTGAATGCTGTTCAAAGAACTAAACCCAAGTCACCAATCACTTTTTGACGTTAATTACAATAGTAGTTTGTACGCCGCGATTCCACAAACGCGATGAGTTGACATTCAGGACGCAGCCTTACGATAGCTATCAAGATTGATATCACAAATCACGTCAGATTTATTGGTGTAATTGTTAGGTATACTCATAGATATTTTATTTGCGAAATAACGTTTGGCTTTGGTTGTATAATGTGGCGCAGGTGCGTTTGTGTGAGAATCTGAAGGAGCGTCAGAAAAACAGAAATATGTTTAGAAATTATCAACTGTCTGTGAGTGGTTGCTAGGCAATATTGTTTGTAAAAGCGACTCAAATAAAAACAACGCTGTTGTGCTGGCGTTAGTTTTGTTTACACACACAAAGGCATTTATGCTTTCTACTTCTGCGTACAAAGCCAAACCGACTTCCAGCTGGCCTATTCACTAACTTTGAGTTACTTTAGTACCTACACGATCACATTGTACGATCACTGCAAAGAATAAAAATGTTTTTTTTTTTGTGTCGAGTCGAGCCGTCATGCACACTGCGACCAACACACGATCAGTTCAAGCCGTTAGCGCTGCAAGATCGTGAGAATAATTGATGGTCAATGGCTGACATTAGTGATTCTCAATTCACGTGATTTCGTATTCACTATTATTTTATTTCTAACTGATCAAAATTACTTACCAGTGTGTTTCATATTGTGATTTTCGTAATCAATGGGCTTTACAGAATACTTACAATGTGGTTGTTATTGATTGACGTTAATTAGTTAGGTGGCTAATAGACCAACGTTAGTGAATAGGCCGAGACACTATATGTATACTACAGCCTTTCTTGATGAGTACTGTTTACCAACAAATAAATTAGAAATGAAGGTAGAAAACGCATGTCATTTCATAACTTATTTATTTTAAATTAATTATAGTTTGTTTATAAAATGTTATATAAAATATATTAACCGTATTTTATTGTTCTAAGCTTATTAATCATTAAAAAATTTTCATTAATTTAAGAACAAGTTAATTATAATGTTTATTAGGTGTGAAATGACTAGTGATTTATACCCTCAGTTTTAATTTGTTTGTTGATAAACAGTACTCATCAAGAAAGGCTATGGTATAGATACTACATCCAGCTACAATTTGAATACGATTTGAATGTTGTTAAATCAGGGCTTTGTCAAGTCGCTCGTGTGCCTATGCCCTTATTTAATGTTTAATTTTAATTACTTGTTTTGTGTTATGTATATATAATACTATAATAAGAGGGAATGTATGTAGATAACTTGAGTTAAATAAATTCTTGTTTAAAGTGTTACTTTTTTATTTTCTACATTTAAGTATAGGTTTAGGTACCTATAGATTCTAAATCGCTTGGCGGTACGTCTTTGCAGGGTTGTAACTAGCCACGGCGCAAGCCTCCCACCAACCAGACCTGGACTAATTAAGAAAACCTCAATCGACTCAGCCGGGGACCGAACCCAGGACCTCCGTCTTGTAAATCCATGCCACTGCGCCACGGAAGCCGTCAAAGTATTAGTCAGTCAGTGTTATTGTGCAGTTTAGGATTGTACCTGAACAGCACATTAATGCTCTTAATAAAGATACGGGATAAAGAAACGAGGCCCCTGTAGCCAAATGGCATGTCGATTCTCTTTCTACGAACGCAAACGTTTCGAAAAATGGAAAAATTAATGTTGAAATTCAAATTCAAATTTATTTCAATTTAGGCTTAGTTTAAAAGAACTTTTGAAAAGTCAGGATTATGTCATAATTGAATTAAATCTAATGGTGGTAATAATAGTCGAAGACTTAAAATTAAAGTTACGAGGGTTCCAAATAGGGCGCCTTGGTCCGAGAAGAGCCCACAACAAACTCAGCCAAGGTTTATTTTTTGTTTACCACCATTTTACAAACTTATTTAAAACTAAGCACATAGTCGTATAATACAGTTTAACACCAAGCTGTTTTAACATTTATATAATCATTAACACTATAGTAAAACTTTCCTAAAAGCTTGCGTTTAAAACTGAACTTTTTGAGAGTATGGGAATGACATTCGCTAACGACAGGTCACGTGATCAAGATCTGTCATTCCCATACATTTTTCTAGTTTTCGAAGCGTTTGCGCAAATGCGCGTTGCGTTTGTTTTATCGTAGAAAGAGAATTGATGTGCTACTTGGCTACAAGAGCAGATGTATGCGAGTTAAACTGCAACGCACTACTAGTAATGTATAAACATTAGATATAGCTTGCTCAGTAATTGTTAAAATGCGTCAGGATAATCAGACAACGTCCTATGAACAGATAGCTACGAGTAGATACTGTACTGTATCACATTAGATATTAAGATTCGACAAACAAGGACGTCCATTGTGTTATCTAAAGCGACCTTTTGACTGTGACGTCACAACCGAGCGATACCATGGGTACAAAGAACATAGTGTAGGAGTATGGCCTTGATCTATATGTCTGTGTACATAGTAATTTTACTATTTTTGCAATGAATAAAGCTTATATGGGTTTTGACAAAGTAACTTTTGTTTCAATTTAATTTTTTGCAGTTATAGCAAAATGTTATCTTTGTTTTGTTTATTTAAATCATTTTCTGTTGTTAATACTGAGAAATGGATTTACGCATTACTTCTACAGTAGATCGATGTATTTACGCATTACTTCTACATTGCTCTTGCATCGTACTTAGTACAACTTGATTACGTTGCTCTCAAGTAATTCCTCGAATCTTCTGCTTTCTCAGAATGGAAGCAATAAAGCGTTTGCGACAATACCTTTCTCACAATGCTAGCTTAATAAGCTTAGCTTTGGGGGAGAGGCATTCTCAAGCGATATTATTAATTACCTAAATATTTAATTAAAATACCTATAACTACCTAACTTAATACAAACTACGAAACGAATTGAGGGATTTTCTACGCGTCGTCATCAAAGATTAGTCGGGTTTTCACACAAAACAGCAAAACTTTGTGGGTAATTTAACGCTACACATGACTGCAAAGTAATGCCTGTTAATGCTTATTTTCAAAATTCTCAATGACTCGATAGTTAAGAGGCTTGACTCAAATCTAGAGGTCTGGAATTCGATTTCTACCTGTTGAGCGATTCACCCACTTCTTTCTACCACAGGGGTTATATTGCTCACGCTCAATCGGATATTTCTAATTTTCTTTATTATAAGAAAAATCTAAAATTACTTTCATCCAGAGGTCTCCTGCTCCTTCATTATGAATGATAGGGCGTGTAGCGATGAATGAAAACCCCACGACTTCACACCCGCGCAGTCTTTCCGCCCGTCGCCCGCATATCAAGGGAGTGTTATCATCGAACTTGTGAACTATAGTATTTTCTACAACGAGTATTTTCCACAGCGAGTCTTGTAACAATGGTGAACGGGAAGCAAGTGATACTGCACAATGGATACACGTATTATAAGAAGAACAAATGCGGGAAGCTTTTCAAGTGGGCGTGCACTGGTTCTGCATCATGCAAGGCTTGCTTGAAAGTGGACGACAACCTTTGCATACAAGAAAGCAATACACGCCATTGCCATCCGAAGAAAACTTACGTGAAGACTTCATCCGGGCTATATAGATGTGAATCTAAAAAAACCTATTATACTTCTGAGATTGCACACTTGTCCAGCCGGCCTATTCACTAATTTGGTATTTTTTAACCGACTTCCAAAATTGAGGAGGTTCTACGTTCGGCTGTATGTATGTTTTTTTTGTCAGTGTCATGTTTTAATTAAAGCCGTTTCTGAAAGATCCACAGGAATTTTGTAATTTAAACGGTGAATTAAAACATCACTGGCTTGGCACCGCCTTCAAACTAATCAGAAGGTAGGACATAGGTGAGAAGTTATTTCTTGCTTTTTTTAAAAAAATTCAACCGACTTCCAATTCAAAAATTAACCTAAACTAGGTTAATTTTTGAATTGGAAGTCGGTTGAATTTTTTTTTATTAAATTTTTTTTAACAACCAATTAAAATAAACATCAAATCAACTGAGAAATGTCATCTTTTTACATTTACAAGACGAAAATGAAATGAAATGAACTTTATTTGCCATAATACGCTTAAATATACAACGGAGGACGGAGGTCCTGGCTTCGATCCCCGGCAGGGCCGATAGAGTTTTTCTTAATTGGTCCAGGTCTGGCTGGTGGGAGGCTTCGGCCGTGGCTAGTTACCACCCTACTTACAAAGACGTACCGCCAAACGATTTAGTTTTCCGGTATGATATCGTGTAGAAACCGAAAGGAGTGTGGATTTTCATCCTCCTCCTAACAAGTTAGCCCGCTTTCATCTTAGATTGCATCTTCACTTACCATCAGGTGAGATTGTAGTCAAGGGCTAACTTGTAAAGAATAAAAAAAAACCATCTACTGTAGATAGTATAGTATAACCACGAACTGGATTGTCATCAAGCACCCGATAACATTTGTTACTTATAATCTCAATTTTGTGTGTTGTGTGTATGTTAGTGAATTTTCCTACATGCGACAAGTGTAGAGAAATATAGACAAAATTAATTAAGTGTAGGGAATAGTAGTCTGAGACAGATATAACGTGGCTCGATCTCGTGTTGGCTCGTGCCGACGCTAGGTGTCGTGACTAGTTTCCGTAAAGAGTAGGTAGTCAGAGAGGGGTAGCGATCGGGCGGAAACGACTGGCTCGTGCTCGTCGTACGGTCGGCTTCAGTATTCTTGTGGCGTTCGAGCCGTCCACATTTCTTGTTATGTAATTCTTTATGGGTTACTTTTAATAGGCGTTACTTTTAATAGAATAAAAAAAAATATATAGTCACTTTTCTTCTATAATTTAACGCAATAAGTTTGCCGTGTTGTTGCTTTTATGGGATTGTGTGTTGCGTGTGTTTTTGAATATAAATGACTAAAAAACTCAATCACAAAGTTAATCACAAGTAGACTTAAATAAATGAATAAAAATAACTACTGTTAGTTTCATTCATATAATCTTTTTGCCGTTTGTTCTTTGAGGTACCTATGCCCACAATATAACATAGATCTTATGAGCTTAGAACAATGCAATGATTAAAAGCTTCAAAATTTTTCAAGGCACGGGGAAGTGACCTTAATATCTCCTACTATCAAGAAATGACAAAAAAATGGGAAAACCCCAATACATTTGAAATACTTAAACAGTACGTAGAGAGAGTCCTTTTCATGAAAGAAGTCCGGCGGCTAAATACTGAACTTAAATTGACAGCGCCTTACACAAATGACAATAAGACGGCCATTACCAAATGTCAATAAGCACCATTATGACATTAGCGCCGCGTTTAGGAGACTTCTTTCATGATAAGTTTTGATAGAATACTTTTTTTTATTACGTGGTACCTACGAAGACATGTTTGTGGTATTGTAGGAGGTATAATAAATAATAAATAAATAAAATCTTTATTAACCAAAAGTAGATACAAAAACCATAAGATTGCCTGTGGTCTCCACATTAGATTGATCTGTATCGTGGAGACCAGGTAGGATTTTCTAATGTTTTCCGTTGGACTAGGTCTAATTACAAAAATTACAATAAATAGGACTACATTACAAAAAGAAATACATTACAAAACAGAAAAGTAAAGTAAAACAGTAAGCAGAAACGTTAGATAGGTGTACACAATTATTTTAGTTTATTTTATATTTGCATTGAGTAATTCTTCGGTGTCTGTATAAGTTAAACTTTTTAACCAATTTGTTATTGTTAGACTTGATTTACTGAGAGGTTGCAAAGATTACATATAATATAATACTCTGGATCTACTGAACCGATTTTGAAAATTCTTTTACTAGAAAGTCACGTTATTTGTGAGTGTCATAGGCTATATTTTATCCTCGTAATCTAACGGGAATAGGAAATACGCGGAAAAAACCGCAGGGTCTCGACTATTATGGTATATAGGTAGTGCACTTGGTATATTTAACATTAAGTATTCATTCCACAGCCCAACTTGTAAGAATGGTGAACGGGAAGAAAGTGATACTTCACGATGGATACACGTACTACAAGAAGAGCAACTGTGGGAAGTTTTTCAAGTGGGTGTGCACCAGCCGGTGCAAAGCCTCCTTGAAAGTGGACGACAACCTTTACATACAAGACAGCAATACACGCCATTGCCATCCGAAGAAAACTTACGTGAAGACTTCATCCGGGCTATATAGATGTGAATCTAAAAAATCACATTACTTTACATAAGGGTTATTTTCTTTTATTAGTTTCACACTTGACTAGTTGTAAGTCACTTTACTTTTTTATTTTAGTTTTAACAAGCGGACGCCCGCGAATTCGCCTGCCTTTAGATCTATTTAATCCAGCCGTTACAGTATCGCTGTAAAAAAGGAGTAAACATTTTCCTTCACTGCTCTGCTTCTATTGATTGTAGCGTGATGAAAAGAAATTGAAATTACTATAACCTGCCCAGGAGTTTGAAGAATAATTGTGCCAAGTTTCGTTAAAATCCGTCGAGTAGGTAGTTATTGATTCTATAACGAACATACAGACAGACAAAAATTTTACTGATTGCATTTTTGGCATCAGTATCGATCACTAATCACGCCCTGACAGTTTTTTTTAGACAGATTTATAATTTTTAGTTTTAATTTTACGGAAATGAGCTGCTTTTATGGGAATGTGCAGACCTTGTGCGTGTGTATTTGATTTAATGTTTGACTTAAATAAATAAATAAAAACAGCTACTGTTAGTATTCTTTATATAATCTTTTTTGCCTTTGCATCTATGAAGTACCTATCTAAAATATTAGATAGATTAAGAGCTTATAGACTGGCTATGCTGCAATGATCACTCAAACTATCAAGAAATAAAAAACTATGAAAAAATAGGGAAAGCCCAATACATTTGAAAAACCTAAACAATCGGCACTGATAAGTTTGGAAAGAATCGTTTGATTTATTACGTGGTATGGAAATCACAGAGTCAGCTGAACGTAAAGATGCTTAGAAAGAAAAACATATAGAATTTCCCTATATGTTCGCTGTATGATGTAGGTATTTCCCTATATGTTCGCTGTATGATGTAGGTACCTCTAGGTAACTGTAACATTTAGGATTTCCCTATATGTTCGCTGTATGATGGAAAACCTCTAGGTAATTGTATCTCAAAACAAAAAAACTACTGCATTCAATTGTGATGTCATTCGTGATATTTTTGTTTATCCGAGATAAAATCACGTCACATATCAGGTAATAGACATTCGCGATTAGGAAATGCTTAGGTAAGTACCTACAACAATTTTTGAAATCTCATTTTGTTTTTATTTGACTAATAATCTTATCAAACAAACCAACATTTTTAAAGATTACTATCTGTATTTAATTATTTAATTTACTCACTGTAATATTAATGAATACAAATTATCTAATCTATAATAATAATTTAAATTAGTTGATAATTTGTAGAAAATAGGCTGTTCTAAACAAAATTGATAATACCCATTTGATCGATGGAATGGATAGAAAACCGCGTTGTCTTATTTAACGATCCACTCACTTCAGCGCCAGAGTTCCTTCTTTATAAGAATTATGGAGCATAGACCCATCATGCTGCAACATTTATATTTTTTATATCCCATGTTTTCCACAGCTGAACTTATAACAATGGTGAACGGCAGGCAGGTGATTTTACGAGATGGATACACGTACTATAAAAAAAGCAAGTCCGGTAACCTGCACAGATGGGCCTGTACCGGGTCAGCGTCATGCAAGGCCTGCTTGAAAGTGGACGACAACCTTTACATTCAAGACAGCAATACACTCCATTCGCATCCTAAGAAATCGTACGTTAAAACTTCTTCCGGACGGTACATTAGACTGTAAACGTAAGATATTATTAGACCAGCTGCACCCCGTATTTCCCGACTCCGTACCCGTGGGAATACAATATAGCCTGTTACTCGCTGTTGATGTACCTTTCCATTGGTGAAATATTTTTATAGTTTAGCCGTGAAAACAATCAACTCACGTTCGCATATTTTATGATATTAAGTTATCATAAGATAGTGAACACCGTTAAATTATAAACGGTTTGTTTTTAGCACGCAAAATCTCTTCACAGTCATCGATATAAATCGTTAGATGGGCTCCTACATATTAAAGAACGCACAATATTATGTCATTATACAAAGATGTGCACACACATCTTATTTTAGTACGCAACGAGCGCATACTGTGAGTGGACGTGGACTTAAAAAAATATTTTACTGTTTTTTCTTGTTTAATCCCTTAATTAAGCCTTCGTATTCATTGTACAAATGTAAAAACACAAGCCGCAAAAGTATTTGCGAAACAAATGACATTCCGCGACGCTTCGGGGTCCATCTAACGATCTACGATCGATGGTCACTCTCGTGAAGTCTTTGTTGGATTAGGCATTTTTTTAAAATCATACAACCTAATTATATACTTAATGGCGAAATTTTGCGTGTAAGTAAAACTACTTCACGTCGCAACTACTAAACCGATTTAGCTGAAATTTGGAATGAAAATAAATTGACACAGGCTACTATTAACCGGAATATCCAGTTTCCGCGGGTTTTATGAATAAATTATACATATAAAAATAATACATCTCCGTGTAGCGATTCTCGATTATAAATGGGAGAACTAACGCGACTTAGACGGTTGAAAAAAAACAAAAGTGTTACTTATTTGTTAAAAAATTATATTTGGTTTTCAATTTAATAAGGCACGTTAATTAATATAATATAATCTTATTTTTTAATATAATAGGAAACATAAATTCAGTAGGAAACATAATTATATAAAACAAATAAATGTGCCGACGCGACGCGACGATCTAAGATTATTTAGGTACTTATAAGTATACTTTTGGTGAATAAAATAACTATTCTGAACTAATGAGATGTTGTTTCCTTTACCTACAAAAATCTTTTTAACAAAAAAATTCAACCGACCGAGTCCAAGGCACAAAAATAAACTAATAAGCGAAAAATAACATCATATGTGCTACCTTCTGATCACTTTGAAGGCGGTGCCAAGTCAGTGGCGTATTAATTAAAGCCGTTTCTGAAAAAACGACAGGAAAGGACCGTCTGAAAATCGTAAAATTTTATGATTTCAACGGCTTGACATAATGCATCAATGTTGGCACCGCCTTCAAAGTGAAGGTAGCACATACGATATTATTTTTCGCTCTTTAGTTCATTTTTGTGATTTTGAAGTCGGTTGATTTTTTTTGCTAAAAAGATTTTATTTTTCTGTTTTTAGCTTATCTTTAATAAAAGGAATGTCAAAATTTCACTTAAAAACTGGCCAATTTTGCTAGGACAGTTTTAGAATTATTGGTAAAGAAAATTATACCTAAAGGCCTTTAAATAAAATCCCAAATTCAGAGTAAATTCAACCTTAAGAATTGAGTTTAAGGTTGAATTTGCAAATGCGACTACTTGAATTGAGTGCCAAGAAGTTGTGTTTGGCACTCATTGAGTGGGGACGTTTTATGATCGCTGATTGTGCATCCACTTTTTAATAGGAGATCGATGGTCCTAGCATAGTGAACGAAAGCGCCACAGTACCATCGATCTCCTATTAAAAAGTGGACGCACAATCTGCGACCAAAAAGGATATGAACGATTAACGAACGAGACCGAGGACTTTTAGTGATACATAAGTGCATAGCTCATTAGAGCTACACAACACTCGGCTATTACTGCCATGCGTGTTTTCTTTACATGAACTTTTAAGGACAAACACTTAATTTCGGAGCGTTACCGTCGCGAGGCGGTGCGGGTCTGGTGCCATGTGGTTCTAATGAGATATGACCTTAAATTAAAGGAATAACATCTCACTGATACAGATTATACATATAAAACCCTATAATTAGCTATATTAACATAATATTAGTTTATTATTTACAAACATTAAATACTACAAATAAACATTAATGTACTAGGTATAAAATTAATTTAATTTGGCAGTATTGAAATTAATATACATATTTTTATATACTTAATTTTATTGTTATTGATAATTTTAACTTCGTAGTTTCTGTTGGAATACGGGGATAAAATACAGCCTATAGTACACAGGGATAGTGTAGTTTCCATCAGTGGGAGAATTTTTCAAATCCGTTGAGTAGTCTCGGAGCCTATTCAATGCAAATAAATAATCAAATCTTTACCGCACTAGTAAGCGCAGTGTTGGCCGACCCCCCAGGTGGACTGACGACATCAAGCGAGTCGCAGGGATTCGCTGGATGCAGGTGGCTCAGTATCGTGATGTTTGGAAGTCCTTACAAAAGGCCTATGTCCTGCAGTGGACGTCCATCGGCTGATATGATGATGATGATGATGATGATGATGATGATGGATATATAGATTACAAGACAATCTAGAATGTAGCAAAAATTTGTTATTTTTGTTAATTTTGCCTACTTAGTAGGGACATTTAATACAACAACAAAAACGATGGATAAATTGCATTTAATCAGATATATTCAGATGCAATCTTTGTGTCGTCTCCGAAATGAGCTGCGATTGTTCCTACGCGCAGGTCTAGGTACTACGCTACTACGCAGGCATAGGCTTGGCAAGTTCGTTGGTGACACTCCCATTATATGCGGGCGACGGGGGGAACGGACTGCGCGGGTGTGAAGTCGAGCTCGCGGGCGGCAGAAGGAAGGACTGCGCGGGTATGAAGTCGTGCGAGCGGGGCATCGCTATCCCCTCCCGGCCCGCGCGGGCCATCGGAAGTGTTACGAACGAATTTGCCAAGCTATATATACGCTGATGCCCTGCCAAACTAATTGGAGGTGTATTGGTCATACCAGTGGCGTGCACTTCATATAAGCATTAAAGTACTGCATACCCCAAGATTTTTTTCTTACTAGTGCATACCCTGGTAGATAACCTTATGCACGCCACTGGGTCATATATTTAGAAAAAGATTAAATGGCAAATATTCTTTTTTAACAAATAATAAAAGCTCATTAAGGTAGCGCAGTGTCTAAGAAACGTTACATCGCACTGGGAAGTGAAGGAAAATAAAGAAATAATCGATAATCTCTCTTTCGTTGCGATCAGTGGCGTGCACTTCATTCATGCATTAAAGTACTGCATACCCTAAGATTTGTCTTCTTAGTGCTTATTATAAAAAGATTTTTCCAGTTTGCTTAATTTTATTACTAGTGCAT
Source organism: Bicyclus anynana (assembly GCF_947172395.1). Classification (NCBI taxonomy): domain Eukaryota; kingdom Metazoa; phylum Arthropoda; class Insecta; order Lepidoptera; family Nymphalidae; genus Bicyclus; species Bicyclus anynana. Next base: position 2,693,402 of record NC_069092.1, read on the forward strand.
ACCCTGATCGACAACCGTATGCACGCCACTGGTTGCGATGGTACGAAAGAGACAGCAATAATTAATATGGGTAAAGGTATGTAGTGTTTTTCAGATAGCATGGGTGCGGTGACAGTCGCCTGTATGACGTTCATAATATGTACTATCATGAATCGCGGCAAACTTTCAAGAGTGAAACGAACTGTCACCCGTACCATCCTACATGAAACGAACTGTAGCAAATGGCACAGCAATTAACTTGGACGCTTAGAGAATTCGCATGGCAATGAGCTTATGATAAAAACACATAATTTGAAATCAGTACAAGGATATAAGGTTGCCTATAGATATCGCTAAAAAGCGATAAGGCCGCCTTTGTATCATGATATTTTTTATATTTTAAAAAGAATATTAGCCATGTCTTCTTGAACATGACTTATTGTCCTTCCAACTATGTTAAGTCTGTACCTACTACGTGGAAGTACGACATCATCACAACAGGCGGGATTGAACCCCAGACCTCTTAGGTAAGAGACCAACAGGTACCTTAACGTGCACTTATTGAAGCTAGAATTTGCGCTTCACTTTTTTTGCTATTGTGGTATAAAAAAGGTCTAAAATCTAGTGTTACAAAACGTTTCGCTCTGCAAACAGCGGAGTGCACAAGGATTTTAATTAGGGTAGGCATTATAATTTATAAAAAAAATCTCCACAGGTGTCTAATGATTCCTCAGGGTAGGCACATCAGTTCACATTCAAATCACTAGTACCCAGTGATCATTAGAAATTAGTACCTACTAAAACAACACTAAACATTTAGTTATCTATTCCTATTTAGAGAACATTTCATATCATTAGTTTTTCATACAATTGATAAGCACTAATTCTCGTTTTAGTACACACACAAGATTTCAATTGTCTAATGCTACCCACTCACCATCCAATAAGTCCACGTGCCTACAGGGTTAACAGCAGGACATCAGATCATCCAATAAAACAGATTGCGTGTCGCAATCTGCATCATGTCAAGCATCGGATGTCCTGCCGTTAGCGCTGCAGGCACGTGGTCATAATGGATGGTGAGTGGCTAGCATTAAATATATTAAATGCCTTTATTTCATACTATCAGCTAGTTACCTAAACCTAAACTGTTTACTTCTTAACTACTGCAAGTAGTAATCAATAGGTATTGATATGAATATTCTTCGTTTTAGCTTTACATCCAATGATTTAACTTGTGACCTAAGATTTGAATTAGAAACGACCTTCAACCATCTGTTTATGGGATGAAAATTTAATTTTTTAGGCAACCTACTCACAATTACTGGCAAAATTATTATTAACTATTATCAACTATTACTATTGATTTGGCCAGAAGCTTTTAGGCGACCTACTCACAATATTTTTTGACACTAGGACGACCAGCATTTACCTGCATGCTTTTACCTAAAAAGACCAAGACCGTCACGTTGACGCTAGGATGTCTGACAGTTCATGTGAATTTATTATTAGGAATAATACAGCAAAACATTATTTTTGTTAACTAATTCTTATGTTTTTAATCACATACATTTTCTGCAAATTAATGTCTTTTTTTTACACATTTCCTTCCTTCTATTATTAGGGATGCCAGATTAGAATATCTAAAGATATAATAAAGTATTGGTAGAATACAAGATTCAAGTTATTTATGAAACTAAGTACCTATTCAAAGTTTATCCAAAGAAGTTGAAACTGGCAAATACTGATTAAGTGCAGTGTTGCAAAAACACAATTATCTATAGTATGTTTACTATGAGTACCTATCTAATCTAACATCCTAAATTCAAATTTTATAATAACATTGCTAAAAATAAGAAATAACATAAATGTATAAATAAAATCTATGAAATGCATTTAGTTTTAACTTAGAATTTATGCATTAATTTGCATGGCAGCTTAATACACTAAATGATTATAACAAATTAAAGTAAACAACAAAATAATAAATTTGTTAGTAATAATATTTTGTCAAATTGTTAACTTATGAGTATGTAAGGTGCAACTTCACTAGGCTTACAGTTTGTTGCTTATCACACAATACAAGTACAAGCTAACAAAAATAGCAAATCATGAAGTCTTTTTACAGCAAACATAATGCCTTACGAAACTGCACTTTAATTATATCTTTCTATCTTATTAAACATTTAATTCACATCGAAACTAAAATACATACATTCTTAGTATATTTTTGGACAACAATAATAATCTTTGTTTTTTTTTTGTTAATTAACATATTGCAATAATTTTAACTTGGTCTGTCTGGACAAGGTGGTAAATTGTAAGACTTGCCATCTGGAGTCATCCAGCATGTAGGTGGATCATGATTATGTCTGCCGATACATTCTGTGACTTTGCCAGCATTGTTTATCCTCAGTTTGGCTGGACAGGAGCGGCTGAAGAAGTACCAGCAGTACCAAAGCTGACTGCCGTAGGCTTTTTTGTACATAAATCTAAATGTATGGTTTTCGTAAATAAACAATTTGGAATTGCCTCTAGTGTTGATAAATATACCTGAAAACAAAATTGTTTTTAGAAAAATTTTAAACATGAATTAATCTTATTTATTACTAAGTATGGTGTAAAAGGAAAATAAAACAAATATTTGTGTTTTAACTATTTAATTTTACCTTTAATTACTTTTGCTTTGTTATAATTTTGTATTTATTTCTATTTGTGAGTGCAGTCCAAAAATTCCGGATGATAAAAATAAAAGCATATTAATTGGTTTTTCTGTTTATACCTAATTAATACATACAGAAGTTGACACTGGTGATTTTGGTACAACCAATCCCATACAACATTATTTAGATTTCATTGTTTTTTTCCATTGTTTTTTAAGTTTCCTTTTTGGTTTACACATAATAAAAAATAAATCTCTTTGAATTCTACACCACTCATAATCAACACATCAACCCATATTAGGCTCACTGCTGAGCACGAGTTTCCTCTTAAAATGAGAGGGTTACGCCAATAGTCCACCATGCTAGCCTAATGGGGATTAGTAAACTTCACACACTAGAAAATTAAGATAATTCTCAGATATGCAGGTTTCCTCACAATGTTTCTCCTTCACCATTTGAGACATGTGATATTTAATTTCTTAAATTGCATATAACTGACTGCCCCGGACTGGATTCAAACCTACCTCCTGTATAGAAGCAGAGTTCATATCCTCTGGGCTATCACGGCTCTTACATCACTCATACTTAACATAACGCATGTTAGCATTACTCATAGCCTAAGAATAACTTATACAATATGAAAAACTAATTAAATTAATATTTTATATGAATAGATGATTCACTCAATTTTAAAATGATATAATTATTGGTTTTTAAAAAGTAATAATTATGTGTTATTAAAGATATTACATTCCATTATTTTTGGATGTAGCTTTCATGTTTCACATATTTTTACTATAAAAAAACAGCTCAAAATTGAAATATTGCGCTTTACCTTACTTACGGTATGGATGGGTCAAATTATTTTAAATCAATAAATGAATTCGTTCGCTAGCGTCGGCCAAGGTTGACCCACGTGCGGTGTATATTTCGAGTGTTTTTTTTAGTGAAAAGTAGTTGATTTTTTTTGTTTTACTAACATATTTTGGTGGTGGTAAGTTGTAAATAGTAAGACAGGTAGGCATGGAGGTGGATCCGCCGCCTCGAAAGCCCCCAGACCCCGGCGGTTCAGAAACAGCACATGGTGCTAGCAGAAAGCGTCCTGTCGAAGATGACAGGCCGTCAAATGATAGTGGGAAAAAAACATCCCCAGATCTAACCCAATCTTCCTTTCAGACTGTTTTTACCCACCCATCCTTTGCAGATGGCCCCAAAGAATACGACAATAATAACGACAAAGGCCCTTATATCATTCAAGTTTCCAGGGAAACCTTAGACCCATCTGCGGGTACTTCTATTCGTGCACTTAAATTTGGACAGTTCTTACATAAAAATAAGTTTACAGACATAGTTTGTGATGGAGTGAAAAATATCGGACGCAATAAGATAAGTGTGGAATTCAGTTCCGCACAGGCTGCAAACTTATTTTTGAACAGCCCAATTTTAAAACTGGCTAAATATCAAGCCACTATACCTACATATAATATTACTCGGATGGGTCTAGTCAGAGGTGTGCCCACAGAATGGCATATGGACGAATTTGTCGATTCTCTGAAACTACCAAACGGATGTGGGGCAGTACTAAAGGCCCGTAGGTTAAACCGCAAGTCGTCCAATGAAGGAATTACTGAATGGATTCCGACGCAGTCGGTCGTAGTCACCTTTCGGGGACAAATGCTCCCCTCTAAAATATTCTCTTTTTATTCCTCCCTTTCCGTTGAACCCTACAAATACCCCACCATCCAATGTCTTAACTGCTGCCGTTTTGGCCATATTCGCACTCAGTGCAGGTCTAAACCTAGATGTTATAGGTGTGCTCAAGCACATACCGGGGACTCTTGTGAGGTACTTAAAGATAAATCAACTTGCCTATACTGCTCAGGAAAGCACTTTGCATCTGACAAGAGCTGCCCTGAGTTCACTCGTCAGCAGGACATTAAAAGTGTGATGTCACAGGAGAGCATCTCCTATATAGAGGCTTCGTCACGCTTTCCCCCTGTCCGCAGATCATTTGCAGATATAGCCTTTTCACCCTGTCCTTCATCCTCCCCTTTTCGCCCTATGAACTCTCCACGTCCAGCTAATGTTACTCCCCGCAAATCATATAGAGAGACAATCCTCCGATCCCCTCGTCCTCGAGCCCCACTAGGCAAGGGATTCGATAAAAATGCCCATGAATCCATCACAAATAACCCAACATCATCCCTCCCCAATGGTTGTGCCCTTAGGCCCAACCCAAATGATAACCTCCCATCTCAAGGGAGAATGATGGAACTACTAACCGAATTCCTAGTTAGCATTATTGCTCCATGCAGTGAACTGCCCTTACCGCCCAACGTTGCCCAAAACTTAACTGAACTGTTTAACATACTTAAAAATGGCCCCAACAACAATACTGCAATGGAATAGCCAAAGTATTCGACCAAAGAAACATGAATTAACATCAATTATTAACCTGCATAAACCTGTCATTGTTGCCATCTCGGAGACATGGCTGAGGCCTGGTTCTCGCTTCCGGGTCCCGGGTTTCTTCTGTTTGCGGGATGACAGGAGTGACAGTCATGCAGGGAGTGCCATCTTCCTCCGGCACAACCTCCCTTATTCTTCTATCCCCCTTCCTCCCCACAGTGATCAGATTAATGCTGTTGCTGTGAGATCCCTTAATATTTCCTTCTTGTCTTTGTACATCCCTCACCCTAATGCTTCCTTGATCCCTGAGATCCAATCCATCCTATCATGCCTTCCCAGCCCAACTGTTGTTATGGGTGACTTCAATGCCCACCACACTATGTGGGGGTGTTTCAGCTGTGATGGTTTTGCTCCTTTACTGATAGACATCATTGAGGATGCCAACTTGTGTATCCTAAATGATGGCTCTCCGACTCGTAGAGCTTATCCATCTCAGAACCCCTCTGCAGTTGATCTGACTATTTCCTCTTCTTCTCTTGCATCCCAACTATCCTGGAGAGTTCTTCCTAGTACCTATGGTAGTGACCACTTCCCAATTATCATATCATTGAATACTAGATCTGTCCCTCCTCAAAACCCTACCCCACTGCTTAAATATAGACTGAGTAAAGCGAACTGGTCTGCTTATGCCCAGTCCGTTGACAATATGATGGACTCTCTTCCGGTTCTGGATCATGATAGTGATTTTTCGACTTACTACAATCTATTTATTAACTCTCTTCTGTCTTCAGCCGACTCTCACATACCTAAGAAAAAAACTTCTGCAAAAAATCAACTGCCTTCTCCACCCTGGTGGGATGAAGAATGCACTGATTTATTTAATCAAAGAACAACTGCAGAAGAAGAATATACAGCTTGTATGTCTAATGGAAACTTTATTAAGTATCAACATATAGCTGCTAAGATTAAAAGAATAGTCCCCAAAAAGAAAAAGGTTAGTTGGTCCACATTCTGTGAATCACTTAGCCCTAGATCCCCCTCCTCAGTGGTTTGGAATAACATCAGAAGATTTCGCAGATCCTTAAATCACTCTGATCCCATCTCCAATAATCCAACTGAATGGCTTAGTGCTTTTGCTGATAAAATTGCTCCCCCTTATGTTCCAACTATGGAAGATTCCACATTTCCTGCAGTAATTTCAGTTACAGATAAAATGGATGCCCTCTTTTCCTTTGCAGAACTTCAAATAGCCCTTAGTGGTTTAAAAGATTCAGCCCCAGGTGAAGACGGTGTACCCTACTCTTTTTTGGTTAAATTAAATGATAAATCTAAACACTGTTTTCTTAACATGATAAATTATTTTTTTGATAAGGGTTTTATTCCAGATGCCTGGAAAACCCAGTTAATTATTCCCATACTCAAATCTGGCAAAAATCCATCAGATCCTAATTCATATAGACCTATCGCACTGTCATCTACTTTAGTAAAAGTTATGGAGATCCTCCTCAAAAACAGATTGGAGTGGCTAATGGAGAGCAAAGGTATGCTGGCTCCTTCCCAGTTTGGCTTTAGGAAAGGTCTCAGTACTGCAGACAGTCTCAGCATACTCACTACAGACATTCGAACTGCCTTTGGAAGGGGAGAGTACCTAGTGGGTATATTTCTAGATATTGCTTCTGCATATGATAATGTAATTCTTCCGTCACTCAGGCAAAAATTGCTCCAGCTGAGTGTTCCTCCGAGGATGACTCATTTCATATGTAACCTGCTCTCTGGCAGGTCAGTGGTGTTGAAACACCAGTCCACCTTTCTTCCCCCCAGATTAGTCTGGAAGGGTCTCCCCCAAGGCTCTGTCCTCAGTCCCTTACTTTATAGCCTATATACTCAAGATCTAGAATTGTCTGTAAACAACTTTTGCAACATATTACAGTATGCTGATGATATTGTCCTTTACCATAGTTCGAGCTCTGTAGACGAACTACATCTACGTCTCAACTCTGCACTTTATTACCTAAGCCAATGGCTCTCCGATCATGGCCTTTCTCTAGCAGTGGACAAATGCCAAGCAGTAGTGTTTACGAGGAAGAGATCGATCCCTACTTTTAACTTTAGTTTGGAGGAACAACCTATTAACTTGATAGACAAAGCCAAATTTCTTGGTATTATACTTGATAGAAAACTAAACGGAATCGCACATTCACAATACATTTCTAGAAAATGTGAAAAAGGTATCAATGTGCTACGGGCTGTAGCAGGAGTATGGTGGGGAGCTCACGCTTACTCCTTAAAACTATTATACAATGCGCTAGTTCGTAGTCACATTGATTACTGTTCATTTATTTTAGACCCCCTAAATAAAACTACCTCAGAACTGCTGAACAGAATTCAATATAGGTCTCTTAGAATTGTCTTAGGGGCAATGAAGTCATCCCCAACAAATGCTCTACAGGTTGAATGTGTTGATCCTCCGCTGCATCTCAGGCGACAGTATCTATGTGATAGATTTATCAGTAAAACACTTCAGCTTTCTTCCCACCCTCTATGGTCTAAATTAACCCAGCTATCAGTAGTCCTTAGACCTAGTAATCCCTCTTCATGTCTCCTTAATAGTTTTGAAAAATTTACCAATCTTCCGCATCCCTTGTCGTCATTATCAATAAATCCTTTGTATTCTACGTCATATGAGGCCCTTGTTTACAATCCTCCTGTGATTACAGATCTGGGACTAACCAAAGACGCCCCTGACACCAACACAAAATTCCAAGAAATTGTTCATCAAAATTGGTCAAATTACTTGTTCATCTACACAGATGCTTCAAAACTCTCCCCTGAAAGTTGTGTAGGTGCAGCCTGCTGGGTTCCCAAATATAAAATAGTTTTGCAATTTAAATGTCCTCCAGAAACCTCGGTGTTCACAGGAGAGGCTGTTGCCTTGTTAGAGGCAATCCTGTTTGCCCGATCCCATAACATAAAACAAACTGTTATTTTTACTGACTCCCTTAGCTGCTTGTATTCCATTAGGGAAAACCCTTTTAGAAGTAAGTCAAAATTTCCTATTATACTACAGATTAGGGAAGCTCTGTTCTCATGTCATCTAATGGGTTTGTCTATATTTCTAGCATGGATACCCAGTCACTCCGGCATCTCTGGTAATGAATCTGCGGACTCTTGTGCTAAGGCAGCTGTACAACTTGGTTCATTGGAACATTTTAAAAATTATTCACATGACCTCAGCACCTTAGCAAAAAACTATTTAGATAAATCTTGGCAATCATTTTGGAACCAATCAAAAACCATTAAAGGTAAATTCTATGCCTCAATTCAACCAGACATACCCAAGCGACCTTGGTTCTTTCTCCATAGGTATGCTGTCAGATGGGTTACCTCCACAATATCCCGTTTAAGACTTGCTCATGCCTGTACACCTGTCCACTTGAATAAAATTAGAGTGAGAGATCACTCTCTGTGCGAATGTGGTTTGGACGAAGGCTCAGTTTCCCATATCCTCTTCTCTTGCCCTAAACTTCTCCACCCCCTATATGATGTTCTCCCTCCTAAATTTCCACGTCCTTTAAATGTTGAGTGTTTGTTAATGTCTGTGTTTAGTCCCTATTGTAAATTTATATGTAAATATATTCAATGTAATAACATTAAACTGTAAATATTATATGTGTTAACAATATTAATTTTGTGTTTTTTCAGAAATGTGACTAACATCCACACTAACAAAAAAAAAAAAAAAATCCGCTATTTATAGTGTCAAAATTAAGCTGATTAATAATCAATTCTTGATTCCCAGCTTACACCGATCAACCTCTAAAAGTGTGTCTTCCTTACCCACGCGACATTGGCGAAGTAAATTGTACCCAGTTGGTACAGCAGCAAGCCATAAAATCAAAAATTGAATTGAATTGAATTAAATCAATAAATAAAATATTCTAATCTGTAATTTATTAAGACTAGGATAATTCAAAAAATTCTGAATTTATATTCCAGTTAAGGATAGTGATGTTAAAATTGCTTTTACCATTATTTTGTTATTTGTTATTTTGTTATATATTAGAACTGTGAAAGAAAAGAGTAAATAATTTACATGTTTACAAAAAAGACACAATAATCGTAAAAATAAAAACACTTTACAAACTTTAAAAATTAAAATTCGAACACATTTTCACTCAAGGTTTGTTCACAAAAGGTCTACATTTAAAGTTGTTTCCACGAATACTAAATTCCGTTAAAATTTACACTTTAAATTGTTTTTCACAATTTAATATGTACAAAACAAATTTTACAAAACTTGCACATGTTTGACAAATTGACATTAATGATTAATTATTTCTAATTAACATAATCTGTGAAAATTATTGACATGACAACATAGATTTTGGCAGTCTATGATCTTAAAATGGCGATGGCAAGAGAAAAAAAAAAAAAAAAAAAACATACATACAGCCGAACGTAGAACCTCCTCCTTTTTGGAAGTCGGTTAAAAAGGAATGACCCATAGATATATAACTACTTTGTTGTTCTAAGTCTATGGAATGACCTCTTCAAAATGACATTTATGCAACGACATGTTCCACTATGCTCTCGAACTGCAGTAATATAACTCCTGCAGCCATTCCACATGACGAATGCGGTCGTTTTGGTCGGGACGAAAATATCACTGATGAAGTAATTTTTTCGCCCACAAAGGCTTAGAGCGATCTATCTCAAGAGGTGGGTATTTTTTCGGTTTTGTCGGCGCAATTTTAAAACATTTGTTAATATTAAAATTTAACACAGTTTTGAAAATCTAAAATTCTTTAAAAGAACCAGTATAGAAAAAAATATATAAACTACTAATATATTATAGTCTTTACTTATTTTATTAGTGTTTTGCAAATACGTTTTTTATAAAGGATCCTTAAAATAAAAAAATGCTGTTTTTTATTATTATTTACTAACATCAACGCTCTATATGTCACTCCACTAGAGGTGAGTCGTACTCGCTAAAACGCGTACTGAGTGTTACGAGTACGAGTACGCCGAGAGACGCGCTCCAAAGACTAGCTCCACGAGTATTTAGAAGTACGAGCCATTAGGACCTATAGAATAGATACGTACTCCTAAATACTCAGTGGCCAGCGATTTTACGTCATATTATCTGATAATAAGCGTACATTAATTTCAAACGAGTTTTACGTAGTCATTTGGACTAGTGGTATGTACGCAAGGTACAAAAAAATTGAGTCGTAACAAAAATATTTCAGTCATTAATTTCAAAATTTCAATTTAATTTTATTATTTAGTTATTTCTTTTAATATTACCTCATGATACTGTCGGGTTACATTAACTTGTTAATTTAGCGGATAAATAATCATACTAAAACAAATAAACATTATGTTTTTAAAATAAGGATTAAAATCAGGGACTCCAAATATTGGAGTATTAAGTGTATACTGCGTTAAAAAATCGGTCTTATGTTTGATAAAGTAAAGACAATTTTTCATCGGCAATGGGACGTCACTCACACATTCTTAAAAGAACGCGTCCGGGAACGCGTCTCGCGATGTTTTGTCTGGTGGAGTATGAAGTGTTTATTGCGTTGAAAAACCGGTCTTATGTCTAGACAACAAAGTCTATTTTCTTTCGGCATTGATAGAAGTCTCTCACTCACACATTGATAATCGAACGCGTCTCTGAACACGTCCCGTATTGGTTGGACCGTTAGAGTATTTGCGAGTATTGGACTCGCACTCTGTTGACGTCTTGCGCTCCTCGGTACTCGGTACTTCTAAATACGCTTAATACGTGTATAAGTCCCTGCTCCGTACTCGTACGCCATACGTCTTCCAACAAACCTAGTGTTAAGACCTGCTCCAGTATATACGCCTCACCTCTACACTCCACTTGAGTTTATGATCACAACGTTAGCAACTAGCATGAAGTGGAACGGGAAAAGCTGCGGAAGTAATCGTGATCGATAGGATCGCTAAATGGAACGTAGCCCTAGTGAATTTTGACTTGGGCTCAAAAAGGTTAGAACTCAGAGCTACAAAGCCAGTGTAGAAATTAGAAATGTATCACTTGACGTTGAGTTGACGTCAGACAGAGACCATAGAGTATACAGAGACTTAGTCGTCACTTCACTCGTCACGTCATTGTCATCGTCATATTCACAGACGAATTCATTCATCTCTGTTTTCACTTTACGCGTTTCTCTACGATCTTTGTTATTATTTACTTTTCTATTATGTTTAGGATAAAAATAAAAACGTTTATTGTGCCAACACTAATGTAAATGGACAAGAATTATAGATTTCTATAGTTTCTAAACCGTAAGATTGTAAGAATAAAGTTTTCGATTTCGTGTGTAGGTTATGGAGACGCGTACCTGTGTTGTTGACGTTAATATTTCATGTTTATGATAATTTTATTATAAATTTATAATTCCCATGTATAATTTTTGTGTAATTTACTAATATAATATTTTACTACAGATTTGTGTTGTATTTTTTACCAACATTCCCCAGCTCAAAGTTTATGGTCAAAATAATACGAGATTACTTTTAAGATGATATAGCGAACAATAAATTAAGTAGAATATACAATTTAAATGTAAACATATTTACAAGTAAACTGTGAACTTTCATAAATAATTTACTTACATTAAAACAAATCTGACATTTTACAAAAACAATATTTATTGATCAAAAAAAAAAAATAATCTAATGATTGACTACGTACTTAGCATATAAATATAATCGCATGTGCCTTGTAAATACAAATAAACCAATTTACATCTATAAGAATGTTTTATATTACTTTTAGTTCCTGAGTTTCAGAATTTTGTTAACATATTCTATTTATTTCAGAAGCAAACTTTATTCCGACTAGAAAAGGGAGCACTTTACTGGTGCATGAGGGTTATGCATTCAGATTGAAGAACAAGTTGGCTTACGGCAAGAAGCAATGGTACTGCACTTCACGTACCAAGACAGGGTGTCACGCTGACGTCACAACTGTGTATCACCAGCTACGCACTCTCGTCAACAGGGTGAGAAACAAGCACAATCATCCTCCACCAGGATTTTACAGACGTAATGACGGATCTTTTAGAATTGTATAATAGTATGTAACTATTTACAATCATCAGTCTAGTTAGTATCCAATGACTGCAAAGGTGTAATTCATACTTGGAGAGAAGAGAGGATGTGGAGGACTTTACCCACAGCATCATTCAAATACAAGGGTAAAATGGACAGGTAATTTTATTAATGTAAGATCTTGGAGAAAAGTGAGAGTTAAGGATCAAACATGTTTGACAAACTTTGCTTTGCTTGTCACATGACTTGGCAAAGCAATGTTTTATATCATACCTGAGAATTTTTTTAATTCTCTAGGTGTGTGAAGTCTGCCAATCCACATTGGGCTAGCGTGGTGGACTAAGGCCTAACCCTTCACATCCTCAAGACTCGTGCTCAACAGTAAGCCAAATATGGGTTGATAATGATGAATGTTTTATAAGCTCTTAAAGCAAATCAAATTGTTTGACAAACTTGTTTGATGATTTATGGGTCCTTATGAATATTGTGGGATTTACATTGTAAAGACTGATTTTAGTTTTTTGACTTAAATATTATATTAAGATGATTTTAAACTAGCAAAATATTTTATAAGTTTTTTTTTTATCGACTGAACTGGAAATTGTGCTTTTACCCTCACACAATGAGGGTATGAACTCTATTAACTATAATGACTGAATTTTAAGACTGATTTATTTTCTACCTCATAGTAATTTGTATACCTCAAAGACTTTAATGCTTTTTTACTTTAGTAAGTTAGTTTGTAAGCAAAACAAAATGAATAAAATAAATAATTGTATGTAATTATTTCAAAATTATGCTTATTCTTTTATTATATGGTGGAGAACAGGAATATTAATTTATTATGAAACACAGCTAAAACTCACGTGATACAATGTTGCCGCTTTGCAAGAAACAACTCATGACTAAGGGCCCTACATGGGTTTGATACTAGTCTGACATACTCCGATTTTGTATCACTTGAGTTATAGCTGTGGCAAATATTCCTTTTACACACAAAAAATATAATAAATTAAAATCCTTTGTAAAGGCTCAAACCCTAATAAATTATAAAATTGATTGGCCCCTATATTAACTAGTGTACTAATGAAAATTGTAATTACAAAGACTGCTAAATTATAAGCCTTCCTTTCCCCTATTTACCTATTTCTTGTTCCCGTAGATTTTAATAAAACTGCTCAATTTAGTATATAATTTATTTTTTAAGAAATATTATTTTGTATTATAATCCCAACAAATTATGTTGATGTGTAACTACAAAGATAAAATAAAAATAAAATTGCAACACTTCTATTTGTTTATTTATGTACATTATTTCTTGCCTTTGGTTACTCTTAATATAGATTTTGTGACTAGTCTTCTCTGTCAACTGCCAGCTGGCTGAGGTATTTGCTAACTTTATTCTGTTATATTTCTCATAAAAGATGAGCTCAGAAATACATTTTTCATTGCATATGATGTGATGTGTAGCAAATAAGAGTTAGCGAATAACTCAACTAGACTAAAACTGGAGTTTACACTTATAGTCTAAGGTCCATATTAGAAACAATCTTCACCCATCTGTTTATTGGATGAAAAGTGTTTTATATCAAATTCAGTATGTTAAAAATTGTATTGCAAGTTGGCCTAAAAAATTTCTGGTCTAACTATCATTAACCATTAACTACCATTAATTATAGCTTGGCCAGGAGTTTTTAAGAGAAGATTACTATTATATTAATATTAATATAAAAGTAATCTTTTTAATATCCTAATTTTGATATAAAACACTTCATCGGTTAAACAGATGGGTGAAGGTCGTTTCTAATACGGATCTTCTATTAAGTACACCTATGGAGTCGCATCCACAATCCACAAATGCACTGTCAATCTTGAGAACTACGTAAAATGACGATGTCATTTCCAGGGGCGTAGCTCATCAGCCGTATCAATAATACGGGACCGTAAGTATGAAAACAAAAAATTTTCTTCAAATATCTCTCTTAATCTGGTGTAATAATTATTTTGATACAGCGCCCCTTCAAGGCAAGCTACGCCACTGGTCATTTCGCCGAAACAACAATGACATGTGGCTATTGGTATTGGTTCATATTTTCAATCGTGCACCGAGATAATTACATGTCAAGACGAGGGTAGTTAAAAAGAGCTCTATTCACATATTAATAGAGTTCTTTCTCGTGCTTATCGTAAACTTAGTAGTTTACAAAGGTTTTCTTAGACGACTAATCATAGGAACGTAGCAACCTTCCCTCGATACAAAGTAAGTGGGAGACTCGTGGTTATGCTCGTCCATATAATAACGTACGACGTGATCCTCGGTGCCTGTGATTACGTAAGCCTTGCACAGTTTCGATCTGTGCGATGTGCACAGCCACCTGTGCCCTTGTTTGGTTGTGAAGCCAGATGATTGGGAGTACGTGTAGTTGCGATACAGGAGCAGCGGGCGCCCGCGTCTAGACGTCAGTATGCGAGCTGTAGGAATTAATTTTATTTATTGGATATGCCGCCACAGCCGTGCCATGACAATACACTGTATCTTCAGATACACTGTTTTGTGGCATTTAATAATTGCTTTAAGACTCAAATATATTCTCAGAAATGCATTAATAGGATACAGTTTCTAGCAAAAACAAAGAAGAACTGCGATTTCTCAGCAATTGGTGATTTTTTAGATCAGTGTTTTGTCATGACATGGCAGATCAATGAAAGCCTAAACATTAAATAAAAATATGAAACAATCTGGTCAAATGTCTTGTACCTACAACTCATCATCATCATCATCAACCCATATTCGGCTCACTGCTGAGCTCGAGTCTCCTCTCAGAATGAGAGGGGTTAGGCCATTAGTCCACCACGCTGGCCCAATGCGGATTGGCAGACTTCATACACGCAGAGAATTAAGAGAATTCTCCGGTGTGCAGGTTTCCTCACAATGTTTTTCCTGCACCGTTTGAGGCACGTGATATTTAATTTCTTAAAATGCACACAACTGAAAAGTTGGTGGTGCATGCCGCGGACCGGATTCGAACTTACGCCCTCCGGAATCAGAGGCAGAGGTCATATCCACTGGGCTATCACGGCTCTAAACCTACAACTACAACCATCATAATACTGGCACTGAATTCAAAGTTATTAACATAAGCCTGTTTCTTAAATGGCCATGAAAATGATCTGATAAAATTTAATAAAACTAATGTCTATGGGAAGTACCTATTTCCGCCAAGGTAAAGTATGATTTTTGGTGTATTTACAGACTACAGTCACATGATGGTTAGCACTTGTACTTTCGATGCCTAGCAAATTACGTTGCTCTGTTTATAGGGGAGGGTTTTTGCTGGGTAAGTAGACCAACTTAAAGAAAATTGTAAAACTTTGTTTATTAAATTAAATTTAGTATAAAAAAATTGCCGTTGAACAATAAAATACAGGATATAGACCGATGAAAACAAAAAATAAATAATAAAATTATTCAGAAATTATACTTTATTTTTAGATAATTTCTAAACCACGAACTTTTCATACAAGATGAATTTATTTAACCAAGATTAGTAATAATAAAGTGTTATTTATTTGGTATGAATTTACTTACTTAGTAAGAACAATGCATGTCTTAAATCACTACACTTATGAATAAGTATATCTAAATATGTACTCCGCTATGGCTATAAATATAATATGTACCTAATAGGATTTTCCCTAATAGCTATTCTTAAAAATAAAACATAAATCCTGGCATAAAATAGGTATTTAACTCCATAATTAAACATGATATAAAACAGAAGAAACAATATTTTTATTTTTAAAATGTCATTAAAAGAAGACTCAACAAAAAATCCGGTCCGCACTCGAATTCGAGACATGAATGGTTAGATTGTTGTATCCATTCTTAACTCAATAGGAATCATCATAATAAGCCCACTTTTAAAGATTCACTGCAGTGCCAAGCCTCTTATAGTAGAAGGAATTTTATTCAAACCCTAGGTTAAACACTAGACTTATACGTGTTATCGCCGTGTTGCAACGACTTGCGGCTCGTGGCGTTCGAGCCGTCCACATCTCTTGTTGTGTAATTCTTTATGGGTTACTTGGGATAGGCGGGGAGACTAACTTGAGTGGAAAAGGGAGTGTTTGTTAACAGTCAAAGGATCCTTTAACCCTACACACAACAAGTGCGTGACTTCACTCAAGGTCATTCTCTGCTATTTTAGTTTCTTATTTTGGTTACAGTTTGATTTGTTGTCCTGACAAATGTTGTGAGTCATAACCTTTGTTCGTCATTTGTTTTCTTATTTTTGTAATCACATCTGAGTCTGCTAAAATAAGCTTGTCTTAAGTGTCCGCTAATTAATTTATAAACATTTCCCAAAAATACAAGCTTTACATTTAAAATAATCTGATTTATGTAATTATTTTTGGTATCCAGGCTTCTCAGTTTCATTAACTATCTCCAACTTGGCTGATATTTGGTCATCGGTAAATGCCCATGGCTACCGGTAACAGCCAGTATGGTGTTGTCATCAGTTGTTGACAGGTAGGCCTTGCAGTTCTTCACCTTCGAGCAGTACCAACGCCATCCGTACTTGAGTGGGTACGGATATTTGGAGTAAGTGTAGTTTTTGTATAACAGCAATGGTCGTCCCCTTTTTGATATCAACTCGATCGCTGTTGGGAAAAAATTGGGATGAATAATACACTTTTGTTTGACACTTGATGATACGTTGGAGATCAATAATCACTAACTTTGACTTATGTTAGTTGACTGTTGACATACGAAATTGAGATTATAATGATGTAACAAATGTCATCTGGTGCCTACTGACAACCCTTCATAGATATCATACAGTAGGTAGATGACATTCTCAATTCATTAGATGTTTATTTTAATAAGTTGTTATTAAAGACTAAATTAGTGAATAGGCCAGCTGGCCTGTATATATTATATTAAGCTCTTTTTTAATATTACTTATTTATTAGAACCTGGTTTAATTTCGATGGAGAAGTTAGTGTGAAGACCATAGGCAAACGACTTATGTTTTTTTTAATATATAGATTTTTTTCAATTAATTGATGATTAATTACGAAGGCCCCCAAAGAATCCAAGTCTTCTATCACTTATTAAGCTACTCACCGTACTTATTGAGGGAGACATGTGCTATAGCTGCCTTTAGAATAAAAACGGTTAGATTATAGCCAGTTTAAAATGCCGAAGTTTTTTTTACATAATTATAAAATAATGCTGAAATGTTGCAGACTCAAAAAATCTCCAAAATATGTTTCAATACCACTTGAAGAATTCACAACAAACTTCATTGTTAGCGTATTTTAAAACAGCTACCTTTTACGTTTTCGGTTGGTGTATAGAAAGTATTTTGGGCACCAAAGAAAGTAACAACTGTAAAAAGAAAGCAAACTTTATTATCGACTTAAGTTTATGAGATACAATTATTATGCAACTTATATAAAAAACAATCATATGATTTTATGTTGTAAAAATGATTAGATTAGCAAAATTTATTAAATTGCTAAAAATCGATTGTTTTTTTTAAAGTTATATTATGTTTAGCTTACAAATAATATAACATAGAAGTTTAAGAAATATACAGCTAAAGAATTATGCTAATTATTATATACTAATCATAACTTTTTATAATGCTAGGATCGGCTAGGTTATAATTTTTTTTATGCATTAACATTATATCTTAGTAACACTTTTTGATATTATATTTATGTGGTTCATGATCAAGTAAGACGTAGAATTTAATAAATACAGTAAACATATTATTAAACTAGATACATAGGATGATGATCATAGTCTTAATTGCAAATTAGTAGTAACTTTTCACGCAACAGTAAAGTATAATAATATATATTTATAATTTTCAAAAACAATAAATTTTACTAAAAAAATATTCACCGCCTAAAACATATATACAATAATTGAATTGATCAATATTCACTTAAACAAATTTTGAAAATACAGAATATATAACACAAATGCCGATGTCGAAGCAATTTATATACATACATTTTTGATAAAAAGACATGATTTTTCGATTAATATACCAAAACGATAAATAAATAACAAAGTGTAATTTAATTCTAACTATAATTAATGATATTCGGAGAACATCTATTACTACAATACGAGTAAATGTTTTTATATTCAGAGTTTTTATAAATCGTGACTCTTTTATTTTATTAAACGAGTCGTTGTTCTCTACAAATAGTCAAAATCGACGTTTCGAAGATGCTTGTAAACTAAGATTTGTATTTTATTCTATCTTCAATCTAAATACGATCTCATCTGATGCTAAGTCATGATACATTCAGCCAATTTATTAAAGCTGAGCCAATTTAGAAAATATAAAACCCACTAAATTGGTCCGATAAACCTGAACTGAAAAGTAAAGCCAAGCACGACCAAATGCCTTGGAGAGGTCAAGTCATGTCTCTTTTGCGTGAAGAAAAATATGTAAGTATCTAAAACTATATAGCAAATCTACTACACTAAAATTAAAGTACAATTTAACGCAAAACCTAAAACATTGTTACCTTTGTCAGATAAAAATGTCACATTCTGTCATTATGTCTTACAATATAATACTTAACAACATAGGGTTTTCGAAACCGACTGATTTACTACATTATTTATTTAACAATTTGAACTTAGATTATTAAATGTCTTAATGAAGTTGGAATTTAAATTGATTTATACAAGACTACATTTAATCTTTAAACCAATATTTTGCGCGATAAATGTTGATTAAGTAAGATCATCATATAATATCTTATTATTAGCTATTATAATTTATATATTTAATGCCAATTTATACAGCGTTTTATATTTCCACGTAGCTAACAGTATATAGGAATAAAATTTAGCATTTTGTATTGACCTTGATTCTTGCACGATAAATCCATATTGTAATCCAGACTGGTCTGTTGCTTAGTAAGAGGTCAACTGCGTGCATGCAGTTGCTGGTGACAATAACTTTAAGACTCTGAAATTTGGTAATCCATAAAAAAGTTGGAGGTCCATCAGGGAATGACCATTTGATACACAAGCATTTAAAAAGGTTTTTAAATATGGCAACAGTCCTCTTTCGTCAGTCAGTTCAGTCCGGACACAAAAATAGTCTATCATGCTGGGATTTATCTATTGAAACCAAGATTTCTTAAATCCTTCCATCTTCTCTTAATCTCTGCTTATTTCCATCGCTCGCTATTCCACTTCAAGAACTAAACGTTCTCTGATAGCCCCTAATAGGTTGTTAGGGTTGAGGTAGTACTTCGGAGGATCATGGGAATGCGACTCAAAAGTCGACGTTATAACGTTATTCATGTCAGTGAACACTACCGAATGGCAGTTCTTTTTTGTGGAACAGACCCATCGACACTTTTCACTGGTGGTGTACTGTTTGCGGTACGTGTACTTACGGTACAGGAGCATTTCCTTTCCTTTCCGAGATGTGATGACCACCGCTGTATCTGTGGAACAGAATACATATTTTTTATATTAAACAAGTTTGCTGTTAACTGCGATTACGATTAGTGCAGTCTTAAGATAGAAGCGGGCTTACTTGGAAGATGCACAAGTTTATTCTACCAGTGCAGACGGTTTCTACGCGACATCGTATCGGAACGCTAAATCGCTTGGCGGTACGTCTTCGCCGGAAGGGTGGTAACTAGCCACAGCCTAATGCCAAACACCAGACCAGACTTAGACCTACTTGAGAAATGATAAAATACTAAACTGACCCGGCCTGGGAATCGAACCCAGGACCTCTGTTGAGAACCACGGCGCTACCAACAGCACCAGAAAGATCGTCAGAATTTTGCGAGTCTGCTGTACACATTGCTAGATCCTCATAATTATTTACACTTAAGTGGGGTCGGCAAATCTGATAATTATATTCCGTACGATTCCGGAGTATAAATATTATCAGAACTTCCCTGTACAAATTCTCAGCCCGTAGTTGTGAAATTGGTTTAACACCTTCGTGCCTAGGAGAGCATATTAAGCCCGGCCCCATTCATCATCATTAATATCTGATAGCGACCGTTAGACTCAAAAACTCACTAAGCCCGCCAAACTGCATCGGAGCAGCGTGGCGGGTCTGAGCTCTGCCTTGTCGATCCAATGGTTAGTAATGGCGTCGGATCACGAGGTCCTTGATTCAAGTCCAGGGTTGAGCTGTGAAATACTGAACTTTTCTTTATTTTGGGAAATTTTCAGTAAATTCTTAGCCCGGATTGGGGAAGTTGGTGTTGTAACCATGCCTAGAAGTGCAGGTTAAGCTGTCGGTCTCGGTCATAATTATAAACATCTGATAGTGATGATCAAATAGTAACATTATCATCCTCAAGCCAACCGCTTTAGAGGAGCGTGGTAGATCCTTATCCCCTCTTTTATTAGGAGGGAGACTTGGCCCTGAAGTGTGCCATTAAAATAGACTGGTAATCAATTATGATAGTAAAGATATATAAAGGAAGGCTTACTATTAGATCCTTCTTCTTCAATGACATTATCAGCTGGTCGTTTAGGCGTTGGGTGATTGTGGTTCTTGGACGTCATCAAAATTTCGTTATTGTCATTCAGATACACGAAAGCTGTGCATGTGTTTTTCGTCGAGCATATCCAACGGACGCCATTTTTAGTCTTGTAGCCTCTTCTGAATCTGTAACCGTTGTATTGCAGTATACTTTTGCCTTTCCTTGATTCAATGAATATTGCCTCGGTTGGATCTTCTTCCGCTACTTCATAATATTCATACTCTGTATCTGTAATAAATCATACCATTATAAATATTAAATCCCTAAGCTCACTAAGCGATAACCTTTGACACTGTTAGTATTATTGACAATGTGTAGGGTAAGATTGCCTAAAGACGTATCACAATGTAAGTCGAAAACCGGCAATGTGAAAGTATTACTTCTTTAGGCCTTACCTTAAATTATTGACAACATTATTATACTATGCGCCAATCTAAGAAAGACAGAAATAAATTTAAGAACAATTTTAAAACATAGTAATGATAGTCAGTAGTACCGCAAGGAATTAGAAATAAAAGTTATTAAAAGTAATAAAATAAATTTTAATAAAACAATTGATGTACTTATTTATTTAAGTAACTTAATTACGGAAATATACACCTTCTTTGCGTTATATTACACGATATTAACATAAATAACAGTTTATACACATTAAGTTTAATATTTTTGCCATTGACCCGTGGTTGATTCAAGATCCATATCCAAATTTATTACTTACATAGATATACGTAATCTTTAATCCCTGTAATAGGGCGTCCATTAGTTACTTGACGAGTTCTGCAAGGGTAAGCTTCGAGCTGAATCCCCCAAATTAGAAATTACTCACGTAATAATTAATGAATGCTCCTAGATGTCTTTGTTATCACTTTCTAGTACATTGCGTCGTTTGGACTAACTCTAAGAGTGTGCCATTGTATAGTAAATTAGTACACAGAAATGTCTCACACTGCGTTGTCGTCCGGCCATGAGACTTTAGAACCAAATCCGCCGGCGACACTGGACCCTTGGAGTGAACTATGTTATGTTTTTAAAAGATTTTAAAAGAGAAGAAGTCGAAACTATTGAGTATTAACCTAATCTAAGTATCTTGGGTTTGTACTCTTAACTTTAACGTACTCCCCATTGCGGGTCACGTATAATGCAGGTGGGTCATGACTGTGGGCGCCTGAGAAAAAAGTTATATTATGTGATTTGTCGAAACGGATTCTCGCTTTGCATTTGCGGGTAGACGTCCTTGCGGAGCACATCCAATTGTTATAGGCACCGTTCTGGTAAAACGTGTAGCCGTCTATCATCAAAAGCTTTTTGCCTTTTACTGTTATGAATTTATAATCTTCTCCTGTAACAAAAAGTACTTTAACATATAGGTCCCTTTACTAAGAAAATCCAAGTAGGTAGGACAGCAGTAATACAAATCCGTCTGATCTTGTCAGCGTATGATATAGACTACCTGACTCACCCGAGAGACGATGTTCAAGTTATAGATTGTGTGGGTAGTTTTACATACAGTTTTGATACCATACCTAAAGCGAATCCTTTTTATTATTCACCAGAAAAAACCTTCATAAATAGTGGCCGTGATAAAGGTTAAATAATATGTTACGCTATTATTAGCGTATTCAAAATAAGCATGGAAGTCATTTACATAAATCATAAAGAGCATGGATCTCAAAATAGTTCCCTGTAACACGCCAAACTAACCTTTTTCAACTCAATAATGATGTACGTACCGATTCTAGTGCTGTATTTGTCGGCTATTTTCGAAACCATTTGAGTGCAACACCTGAGGGCATATTAAATTGAGACTGGAGTTTTACCAGAAGTATTGGAACCGAGGCGAAAGCCTTAGACTAATCGAGATACACAACAATTCTGGATATGTAATAGTTCAAGTACGCAGATATTGTGCAACAAAAAAATATCGATGACTAGAAATAAAAGTCAGAATTAATAGTAAAGTTTATGAAAATACCGAAAAAAATCATTTATAGTAGTCACCTAAATTGTACAATCTAGCCAACGTAAATCTTAACGTTCAATTAGCTAAAACAGTACGGCGTACTTTACTAAAAATATATTTTTAAAAATAAAAAGGGACTTCACCCGCCTTGACTTAAACCTATTTCTAACAAAAAAAATAATAATTATGTAACATACGTACTCACAGACATTCTTAAAAATAGAACCAAAGAAATGCACTTAACATATAACATTACGTAATTGAAATGACCCTTAAAATTAATACAATATTTTCACATTTCCATCATTTATAAAAAGTATAAAAGAACATTCGCCTACATACTAGTCGCAAACATTAATGCAATTTTAATATGAACATTGTACACACTACTATAACGCAATTGAATTCAAAGGAACTTTACATATTTAATGTATTATGTTAAGAAAATCTACTTACACTATGTAAACGTGACAACGAAAAATCTTAACATTTAACATCACAATATTATGCGTCTCATTATTATCTATCAACATATTCTTATCCTGTCTTTACTATTAGATCACACATATCGCGCATAATTAAGTAATCATCTTAAATGTATTTAGTAGAGCACGTAGGGCCTTGGTCTCGGTTATTTAATTTTTTTATTTATTGACAAGTCAAAGCGATAAACTCATCTCACTTAAAGTGAAGTGATGATGCAATCTAATATTTAGCGTGTTACAATCTAGTAGTGCGCTAACTTGAGACAGTACTATTCTCGATTCTCGCATTTTTACGTCGCATCATACTGGAACGCCCAATTAGTGGTACGTCTTTACTGGTATTGTGGTGATTACCTGAGGGTGAAATCTACCTCTAGACTAGAGTTGCTTTAGGAAATAAAAATATTAAATTGATCCAAACTGGGAAATTTGTCCTTTAATTATCCTACGCAATCTCCATTTAGAAAAAAAAGTGCCCAACTCTATCAAGCAATGGCTTTTTTATGATATTTTTGATATTTTACACATCCAGGACATTTCATCAGGATAGGCACGGCTGTAATACCTCTACTCTCTATGTTTATCGTCTACTTAATTCACAAACCCAAACTTTTGTAACTTTAAAGTACAGACTTTCATAGTTCTCCCTTGCATTTCCCGCCCTTAGAGTAAAAATTTAGTTATACTACAAAATCCTATAAGAGATTTAATCTAATAAATTCCTGCTTTTGTTATTTCCCTAAAACAAACACCGTGCTTTGCAACATCCTGAACGACGCTAGTTAATACTTGACGTGCGATAGATAGATTACAAACTAAATGAACCTCCCCTGCAACATCCTGAACAATATAGAAATGTGGTTGTATTTGTCCACGATCGACACGATCTCATACTTGACGTGCGATAGATAGATTATAAACTAAATGATCCTGCCCTGCAACATCCTGCACATGGTTGTGTTTGTTCATGATCGACACGATCTCACACTTGACGTGCGATAGATATATTAAAAACTAAATGATCCTGCCCTGCAACATCTTGCACAATATAGGCTCGTGGTTGTGTTTGTTCACGATTAACACTAACTCGTACTTCTCGTTTACGTGCGCGTAAACGTCGCATTTATTACTCGTCGGCTCGTTGCAACACCATCGGCTGGTGGCGCCGTTGCCGCAGTCTTCCCGTCTGAATGTATGCCCATTTATTATAAGGAAAGCGTTCCCCGTCGACAACGTCACCACAGTCACTGCAAAAAGAAAAGCAATGTTTTAGAATTTAAACTTTCCGGCAGTTTTTCATCGATAATTAGAAAAACGTCAAAAATTCACGTGCGGCGTAAATTCTGTCTATAGGTGAACGTCACGTTGTTTGAAAAAGCATAACTAACTTCATATGGGTTACAAAATAGTCAGGTATATTCCAGCAGTAAGTTTTAGCTCTCACCATACCGTTACATCCAAATCCTTTATTTCCAACGACATTAAGATACGTGTTATAGAAAGCTTAATAATAATAATACAATAGATATGCTCTATACGCCTTGTCGTCATAGTAATATTTATTTTCTAAATCCGTGGAAATATTCGTATTATGATTATTATGTATTTTAATAAAAAGCAGTATTGAACTATCAAACATCGTTTTATTAAACAACATTTTCATCAATTTAGAAAAACAATCTTAAATTCAAATCAATATTTTCTGAAATTCCAAATACATGGAATTCCAGTGGAATATATAAAATTATTCTTTGCATCAAACTTTCATGAGGTCTAGTTGGAGAGCGCTTGCCTAAGAGGATAACTAATTGATGCCCTCCACTTATGATTTGTGCACCTATAAGGTGAGCAAATCATAAGTGTCAGAAAACAGAAGTCGGAAGGATATTCCACAGGTTGTTGTTATTAGAAACGTCAATGCGAAACGTTTTGTACGAGTTGAATAGTACAATAGAAAATAATCAACCACTTATAATATAGAACAAAATTGACAATGTTAGATTTCATCAGATCTATATTCATATTTCATTCTCAATACTGCTAAACAAACATATTTGTATAATGAAATATATAAACACGCTCACAAATCGCTAATATGTTTAACTTACTCTAAATAAAGCAAAACGTACGATGCGGATCTGTGGACTCCTGCCTGCCGTTGGAGGTGTACCTAATGACAATAAACAGTCTAATGACAGGCATCCAGAGATCTGCTGAGGCTTCTGACGGATTTAAGTATTCTTTGTATAGAAAGTCATACAAGTGCGTACAATGATCCGCATCGTACGGATCGCATCTAACGGATTTTATCTACCGTAAAATTAAAAATCCATTTAATACGATGCGTGCGATACGTAGGTGCGATGCGAATCTGTGAACGCCTACCATAATCCCAACCCTGGGCTGAGAATTTGCCTTATTTTTTTAGAGGAAAGTCTTAGTAAATCTCCTTAGTCTGATCCAGGACTTGATATCCAGAAGCGACACAGGCTAACCAATGGCATAATAAATAAGGCAGATCTATTACTACTATCTAATTAATAAACGATAATAATATATAAATATATTTGAATAATACACACATCGACATCTGATTAATTTACAATATCATGCCTAAAATGAAATACCTAATTCTATAATATACCAGCTACTCCAGAAAACGTTGTTTTGCCATATAAAATTCTATCACACAGTAATAATAAAATAGCGATTAAAAAAAATTAAGGCGGATGTCTATACAATGTGTATATAATGGTGATATATCATAATATATTACTTGATTCTATAATACGCTCCATTGCCAGTCCTATAATACTTAGGTGCATCATGATTGTGGTTAAGATTAGAACGCATTATGTTCCGATCTTCGTTCAATCTTATTTTGGCGCTACATTTGTGTGTGATCTTCTCGGTGCAGTACCAGTATCTAATGTCCTTGTTGATCTGGCAAAACGTGTAGTTCTTCATGAGTATTAGATTCCGCTTGCCTCTTAATGATGGGATGAACTCGAAATTTAGGCCTGTAATCAAATCAGTGTATCAAAACTTTGGACATATACCTATTTCTATGTAGTAGCCTAGAAACGAAAAACGTCGACCGAACTAAACTAAATAGTACTACTGACTTTCTGAGTTCTGCCTTCTTTCTAACTTGAAACATGTTATAGACAAAATTGACTAAATTTAGGCATATTGGGTAGAATAAACAAACAAAAATGCTGAAATTTGTATGTAAAGTAGAATGTTATTTATGTATTGTAACTTTATATTTTAACTATCGGACATACACGAATTAGTGCGTGATCCAGTTGTAAATAAAAAAATCGATTCTATTAAATCAAATATTTACTACGCACATTTTCTAAATTATGAAATGTTTAATTGCCACTGCATACTAGAGAGCAGCAGGATCGAGAAGCAAAAATATAAGCATAACCACAAGTCCGTTATAAATGTTCGATCAATGGGCATCGAAATATTTATGTTTTGGATTAGTTGGCCATATTTACTAAATATGAACAATATTCCCATTCCCCTCTAATTAGTCTGAAAATACCGTGTTCGGAGTAGGTACGACAATAGACCAGAGGGTGAACTACAAGCCCAAGGTTTGTTTCGATTGAATTAAAATTAAAATATTCAATTTAATTGAAATATATTCAAAATCCTCTGCTGTCCAAATGTACCAAGTGTAATCCAAGTAGTGATTTAACATTAAACTCATACTTTAACATCTGACAAAACTTCCATCTTTCATTTTGAAGTACTTCGGAGCGCAATGGTTGTGGTCATTAAAGTTTCCAACGACCGTTTGATTTTCATCCACGTGGACGTGTTTCCTACAGCGAGATCTCCCTCTGGCTGTGCATTTCCATGAAACAACACCGCCTTTGCCCAAAAAGTTGGGCAAACTGAAGGTATAACCCTGCCACATCAGTAAAGTCTTCCCGGAAGCCACAGTTATCAAAGTCGCTGAAAAAACACACTTTTAACACAACAGAAATACGCATATAGAAAACATTACATAAAGAAGATAAATAAACCCCGAAGTCGCCCAAGAAAACGATGACTGTAATGCCGATTTTAAATTAACCAATTTAAGAATTTGGGTCTTGCCTTAGATAAGTTAAGTTGACCTAATTATGCCAGAAATCAGACCCAATGGCATACTTAATACGACCAAAAGGCATAATTGACTCACCCAAGTTTCTGACAAGTGTCATCACAAGTTTTGTCTTTGTAATTTGACATAAAGTAAGAAAGTGACAAAACTTACTGTTAGAGTATCTGACACTTATCAGAAGGTGATGACGATGTCGGAGTAGATAAATAAACTAGAAATGAGTTATTGTGCATAATTTATTATTTTTTAATTTGATATATTTTTTTATTTGTAGTATTTTTCAGAAAAATTAATTACGTCCTTTTCTTTTTATATACTATACAAAATATTTTATTATAAGTAATCCATTTGTCATTTACTTATCGGCTACGTTGCCTATAACACACAAGGATAAGTTGAATATATTATTGCCTATGCCTATTTTAAGAGATATTCGTAACATTGAAAATTTCTACCTACAATCTTCCTCTAATAAAGGTAGATTTTCGTATAATCTCTAAATTCGTCTTCTACGAATAAAAAAGCTATAAATTTCATTTAAATTATCCTGTATTTTGTCTCTTTTTTGTTCTAATAGTTTTCTGAGAAAATAGAAGCTTATAAAGTATATTATATGTATCTAAATACTATATTTAAAACCTTAAAAATATATAGTATACCTATTTACTTAAATAAAATATTCAATAAAAATCTTCTGATCCTTTTGAAAAATTTTGTACACGAGATTACAGTAAGTACTATAGAGTAGATACTTAGATATTTAGGTAGATTTTTAATAAATAAATACTAAATATAAACTTTCGTATTTCGGTGTCATTTCGTAAAGTTTTGAGAGAGCAACAACTCATGCTCATCAAAAATATACGAGATGGCGTAAAAGAAAAATAATAAAATGTCATAAATTAATAATGAACTAAATTAGTATGTCTAACTGAATGTGTTACGAAATTGGATATGCATATTCTCAATAGCTTTTAATGCACATACATATTTTTGTCTCTAACAAGAAATAAATAGTAGATATAAATTTTCACGTCTAGTAGATTTTTTGCAGTATCAATATTCTACACATCTATGTACATTAAATGCATGCATATTAGAATACTTCTCAAACCTTATAAAATATTTCCATCATATACCTCGAAGATGTACGATTTTGAAAAATTGTTCATTTTTTTCTTTTTAAATAAAGACATTTAAAACTATCAATATACAACATTTAATCCAAATATTCCGACTGGTTTCCGAGATCTCATAATATACATACATACGCGTATACATGTACGAGTATATATGTTTAATATACGTATAGTATACTTATATTACATTGAAGGTATATACAAGCTGTTAGTTTAAATATAAACAATTTCAATGCAGTTAGCTCATTGCTTAGCAATGGCATAGAGTCCATCAGGACTTATTTCCATGACAGGTGGATCGTGCGCGTGTTCATGCGATATACAGACGAGCTCATAGTCATCGTTGACGTGCAAGCAAACTGTGCACTTCCACCGTATCCTCCCGGAGCAGTACCAGCGCTCGCCGTTGGACATTGGAGACGGATTCGTGAAAGCGTACCCATTTAGTATCAGGATTGTTGCTCCGTCAACCGCAGTTACCACTTTCACTGTAAGAAAATATTGGCGTTTGTTTGAAATATCAGCTTTTTGGAAAAGCAAATCGAATAAACGTTTCATCATTCAAATGGTTAATGTGCGATTGGTCCAATTCAATAATTTAAATACTCTCGTTCGTTGAATTGAACAATCTCAGAATTACCTATATTGACCAGCAGGCTTATTCACTTTGACGTTTTGACGAATTGAGATTCTTTGTAAGAAATGTCATCCGGTGCCTACTGACAACTCTTCGTGGATATCATACAGTAGGTAGATGACATTTCTCAGTTGATTTGATATGTATTTTAATAAATACCAATTTAGTGACCAGCAGAATTCGACAAATTTCAATTAAATTACTCAAAGTGGTCTACTTAAAAAAACATTCATACCTACATTACAAATGTTTATACATTTTGCAGAAGAAACATCCGTTACCGTAAGTAGTATTCTTTTTTGATAACCTTAATTCTACTTAAGTTATCTAAACAGCAAACACTAAAACTCAATTGCAAAATCAAATCAAACATCCAAGAGTCCATTAAGAATTGACGTTGCAATAATTAAAGAAAGAAGAAGAAAAAACAGCGTGTAAAATAAAACTCAGCATTCCAAGCATGAAAGCATATTTAATAAAACCTACAAGATTTAATATAGGACTATATTTTAAGTATAAATGTAAATGATATAAAATAAAGCGAAATTAAAATACTTTCTACGAGGTAGATGTACATTAATTTTGTATTTTAAATATTACTTAATTCAACTTAAGGCTAATTCAAACCAATAAAAATTAAAACATTATTTGTCTGAATAGAACGTATTATTATAAGTAAACTTACTTTGGGGTATGTTGATATCAACATTGTGATTTAAAAACAATTGAACTTTTGTTTAAAGTAATCTAAAAGTTTCGATTTCATATGTGAGCAATGAATTCTGAAATATTATTATTTATAACTAAATAGCACTTATTTATTATATTTCTACGGTCAGAATAATTATAAAATATAAAAATAAAATCTGTTGATGATGAATTATCATGTGTCCTAATTTAATTACTTACATCTGAGTAGCATCACCTATAATTATATGTATAGAGGTAAAGTAAAAAGTGTTGTAATCTGTCTACTGAACCGATTTTAAATATTATTTTACCATTATAAAGGTAAACACGTAATTCATGTCATAGGCAGAGCATAGCGCGGGTGAAATCGCAAGGTATTTATTATAGTTTATTGCCGTCAAATACTGTTATAGCTTTGACTGTACCTAAGATTATAGACTCCGCGCCACGAAAGAAGTCCCGTGGCTAAAACCTGAACTAAAATTGACAGCGCCTTACAGAAATGACAATAAGACCGCCATTACCAAATGACAATGAGAGCCATTAAGACATTAGCGCCACATGAAGTAACTATTGCTTTTTGCTATATATTTTAACTTAAATACTAAGGTTAACTAAAAACTAAAAAAAAGTGTAAAATTAAAAACATTTGTGTGTATAAAACGTATTACTCAATCAAAACTTACATTATATATGTTGATATCAACATTTGAATATAACAAATAAACTTATGTAAAAGCGAATTATTATTTTTTTATTTAAATTACTGTAAGTATTCTTAGTAGATATGTATTATAATAAAATAATAATCAACTACAGTTAACCTTCTATCTGGCAAACTCACTACAGTCCAACTCCATAGTTGCCTACCATACCTAGAGATTAGAGAATAAATCAAATTACAAGTAATATTCCAAATTGTTTGTTCATTAGATTCCTAAAACAAGTTATTATTGAACACGACGAGGTAATTTCCAGTTTTCCGTAACTAAACTATCGATTGTTGCAATCATTGATTGTGCTATGATTTTAAAATTAATATAACTATTAAACCATGAAATAAACATGTTTAGGTTTAGGTTCAACGTCAGGTTTTATATGTTCGTGTGCTCCTTTCATCGCGACAACTTTCAGGTTTTGATCGGTCGTTAAGGTTGCGTTGCACTGATCCGTTTTACTTGCTGTGCACTTCCAAACTGTGCCCTTTTTAGATTTAGTCTGCCTTTTGAACTTGTAACCCTTGTATAGTAGAACGAAGACCTTCCCTTTCTTGTCACCTTTTATTAAAACTGGGTCTGGAAACAATGAATCCATATTAAAAAAATAGGTTGAGGTTTATTGACAATACGAGTAAGTTCTCCCTGGAGACATATATAGTGAGTCTAAATAATAATTGAATAGTCGTTCCTCAACATATAGGACATAGGGTCATAACTATGATGCCATAGAACTTGAAGTTCAAGTAACTTGAGATCATAACTGAGATGTTTATTTATATGCTGAGGAACTACTACACTGCACTAATGTACCTACGAGCTCTTCGGTTGAGTAACGTCTATCAATACGGGCCCAAGATGCCTTTTATGAGAGAGAGAGAGAGAGGTCAGTAGCGTAAGCCAGTTTCAATAACTGGACAGTGTTAGTTTCGAATTCGACTCTATCTCTTTCTATATAATGGTGTTAGACAGAGAAAGATACAGATGAATTCGAGTTACTAAGGAAGTTAAAAGAGTTAGTAGGGTTGATCTGGAAAGTTAAATTTTCCTTACTTGAATAATAATAATAACGTATATATTATTGGTTAATAGATCACGCGTAGATATCACATTCCTAAAAATAATTTTGGCGTCATCCACGCGAGTTAAAAATTCAAATGTTGTTAGCTCTTGCTCATCAACTGATTTATTGGAGGCCAATTTCAATAAACTGAGTTTTGGGAAAATCTCACATACGAGTATTCTCCGTATTCATCGTCATATAATTCCGGCGGTGGATTGCTGTGGATCACTTGTGTTTCGGTAACAGACCCGTCGTTATCCAGTATCAATTGAGCTGTGCAAGATTACGACCGTCGAGATGAGCAGTAACAGTTACCCGCATTTCTGCTTTCGTTGTTCTTTGCGAATCTAAATGATTTACAGAGCAACAGAATTTTTCCTCTCCTAGATGTTATGAATTTGACTTCCGAAAATTGACATTGAACAACATTGCGAATTTTTGGTATTTTTTTTCAAGTTACAATTATCTAAATCGTTAAATGGACCCCTAACCCGTATTATGTAAGCGATATTTATATATAGTACAGTAGGTTCTTTAAAAATAGGCTTTTTTAAAAAGAGGAAATACACATATTATATTGTAGTATTATCCAGTGTTCAAAATATATATTTTTAAAATTATATTTAAACGTTTTATACATATAAAAACACAATTCACATGGTGAATGATTTATTATTTGTGATTAACAAAAAAGAATCATTGAAGTCTAATAACAAAATAAATTATTTAGTATTTACCCAACACCTTCTATATGTGGTGGTTAATGTTTTTATAATTAATAAAAATAAATAACTATTTATTCATTAGTAAATCTGTGACTTTAGGAGACACTATTCAATCTTCAAAACACTTTCTTTATGATTAAAGCATATTGACACGATTTATGAAGTTTGTGTAATTTGTTCACCACAAAGTTTAAGATATCCTAATAAATTCTTGAATTCTTGTGAATGTAATATTAACATCTATTTGGGACATGGTGAGAGATTCTTGTGAATGAGATTTTATTGGCTTATATTCTTCAATGAAACTGTCCTCAATGAAGCTGTATCAATTAGAAAAAACTTGTTTCCGTATATTATGGTGTCCTGTTGGGTCTGCTTCAGGTGCGTTGAGAAAAAGATTTTTGTTTTTATTAGCGTAATTCGCTCTTAGAACGGTCCTAATGACTTCATCATTGGTATATCCAATCGTCGCCAAAAAAGTTTTTTTACATATTATTTCGTCGTTCAGTTTCCAGATGAGTGTGCAACTTCTACGAGAGTTACTGGCTAATTTAACTTTTGACTCAATTTTCGTTACATTTCTAAAAATGAAATCCATGCGTCTTTGACGATCCATACTCCAGAAAGCTGACCATATCCTTTTTCTTTCATTTTCGCTAATTTTATCATAACATTTTCTTTTACAGTTACAACGTGGTAACATAGGATGCTTCTGTCGTTGCTTCTCTAGATTTTTTATAGGATTTCTTTCTCGTTTATTTTTTTTTGCAACGAACGTTGAATGTATGTCATCGTTATTATTTTGTAGATCACTTGTAGCAAAATTTTCATCTGCTGACGGTACTTCATACACGCACGCGGAAATTTTTCCTGCATTTTCTGTGGTCACTTCATTATAAGGCCACGGTGTAGGATGATTAGTAGATTCATATTGTCCGGCCACAAGATATATTGCGCTTGGTCCGGGGACTGTGAAATTTTATCAAAATTAATACCAGCTTCGTCGGTCATTTAAGAAATTAAAGTAAAAAGAAAATAAAAAAGACTTTTGTACATTAACTAAAAAAATATATTTTAATATATCACAATTCTTCAACGAGGAATAATAAGTCAATAATAAGATTTTTTATAATGTTTTGTATATTTTATGTATAAAAAAGGAGAAATAAATAAAGAAGAGAGAGAAATTAGTATTATCTATACTAACATTATAAGAAAAAAGATTTGAGTGTTTGCATAGAATAGGCTTCGTACTGAACGGATTTGAAAAATTCTGTCACTGTTGGCGAGCTACGTTATCCCCGGGTGCTATAGGCTATATTTTATCCCCGTATTCCTAAGAGAACGCGAACTACGCGGGTGAAACCGCTAAAATAAAACCCACCAATTAATCTAGAAATGATTTAAATCAAATTTTCAATATTTTTTGTTGTACAATATAACTATTGTACTCAAAAAAACTCACACCTCACTGCCCTTTATTTCAACAAAAAGACATTTTTGATATTAAAATTATGAACACCTTTAAACGAAAATTATGTGTTTGAGGAGTACGAAAATTAGCACATTGGCGTAAGTATTGTGGTATGCCTATCGTTGAAACAATCGAGGCAGAGACATTTGTTGCACTCAACACATTCTGTGAGAACTTTTCTGACTTTTTTGTCAGCCTCTCGAGAAGGTAGGTATGTTCGGAATTTTTGATAACAACCTGAACATTTTCTTTGCTTCAACCCCTTTTTGAAGTAGTGTTTTTTTGGTATTGATGCGGGTTCTGAAATATGATTAGATTTGTTATAAATCACATGTCAGTTAGTTATGCATTCACTCCTAAATTACTAAACCGATTTTTAAAACTTTTTACCAAAGGAAGGACGACGATACGATATGCTTTCTTAATTCGAATTAATTGAATGAAAAAATGTAAAGTAATTTTGAGCACTAAAGTAATAACAATAAGTAAATCAATATCAATATTTAAATATGTATTAAACCTTACTCATAATATTTTTTAAACCTCTATTAGGTACTTCATCATCGCTTTCTAATACGAGTAATAATGTTTTAAAGGTCAAGTTAAAGGGTTCTAGTGTTCCGTAGTCCACAAGGAACCCTTTTAGTTTCGCCATGTCCGTCTGTCTGTCTGTCCTTCCGTCCGCGGTTTAGCGCAGAGACTATTACTACTAGAAAGCTGTTATTTAGCATGTATGAACATCAAACATGTCGACAAAGTCGTAAAATAATAATAGTACATTATGATATAAGTGCGGTTAGTTGTAAAATTTACAGCCGAGGCAATCTTGCTAGCCCGAGCCGTAGGCAAGCAAGCAAGCAGAGGCTGTAATTATCAAAGCGCACGTATGCCTTATGACGTATCATTAAAACAAATTTGCATTTTTGATGATGAAATTTTGATACGCTTGTATCTATCGGTCGATGTGCCAGGTACGACACAAGGCTTAAAGTAGGCTTTTTTCGCTGCCTTTGGGACTTCTAGCGACTTAATAAATTCATCACTACATGCCATTTTAAAATTAAATCAATACAGCGAAAAGAAAAAGCACCCGGAATAATTTTTACTTTTTACCTAATAGCGAAGTGCGCGCACCTGCGTTTTTGTTTTCTTAGGCTAATGCACTAAAAACATACAATATTAATAATAAAGTAAATTAATATTTTTGTGTTTTTGTTACAGATGTCAAAATTATTAAAATAATTAAATGTTTATTTATTGTGTTTTATCTAACAAGTTAATTTTATTCACAATATATGTTGACCACTTTTCTTTTATTTTGAGTTTTCTGACATAAAAACTCTTTATGAAGATTTAAAAAAGTATCTACCGTTCGTTTTTATACGGTAGATAAAAGCATTTACTTAAATTACGATAACGTGTGTGTAATGAGATACATTACGATATTGAAATTGGTGTAATAAGAGACACTTTAGGAGCAAATGTATTACCTATAAAATATTTTTTTAGGTTTTAATATTTTTTTTACTCGTTTATCTCATAGTGTGGCATCGTTGGATAGGTCAAAAATATTGTGGGTATGGAAACACTATTTTTCCATTTAGTCATCCGTTCGTAAAATATTAACCTATTAAGTGCAAATTTTTGTTACAATCAAGTGGGTCCCCGCCCCCTCCTAAACACCTAAACGGTTAGTTTATGGATACATAATGACTTATTAATCCTCTTAATACAATCGTATTAACTTTCCATCGTTCGTCGTATTAACTTTCCATCGTTCCTAATGAAAACGTGGAGGCATGTGTGTGTGTTGGGTTTCTACTTCGATGATGGTGCCACCGTTTTTCACAAACACTTGGGCTTTGCATTTCTTTGAGCTTCGAGATGAACAGTACCACTTTACCCCATTCCTGTTAGTGTTGTTTTCCGCGTAAGTGAATGACTTGTACAGCAGTAGTTTATTCCCTTTCCTGGATGTTACAAATTTGGCGTCTGAAAAATTAATTACAAATAACTGATATATTTAGTTCACCACAAAGTCCAAGAAATCTTAATAAATTCTTGTGAATAAGAAAGTAATATTAGCATCTATTTGGGGCATGGTGAACATTTAATTAAGGTTTTATTCTTCAATGAATATATCAATGAAGCTGTCCTCACATCAATCAGAAAAAAATTGTTTTCTTATATTATGGTGTCCTGCTTCAGGTGCGTTGAGAAAAAGATTTTTTGATTTTACTAGCGTTATTCGCTCTTAAAACGGTTCGAACGACTTTATCATTGGTATATCCAATCGTCGCTAAAAAAGTTTTTTTACATATTATTTTGTCGTTGAGTTTCCAGATGAGTGTGTTATTTCTACGTGAGTTACTGGCTAATTTAATTTTCGGTTTCATTTTCGTTACATTTCTAGAAATGAAATCTCTGCGTCTTTGACGATCCATACTCCAGAAAGCTGACCATATCCTTTTTCTTTCATTTTCGCTAATTTTTTCATAACATTTTCTTTTACAGTTACAACGTGGTAACATAGGATGCTTCTGTCGTTGCTTCTCTAGAATTTTTATAGGATTTCTTTCTTGTTTATTTTTTTTTGCAATGAACGCTGAATGTAAGTCAGCGTTAATATTTTGTAAATTACTTGTGGCAAATTTTTCATCTGCTGACGGTACTTCATAGACGCACGCGGAAATTTTTCCTGCATGTGCTGTGGCAGGCTGATTAGTAGATTCATATTGTCCGGCCACAACATACATTACGCTTAGTCCGGCGACTGTGAAATTTCATCAAAATTAATACCAGTCATAATCTATGAGAAATTAAAGTAAAAAGGAAAAAAAAGTTTATTCATTAACTAATAAAATATATACAATTTGCACCTGTACTAGGTGGAAACTTGCATTGTTGTAAGCTC
Organism: Bicyclus anynana; assembly: GCF_947172395.1. NCBI lineage: Eukaryota > Metazoa > Arthropoda > Insecta > Lepidoptera > Nymphalidae > Bicyclus > Bicyclus anynana. The sequence goes on from NC_069092.1 coordinate 2,730,021, forward strand.
TGCTCATCCATCAAGATAGACACTTATTAGTTAACAAATTACAAAATTACAACGTTGTGTGTGTGTGCGTAAGAGTGTGTATGTCATATGTGTCCGAATGAGTGTGTGTATGTGTTATAAGATATAATTTGCCCGTATTTATGAACACTTAACACTTTAATAAAATCAGTTTATTTGTAAGGGACAGTAAAGTTTCAATTATACGTTTCGGTTTTATCCAATACTTATTTACTACGCGTGGCAGCAAAACTTTTACTTGCTGCGAGTATTGAAAAGTGACCAGGCGAAGTATTCTACGATTCAACCATGACCGTGGGGTTCAAAGCTTGAATCCTGAGCATCGCGAGGGATCCAACGCACGTGAGGTGAATGTAGTTGCCGCGCGCGACATAACACAATTCTTCGACTAGGAATAATGAGGAGTCAATAATAAGAAAATTGGTATTATCTATACTAACATTACTTGAAAATTTTTTGTCTGTAAACATTGAATTAAACATGGAAATCATGATCTACGGCTGTTACAAACAGTCGCGGATTCACCAGTAGGCTGAGTAGGCTGGAGCCTAGGGCGGCAGATTTGGCCCAAAACATTTTTGTCATACAGAAATAAAGAAAAAGCATCTTTAAATATACATAGAATATTCTAGTAGGTACCTACTGTTCCAGAATTCATATATATCTACAAGTAGTGGTGTGTGTTATAATCAATGATGTTATATACTGTTAGATGTGTTTTTAGGTCATGATTTTGATTCTCTACATGTGTGAAGGCTGCCAAATCGTTGGATCAGCCTGGTGAACTATTAGCCTAGCTCCTCTCATTCTGAGAGAAGACTTGTGCTCAACAGTAAGCCGAAGGGTTATGATGATGATAGTCAATTTGTTAAGATTAAAACATAGTTAAATATTTTTATTATAGTTAATATATTTACAATAAAATTATTTACATTATATCATTAGATATAAATACCTAACTAGGTACAATGCTCGCCACGGATCTTTATGTTTGTGAAGTTAGCTGCGGAAAAAGTACTTAATGCGCATTCGTACAGACGCGAACACTTCCCGCTTGCGCCGTTTGTAACTTTATTGATTCACTAGCGGACGCCCGCGGTTTCGGCTGCGTGGAATGTAAACTTTCAAGCCCTATTTCACCACTTTAGGGGAAGAATTTTAAAATTTTTTGAATGACATTATATTTCGTTTTTTTTAAGATTTATGAACAATTTTTTTTAAATTTAACTCTAAAAATGAAGGACTTTCTACCCCTTCAACAACCCCTATTTCATCCCCTTCTTATTTTATTTCCGCAATAAAAAGTATCCTTAAAAAATAGTAACCTTCTCCACATTATGGTCTCAAACCGAGAAAGATTTTTTAGAATTCATTCAGTAGTTTTAGCGTGATGCCCGAATAACAAAAAAACACGGACAAACAGACAAAAAATAGAAAAATAATATTTTTAGCTTCAGTATTTATTATATAATGTTTAAAATTTTTCAAAATATCTTCAATGAACAGAATGTACCTGTTACAGTTTTATTATAAGTTCTAGATGGCGCCAGTAGTCCGTTATGCCACGGTAACGTGTGGTGTTACAAATCTTAAAAGTAAAATCTTAAATTGCGAATTAATGTATAGTATAGAATTTGACCAGTTTTATATAAGTGTAGATTGCTAACTTCACAAACACAAAGATCCGTGGCGAGCACTGTATATATTATTATTTATTATTTATTTCAATCTTTGGTTCATATTTAGCTCTGGTGGTGCATGAGTATGCATAACTTGAAGTTCGTAAAGCGTGCCATTATTGTCCAAAAGTATTTGGGCGGAGCACTTTCGTGACCACTTCGAGGAGCAAGACCATCTTTGACCCTTTTTACCAGAACTGTGTTTAGAGTAAACGAATGACTTGTACAACAATACCATGTTGCCTTTTCTCCTAGAGTTGATATACACTGCACCTAAAAAGTCAGGTTTCAAATTATTTTTACTATTATATGACTATTAACTACTACAATTGAGATAAATTATAATACATATATAAATACGAAATCACGAACACCACTTTACGTGCAATGATGAAAGAGGAATGCCCACCAGCCTATACAACATCGGCCCATGGAATCCAGGTATCATCATCATCATCATTAACAGCCGATGGACGTCCACTGCTGGACCTAATGGGGGGTCGACCAACACTGCGCTTTCAGGTGCGGGGTCGCCATTCCAGCACCTTGGGACCCCAACGTCCATCGGCTCTTCGAACTATATGGCCTGCCCATTGCCACTTCAGCTTCGCGACTCGCTGAGCTATATCAGTGACATAAGTTCTCCTGCTGATTGGTTTGGTTCTCATTTCTGATTCGATCACGCAGAAACCCCAAGCATAGCTCGCTCCATCGCACGCTGAGCGACTTTGAGCCTTTTTATAAGGGCCATAGTTAGCGACCAGGTTTCGGATCCGTAAGTCATCACTGGCAACACGCAACCCAGGTGTATGGAGATGATATTATGATGTATATAAGGATCTGGTTAATTAATTGGCGTAATAAAAGTATGTTTCTTGAAGAAAAATACATTTTTTCATCACTCTTCTAGTGGTGTTAAAATATTCGCCGGTGTACCATAGCAGCGAAGTAAATGCTGAAGTAAAAAAGTAAGAAGTGAAGTAAGTTGAAGCTGTATTATTTTTTTCTGTTACCAACAGGTTTGACAAACAAGAAAACGAACAAACAAACCAATCATAAGTCTTCAAAAAATATCGTAAAACTCAGGCTGTTGGTCTACGATCTTAGCTCTAGACAAAGATCAAAGACAAGACTCTCCGTTCTAGACAAATTAAAGATGAATTAAAAATGTCGTAAAATTTTTGATAAAGTAATGATTTCATTATTAAAGTAGAATTATCAAGATTTTTTTAAACATAAGTAAACTGCCGGGGGGTTAGGGTAGGCCTGGGCCGGGGATGGGCACTTCCCTTTGGCAGGGAGGTAGTTTATAGTTAGTATAGACATCCGCTAAGAACGGATTTCGCAACAGGGCCGAATTAAGGGGTCTAAGGGCGGACGAAGTAGCGGGCGTTCGCTAGTTCTAAATAATTAAAAAAAACAATTTGAACTGGGTTGTATTTTAATTATTCTTAATATTATACTACTATTATTACAGTTAAACATTACAAATATATTATATATAACTAGCTGACGCCACGCGGTTTCACCGGCATGGTTCTCTTTCACAATATATAGCCTGTAGCTATCCTCGATAAATGGGCTATCTAACACTCTTCAGATTTATATATTAGTATGGATAAAAGAACATTTAAAAAAAAATTACTAGGTTGTGTAGAGCTGGTTATTTTCACTTTAGTAATATGTTTCCTTTTCGTACAGTCCTATTATGTACATTACAAAAGGTACCTTTATTAACAAAACAAACTGCTTTACAAATGGAATTTTGACGACGGCGAGCCGGAAAAGCCAAAGAAAAGGATATTCATACTCCTTGATACAAACTCCGTATATAATATATACGTATTCATAACAATAATGAATGTAGGTATGTATGGATTTTTAAAAGGTAACCCGGCTGGAATCGTAATCGCCTGTATGGACTCTTCGCCGCTGGTAATTATGTATAACGCATAAAATCATGATTACAGCCTTGTGTATTCTCCATTTTGATTCACATGAAAAAGAGGGGGTGCATGATTATGAACAATCTGGATATCTATTATGCTACCATTGTTCTCTAAGAATAGCCGAGCTGGACACTTCTTCGAGGCTTGAGATGAGCAGTACCATCTTTCCCCCTTCTTACTGATGCTTGTTCTGGCGTAAATGTACTTCTTATAAAGCATAACTTTATTGCCTCTTTTTCTCGAATTAATATATGTCACTTCTGAAAAATACATACACTTCAATGATTTTACACGCATTAAGACTATTTCAAATTTATAAAATACATATTTATTACTCGCATTTCGTAATCAACTCAATATAAAACTTCAAGCCATATCACAAAGCTATGCACTCCTACAGGTTGTTTAGTAATAAAGGTTTTTATCATGGCCGTAGAAAAAGTTTTGTACGCCACTGCACGTTATTAGCTATTATAGCATTCGTGTTACTTCGCCTCTTGCGAAAAAATCACTCGTGCTACAATAGCATGAAAAACCATTTCAATAAATAAAGTAAGTGTACTTACTAATTCCATTCAAACATTAAATATGATTTTTTAAATAGAAGATTTAATCAGTGAATCTGCAATCATTAATACTATGAGTAAAGTGGCTTCACAGCCTCTATATACTGTTAGCCCTAAATCGCACGAGAGCTTTTTTAACGGACGTTAAAAAAGCGTTCAAATACAACAAATGCATTCCCAAGTATACTATCACGACGACAGTATTTTTAAAACACGACGCTTTTTTCGAGCAGTGTTGCATTTTCAATTTTGGGCGTCGTAAATAGATCTTCATTAAGCTTTCGCACGAGAGCTTTATTAAAGGCCGCTAAACGCTTTTAAATACAACAAATGCATTCCCAATTATATGTTCACATGATAGCGTTTTTAAAAACGACTCTTTGTTTCGAGCAGTGTTGCATTTTCAATTTTGGGCGTTGGAAATACTCGCAGACTTTCATTTAACTTTAAACTTTTTTTGAACGCTTTTTTAACGTCCGTTAAAAAAACTCTCGTGCGAGTGAGGGCAATGCATGCCTCAATATTTGGAACAGTTGGCTAGTAGGACATTACACTATGAGCGCTGTAGCACGGTGTGGGTTACAGTTGCCTTATGACGTTTATAATATGTACTATTATCGTGAATCGCGATAAACTTTCAAGAGTGAAACCAACTGTCACATTATTTATTATTATTATTAAATAGTATTATTTATTATTATAGTACCTACTGCTATAAATAATAGTACGATATTTAAAAAATCTTCTTCTCATGTGAGGCATCTTACAGGTAGACAAGAGATATGAGTTATCATAAGATATGTAAAATTCTACAGCCTTGTGTATTCTCCGTTTTGATTCACATAAAAACGAGGAGGTGCATGATTATGGACGAGTTGGATATTTTCTAGGGTACCATTGTTCGCTAAGAACACCCTAGCTGGACACCTCTTCGAGGCATGGGATGAGCAGTACCATCTTTCTCCCTTCTTAGATATGCTTGTTCTTGCATAAATGAACTTATTGTAAAGCATAACTTTACTGCCTTTTTTTCTCGAGTCGATATATGTCACTTCTGGAAAGTAAAATTGACAGTTCAATGATTGATGAGAGCACGATACAATTTGGAACAAATATCGTTCTATCTTTCGTTCTCTACATCTTTCGTAGCAATGGAACGAAAAAGAGATAATATATGTGATAGTCAATATTATTTTGTTATCACAAGCCAAGAGACAAGAGATACAGGACAGACAAGGACAGCCATAAAAGAAGAAGAAATGTAGGACAAAATATATTTCTTTGCCTACTTACAATGATAATTTTATACTATAGATCGGTTACATCCCTACAAAATCACCGCAAAAAGTGATCCGAATAATAGGTTACAACACTGAGCGCACACATGGACAATTTTGTCTTTAATTCCAATATTTATGTAAAGGTATATAGTTTTTACACTTCCTGAACACACAACTCGACATTAAGACGATATTTAAGTATTATTTGTTAAAATAACGTTCGTTGTTGACCACAACTAACATTGAATTGTTTATAAATTTCCTCTTCTGAGCTCCTCATTTTTCATGCGCTTGTAAAACATCTAACAGTATTTAATATCATTGCCTTCTTAAGTAACTTTGCGTTTTTTTTATTATTTCTTGTTAAAACACCTACTTTTCACTTGTGTGCATTTTAAGAAATTTCTCCTATACAAATAACACATTATTGCAACTTTTTCACAAGTGACAGTGTCGCATCGAGGGTGCGATGTATTTAAAAAAAACATCTGCATTTTTGGCGTTTCATTTAAATTTAATTTCAACTTTGCCAAAAATTTTTCAAACCTGGTTTGTGAGAGTGTTCAGATTCGTTTACTTTTAACGATCCATCGTTAAATATAAACACTTGCATTGCGCAGTTTCTTGAACGCCGTGACGAGCAGTACCATATAGATCCACTTTTGTTAGTGCTGTTCCTGTAGAATGTGTAGTTTTTGTACAACAACATCCTTCTGCTTCTGTCAGAGGTTATGTATTTTGCTACTGAAAAGTCACATACTTTCTTTATTTATAATTATGGGTTTTCAATTGACGACCCACACACAATCCTCAATAGCTCAATAGCTCAACGGTAAGAGCGGTCGGACTCATCGCTGAAGGGTGGTGATTCGATCCCCACCCCGTTGGTCTATTGTCGTACCCACTTCTAATGCAGCCTTTCCCGACTAGTTAATGGGGAATGGAAATATTGGTCATATTTAAAAAATATAGCAAATATTCTTTTTGAAAAAAAAATCCACACTAGGGGTATTAAATAGCGCAAGGACAGATGATGTTGCAAAATTGCTACCAATTGCTACACAATCAAATGAATAAAATTTTATTAACATTGCAATTCAGGAATAGGTGCATTCGGTAGAATAGATAGAGGAATTATGTTATAATTATAAAACCTGTATCATTTTTCTTTCATTTGAATTACGCATTTGACTATGATGACATGAGTTTCATTAGAAGCCGAGCGTTTCATTAGAAGTACACTAGCGTTGGTTGTGACACCGACATAGATTCCTATCCGTGGGTAGAGTTGTTAGGTGTCCGGATAATGCCGGACATATTTAGGCTTTTCTATTCCGCATCCGGCCAAATAAACGGTGTCCGGCTTTTGTTAGTCACGTGTGTGTGTAGGAAAAAAAATACGTTAATAATCATGAATTTACATTGCAAACATACATGCTTGATTTTACATTTTAAAAAATTGTTGTACCTATTAAAACTGATGTACACAATGTGTGTCCAGCCTTTTTACCTAACTGTCAGACCAAACTGGCTGGACTGTCCGGCTTTTAATTTTGGCGACCTGGAAATCCTATCCGTGGGCAGTTACGTTCAAACTTGCGTCGAGCGATCATTTCTTCCTGTGTGCCCAGTGGGAGTTTTAAATATTTTCATCTGTTACTATCGCGTTAACGTAAACGCGAAATTATATGGAATTTAAACAGTCATGCAGTAGTGCCACTAGATGCCGTTGTTTCAATTCCTTAGAAATTCGCGTTTACGTTAACGCGATCGTCACAGTATGAAACTGCCACTATACTAATAGCATTAACAACTGAGTCTTAGGGCCATAAATCATTTCTCTATATCTATCTCGCTTGCACTTATGGGTCTTATGGAGCCGTCTAGTGAAGGGTGTAACAATGAAAGACATATTATCGATAAGTAAAGTTTATTATCGTATCTTGTTCACAAAATTAAAAAAATTAACAATATTTGATTTAATATAATACATATTTCATATTATATAATTATTAACTAAATAAAATTAATCTTCATCTGAGTCTTCATCATCAGAATCTTCGTCTTCTGCCAAATTTATTATATATTAGTATCCATAGTGCGCAACGAGTAACACATGAATGTATTTATTTAATTGCAGTAAACACATTTATAGCAAAAAAAATACGCAATGCAATTACATTAGAAACCGACCAATCAGAATCGTCCAAATCATTATTGACTCATCATTAGCACGTGCGCAGGTAGCCGTTTATCGATAATTAGGGTGCGCAGGTAGGCGCGCTGCACATTCCTATCTTTTTTGACTTTTATGACCGGACGACTCAGATGATAATGCGCATACTATAGGCCCTCTGTATATTACCTGTATGTACTAGTGAAGTAGCATATGAATTTAAAATGAAAGCCCAACTAAAGCATGTTACTTAAGCTTTAATTTAAATAAATAAATAATAAAATAAGCATTTACTACGGCTGATTGGTTACATTTACTATCTTATATAGGTTACACAATTTATAATTATTATGCAGCTTAGGCCTTCCCTATCGATCTACAGTTTTCTCTGTCTCTTGTCAAGATTTACTTTAATTAGCGGTTATAGAGCGTAGATACCGCCCTATCAATGATACGGGGCCCTAGACCACAGGGACCCCTTACGAGTAACAGCACTTAATTCTAATGTTACAGTGACTTAACCTATGTAGGAAACATCCTAATAGGTTAGGTCACTGTAATATTGAAACGCATTTTTGTTTTTATTATGAGAAATCTTTACCCTTCATTAATTGCCCCAACCCCCCCCCCCCCAACTAATTTTCCCATTCGTAGTCGAATGTGAAAATTAGTTGGGGGTTGAAAATGAGTTAAACCTTTCAAAATGGTTTAAAACTGCAGAATTTTATTTAAAACGTTTTAAATCGGTTTATTTACATCTATACTCACGTCACATCGAAACATATGTTACTAGACATAGCTCACCTTATAGGCCGTTACCTATACCTTAAGTATCTACCTATATCCTTACATGTTGTCCGTTTTCAGTTACCAAAAATTTGGGTGGTACGTGATTGTGTATGGTTTGCAGATCCATCAAATTTCCATCGTAGGATATGAACACTTGGGCAGTGCACTTCTTAGATTGTCGCGATGGGCAGTACCACAGAGTACCTTTCTTGTTAAGGCTGTGCTTGCAGTAGGTGTAGTTTCTGTAGAGCAATAGCTTGTTACACCGGTTTGTGCTGATATATTTTATTTCTGCAATTCATAATTAACTGTTATGAATCGATTCTAATACATGACGTGATACATGTATATCAATATGGAAACAGTAGAGAAAAATACCTACTTATTACCTAAATTTGCACGAGCTTTTAAGTTTTGCTTCTCAATTTGAGATTGGCTGTTATGAATCGAGTCTAAATAGACATGTAGTAGGTACATATATCAAAATGGAAACTGTATGTACAGCTATATGTTATGACTTAAGGTGAAATTGATCATGAGTAACTAAAATCCTCTACATATTAACATAGCACCTACTTTAGGAGGTAGTAAGTAGTACATACAGCAAATTACTTACACTTTACCCAACATCAAAAATAATTGCGAATTACAACGAACAATTAATTATCAGTTATACCAAATTAAGTATATTTAATTTTTTTTTATAAATTTACATATATACAATTCTTAAATCTTAAACCAATGAAATTACGTTGATAAATAATATTATTAAAATTATGTAGATACAAAAATATCTTTAATAATTAACTTTCTGGGCTAAGGTCTCTTAGGTACTTCAATAAAATTTTATTTTTCAATTTCTTAGGATTAGGATCTTACATATTCGCCTTTACTGTTTACGTAATATGTGGGGGGGTCGTGGTTGTGAGTGGAATTAATGACTGTTAGGACGCCGTTCTTTGCTAACATCACTTGCGCGTTACATTTCTTGGAACACCGTGATGAGCATGCCCATGACACACCTTTCTTGGATTCGAAGTTCTTCGCGTAGGGATACTGTTCAAAGATAAGCAATTGTTGTCCCCTCCTTGATGAAATAAAGTGAATCTCTGTAAATAACATATCAATGAATTCATTATCTCATAGCACACTTATCAACTCGGAAAGAGACCTAGCCGTATTGACACCGTCAACGAGGCGTAGACCCGGCTACGGCTAGACGACGTCGCTTTTACGACTCGCTGACCAAGGTTAAATGGCAAGGCAAGGGTATTTTACCTACCTCTCGACTCCCAGTCAGTTAGTACCGAAAACAGAATCACGTTTTATTCAATTTCAAATTACCTTTACATTTAAAGTGAGATCTATTACCTATACCAATATGTAAAATTATTTTCGGAGATATGACATTATGACGTCAATTTTAACTTGAACTTAAAATTGACGTCATAATGTCTTGATTCGATTATATTGTATAGTACATAGAAATACCATTTTCGGATTCGGAGATCCGGAGATGAATTGGCTCTTGCAGACAAACATCATTGTGCTGTGACTTACATTACTATGAGTACTATCAAAGCTAAATCGTTTTTCTTAAATAGAATATCTTTTTGATAATATTCGAGACCTTCGTAGAAATAAGATGAGAGAATAGGAAAGTAAAAATAAAATTCGCAAAGATTTAAACGAACTCTTTTATTTATGAAACTTAGATGCCTATGTTACTAATTATAAAGTAATAACTATTGTTAAACCATGCAAAATGAATCAAATTGCATTAATTTAATTCATGTATCAATATTGATACACTGTATAGTACAAGAATGATGACGTCATACTTGTGACCAACTGTAAAATTAAACTATAGAGTTTTTCAGATAGCATGGATACTGTGACAGTTCGTTTCACTCTTGAAATTTCTATTCACGATAATACACGATAGTACATATTATGAAGATCGTAATGCAACTGTCACCGTACTCATGCTATCTGAAAACACTTTAGTAAAAGTATTTGAATAATTAACATTGAGAAAAAATAGTTAGCAAATAAAATAAACAAGTGTCTATATTATTTCTTTTTTTTCTGTTATTGTTAATAATAAAAAAAAAACTAGAGTTATGCCCTTTAGTAAAAAAGTAATTTAAAATATGAAACTAACCTCAAAGCTTCAATAATAGTAGATAAATGAAAATCTTAAGTAAATAGATTGACAGATTTGAGTTCTGAGAAAATCAACTACTACCAAATTGACAATGTTCACTCCAAATATAATGGGACCAATCTCAAAAAGCAATTGAAGCTTTGAATAAAAATGAATTAAGTAGTACTTTACAAATAAGGTAATGTTTATTTTTTTTAATAAATGTGTTCTTACTTACCATTATGTACATATTGCCTATGAGTAAGAGTCTGTCTGGATTCATTAACTTACCTGTAAAATAAAATAATAAAATATATTAATAAGTAATTTACTTTGTACAGATTTTACTGCTCTTTGTAACACAGAAAAGTCGTAAAGTCATGGTTTCTTTTTTTTCAAAAAAGAAAATTTTTGTAAAATCATATTCTTCTTCCACTCCAATTAGTTTGATAACAACAATATTCTAGTGGACAGCAATCAATCCCACAACCCCTCAGTGTTGAGTCCACAAAGACATGAAGACTGATAGCACTCCATTAGGCCTCAATAGCTCAACGGTAAGAGCGGTCGGACTCATCACAGAGGGGTGGTAGTTCGATCTCCGCCTTGTTGGTCGACTCACTCCTAATACAGTCTTTCACAACTAGTTGGAGGCATATGTCCTATTGACTCAGGCAAAAATATTTGTAATGCTAGCCATCGAATAAGCTCATAGGCTAGCAGCGCAAACTGAAGGACATCCAATAAAAGTGATTGTGTGTTGCTTGCGACATCAGTTTTATCTGATGAACCAAACTTAGTCTGTTCAAGTCTGCTCTGAACCCAAAAAATATATCCCCACATGCAAATAACTGAGCAGTTTAGAGTGTTGCAATGTCAAAGTACTTTAAGTTTAGCTGATACTAAACTAGGTTTTTTACAAGTAAAGTAAAAATGATTTTATACATCCCATCTCATCCCCAAATAGCTTCCCTTAAATCCCTCAAAAACTTCCTCAATAATAGCATAGTTAAAATATGGAACTATACTAATATATAAAGCTAAAGAGTTTGTTTGTTTGATTAAATGCCCTAATTTTAGAAACTACTGGTCGGATTTGAAAAATTCTTTCAGTGTTAGATAGCCCACTCGAGGAAGGCTATAGGCTATATATTATCGCCGTTTTCCTACCGGAACGAGAACCACGCGGGTAAAACCGCGCGGCGTCAGCAAGTATGGAATAATTTGCCTAAAGATGTGTAACTGCAAATTCACTAAACATGTCCAAGAACTGGATTATATGAAACAACATTCTTGTTTCAGCTTTCTCTGATGCGTCTATAATATAATAATAATAATATATATACCTTTTTTACTTTATGTCAAATGGCAAAGACAAATTGGGAATAATGCTATTCCACCACTTATCAGAAGGCCTGAAGAACCTGGCTCTAAAATTTCAGAATCTCTGGAATACTATTTGCATGTAAGCAAGTAGGTATGTTATCTTTACACCGATAAGCCGATTCTCATTTAAAGAATTTTGATATAGGGAAAAATTGTATCTTGGAAGCTTAATAAAGGCAAATTTTTGTAAAAAACGGAATTTGACGCGAACATTACTGCGGGTGAGTAGTTTTATATAAATATTAAGTTGAAAATTAATGAATACTGCTATAAATCCGAAGGTTTAGTATACAAACAACACATACCTGTGCTATATTTACAACCTTCCCGCCATTTCGACTACTATCACAACACTTCATTTACACACTTCACAGAACTTATTATACTTAACTTAACATATTATATACATTACATTGTACACTAAACTCCGTTATATTATGCTAAGTTTTATGTTACCGCAACTGTTTGGTAAACTTTTATAATAAAAATAGCGAATGTTTAAAATTTAGGGAATATTATATTCGTAAACTACGAGGACAACACTAAGTGATACAGCGATGTAAGTGTATTTATAGAATACAATAATTTATTAATTTACGCATGGATATTTGTTAAAAATATTATGATTTGATAATAATAAACAAAGTTAGGTTATGTTGTAATTTGAAGTTTAAATGTCAACTGGGGATGTGCGCGTCATTTTTACTTTTTCACGATTCGTTTTACGGTTATGCTGTGTTGTCTCTTAATCGTCATTCTACTAAAATATCGATACCATTATACTATAATAATCATATTAGGAATGCAGGTAGGTATAATTATTGATATATTTGAAATTATCAAAGATATAATTTACGCTTTGCATTTTATCTTTTTCTGTGCATATAACCTCCACCTTCCAAAACAAGAAGGCTTTTTTTATTTATTTATTTTACATATTTATTTAGTACGCTAATAATACACAAAATTAAACGTTATATAAAATAGAATATTATGCCATTCCAATAGGTTTGTGTGCAGTTCTGACATGCCTGTATTAATAGCTGCATAAATGATAGATCGTCTCTACCCTATGATTTACGTTATAAGCAAACTATCCCTCCACTCCAAGGTAACTCTCTTTGTATCCTGTATCCGTCTAATGATGAACTACGCTAGGGTAGTGTTTGCCCTTTGCTGAAAGGCACTAAAACCCCTCCCGGTCCTTTAAAATTGATTCATGCGTCACCATCAGGTTACGGATGCTCCGTGGTTTGTAATTTGTACACATCTTCGACTTGCATAGAGACCTAGATCTCCCTAAAATAGTCCAATTTTTTCAACGAAAAAAAAACCAAATCTCATAAACTCATTTTGAGAGAGCTGTCATCCAACCCAAGCACCAAACCACTAGTCACTAGTGGTTGAGGTTAATTATTTTACTACGTGCGTTACGAATCAAATCTTTAATATTAGCTGTATTTGTTTACTTTCAAGGACATTTAAGTCACCAAAAACAAAAAATTATGTTAAATGAATGTTATCCACAAACTGTTAAACTTGTTAAACTGTCTTTCTAACTCATATGTCGCAGTTAGATGCCATACATCCCACACGTATAAGGCCTCTTCAGGAGTCCCCCAGGGCTCAGTTTTAGGACCACTACTATTCAACATTTTTGTAAATGACATTACAAGCTGCTTTCAAAATTAAAATTATTTCATTTTTGCAGACGATTTAAAATTTGTAAGAAAGATGTTGCCTTACAGTAAGGAGACATCGATAGTTATTTACATATAAACAACAGTTATTTACAAAGAGTGGACCACGTGCGTGATTTGGGCATAACCCTGGATACCAAACTACGTTTTAACACCCACTAGCATTTGCGATCTGCGCGCCAAATGTTAGGATTTGTTTACCCAAGCCCTGCGGAAATCTCCAAACTAAAAAGCTACTATATACTAGGCTTGTCAGAACTAAACTCGAGTATGGGACGATAATTTGGAATCCCTGTTACCAAATGAAGGAACCATGGGAAACCATGAAACCTCCTTTAACAATAACGACATAAGTCCAAGATATCTATACTCACAATTTAAATGATTAGCCTAAATAACAAATTGCTTGATCTTCAAGTTTCAAATTAAGGAAAGTATTAATACTTTTACTAATTTATGTGATATGTGATTAATACGAACCTATGATACCTACCTATAAATTTATTCATTAACAATGAATGCAATGATCTTTTTAAAGCTCATAAAAAGGTAAAATACTGTTATATGAGAGCGTATCAAATGATAACGCTTTTGAGTTCGATACTGAGCATCGTTAATAATGATATAACAAAAGGTTTTTTGTCGTCCTTTACTAAGAAACTATTAAACTTTATAAGTCAAGGCCTTAAATGGTACATACAAGCATTTTAGCCAGGTCTATCACAGAAAGTCGATAACAACAATCGTAGTAATAGTACACGTCACGTCACTATTTGTTATTGTGAATTGTCAAAAACTATTTATTTTTACAAATAATAGAAAAAATGACAATGCTTTCGCAATACAAAATATTGAGTTTCGAATATTACGCAAAGTTATTATTGCGTTGCGCGTTTAAATCAAACGGGAGTGTTAAAAAGTGCATATTAAAATTGGTATAAATGTTTTCTAACCTATACGTAAATGTCAAAATATATTTGTTTTGTTTGGTGTATTTTGCGATATTTTTGTGAATATTATGTGAGTGCAATCAATTTTAGTAGTTTCTTGTTAACTTGGAGTGCAGTGAATGGAAATATATTGTGCTTTTTCGCTATTTCTGCAAAGGCGCGAGAAGGTAAGTACTTAGTTGTAAGTTGCCAGTTTTACCAGTTTCTGCTTTATTAAGATTACTTTTTATAATTATTTCAGTCTATTTTTCCATGTATTAGAAATCTTGCAATATTCTAAGTTTACAGGGCTATAATTTAAATATTTAATTTACATTATAATCTATGATTATAAAATCCATTGTCATACAAGGAAAGATACCATAATTTAATGACAGTTTCTTGAAAATATATATTTGTATTTAGGGATCATCTATTCCATAAGGATCATCTAATCTATAATGCTTTGATAATTAAGAAATTTAATGGGTTGCTGTTCGGACAATATTAAATAATTTTCCTCGTAACTTGATAATAATGCCTGCAGTATTTTTTGCACTACAAAGGTTGTGTATTTTGTCTAGAACGCATGTTTAACATCAGAGATAAGTGTCTGATGCCTTACATATTGCTATCTTTTTTGTTCGGTTGCAATGAAAGAGAGATGCAATATTTTAAATTTCATGGCTATTAGTGGACAGTCCATCAATCTCTCATCAATGGATGTGGTGTTGATGTGCTCAAGCTTTGCAGTTCAAGCTGATTTTAAAGAATCTTATTGGAGATTGTGACTGTAAATAAATATTAAAAAAAATTTATGGTGTTTATTTTTACTTCCTCCTAATTCTTTTGTAATTCTATAATAAATAAATAAATAAAATAAAATAGTCTTTTATTTAAAACAGCCTTTGGTATACATAAGATATGAGTTTAAATGTTTATAGTATGTCTTGCTGTTCATAGTGTCGTCTGACATAGGCATCCTCCAATTGCTTCCACTGCACCCTGTCGGCCGCAACTTTGGTACAGCGAGGCCCAGATTTTGGTTGATGTTATCAATCCACATTCTTTTTGGACATCTACATCGTCTGGTTCCATATCTTGGATGCCAGAGTGTTAATTGCTTGTTCCATTTTTGTATGTATGATAAGTATGTAACATATGATTTGTCCAATGCCATTTCAATTGGTCAATTTTTTGTGGTACATTTACAAGTAATTTTAATAGTGATAGTCCTTTACAAAACAATTGTAATAAGCTACATCAAACTATTATTGCTATGACTTTTAATTTTTATTTACTTAAATTAAGTAATTATCATTAACTTCATATACAGTCAAAAGTAAAACTTCAAACCAGATGTTATAATTTATCTTTAAAAAATTAACACCAAATGTGTTTAGTAGTATTTGATAGGTATTATACTTGAGTATGGTAATATATATTTGTTTTTGTTTTTATTAAAGAGAAGTAACTATAGTGGTCCCTATGAGAAGAAATACCAGATGTAAACAAACTTAATGCCTGTCTGTGAGCCTTGCAGCAGAAGATAGCAAATAAACAAGATAGAAAGAGATAGACATACTTTGTTTATTCCGTCCTGGTTTTACATGACTGCTCCTGTTTACCTCTAGTATTTTTTCTCCTTGAAAATAGTATACTGTAATGTTATTCCAAGCATTTTTGATTAGGTTGTTGTATAAACTTTCAGAT
The DNA here is from genome assembly GCF_947172395.1 of Bicyclus anynana. Taxonomy (NCBI): domain Eukaryota; kingdom Metazoa; phylum Arthropoda; class Insecta; order Lepidoptera; family Nymphalidae; genus Bicyclus; species Bicyclus anynana. Next base: position 2,746,352 of record NC_069092.1, read on the forward strand.
CGTATTGAATACATACCTACAAGGAAAGGTTATTTATTGATGTTAGATGGCTATTCATACTGGAAAGATGCAAGAAGTAAATCCATAGTTCACTGGTACTGCTCTAAACGTCACCAGAGGTGCTTGGCATTTATCAAAATGGATAGAAATCAATGCATAATACACGCTTCTTTGGAGCACACGCATGGCCCTAACTTTTATACTAAAGATAAAAATGGACAATTAGTAAAAATATAAATGTGACAAAATGTAGTTATTTGTTTTTTCTGATAATCCTTTTGTGTAATATTAAATAGAGTTGAATATAAACAATTTTCAGGGAAAGGTTATCAATTAATACCTACACATCGGGGTAAGCATTTACTGATGATACATGGCCACACATATTCACAGATGAAACACTCAAATAATTATTATTGTTCTAAAAAGCAGTCTGCTAACTGCAGAGCAAGAGTGAAACTTGATAACAAGGGAAGGATAATCAGCGCTGATTGTAATCATAAACATGAGCCTCCTACTTATTTCAAGACTGCCTCTGGCCAGTTTGTAAAACTTTGTTATAAAATATAAATGATTTTGATCATTACACATTGTTTTTCATTTGTGCAAACATCTTGTAGGTTCAAACTTATTATATGGAAGCTGACATAATCAACCAGGCGTCAATTTGATTTTTTTTTTCGAAATAACAGCACATGATAAAAGTTACTGAGATATTTGGATGTCAAGATTAATTTATGAGTATAACAACAATATTTCAAAATATATTAATTATAATAATCTAGATATCTCAGTAACATGACACATTGGGGTAACTACCAAGCATTACATTTTTTGATTTGTGTGTTGTCTACCGATTCATACCACTTTCATTGAATGCTGTAATTACGAAAAGAAAAATCATAATATGGAGGCGCGACAATTAAGCCAGTTTGGTTAAATTTTTTTTTTCTTTAAAATTGTTGTTACTTGGCAACTATTATTATTAAGGCATTAAGACTCGCTAGTATTTAGTAATTATATTTACTTATAGCAGAATACATACTAAACACTAGCAAGTCAGCTAATTAGGTACTGGTACATTGTGCTATGAACAGTGCGAGCATGTGGAAGTGCAAGCTGTGAACTATTTGTATGTCTCAGTACTAGTACATACCTAAAGCTTTGCATGTTAGTAATGTATAACTGCGGTAAAAGAGCTGAACTCATCACGAGATTTGGTGGTTCCATCCTACACAGTCTTTTTTCTGACTAGTTGGAATGGAACGGGAATATTGGTCATATTTACAAAATATGACAAATATTCTTAGTGTGCATTTAATTGCGAAAAGTAACCACAAACTTGTTATTTTTTATTCTGTAATTCTTTTACAAATTTAATGATCTGTTGTTTAATTTGCTATTAAATTTTTTAGGACGTTTCAGAAGTTGGACACGAAAGTACTATTCCATACTAAATGAAAGATTTCTTGAATGCAAAATTTGTCAATGTTATTTGAAAAGATCATCGGGTAATACTAAAGGTAACATAAATCGCCATATAAAATTAAAACATCCTTACGTATATTTTAATGAAGCTCATTCGAAAACCATTTGTCGAGATGATAAAGGTGGGAGGAAACCTATTGCACAAGTATTCTTAAGTACTAATGAATTAGCAAAGAACCAATTAGAAGAAAATGACAGTGCATCTCTAGAACACGAACCGCATGTCTCTAACATCGACAGATCTGAAGATGAAGCACCAGATGACGAGAATACACCGGTTGTTAAACTTTCTGAAGCAGAATTAAAGATTGTTGAAGAATTGAATAAAAAGGCAATGCGTAAGTATCTCTATACTTTAATTACTTAAGCGACAAGATTTTATTTTAGAATTTAAACTATCGTGAGTGTTATTCATATTAATTGATTATGAAACACGGCTAAAACTCACGTGATATTACGTCGGAGTATGCCCGACTAGTTTCGAACCCATACGGGGCCCTTAGTCATGAGCTGGTTCTTGCATCGCGGCACGATCCAAACTGCGAAGCGGCTGCGCGACGCGCTGCTGCACGCATTTCGCGCGCGGAGAGGGGTTGAGTGGTGGGGAGTGAAGGTTCCGTTACACTCTCCGACGGTTCATTAATGTCATCTTCATTAGACTCGTCTTCTCCAAGTTGTTCCAAGTTTGTTGTATGTGACAATGAAAGAAATAGTGGTTTCCACGCTGTGGGCAGCAACCATCCATGATCACGATTAAAATTCGGGTGACGACTAATTTCTATCGCTTCACGTATCTTACGAGGTACTAGAAACTTCCCTTGACAATACAGAAGCCTTATCAAAACGGATATAATGAGTCGTACCCGAAGCTAGAACATGCTCGACTATTGCTGAACCGCCCGTGTCCACATTCTTCATGCTTCGTATGTGTTCTTTTACTCTTGTGGTAATGTTACGGCGAGTCTCACCGATGTATGATCTACCACAGTCACACGGAATCTTGTACACCCCGGGCACGTTCAGCGGATCCCTATCCTTAGGCGATCGCAGTAAACTCTTCACCAGTGCAGGTGGACGAAACCGCGTCACTATGTCAAATCTCCGTTGGAGATAGTGGCTGATTTTGTCCGTCACGCCCTTCACATATGTTAAGTACACTAGTGACCGGTTCACACAGGACGGTTTCCGCTTAGTTGTTGTTTGCGCCCATCTGGAACTCTGACGCCAACTATAGCCATTGTTCTCCAGCGCCTGTCTCACTACGCTTAGTTCGCACTCAATATAGGGTGGGTCACAAAGACTTAGGGCTCGATTTATGAGGCTTCTTGGTACCGACGATATCTGCGACGGATGGTGGTGCGAACTCGCATGGAGATATCTGTTGGTGTGAGTCGGTTTTCGGTACACCGTTGTATGTAATTCACCACCAGACCCCCGGATCACCATCACATCTAAAAATGGCAGACCGCCCTCTTTTTCTTCCTCTTTCGTAAAATGAACCTTCTCATGTAGACTGTTGAGACACTGGAATATTATGGCCAAATCATCCCTGTTTACAATGGCAAACACATCATCCACATAACGCAGCCAAAAACGCGGTCTATACGTCATTTTATCGACCAACTCGCGTTCCACCCACTCCATAAATATATTGGCCACTACAGGTGCAATCGGCGACCCCATGGCAACACCGTCTATTTGGCTATAATAGTCACCTCGCCACATAAAATAACTACTTTTAAGGCAAAACTCACTCAAATCCAAGTAAGCCGATGGTAGTTTTGAATCCGTTATGAAACCCTTAATTAATGAAATTACTTCTTCCCCGTATGGGTTCGAAACTAGTCGGACATACTCCGACGTAATATCACATGAGTTTTAGCCGTGTTTCATAATCAATTAATTTGACAAGATTTTAATTACTCAAGACGAAAGTATATCACGTTTTAGGTTAATTTATGAAATTCGATAATACACTGTACAATATTTTGTAATTTTAGGACGTAAAAGAACTAAAAAAAGTCCATATTACAGTTGGACACGAAAATATTATATCAGAATCAATGAAAAATTCATAAAATGCAAAATTTGTAGAAAATCTTTCAAAACAAATATTGCCAGTACTGGCAATGTACGTCGACATATTAGAGTCAAACATAAGGATATTTACCTTAAAGAAACTCAAGCATTACCAGAAGTATCACAACCATCTCATAATGATAAATCTGATGCAAAAGAATATTTAGTAATTTTAGGACGTGATAAAACTAAAAAACGTCCATATTACAGTTGGACACGAAAATATTATACCAGAATCAATGAAAATTTTATAAAATGCAAAATTTGTAGAAACATTTTCAGAACAGATATTGCCAGTACTAGTAATGTACGTCGACATATTAAAGCCAAACATAAGAATATTTACCTTAAAGAAACTCAAGCATTACCAGAAGTATCACAACCATCTCCTAATGATGTATCTGACGCAAACGAAATTAATGAAGACGAAAAAGAATCCCATTCAAAAGAATCGGTTACAATTGAGTCAAGAGACAACGAGGTACAAGATAAAATGTTTGGCGTAGAAGAGGCTGAATCAGATAATATTTCAGAAGAAGTTGAAAAAAGCAAGTTGATTCTACTATATCTATTATGCTAATATGTATAACAAAGAAAGATAAGTTTCATTTGTTTGTTATAGATATGCTTTCTGAAACTACTGAACATATTTTTATGAAACTCGACTCGTGATCATTTCAGCCTATTTTAACGGCTCATTACAAGGCCAGGCCTTTCTTTTTTTGGGAGAGGGGATACAGGAATGGAATTTCGGGATTAGGCTAGGATATTATTTTAAATTCTTTAACCACTTGTTTCGTGTTAGTAATAGTGACCAGGTCAAACAGGATCTAGGAATTTTTATTGATATATTCTTAGAAGAAACCAGTTTCAATGTTGTGTGGGTTACGTTGTACTGAGACAACGTAACCCACACAACATTGAATTACCAAAAAGCAATGCGTTAGCATCTCTATACCTTAATTACTTAGCGGAATTGAAAGTATTTCACGTTTTACGATAATTTATGAAATACTATACTGTTAAACAAATTATGCGTTGACAAAGTTATACTTAATACATATTTTGTTATTTTAGGACGTGCACATTACAGTTGGACACGTAAATATTATGTCAGAATGAATGACAAATTCATAAAATGCAAAATTTGTAGGAGATCTTACAAAACAAATGCTGCCAGTACTGGTAATGTACGTAGACATATTAGAGTCAAACATAATGATATTTACCTTAAAGAAACTCAATTACCAGAAGTAGCACGTAATGACAAATCTGACGCAAATGAAAGTACTGAAGACGAAAAAGAATCCGATGTCGTTGATGAACGTAAGTTGATTGTACTCTACTATACCTTTACAATTATGCTAATATGTATGACAAAGAAAGATGAGTTTCATTTCTTTGTTATAAATTTCTAAAACTACTGAACACATTTTTATAAAATTAGACTCATGATAATTTCAGGCTATTTTAACGGCCAAGCCTTCCTTCTTATGAGAGACAGGATACTGGATTGGGATATCGGGATCAGGCTGACATTGTTTTAAATTATTTAAACAGTACTACTTATGTATTAGTGATAGTGACTAGGACAACAGAATCTAAGAGTTATCATTAATTTTTTTTAGAAGAAAGATGTAATACTTAACCCAACCCAGGATCTGAACACAGGATCTCGTGATCCGTACCAACAACGACTACACCACTGAGTAAAATAAATTTGACTAAGCCTCCATTCGCACGGGAGTTGTATTAACGAAATAATGGAGTTAAAAAAGCGTTAGATACAACAAATGCATTCCCAAGTATATGTATATGTTCACACGACAAAGTTTTTAAAACACGACGCTTTTTTCGCTACATTTGAACACTTTTTTAACGTTTGACGCTATATTTGTACACTTTTTTAACGTTAGTTAAAAACCCTCGTGAGAATGAGGGCTAAAACTTAAAATACATTATTAATAGCTGTTGTTTTTTTTTATTTATCAAATTCAAATTATTTAATATGTAGAAAAAAAATTAATATTAAGCAACCTAGTGGACGCCCGCGACTCCGTCTGCGTGGAAATCGGTGTAAACTTTCAACCCCTGTTTTATTTCTTTCTATTTATATTTTCGCATGTATATAAATAGTCCACTAATCATTTTTCAAAAATATAACTCAAAGCATGAACGATTTATGTTGAAAAAAAAACTTCAACCCTTTTTTTCAATTCTTACCCTAAAGAGTTACTTTAGAGTAAAAGAAGGGGGTTCCCTTCATTTTTGAAACCAGTCAAACTATTTTATCTATAATTTTAGCAATTAAAATTACACGTCGTGATGGAAAAATTAAAAGCTGGACACGAAAGTACTATCAAAAAATCAATGATAGATTGATAATGTGCTTAATTTGCCAAAAATTTTTGAGAATGAATATACATCGACATATTAAACAAAGACACCCTGCCATTTATCTCAAAGAAAATCCGACGACTGTGGAATCTACTGCAGTATCAAAGCAGGACGAAGATATGATAAGGAATCTTTGTGAAAAAACCTCTGCGGGAACAAGTATGAGCCATTACTTACTATTATTTTAGATATCATACAAGGTTAGAGCACTAATTTGCCGACACATATAGAAGCGGACTTTGTTATTAATAGTTATATCTATACTAATGTTATAAAGAGGTAAACTTTCTGGTATTGTAGGGGCGAATCTCTGGATCTACAGAACTGTTTTTGAAAATTCTTTTACCACTAGAAAGCCCCGTTGTGTATGAGTGTCATAAAACTAATTTTCCCCGTATTCTTAGCGGATGGATAGTAATTTATGTGTCCTACGGTTTCACCCGCGCATAGAAACAGTTGCCGTCAAAATATCGGTTTAAAAAGGGAAGACTTGGTTATAGTGATAATAATATTAAATTATCTTTTTTACATAAAATAATGGAACCGAACGTAGTTTAGTTATTTTGTTTTTAACACAAAATTACTAAATCGATTTTCATAAAAATGAAATGGGACCAATCTAAAAGTATTCTCTACATATGCGTTGAATTGAGAACCTCCTCCTTTTTTTGAAGTCGGTTAATGATATCGGGATGAAAAATACTACATATTGCATGCGTGTTTGCTTTATCATATTATTCTATTATTATCTATTTATAAACGCATAATTATAGTTTGGCAAGTTCGCTGATAACTTCCGTGATATGCGGGCGACGGGCGGAAAGACTGCGCGGGTGTGAAATTGTGCGTGTTGGGAAGTGACGTGCATTAGTCGTGGGTTTTTCATTCATCGCTACACGCCTCCCGCCCTAGGCGCAACATCGGTATGGTTACGAACGAAGTTGCCAAGCTATATAATCATGCGAGACCTTCATTTGACTGGTTGTAATATGTTTTAAGGGATGAGTAAGTCCTGCATTTGGAACTTTTTTGAAACTGTCGAACATGATCGGCTGTATAAGTGCTGTTTTTGTACAAAAACAATCGTCATACTTCCAAAAAAAATGCACAATTTAAAGAGACACATTTCGACATGCCACGAGAAGGAGTACCAGTTGATATTGAAGTACTCTAACGGAGATAGAGATGTTGAACCGTCGATTTCAGATGACAGGGAAACAGCTAGTATCAACCAAGGTACGTTAGTCTAATAACTTAAACTGATTTGCTGGGTCAATAGATCTCAAACACGACAGGAAGTTTACTAAGTTTAAAAAATATTTACATTTACACTAGCAACGTGTAAATGTAGATTTACGGGAATCAGATCAAGCTTTTCTGAATTCAGCCATAAGTCAAAATTCACTAGTATTTTTAATATGGCTATTGGCTGATAATAAACACACTATCAAATTAATATTACTTACAGTAGGGCATCCGAATATACCTACTACATACCTACTACGACTACCTTCGCCGACCTGTCTACTAGATGTTTTTTTTTATATCAAAGTACTAAAATATACTTCCAATGGGTTAAAAAAAGGTCAATGATATGATTATGATTGACTGATTTTACGCAGATAACCCTATTCTTACCACCATGTTCGTAATGAAATTTTATTTTAACTTAATTTATTATCCGACCAGTGCTAGTTACTAGTATCGATTTGCCTGCTTACCCAACCCAACTGCCTTATCTAACGTTGACATATTCTATAGACTTCATACTTTTTTTTTACACCAAACCAGTGAAAAGTTAAAAAAAGAAAAAAAAATCTGTAACTGAATTTTTATAGACAAACCATTGGCAATTTATTTATTGATATAAAAAACTTTCAATCAGGTCAGTGCATGTCAAATATACGGGATCAGAGACTATTAAATAAGTTATATTTTTATCGCTTTAAAAATATCGATTTTAGATTTTTGTGTGAAAGGATAAATGGAAACGAGTGAGCTAGTAGATATAAAGTTACTCCTAAAACTATTGATTTAATCATTAAATAACCGACCCATTTAAAAAACATTCTTAAAATTTTAGTCATCAATACTAAAGTCGTTTGAATAAATTTTCTACGAAAATAATAAATGAAATTTTTAGTTCCAGCCGTAACGAGCGTCGAAATAGCATTCTTGAGTATTGATGGCACTGGCGGAAGATATAAATGTTCGTGTTGTGAAGAGATCATCGAGAGTACAGCGGAAGAAGCGGAGGCTGTGCTCATACAGCATGTTCAGATTTGCCAGTTGAAACCGCAAGATGACACTGATGCGGCTGTTCTTGAAAGCGTGGATGCTCCTGATTTATTGGACTAAGACATTGCGATAGTTTGACATAACTTACAGCATGTTAAGACTTGCCAGATAAAACCGAAAGGTGGAACTGATGCAGCTATTGATAGTGTATAAGTAAATATTGATGGTTTGTGGATGACTGATGATTTATTGGAGTAAGAGCTTGCGTAGCCACATTGACTTCGCAGCACGTTCAGGCTTGAATGTTGAAACCGAGAGATGCAACTGATGCAGCTATTGATAGTGTATACGTACCGAATGATGGTTTGTGGATGACTGATGATTTATTGGAGTAAGAGCTTTCGTAAGCCGGACATTCTTCACATCACGTTCAGATATGTCTCAATAAAACCGAAAGATAGTAGCTTTTCATATAAGAATATATTAAAATACATCCATTACAACAATGAAGGGAACTTTTTATTTTACAGTTCTTATACAAAACTATAAATCCAAGATTGATTGTGCTCACTTATTATCTATGATTACATTTTTAGGATTCCCTTTAGTTATCCACGAAAATCAATCACTCATTTACATTCTCCGTTGCGTAGAACTTACCTTGGTGCAAATTCTCCTATTCCTAGATTACCTTCAATAATATCAGTAATATAGTATATATTTACTTAAAATCTATTTGTATATAGTTTTCGGAAAGAAAGTATCTCCATTTAGAGCTCTTGCGATTAAATTTGCTTATCTTACTTTATTTTCTTTCTCTCTTTTTAAGTTAATATCTATGTTTTTTATTTGTGTTATTAAAGTTATCTATTTTATGTTTCTTATTCCATGGTGTGTTTATTTGTATATAATTACACTTAAATTGATTTATAATTTAATTAAATATTGTTTTAGCTATTGTAAGTAATTGTAACCTAATAAATAAATAAAAATATATGAAGGCTGTAAGTTTGCTATCCTATACGTAAGAACGATAGCCAATGAGTTTGGATTGTGCTCAAAGATATTTTATATTAGTATACAATATCGTTGACTGTGCTGGCTTTAGAAACAACTGTCAAACCCTCTAAGTACTTACCTACAAAGCGTATTTATTAATTATTTTCTATGTCTGGCTATTGCAAGTAGTCGTTCTAATGCGCATGTAGACATTCTCACAAAACTCCACGCTTGAAAAGAATACCTAATATACCTACCTATACCTACGAGTAAGTAGCAGAACTTCGCGGTTTCACCCGTGTAGTCCATTCCGGTGGAAATACGAGGGTAAAATGTCATTCTCTGATTTTGTTTCCCTGAGCGTTCTATTGGTGAAATAATTTTAGCAATTAGTTTAGTAATTTTTGAACTTATTCATTAAATAATATTGATGTAGATTGTATAATATTATAGCAAATATGTTTGATTTATTACTTAATATTATTGTTTAAGTTTTGTGTGTATGTTACTTTAAAAATAAATTGATACAATTATATGTTGAAACTAGTTTTTTATTGGAGATTTTTCAATTTTGAATTTTAGGTTGTAAATCCTTTGATATGTGCTGTAGCCTGTACTGTAACTAATGTAAGTATAATGCATTTCTTTAATATATTTTTAAATAATTTGTCAATTTTATTAACTCAATAAAATTGACGAACACTGCCACGCGATGTACCATGGATTGTTAAGATATTCGTCTCATAAAACGTTTGAGTTGAAGTAAATATTTAATTTTCACTATGATATTGTGCAATATTATTGTAGCTTAACTTTTAATCTTAAAAAATTTCGTATGGTTCTCCAATGACATTGACAAAAAACAAACATACCGGTCCTCTTAAAAACCTCCTCGTTCTTGAAGTCGGTTAAAAAATTATTGAGCGTTTCGGTTCAAGAGGAGAGATTATTGGTATTGTGCAACATTTTTTTATGTTAAACATCTATACATGGCAAGTAAAACCGATTTTTGGCGTGGCGACGCATGCCGTGGCGACACATTGCCACGCTATATGATGGTATATGTATATATACAGTCTATATACAGTAGTGTGTACGGTGTGGCAACGCGTCGCCATGTGCAATCGACTGTGCGATTCTCTCCCACTCGTTAAGCCATCTCTCTCGCTACACTGAGCTTGGATACCCATAGTGTATAATCCGTATCATTATGACATATTTAGTTCATATCAATCTGTTCTTTCTGCATATTACTTTTACAAAATCACATGTCGATGTTTCACATCTGCCAGGCGTCCCGTGACGGCTCACATTTTTTTAATTTTTGGACTGTCTTCTTCTTCTTCTTCTTTTCCTGGGCCTTTTCCGCGCTTGGCCACTAAGGTTTGGCCGTTGTACGTAGGTCCCTTCGGTGCCGGTCCCCGCTGGAGTCACACCAGCCAACCGAGCTCGCTTCAGAAGCTTAGCAGGCCGCCCAGGTCGCCGAACGCCTCATGGAGGAGTGTTGCTGGGGATCCAATGTGTGCTGCGCGTTGTTCCGGTACACCTGTGCATCTAAGCATAACATGTACCGGGGTTTCCTCTTCCTCCATGCATGCTCTGCAAAGAGGGCTGTCGGTTATACCTAGAACCGAAAGGTGTTTGTTTAGTGAACAGTGTCCTGTCATTAGTTCGGTAACAGTTTTAAGTTTGCTACGGTTTAGTTTAAGTACTTTTGTGGTTAAACGTAGTCTAGTAACGAGTCTTGGAAGAGCCTGTTTTGTGTGTTTGCATTCATTTGTGTTTGGACTGTCTTATTCAAGATTAAATTTTTTCAGGTTATCTAAACTACAAGTTCATACCGTCCCAGCGCGGGAATCCGTTGCTAATGTTGAATGGCTACACATTCTCACAGAACAACCACGCTAAACGCACGTTCTACTGTTCTAAAAAGGATAGTAACTGTAAATGCAGGATTAGATTGGACCGATTTGGTAGAATCGAGTCGATTTTGGACTACCACAATCACAGGCCGCCAAAGTATGCAGTGAGCGCCGATGGGAGTTATCAGAAGATATGGTCATAGATTTACTTATTCTTATGTACTGGACATATATTTAATACGTGAAGACAGATGTTTTTATTTGACCACTTGTGACTTATGTTTAGTGGATTCTGCCGAGGCTTGTTTAAATCCTATCGGTAAAAACGTATCGCCACGCGATTTAGCGATCCGGCCTTGTAGAAATCAGTGAAATACTGTTTTGGTAGGCATCGGACGCATTGCATTAAACGGATTTTTTAGTATTCTTGAAACGGATTTTGTGGAGTTGTATGATTTTCTATAGAAAGTCGTATAAGTGCGTCCACTGAGCCACACGGATCACATCGAACAGATTTTATGAACCGTAAATTAAAAATCCGTTTGACGTTCTGCGTCCGATGCGTACGCTGCGGATAAGTGGACGCCTACGTTTAGATTGCACCGTCACTTAACATCAGCCGAGATTGCAGTCAGACGCTTGTGAATAATTAAAAAAAACATGTTACTGTCGATATTTTAGCAGACATTTTTAGCAGACTTTTGGACAATCCCCTGTCAATAAATGTAAGGTTTTATGTTGGAGACGCTCCCTGTACATAATTAAGTAAAATATATACTAATAATTTAAAAAAAAAAACAATGCTCATAATCATTTGCCTATAGGAAAAATATTTTTTTTTTATTTTGATTCTGTTCTCTGATAAAAGATTTTTTGGAACATTTAATTTATTTCTCGAAAAGAGTTAATGAGCTTCTATCAGTGCTGCTTTTTTGTATGTATATTAGGCCTAGAAACCACGAAACCATAGTTTAATTAATGCATAATAAGAACTTTAGCAGATAATCTGGGAGTAATAAAATAATAATAAGTATATGTCACCACAGTTGACTTAAATCTACTCATTATTGTAAAATTCATTCGTTTATGCTATAAAGTTTATCAAATACTTCTTCTTCGGCAGTCTGTATTTGTAATAAAATATTTATAAAATACCATCTAAATGCTTACATATTGGCAGGACATTTAAACTTTTCTTTTACAATATAGAACGCATTCTTTTTTTAAATGTATCTCCTAATTCCATTTTTTCAGATTTGGTATATTCATTTATAGAGACAAGAAAAGGTGGTCATTTGCTTATGATGGATGGATACACTTACTCGAAGCACAGTCGTACGATGAATTACTATTGCTCGAAGAAGGACCAGGGTTGCAAAGCTCGGGTTAAGTTAGACGCATCAGGGAAGGTGGTGTCGAGAGAGTCGGTACATCAGCATCTACCGCCGACATATGCAGTGACGTCATCAGGGATGTATTTGAAGCTATCGTCATAGGTGTATATTGTCTTCAAAATAAATGATGTTAAATAGCTGTTTGTGTTACTGCTATACAATAGAAAATATTAAATTAAGTTTAATCCAAAATCTATAGATGAAGTTTTGAAAACTTACATTAGGATTAAGACATATAAAAAATCAGACAAATAGGCATATTGGACTTGCCCACTGATGATTCCTTACAAATCATCTCGGACTAGATCGAAAACTATGCTCAATTCTGTCTACACACTTCTTAACTCAGTCCATCAGCTCTGTAACATCAACAAAGGTGAAAATGCATCTAGGCATTACGAGTACCTTTATTTTACCAAAGTATTACACACAAATAGTTTTGTGCAATAACGCATTCAAACAAACAAACAAAACTATACATCATAAAAGAAATCTGTTTAAGCTCGTGCCAATAAACCCTAAAAACCATCAGCCTTTAGTTATTAGTTAGGGAAAAAATATTATTCTTTATTATCTTTAAACTCAAGGTTATGCGCATTTCCAGGTGTAAATTCGTACCATTTTATTCCAACAAAATTTGGCGGCAGTTTGCTCATGTACAACGGTTACACGTATTCCCAACGAGGCAGCTCGTCGAGATACTATTGCTCTAAGAAGAACCAAGGTTGCAAAGCCGGTGTCAAGTTAGACAAACATGGAAATATCTTGATTCAAAAGCCGTTGTTCCATTGTCATCCGCAACCTCAGTACCATGTCACGGAATCTGGGGAGTATATTAAAGTGTAGAAATAAAGGTTACAAAATTTGTCTGATTTTAGCAAAAATGTTCCGACCCACCACCTCGTCAATTTCGAGTTATTGTGTCTATGTGCTTCACATAAGTTATATTTTAACATATCGAAGACCCAGAACCGAACGAAAGGGGTGTGGAATTTTCATCCCACTCCTCACAAATTACCCCGCTTACATACAATATTGCATCTACCAGTGATACCAACCCACAAGCTGTTATGTTGAAACCAATTTTATATAAAATGCTTTTAAAATTACTTAAAATACAAGCACTGCTGAAATTTTACAAAACTGATCCACGTTACTCAAATCTTTGTAGCAATAATGCTTTGGTGCTTGACTTATTACTTTATAACATAAATGAACATTTGGAGCTTGAAACTTTTTGAAGTTTTTATTTGAAAAACGTCTACATTAAAAAAAAACAAAACAAAAACAAAAGAAAATAAAGAGTATTAATATTTTTTGGGAAATTTAGGAAGGAATGTTTTGATTTTGTTGGATCTCAAATACTAGAAAAACATATTAGTTTAACGAAAAATATTGAATGATAAGTGTGTATGTGTGTTGCTCTTTACATCGCAGCAACTTAACCTGCCTGAAATTTCGAATGGAAATATATTTTACCCTGGATTATACTTTTTATCCCGGAAAAATCCATGGTTTCCGTCAATAAATATAACTATAAAATATTTGTACTTAATATACTTATTGACAAATTTTAAAAATCAATCCCTGAAGTAGAAGTTGATTGCGTATCGTCCACTCAAGGTTATCCATATTTCCAGATGAATTGGCATACAATTTCGTTAGAGGCAGAAAAGGCGGTAGTTTGCTCATGTACAACGGTTATACGTATTCGAGACGCAGCGGCTCGCAGAATTACTACTGCTCTAAAAAGGACCAAGGTTGCAAAGCTGGAGTCAAGTTGGGTGATGATGGAAAACTCTTCATCAAGAAGCCTTTGGTCCATAGTCATCCGCAACCTTGCTACTATGTCACGGAATCTGGGGCGTTTATAAAAGTATAATCCTTTTTGCCTAAAAAGGCGTATTGGATGTCTGATATCTTTCCCATAGGACCCACCAAGTTTCCAAAATAATATTAGGAATACTGTGGTATGTTACTTTTAGACTGGACATTTTTGTTTTCCTTATTAATTTTTATTTATTGTGTAAGTAAATTGAATATCTTGTTAGAAATGTTAGAATTATAATTAATTCATTTAAATATATTTATTATTTTACATTTTTCTCGTATTAGTGATTTCTATCGTATTCTATTTAGGCGATATTAATTTCATTTTCAAATCGTACCATTTCGACGATGCAGTCTATGATGGAAGCGGGCTAACTTGTTAGGAGGAGGATGAAAATCCACACTCCTTTGTATGAAACTCCTATACTGCAACGCACACTAATCGGAATCGTAAAGTAATCGCCTTACATCGGGATAAGCACTCGTCTTAAGTCTCTCAGTCCGAGAAGCGTCGCCTAGCCGTAGCCGAGTGAACTATGACCTTAATCTAATCTCAAGGTTATTCGTATTTGCAGACGCATATTCATACAGTTTCATTAGAACAAGAAAAGGCGGTAGTTTGCTCATGTTCAACGGTTACACGTATTCTAAACGTGGCAAATCACAGAATTACTACTGCTCTAAAAAGGACCAAGGCTGCAAAGCTGGGGTCAAGATGGACATTGATGGAAAACTATTGATCAAGAAACCGTTGGTCCATCTACATGCACAACCTGACTACTATATAACGGAAACTGGGAATTACATAAAATTATCGCATTAAAGACATTCCTTTAACTGCAGTGTTTAATGGAAGATTTTTGATAATGCCGCCAGAAAACCCACCAAGTACTTGTTAATAATATTAAGAATGTGTTAATATAAATTAATATTATTTAATTTTCTCCTTAATTGACATATGATATTTGTGCAAAAAATACACCCTGCCTAGATAATACCTAGTTCTAACGTATCTTGTGACCAGATAATACTTACAGTGAAATTCTCGATGTTTTTCTAAGCATCTACTTCTCTTCAAAGAATCACATGATTGATTGTATTCTTTGCAGTCGAGTGATGTCGGAACCTCTTATTAATTTTTACATTAACATTTGTGGTTTAACACATGGACGGTGTTTTTGTTATTACTTAGTAAGAAAGGAACGTTGAGTTGTTGAAACTGTAATAGAAATACAATACAATACAAATTACAACACTTAACAAATTTTAATAATTTGATTACATTTTAATTAATTTTTAGTTAGTACGAAAAATCATGTCACTTAATAAATTATACATTTGTCATTTCTTTTTGAAGGGAAAATTTGCGAAATAGTCCATGAAATCAACATGTCGTTGTCCAAAGAAAATTCTTATATAAAACATAAGAAAGACGGTGATGTCACGTCAATTTGGAGCCATTACTTGGTGGCTGAAGATAGAAATTCTGCGCAATGCAAACAATGTTCGGCGGTCCTAAGAACTTTAGGAGGATCCACTAGAGGGCTACATACACACATGTTAACGAAACACAAAACAAAAGTAGTGTCTACCAGTGGCGAAGGATGGAATTTAGACGAAGGTAAGCGATCCCAAAGAAAAGGAAAATCATACCGCTTGATACAAGCTCCGGTTTCTTATAGATCCATGTATGTGGTAAAGAGCAGCCAATGCTGAAATGGTTATGCAGTAAGTTCGAGATTCAGATTAAAATTGCAAAAATGCTGAATAAAGTCTGTTTTTTTTAATATTCGAAAAGCTTAGTTTTACCGCGGAATCCGGGATTGATTTTCGTTAATCCCTAAATCCTAGGATGAAAAAATATCGTTTTAAATAAAGACAAACGCAGGCAAATATGATGTCCTTAATGTTTATTTAATATTATATTAATTTATTGAAGAATGTTATAACTACGTAGTAAGAACTGTTACCTGGAGAATTGTTCTGATATGTTGATTGGTATCAACAATCAATCGCAAATGCGGTTTTCAAATTCATCTCTATCATTCTCATTCTATAGTAACTTGTTAACAGAGAGAGATAGAGATTAATTCGAAACTCGAACTTGCAAGTTGTTCAAAACATCGCTACAGAATAGTCAGTAATTGAAACTATATAATATCTTATGTATTTTTCTTACATGATGTTGCCAAGTTATATTTTCTACTGGTGTAAAGGGCAGTACCGATTCAAGTAAACTTTTGGATTTCAGGACTCGAATATAAAATCATTACAACTGAGAAAGGGAATGTACTAATGGTCAACGGGTATACCTACGCTAAGGACAACAAGTCCACAAATTACTACTGCTCTAAGAGGAGTCGGGGCTGCAAGTCCAGGCTCAAGCTCGGGTATCAGGGAATCGAGGTGAAAATGATGGAAAATTTGCTGCATAACCACCCACCACCGAATTATTATAGATCTGCTACGGGAGTGTATTTAAAAGTATCGTCTTAAAATATCTGCATATTTAAAATAGAGTTACCTCAGTATTTATGTACGACCTACCTACCTGTGTATTGGCAGAAGGTAAGAGTTCATTTACACGAGCGGCAACTCTGCCGTCTGCCGACTGCAGTCGTCGACGTCTGCAGTTGTCGGTAGCAGCTGCCGCTCGTGTAAATGAACACTAAGGGTAAATCGACTCATTTCTAAATTCTACTAATAAATTCTACAATTCAATTAGTCTTTGTGGCTTTGATTTCATTGACTTTTGACTTTTACGGAGAAGGCACTAAGTAGGTTGGTTTGAAGGCACATTGCCATGCTTGCCTAGAATTATCGCATTCCACCATTCTATGCGACTCGGACGATTATTTTTGCATGACTTTTATCTTTGCATTCGATCTCGAAGAAACAAGGCTTCAATAATTTATACAGATATTCCAGAAGACATTCTGTTTCTGTTTTCTCTCTATTATACGACAGATCTTATGGTGTTACAATTGGGAGATCGCGAGGGATTCAAAACATTTTTTTTAGGATCCGCTAGTCCCACGTGGTAGTTCTCGTGGGAATAAGGGGATACAGTATAATCTATTTTACTCGCTGATATTGTAGCTACAATAATATACTACTTATTGTTTGACTATTATGGTTTAAACAGTTAAGTCCTGTTATCTTACAGATTTTCAGTTTATTGAGATAAAACCTGGTCGACGGTTACTAATGTATCAAGGTTATACTTATTCAAGTAGCAACAACAGAAATTACTATTGTTCTAAGAAAGATCGTGGATGCAAAGCGAGGTTGAAGTTGGACGCCAATGGAGCGATAGAGTTTCTGAATCCAGATTATATTCATACTCACGAAAAACCACAATACTCTGTGACAGCGTCGGGGATTTATTTGAAAATATCTTCATAATTACTTTATTTGATTAATACATTTATATCTTCAAGAAACAATTGTACGCAGTGAAGTGCTTATGCGTTATTATTAAACTGATACTCAAATAAAAAATACTGACCTATTTCTTGAGAGACTACTTTTACGTTTATTGTCTCTCGTTGCATAAATTTCTTTGGGTTATTTAATTTTACAATTTGTCTTTTCAAAATATTGGATCTCTCTTTAATTTCTTTCTAAGTCCAATTCACGATATAATATTTATAATATTTAAAGATATATATTTTAAGTATTTTTTAAGTATAGTAGTAATGTGTTAACTCAATCTGAAATTAGGATTTGCCGACGTACGTACTCGTATCAAATAGCTGAATTTCACTGTGTCACTCGATGTGAGTAAAAAATCCAGTGAAAAAAATAAGTTAAGTAAGTAAAACTAAGTAGTTTAACATTGATTACAACTGGAATTTAAAAAATAATAATAAAGGTATTTAAAAAGATTTTCTTCGATTTCAGTTGGCGAGTTTAAATTCATACCAACACGTAGCGGCAAATATCTCCTCATGCTAGACGGTTTTACGTACTCGCAAATGAAGAATAGCAACAATTACTACTGTTCGAAGAAGGACTCCGGTTGCAAAGCTCGTGTGAAGCTGCTCTCTAACGGCGCAGTATCGTATCAATCTATCACAACGCATGCGCACCCACCTCCTAAATATATGATTACGGCTGCGGGGCACTATGTTAAAATTCATCACTAAGTTCCTACCTCAGTACCGTTACCTGGGGGGCTATTCTGTAACGATGTTTGGTGGAACTCGCAAATGCGAGTTTCGAATTGAACAATATTGCTCTCTGCTTAACACGAGGTTTTTTTTTATATTCTTTACAAGTTAGCCCTTACAATCTCACCTGATCGTAAGTGATGATGCAATCTAAGATGGAAGCGGGCTAAATTGTTAGGAGGAGGATGAAAATCTTTTCTACGGAACGATAAAAAACTTGGCGGTACGTCTTTGTCGGTAGGTTGGTAATTAGCCACGGCCAAAGCCTCCCACCAGCCAAATGTAATGGTACAGTAAAAGAATAATATAATAGTTTAAAAAACTAAAAAACACGCTCAAACCATTTCATTTCATACCATTCATGGGGGTGCATTTCAAATAGCCTGTCCGCCATATTGGATTTAAGTCACGTGACATTTTTTTTCGTGTTTCCCTTTCATTTGATATCCATATCATGGGGATGGATTTCAAACAGCCTGTCTTTGTGGAGGCCGCCATATTGTATATGTAATGACGTTTCTTAGCTATTCATATATTGTCATCAGAACTCAAAGCGTGTGCAAAATTTCATCCTAATCGAAGACCGTGAAGTGGGTCAAATTAAGATTCCAAGATTTTCTGACATACATACGTAGTTAGTTACAAGTGAAGCTAATAAAAGCGTGTTAATTAAAAATAGGGGTGAATTCGAAACTCTATGCGAGTTATACTAAACATCGTTATAGAATACACCTCCTAGAGGGCTATTCTGTAACGATGTTTTCTAGACTCGCAAATGCGAGTTTCGAATTCACCAATATTTCTCTGTCTAACACGATACTATAGAAAGAGAAAGAGGTGAATTCGAAACTCCCGCTTGCGAGTCATGCGTTACAGAATAGCCCCCCCATTACTGTACCAAATAATCCAAAAATACGATCGTAACTCCGTATAGTCGGCTGCAATTTTTATGACGTTTTCGAACATCGTGGTTTAGCTGCGCAATACAAGATTTTAGGTATAATCGGTTACGCAGACGCAGGGCGACAGGGCATCACACCGCACGCACCTCCTACTCAATTAAATCGCCTCACTTCTTGATTTTACAAGTCTTGATTTTAGTGTATTTTATGTATGACCTCTGAGTAGACACATTTGCGACTTATTTCGTAGACGTCATAAAGATTGCGTCCGACTATACTCGAGTATAATACGAGTCTTCAAAGACAGTTTGAAGGGCAAGCAGACAGTATGGTTGTTTAAAGTTAATTTGATTTGAAGTTAATGATATCGGGCGCTGCTTCTAATTTATAAATGTGTGTATTTTAGCCAGTATTAATTTATATATAATTATTACAATGATGTGTTTTGTTTTACCTGAATTACTGAGCATTAAACTGTATAAAATATATACTAACATTTGCCTGAGCCGTTTGAATTTTGGATTTCGGCTACCAACACCGCAACCTTCCCTACTCTAAGCTTTCTTGTAAGAACAATCCCAGGACCAGGGATTCGAAGCCTGGACTTCATTGACCAGTTAACCACCACCCTAATAAGGCAGTCTATCTAGTTGTTACTATTTATTTCAGCTAATGGGTTGTTTGAAAACTGTGAAGAGAGTTTTATTTCAGTATAAAGTCTCATACCTTTACGTATAAATAAACACAATATTAAATGTATTAAGTTATATTAAACATATTGCTTTTTTTATTGTATCGTATTTTTTAAGTTTTTACAAATTCATAATATTTATCATTTGATCATTGTAGACTTATGCACTGAAGAAAATGACGTTTGTGAAATTAACAAAATACCCACAAATCGTGGAAAGTTCCTCATCATGGTAAAGGGGTACACATATTCTCAGATGAGAGACTCGAACAACTATTATTGCTCTAAGAAGAACATCGGATGTAGAGCACGGATCAAAGTCAGTGATACTGGAAACATTATCGGCGAATCTTTACCACAACATAACCATCCTCCACCAAAGTACATGATGACATCTAGTGGGAAATATATAAAGATATAAGAGGACTGAGGATCGTTCAGAATCTTTAAATGTACTAAACGCAGGCTACAGAGCGCGACTTAGGTCTGGGAATATCACTGACCTTGATGAATAATCGTTGCCACATCCTTAACATCCTCCACCCAAGTACATGATGACATCTAGTAGCATATATTACATAAAGATATAAGAAAACTGAGGATCGTTCAGGATTTTCAAACAGTTTTTCAAGAACTACAAAACATGATGCCAATTGCTGCTAGCAGGACAATAACAACTGTTGATAAATAGTCTTATTTGCAGACATAGAACCAACAGAATCAAAAATCAAAATCAAAATCAAAAAATCATTTATTTCAAGTAGGCTCAGTTTACAAGCACTTTTGACACGTCAGTTGACTATTTGTAAAGATTCTACCACCGGTTCGGAAGGCAGGTTCTGCTGAGAAGATACCGGCAAGAAACTCAACAGTTGCTCTTTTGAAAAAGTCATACAGTATTATAATTTACAATTAATAACAATTACTGTTTACATTTCTTATAGTTTTACTTTCTGTGTGAAGGTGGAAGCTGATCCAACGGCCTCCAAGCATCTTTATCATTAAGGAACTCATCAATGTTGTAGTACCCTCGACTAAGTAAATGTTTTTTAACACATTGCTTAAAGCTATGCATTGGCAGGTCCATCACAGTCTTGGGGATCTTATTATAGAAGAGTACACCCAAACCTACAAAAGATTTTTTTACTCTTTGGAGACGATATGCAGAAATAACTAACTTATGCCCGTGTCTAGTAAGACGTGGGTTTAAATCTCCTTTTCGTTTGCACAAATTAATATTTTGTCTTACATATACTATACTGTTATATATATATTGACAGGCTACTGTTAGTATACCTATTTCTTTAAACTTTTGACGAAGGGACTCGCGTGATTTTAATTGATATATTGCTCGAATTGCTCTTTTTTGAAGTACAAATATAGATTGTATATCGGCAGCCTTGCCCCACAATAAAATACCGTAAGACAACAGCAAATCAATAATGATTTTTAAATTCAATTAGAAATCATTTAATAAAAACAAAAACACATTTTATTTCAAAAGCTTCTTCAGAGTTAGAAAAT
This sequence comes from Bicyclus anynana, assembly GCF_947172395.1. Lineage (NCBI taxonomy): Eukaryota > Metazoa > Arthropoda > Insecta > Lepidoptera > Nymphalidae > Bicyclus > Bicyclus anynana. The sequence continues at coordinate 2,767,928 of NC_069092.1, forward strand.
GTTGTATGACAATAAAAATCACGCATAGCATGATTGATTTAAGTAAAAACCTACATAAATTATTTTTATAAAAAAATCTGGTATTATTTTTTATATCCCATCTTTTTATTTTCTAAATTTCTAAAACGCTAAAGACGTTCAGTTTTAACTGAGCAGTTTTAAGTGTACTGTCGAATTGTTCAGTTAAATCGCCCATATTATGTATTTTAACCATATAGTTTTTCTAATGATTTTGATTGCAATTTCGATTAGATAAAACTGTACACTTAAAACTGTGCAGTTAATACTGAACGTCTGTAGCCCGGGTTAAGGTCCGTTTATATCTATTTTTATATTTAGCATGCCAGGCACATGCCGTGGCAGACAAAATAATATTCTTCTATACAGTGTTTATTAACTTATTTATATATATCGTAACGCGGCCGCGCAGACGTTGACAGACAAGGGCCGCGCCCGGCCAGTATTCGCGGAAAGAATATTTTGTCTGTGCGGTTCATGTCTGTAGAGTCCTTTTCATGAATCTGAAATAAAATTGACAGCGCTTTACGAATATGACAATTAGTCCGCCATTACCAAATGACAATGAACCTCATTAAGACATTAGCGCCGCGTCTTGGGGACTTCTTTCATGAAAAGGACTTTACGTGTCTCTATCTACCTGCTGGTCAGTGTGAATAGATAGTGTCTGTAGGTGTCTGTCACGCTACTTGTCAGTGACGCACTGTGTGTCTGTAGAAATAAACGGACCTTTATGCGTCTCGAATTTTAATTGTATTTTAATTTAAGTTATTCTCTTGATTACAACATTATTATTAACGTTAATATTTTATTACATTTTCGTAGTTTAATTATTAATTATATCACTTTTTAGACAGTAGTTTCCATTTTAACTTGAAAACTTCGCACATTTTTTAAAGAGTTTGTGAGTCGAAAATTTTAAATATTAAACCCTTTTTTAAATTATGACACACTTACCATGATTACTCAATTAAAAAAGTCTTGAATGCATGCCCGTTTTTAAATTGATGATGATGAATGATACATGCGTATGAGTTCCTGAAAAATAACAACGGATTTTAACACACAAATTGGCAGTGAAATTAATCTTTCTTCTCATCCTTACCTCTGGCTTATCCTCGTAAGGCAGTGCGTGTTGAATTTAGTAAAATTTCCGCAATTTATTTTAGAAACATGTAATTACGAAATCGTCACATCACGGCGTGGGAAGGATCTGATACTGCTTGACGGTTTTACATTCTCCCAGTATACGCAGAGGCTGTGGATCTGTACCAAGTACCCTAGGTGTAAGACTAAAATCGTGCGCTATCCGAATGGCTATTTGTCACAACTATCTCAAGACCACAGTCACTTTGCTGGCCCGATGCTTAAAACCGATGGAAGACTTGTGACTAAATGGCAGTAGGTATTAATTTAGTTCAAATTAGTAATACAGGGTGGATTAAAATTAAATACAAGGTGTAATTTTTCGAGTACCTACTATAAATATTGTAAAAATCTTTCACTAACTTCCACTGTTTATTATTATTAAAACCAACTGATTTTTAACCGACATTGTAATAAAGGAGTTGAGATTCTCAATTTGACACGTATTTTTCTTAATGATTGTTACCTCATACCTCCGTTATTTATTTACCGATTAAAAAATATTAGGAAGCACAATTCTATATAAAGAACGACATTAAGAAGTCTCGGAGAGGCAAGGATCTTCTCTTAGTTGATGGTTTCACATATGCCAAAAAAACATCTACCACTGGACCTGTTCCAGTTCCCATTACCCTGCATGTAAGGAGTAGCTCAAATTGAACAAACAAGCCCAAATACGTCAACACAATAGCACACACAATCATCAGGCGAAGAGAATAATTCGCACAAGTGCCGGGAAGTATCACATAATGTAAATTACCCTGCACGTAATGCGCAGCTTAAATTGAACAAACAAGCCCAAATACTTCAACACTATAACACACACAATCATCAGGCGAAGAGAATAATTCGCACAAGTGCCAGGAAGTATCACAGAATGTAAATTACCCTGCATATAAGTCGCAGCTTAAACTGAACATACAAGTCCAAATACGTCAACACAATAACACACACAATCATCAGGCGAAGAAAATAATTCGCACAAGTGCCGGGAAGTATCACAGAATGTAAATTACCCTGCATATAAGTCGCAGCTTAAACTGAACATACAAGCCCAAATACGTCAACACAATAACACACACAATCATCAGGCGAAGAAAATAATTCGCACAAGTGCCGGGAAGTATCTCAGAATATAAACTTCCCTGCATGTAAGTCGCAGCCTGAACTGAACAAACAAGCCCAAATACGTCAACACACACAATCATCAGGCGAAGAGAATATTTCGCACAAGTGCCGGGAAGTATCTTAAAATATGAACTGAATTTGAAACTTTTTTTCAGATTGGATTATTCGAAAATGAAGTATACGAAAATAAATTACATTTTTAAAAAGAAGCTTTTATTTAAGTCTTTATTGTTGTATTTAATTATTCTATTTTAGTATTTGCCGAGATAAATGAGCTTAAACTTTATCGTTTTGTCTTCACCTATTCGTATGCCATCTTCCGACTCTATCATCAAACCAGCTTCATGGTACTATGTTATTGCATTGTCACCGAAGAAACGCATGAAATTTGATTGGTCGCGAACTTCAGACAGTGGTTCTATTTTCGCTTTCATGGCTTGACCAACTCATATTTAAAATAGAAATTTAACAAATGCTTAAAAAAAGTTATAAAAAATCCTCGGTTTACGTACATAATTACATACATTACTCTAAAGCTTCCCAACTTTCTCAATGAGGGTAGGTCGATGTAGAAGTTTACATGAGTATTGGATTTTGCTAATTGTATACTAATTTGAGATTTTAAAGTTTCGCATTGTATGTATAAAAATCTTTATACTTCCAGAACTAATCCAGTATGATATTGTAAAGTCCCAAAGAGGCAAGGATCTTCTATTAGTCGAAGGCTTCACATACTCCAAAGGCGGCATATACCGTTGGAACTGTTCAACCCATTACCCCACATGTAAAGCGCAGCTTAGATTGAACAAAGAAGGGCTGATAGATATATACAATAACGCTCACAATCATCTCCCGAAGAAAATAATCCGTACAAGTGGAGGGGAGTATTTTAGAATATAGGTTCAAAGCAAGTATGTCCAAGCGAATGAAGATATTCGGATTTGTTCCCAGTTAGGCTACATTCACACGGCATTTGAAGAAACGTGCAATACGGCACTGTCTTGCACATTTCTTACTGTGTGCGTCATAATGAATAAATAGTGGCATGAATAAATAATAATAAAATAGTGGCATAGGCTAGTGGGGATTATCTTGACACCTGGCTCGAATTATGTCATGTTAATGCGTTGTACGTAGAAGCGTTAATATGTAATGCAAAAAAAAAACGTACAACGTTTCAACGTTGACTTTGTTTTGATTTTGAATAAATTGAAATTGTTGTATAAGTTGCTTTAATTCTGATTCGGCTGAAGTAAAATTATTCGCAAAATCATCGGTTTTACTTACTCTCCAAAACATGACGACACAACTTTGTTTTGGAGAATGAGTGGTGTACTGGAGAGTGGACAGACACACTGACTTACGCACCTACATCGACATTTTTGGTGCAGGATATTAAGAATATGGCTTAGAGGGACTACAAACCTTCAGTTTTTACTGTACAGTTTTATCTAGTCATAATTTCTACTGTACTGTGATTTCAGATAAAACTGTGCAGTTAGCTAAGAATTGCCTGGAAGTAGATCTGTCCATCGTATTCAACCAAGGGTTTGACTAAGTAAATGCATTAGATATATCTATCTACTTGATTACTACCTACCAGGTAATTGATAAATGTAAAGGTACAGAATAGTTTAACGCGGTCTACAAGTGATAAAATTTAGCAAAGAGTATGATGTACAATTGTATATAGCATAATTATTATATATGTCGCTTTTGCGCCCCTATAATTAGTCATGCCGTCCCTTTTCGACTCTGTTTGAGTTGGTGTATCTGTAAATACTGAATATTCAGTGAAGTAGACTGACTCCGCGCCACAAAACAATTCCCGTAGACGCGGCGCTAATGTCTTAATGGCGCTCATTGTCATTTGGTAATGGCTGTCTTAATGACATTTGTGTAAGGCGCTGTCAATTTTAGTTAGGTTTTAGTCGCGGGACTTCTTTCGTGGCGCGGAATCTACGTAACACATCTTTAGGAAAAAATCTCAACAACAAAATAAGGAACTTTATTGAAAAAGTGAAAAAGTCTTACCATTTGATTTAGTTAATAACTGTGAAGAATTGTGGAAGGGAAGGTATTTTCAGTGATTGTCAAAATGTTGTTTTTTTCAGTATTACGCTATGATGTCGTGAAATCTCAAAGGGGTAAAGATTTGCTTCTTGTGGAAGGATTTACATACGCGCGAGGTGGAGGATACCGTTGGATATGTTCCACGCATCACCCGTCTTGCAAGGCCAAGTTGAAACTAAATAAAGAGGGTATTATTGAGCTATATTACAATAATCATAATCACCAATCGAAAAAAATCTTTCGGACTCAAACTGGAGAGTACTTCCGTATTTGAGATCGGATTTTGATGTTTTTTTAGTATTAAATTCGAAAAGGAGTTTAAAACAATTAAGTAACTGAATGCCTTATTAGAAATTAAATTTGGATAATGTACTTTATTTATGTAATTTTTGCTTAAAAATATATTTTATAATATTTAATAATAGTTTATTAATTTTCGTTAGTTTCTTCCCCCTTTTACTTAGATCTTTCCTTAACAACTTTCTTTATTATTTATTAAGAAGAATAACTTTTTTGTGTATTGTAAATTAAAAATTGAAGAATTATTTTAAATGTTTAAAAGATAACGCTATATTATATAGACAAACTTAACTCTTTATCTCATGGCGCACATGGGTCGCAGCAAGACGTGCTGAGATTTGATGGGAATAAAATGATATGTAGTTTTTATATTCACTCATAGATTACGAAATAATGCCGCCGCAACGTGGCAAATCCCTGATACTGGTGGGAGAGTATACCTTCGCTAAGACAATCACTCCGAAAGTGTGGAGTTGCTCCACGAGGCTACCAGATTGTAAGGCCAAGCTAAAGCTAAGCGACGATGGCGTTATCACGGAGATATATAACATTCACACGCATCCAGCGAGGAAATTTATCAGGACAAAGGAGGGGACATATCTATCTATATTTATATTAAAAAATAAAGTTTAAAAACTATAAACCTAAACTATAACTATAACGTTTAAAATGATCTAAGAAGGACGAAACAGGAAAATAATTTCGAGAAATGCATAGGTACAAAAGCGGCCAAGGTAGAGCCGTGGTCGCACTCACTAAACCTACCTATGTTTAATGGAGGTGTTCCTGGCAATATCACAGAAAGCATAATCTGCCATGACCATTTTTGTACCTGTGCATTTCTCGATTTCTATCTAAATTATTTTTTAGACTGCCAAAATCATCACCCTGCCCGACTACAGCGAAGCCTAGGCCTCCCCGTAGTTTGAAAAGTGTTTGAAAGTTTACATGGAGTTTCACGCGAAAGAAGTCGCGGACGTTCGCTAGTGTACGAATATAAGTGCAGTTTAGCAAATAAATCATCGCTTATGCAGGACAGACCTGCAGTCGAACTGTTCATTTAAAGTCGTCCGTGTGTAGGCAAAACTGAGAACTCTACAGTTTTTAATGTACAGTTTTTCTATTGATATTTATCGAAATTTTGATTAATAAAACTGTACAGTTAAACTGAAGGTTTGTAGCCCGTATTATACAACTTGACAAAGAAAATCTTTGAAGCATTCCTTTGTAGCCTTTACCTATTGTTTGAATGATTTCATAATATGTTGTTGATATTATTTTTCTTTAGCATGTTCGAAATGCTTTTATGTCAGCCTTTGACGATCAAGTAAGCTCACGTGCCTGCTGCGCTAACGGCTTGACAACCGATTAAACTGTACATGTGCGTGTCATCATACCGATCGCGACCAACCTACGATCAGTTTTATCGGCTGTCAAGCGCTGCAGGCATCTGAGCTTACTTGAACGTCAGTGGCTGACATTACTCAAGTTTTTGTTTACTTAAATGCTTTATAAATTAAAAGTATGTATTATGTGTCATGTATTTTTTTTTAATTTGAATAAAGAGTTAATTTGTTTGGTATCTATAGTAGTGTATAAACTCTTACGAACCTGAGATTAACGAGCACAGAGAAGCTCATTATAAGAATTCCTAGTTAGGCTTGTGCTAGACTAAAATCATACCTGATGGTATACATCTGCAGTGGTAAGCTCTAAGTAGGATTGCTCTTTCTTAGAAGATAATTGATTAAAATTCGACGGCCTCCGTGGCGCAGTGGTATGCGCGGTGGATATCCAAGACGGAGGTCCTGGGTTCGATCCCCGGCTGGGCAGATTGAGATTTTCTTAATTTGTCCAGGTCTGGCTGGTGGGAGGCTTCGGCCGTGGCTAGTTACCACCCTACCGGCTAAGACGTACCGCCAAGCGATTTAGCGTTCCGGTACGATGCCGTGTAGAAACCAAAAGGGGTGTGGATTTTCATCCTCCTCCTCCAAGTTAGCCCGCTTCCATCTTAGACTGCATCATCACTTACCATCAGGTGAGATTGTAGTCAAGGGCTAACTTGTAAAGAATAAAAAAAAAAAAAAAATTGACTATTCACTCTGATTTACGATGACCCGCAGTTCTGTGGTAAAAAGATCAGGAACTCTACAATCTTGTCCTAATTTAACCTAGATTATACCGTTAATACCGTGCGCACTCTTTGAGTGCGTATGCTAGACCAATATAGGTATAAATCTTGTCCATGTTGAGCTTTATTAAATGTTTTTGAATTCAGTCACAGATTATCAAATAGTGACGTCGCAACGTGGCAGGTCTCTAATACTGGTGGGAGGCTATACTTTCACTAAGAGAACTGGACGACCGAAGCTATGGAATTGCTCTACGAAGATTCTAGACTGCAGAGCCAGGCTGAAGCTGGATGACAACGGTGTGATTGAGGAAATATATAACACTCACACGCATCCAGCCAGGGATTTTTTCATGACGAAGGAGGGAAAATATGTACGAATATAAATGCAACGTATGTGGCCTTAAAAAGATGTCGATGTTCCCTACGTTCGAAAGGATATGTCGTAAATGATTTTCTTTTATTGCATTTATGTTTTTAAATTGTCCATACTTTCATGGTCATTTAAGATTATTTCAAAATGTCACTATTATGAATACATATTACATGTTATACTTCACAAGATGTAACTCATACAAGTGAACAAGTATTTATAATGTTAAAGAATTGGTGTGCTAAATGCGAATACATATATTCACAGAAAATATAAACACTTGAAATTGCAAAGAAGGCGGGACACCTTAAATTTTTTTTTTCAAGAATATTTGTATTTCATTAGTCTTGCATCATATAATAAAGCTTAACATGCGTTATGGTTGACCTATGTCAAACTGAAGTGAAGTTACCATTTAGTCAAGAGCTCTAATGAACCTATAATTACTGTTATTATTATTACAATAATATGTGTATTTGTGTGTGCTGTGCAATTTGTAAAACGACCCAGTATTTATTTTCATTCATAACGTTTTTCATTCTGTGTATACTGACTAGGTAAACTGATGACATGCAGGAGATTGCCGACGGAAGTGACCCTTGCTACAGGCCTGCAGTTTTAACTGTACAGTTTTAATTGAACAGTAGAACTGTTCAGTTGAATCTTTCGCGTGTAGTTCCGTCAATTTTAACTATGCAGTTTTTTGTAATGGTTTTGATTGAAATTACGATTGGCTAAAACTGCACAGTGAAAACTAAAGGTCTGTAGCACCTCTAAGATTTAAAACTATCTTAGAGGTTCTACAGACATTTGTGACCGCTGAAATTAGGTAAGTTTATTTGACGAACACAAGTCCGTTACTACTGTTGACAGAAATAAATAACTTTTGGTGTCAGAATGGACCTTGCGGGGTGCCGTACTTACTATGTTATAACTACTTACTACTTTTTGATATAGTTATTAAATTATCCTTATTTCATATAAGTATAACTTTTTTTTTAGTCAATTATGGTCAATCGTGGAGCAAATACCTTAAACGAAGTATATGAAGACATGTTCTATGCTCATGTTTATTATTATGTATATTAACTTATTATTCTGCTTGTTTGATCAAACAATAATTTTATATTATTTATTTAAAGGATTGAATGCAGATAAATATAATTCTATGGGTTTAAACGATCAATCTTTGGGAGTTGTCAGCGCTATAGATGAAATCACCAATGAAATTCCACAGTCAATACATACAAATTCAGTTATTGTTAAAGAAACTAATAGTGAAGATAATTTGGCAGTACAATTATCACGAGCGGATTCATTTGCTTCAACATCGCCAACGTCACCAAAGACTCTTGAAGGGTTTAAACATGGTCGTAACTCTTTTAGTACTGATACGTCATCTGATACAACCTTAAAATCAAGCCTTGCAGGACCCAGTAAAATGTCTGATTCATCAAAATTGCACAAAAAAAGGAACAGAAGTATTAACAAATCTAACTGGCTAGATGTAAAAAGAAAATCACTTGTTAATTTAGGTGAAGCTCATATATCTCGTTCCGGAAAACAACAAATGGGAAAAAAAATTAGGGGTCCGTGTAAATCAAAATGTCGTTTGAAATGTTATGAGAAGTTTAGTATGGTAACTCGTCAAGAAATATTTAAAACATTTTGGAATCTGGGTGATCATTCTGATCAGTGGTCTTTTATTGCGTCACACATGAAGCAAATATGGAAAAAGCAATGGTCCGAGGAATCCAAAAAGCTAAATGTGTATAAGTTTTTCTTGCCAGTTTTCTCTGACGATGGCAATGAACAGGTTATGGTGTGTAAAACCATGTTTAAAAACACACTTTCCGTTAGCAACACTTTTATACAATCTGCTATGGAGAAGTATGATACTGAAATGGGTGTCTGTACTAAAGATATGAGAGGCTGTCACAAAAATCATCCGATTGTTAAAAATTCTGCAATGAAAGATACCGTAATCCAACACGTGAAAAGTTTTGCATCAAAGGAAAGTCCTTCTACACACAAAGACTCTAATAAACTGTATTTAGACAGCGATATGACTTTTAAAAAAATGTACGACCAGTATGTTTTAAGATGTAAAGAGCTGAATTTAACGGATAATATAGCTAATTTAAGGCAATACAAAGATATAGTTGATAAAGAATTAAATGTTGTTTTTCATGTACCAGAATAAGAGGACTTGAGTTCCGTAATGAAAAACATCACTTCACCTTAATCATGTCACACATTGATATCAAGAATCTTACTAGGTTAAAAACGTAAATATAATTGAGTCTCAATCAAAATCTTTTGAAATTTGCACATCTATGTAATTTCAAAAAAATAAATTACACTCAACACGATGAAATTAGTGTTTCACTAAAGACACATTTAATTTGTTCTGGTTTTTTTTTCGTGAAAACCAAATAAAAAACAATATATAGAAAATAACATAAATATAAGGCATTTGTAGAGCAAAACGAACAAAATGCTCTTCAGAACCTCACTTATTGTCTTGTCGTTTTGAACGTCCAAATTATTTGCCTCCACCTTATTAATCATAGATGGGTATGTTGTGGTAGAAACACGAGGCCAGTAAAGTGATGTATAATGTTGAAGTTGTCGTACGTAAATCCATTGCATTCAAAATGCCATGATTGAACCACACCTTGGTGCGCTTCACTTGTTGCATTTAGGTCTTTATAGAGTATTCTGATGCCTGCTCTTTACGTTGGCTAATACGTTGGCCATTACGTTGGCCAATATATTAGCCAAATATGTTGCCTAACACCTTGGCCGATAAGTACCTTGACCAATGTGTTGGCTATCATGTGTTCGAGAATCTCGCGAGATTGTGAATTGTCAATAGATTGTGAACCGCAACATACTGTTTACAATTGAACGTGTTTATATTCGGTATATTTTTTTTAATTTTTTATTTGTACGTTCACAAATAAAAAAATGCTTAAACTAACCATAGGTTTCTGAAGCACTCTAGTTCCGGTACTTAGGAGTGTGTATGGAGTTCACAATCTATTACAAACTCGCGAGATAGATTATTAACTAACGGTATTTATAATTTTACGCTGACATATACAAAGATATTTCCACCAGCGTACCGTCGGGATAGTATCGCTTTGTTGGCCACAGAGTTTGCATAATTTAATAGCGAGAATATTGCTGTGATTCCTTGGATGGTCGCCTTTACGATGGTTTATTATAATGATGAATTTATTTACAGTAATAGACAACCGGATTCTGCATTTTGAACGCGGGAAGCCAATGCTGTTCGCTGGGGGTTACACCTTCGTCAAGCTTACGCAAAGTTTATGGGTGTGCTCGAAAACCGTTCAGTGTAAAGCTACCTTAAGGCTGAACCGCAAAGGCGTTATAACTGACATCTACATTGGACACACTCATCCACCCAGAACATTTATAAAAACTAAACGCGGTTTGATCTCAATCAGTATTAAGTAGGTTTGTTAAGTCAGCCACTGACGATCCAATAAGCTTACATGCCTGCAAGCTGGTTGGTCGTGTCATCATGCACATCACGACCAACACATGATCAATTTTATCGGACGTTAAGCCGTTAGCGCTGCAGGCATGTGGGCTTATAGTATTAAAAAATAGAAGTTTTTTGTTGTATATTTTTATTTATTTACTTTTAATTTAAATTAAATTGACCGTTTGATCTCAAATAATATTAAGTAGTGTAGTTGCTTTTTTCTTGTTGTATCTGTATATTTTTTATTAACTTTGTTACAATTTCTTCTTCAATTTTAATTAGTTTTATTGTTGATCTAAATTATTATTACTTTACTTAGGTTTCTTACAAAATATATGTTTTTGTTGTAATTGTTATGTTTTTCATTTCAATGTTCTTCTTTAATTTTATTTTTTAATAATTCAATCACATTTCAATCTGATTAAAAACGTGACTGTATGTAGATACAGTTTTCTTTTACTTTAATTAAAAAAAAATTTATCCACATTTGTAAGTAAACTCTGTTATACATAAATTATCATAGATAAATAAATTAAAAGATAAATGTGTGTAGGTCATTTACGTGCATACACGAATTATATATGGTCAAAGTTAAAGAGGTGAATATTCTGCTACGAATATATGTGTAAATACAGTTTACCTCTAAGTTACGCACTTATTTTTAGAAACATAATTTTGCTTGATTGTCAAATTTAAAATATGCCTATATCATTTCGGGAACAGTTCTTAAAGTATGTTTCGTAATTCATAGAAATTAAACTAGAATAAAAATATCTTAATTACATAAATATAACATTAGAATAACTTTAACAACAAATTAATTTAAGTATCTAATAATGAATAATTTTATGAAATGGACTAATAGAAGTACGCGACGGCGTGGAAGTCCTCTAGATATTAGTCTTTAATAAATGGTGTTATTTGTTTTTGGGTATAAAGCATTAATTTAGAGGAAGTAAAAGTATCTGCGGTTTCATTAACTGTAACTATACCATCATCTCCTTTCCCTAGTCCCACTAAAATGGGGTCGGCAAAATATGGCAATCTTCTCCATTCATGTCTATTACTCGTCAACACATCATTCACTCCCTTTACACACATGTCCTCTTTCACACACTCCAACCATCTCATCTTTGGCCTTCCTCTCCTCTTGTGTTCTTCCACTTGCAAATTCAGCAATTTTTTTGGTATATGACTTTCATCCCTCCGCAATACATGTCCATACCAAGCTAATCTTTACTCCTCAATTTTTCTGTCACTGGCGCCACTTTCAGACAACCTCTTATATACTCATTCCTTATTTTATCCATTCTTGTCACACCAGACATCCATCTCAACATAAATGCGTATGTTGCGATGGATGTCTGGTTCACATGCATTCTTTTACTATCCGTCCCTTTTACCGTCTAACATAATGATCCATACAGCACGACCAATTAATTTTCAATTTAATTTTAGGTGTCAGTATTCTTTCTTTAGAAATACCAAGAAAGAAAACAAAAGTTAAGAGAAAAATGTCAAATAAGACGATAAACCTAGATAGTAGAGCTTATAAAAGACATCGTGAACTAGCCAACGCGAGGAAGCGTAAGTTTTTAAATAAGATGACACCTGAGCAGAAAGAACTAAAAAGACTGAAAGATAGGGAATACTACCAAAGAAAAAAAGGTGAAATGAAAATTAAGGTCATAAGTGAAATGTCAGAAAGAGAAAAGATAACGCAGAGAATAATGTGGAGGAAGTCTTCTCAAAAATACAGACTAAAAAAAGATTTTATCAAATAGTTTGGATTCAGATTAAACAAGATAATTAGGGAAACGTACAACGTACGTTTTTTTAATACATACATACGTAAACGTAAACGTATTACGAAGAATTCAGAATACGTAATATTCCTAAATACTTACTAAAAACAGTTTACCATTATTAGAAATATTAATATGTTGTATTTAAGCTATGTTCCACGTAGTCAAGTTTAAATAAAGATTATTAAAAACCCCTATTATTTTCATTAAAATAAATTTTAGTTAGATATTGCGTTTAAGAAATGAATTATAGTTACCTACTTTAAAAACGTTTTCGAAATGATTTTCAACTCTACTATATTCTCATTAGGTACTTATATTTCTCTTGACCGCTAAAAATTTCACAATATGTTCTGTTCAAGAGATTTTTTCAGTGTCTTACATTTATATAAGCATACGAGTAGTTAATTTAAATTAAATTATCAGATTTATATTTCAAGACATAATGTGCACCTCTCTAATTTGACATTATATTTTAGACACATGTTATAGGAGCGTAGTGGGTCAAGTTTAATATTTTAATGTGTAGTAAAATATTCTTATAGCAAAAATAAAGTGGGTAAATGTAGTTATAGAAGTAATATCTAGTTGGCTAATTACCAGTTACCATCCTACCGACAAAGACGTACCGCCAAGCGATTTAGCGTTCCGGTATGGTGTCGTGTAGAAACCGAAAGGGGTGTGGATTTTCATCCTCCTCCTAAGAAGTTAGCCCGCTTCCATCTTAGATTGCATCATCACTTACCATCAAGTGCGGTGGTAGTCAAGGGCTAACTTATAAAGAATAAAAAAAATACTAGTCCTTGAGGGACCAGGAATAAATTATTTATTAAAACCTACTGCTTAAATTTTGTGTATCTATGGGATGTGATATTGACCTCGAGTCGGATATAGTTATGGACTTAGCGAACCATAGTGGTGGGTTTTTTTCTTTCCAACCCATCATTAACATTTTTGTTCTTGGCCCCATTCCTTATAGTCCTTGGTTCTAGCCCAAGGACTGTAAGGACTCTTTCAAGTTGGATTTTAAAAGCTCTTTAGACTAGTCAAGTTCATCGGATAGTGACTCTATTGCCAGAGTGTAATGTAGATAACTATAGCTTAGCAACTTCGTAACACTCCAGATATTGCGCGCAGGGCGGGGGGCGTGTAGTGATGAATGAAAAACCCACGACTGATGCACGCCAAATTCCCGCACGCACGATTCCACACCCGCGCAGTATTTCCGCCCGTCGCCCGCATATCATAGGAGTGTTATCAACGAACTTGCCAGACTATAATTAAAATCTTTAATGATTAAAATTCGTGTATTTCAAGTAGGCTTAGTTTAGCAGCTTAAAGTTATCTGTTTGTAGCGACACCTATTCGGGTAGTAATGTAGGTTTAATAGACAAAATCTCTAAATTATTAAAATAAATAAAATAAAGTAAATAAATAAACGTGATAGATTAGTAACATTCCTTTATTTTAGCAAAATATCAAGCATCAATATTTAATTATTACTCATAGTATAGTATAGTCTTGTCACGATTTAGTTTATTTATAAATAAATAAATGACGTTTTGTCCTACTTTCAAATTAAATTAATTAAACCCACGGCGTAGTTGTTTCATTTATGTAATTGATTGATTGAGAGCTTGTGAGAAACAGGAGGGTAGAGTGCGCGCAAGATAACTGCGCGCGACTGGCGGCGCCATTATGTTGCCAGCGTTAGTGATCTCTTTTACTCGCCAAGAGATAGATAGAGATAGACGACAAGATGGCAGCACTTTTGATTAGTTCCGATTTTGGTTACGCGCAAACTTATCTTGCGCGCTCTATAATGGTGTAACTTGATCGTACACGTCGAATAAATGTCACATCTCTAGGAAAACTGTCTCTTTGACAAGTATATTGGATTTGCTAACAAACGGATCCAATCAAGTTCCGCGATTACCCCCCTGACTTTGACCCACTTGATTTTATAGTAACAATAAAATTGAAAATTTTGAAAAATCTCCGAATGTCATGAAATTATTAATTACACTCTCGATCAAGTCATCAATATGCTTTTTCAGTGCGCTTTCATTTGAGACCCCACTCGAGTATATTTGCAGACATTCGCTTGTTCTTCCCCACTTTCACCCCCCACAACTTTTAAACGGCTCAACCGATTTTCATCAAGCATGTCTAGGAACACTCAACCGTAAGTCACCTTTAATACAAAAAAACTAAATTGAAATTGCTTCATCCGTTCAGGAGCTATGGTGCCACAGACAGACAGACAGACACGTCAAATTTATAACACCCCTCTTTTTGCGTGGGGGGTTAAAAACGAAAAGTTTGTCAGCCCATGTCATAAATCGGTAGTAACTATTGAGTTAAGATCATAATGGCTTTGGGAAGCAGCACGTTTCAAGGGTCCATCAGTCATCAGGATATTCTAATACTAGCCACTCACCATCCGATAAGCCCATATGCCTGCATTGCCTGTGTTTATCGCGATAGGAATGATGTCATGCATATCGCGGCCAGTTTTATCGGACGTAAAGCCGTTAGCGCTGCAGGCATGTCGGCTTATCGGATGATGAGTGGCTAGCATTAAGATATCCTGACCTTAGTCGCGAGTATCATAGCTTCGCGTATAGTTATATACGTAGCATCGCGCTAAAAGTGACTAATACGATAATATGTTCAATATACAAGCACAATGCATGAATGTACCGGCTGGCCTATTCACTATTTTGGCCTTTATTATCAACCTTTTAAAATAGACATCAAATAAATTGATAAATGTCATCTATCTACTGTAAGATATCCACGAGTAGGCACCGGATGATATTTGTTACATAGAATCTCAATTTCGTATGTCATACGAAATTGAGATTCTATGTAACTGTATTCTGAGATACGTCAAAGATAATGAATTAGCCTGCTGGTAAAAATAATTTAAATATACTTTGTTTATATTCGTAGATGCCGTAGATTTATGTACTTTGTTTTGTTTTAATTCATATGTTTCTTGTTTAGATGTAACATACGAAATCGTGACGTCGAGGCGTGGTAGATCCCTGCTATACATAGGTGGCTATACGTTTTCAAAATACAGCCGCAACATGTGGAAATGTTCTACTCGTTCAAAGACACTCGATTGTATGGCGAAGCTGAAACTGAACGCCGAAGGGAAGATCGTTAATTTGTTTAACATTCATACACACCCTCCAAGAAGGTTCGTCAAAACTGCGGCTGGTCAAATGGTTGTAGTTAAAGAGAAGATCCATTATTAGCCGCCTTTAAAAAGGCGGATATAAGTTCGACCTTTGTAAATGTAATGTTTTTAGAAATTCACAAGCTTTTGTATATGTTTAGATAGGCGGCTATACGTTTTCTACTCGTAAATACAGACGCAATATATGGAAATGTTCTAAACCTACAAGGACACGCAATTGTATGGCGAAGCTGAAACTGAACGCCGAAGGGAAGATCGTTAATCGTTGTTTAACATTCATACACACCCTCCAAGAAGGTTCGTCAAAACTGCGGCTGGTCAAATGGTTGTAGTTAAAGAGAAGATCCATTATTAGCCGCCTTTAAAAAGGCGGATATAAGTTCGACCTTTGTAAATGTAATGTTTTTAGAATTTCACATGCTTTTGTATATGCTTTGATATGTGGCTATACGTTTTCTACTCGTAAATACAGCCGCAATATATGGAAATGTTCTAATCGTACAAGGACACGCAATTGTATGGTGAAGCTGTAACTGAACGCCGAAGGGGAGATCGTTAATTTGTTTAACATTCATACACTCCCTCCCAAGGAGGTTCGTCAAAACTGCGGCTGGTGAAATAATACCAGTCAAAGAGAATATCCTTTATTAGCCGCCTTTAAATGGCGTATATCAGTTCGACTTCTATAAATGTAATGTTTTTAGAATTTTACATGCTTTTGTATATGCTTAGGTTTCTAAACATGTGTCATATAAATGTATCATGTATGTTTGTAAATGTATGTATACGAGTACGAGTATATAAAACTGTAGCAGGTCCAATTCTATACATTGAAGATATTTAAAATATCTTCAAATTCAAATTTCAATTAAACAATCGATATTGAAATATATATTTTATTTTTTGTCTGTCTGTCTGTATTTTTGTGTACCAGGCATCACGCTGAAACTACTGAATGAATTAAAATTAAACTTGGCACCATTTGAGACTATAATATGAAGAAGTTGGTGGTGGATGGATAGGATAGTTTTTGTCGCGGATATTAAAGCTAAAGGGGGTAAAACAGGGGTTGAAAGTTTGTATGGAAAGTCCTTCATTTTCAAGTTACATTAGTAAATATTGGTATGTACTTAGAAAAATACTAAAAATAATGTCATTATTTTTTTTAATTCGTCCCCTAAAGTGTTAAAAAGGGGTTTAAGATTTTTTTAATATAAACTAAATAAAGTTTGAGTTATATTTTTGTAAAATGATTAGTGGAGTATTATATATAAAACATGTCAAAATATAAATAGAAGGGGGTGAAAAAGGGGTTGAAAGTTTGGAGTTTCACGTGGACGAAGTCGAAGGCGTCCGCTTGTTGTAAATATAAGTGAAGAGAGAGCGATAAGTTGTCGAATTTATCTTGTTATCTCACGGCACTGAAGTTAAGTAACTAACGGTTATAATAACAGAGCACTTAACAGTTCTTGCAGTTTACCCACATGTAGTAGATATATATGTACATTACTCTAGTCATTATATTATTAGTAATTAAGCATGCAATTTATTTAGACTAGTCAAGTTCATCTGATCTCTATTATCTGAATGCAATGCAGACAACTAGATTAAAATATTTTGGATATTTATGTTAAATGTGTATGAAGTGTAAAATTCGTGTATTTCAAGTAGACTTAGTTTTAGCTTAGTCAAAAATTTAAAATTTATCTGTTTGTATATTCGGATGGTAATGTTGGTTTATATACAAAATCTTTATTGCACATATATTATATCTTTCTTTGTGTGTCCGAAAGGTTGGCTATATTTGGCTGAAGGCGGAATACCAAATTATTAAAATAAATGTGATATATTACTACAATTCGTTTTAACGAAACATTTCCCATAGTATATTATAGTCAAATCAATCAATTTATTTTACCAATAAATAAATGATGTTTGACCTACTAACAAATGAAACTAATTAAGCCCGCGGCGTAATTATTTCATTTATACATATAATTATAGATTGAGAGCCCTTGAGAACCAGGAGGGTAATGGGGATGATGACTAGGTTTGAATATATTGATTTTTATGATACATTTGGGTAAATAGGGTCAATGTTAACTAATTCATACATAAAAAGCAAAGATTGTCTGGATATTTGCAAAATAAATGAGATTATAAAATTTCTAAAACTACTAACATTTTTTTATCGTAATTAGATGAAAATTCATACAGTTTTAGCTTCCTTGCATTAAATGTGACATTTTTTAATATTTGAACTATAAAGATAAACGCACAAATAACAAAGATATTAGTAATTTTGTTTGAACGCGCATACAAATCTAACGATCATTACATTGCCTATGACGTCATTTTTTCGAGCCATTTTGTATGGGGCGTTTTTCAGGGATCCGCGGCAGCGCCGCAAATCTGACCCTTTAAATCCCTGTAGCTCCGAAAGTAATGATCGCAGATACCCTGTTCCTTTTACAAAATTGCTTTACTATTAGTATACTCTTAATTTATATACAATTTAAAAAACTGTCATCATCCCTATTGTGTAACTTGATCGAATAAATTCTAATTATTCAAAATTCATTAATTTTAGGCTTAGTTTACAAGCACTTTTGAATCATCAAGTTATGTCATGATTTAATGGTGGTAATTGAAGTCGTAAACTTAAAATTATAGTTACAAGATTTCTGAACGCGCCTCGGTTCGAGAAGAGCCCACAACAAATTCAGCCAAGGTTTATTTTTTTGTTTGACAGCTCTGTTTAGTGAAATATACTTCAAATAAATGTCAAACCCTAGGAAAACTTTGTTTGATAACTATAATGAAATGAATTTTACTATCAAACGGATATAATCTAGTTACGCAATTTCCTTCGTGATTTCATTAAAACTGAAAGTTTGTTAACCCCCTACCATAGGTAAGTACCTGCGGTAGTAACTCAATAGTTTTGATCGTAATAAGGAAAAAACAATCTGTAATTAATGAATTATTAATTAATTAATTTTATTATTATTGCTTTGGGTATATATTTATAGTATCTATATATAACATAGATAGATAACCTACGAGTAAGTAAAAAAAATCTTAGCATTGTAAAGCATTTACGTTTGATTTAAGAGCAAAAATATGCACATTAGGAAAAAAAGAATTAAACTCGAAAAAAAGAAGTGAAAGTAATTCCCTAAAGAACGAAAGTTGTTTTTTTTTTTTCACAAAAATGTTTTGTATGACGTCCGTTTAGTATGTCGTGTTTGTTAATTCCCTTTGATGTCATTTTAAACGGATTCCACTGTACAAGCACAATGCGTGAAATTACCAAAGTGCCTATAAAAATAATTTAAATGTATTGGCTTAAACTCGTAGGTGGCTTAGTTATTAGTTTTGTTTGAATTCATATACTTTTTTTTGTTTAGATACAACATACGAAATCGTAACGTCGAAGCGTGGTAAATCACTGCTATACATAGACGGGTATACGTTTTCCAAATGCAGTCGCAATATGTGGAAGTGCTCTACAAGGACACTCGATTGTAAGGCGAAGTTGAAAATGAACGCCGAAGGGGAGATCATTAATTTGAATAACATTCACACACACCCGCCAAGGAGGTTCATCAAAACTACGACAGGAGAAATGATTCCAGTTGCCGGCTACATATGTAAAGAGAACTTCGTTTTTTAACCGCCTTAAAAACGTAGGTTGTCAATTCGACGAATTGTTATTAGAGATTTTCTTGCCAGTGAAGTTATTCACACACATAAAAATAGAAAAATAAAATATTTTTATAAAAAAAATCAAAATGTGTAATATGTAGGCCTAGTTCAGACTACTTATAGTATTTTAGTCGAGTACGAACGATTTTTGGGCGGTAAATCCAAAAATTGTTCAATCTCGACTGAAATACTAAAGTAGTTTATTATACGACTTCTGATGTAGACTTTAGAAAGCGAAGAAAAACAATAAGGTTGTGCCAAAAACAAAATAAAACAAAAAGAGTATTGGCGTGGCACGGACTGAATACGTCTTTCATTCATTATTTCTTTTATACTAACTTAATTATTTGATCCTTTAATTTTCAGGAGTGCCCAGGTTCATAACATTATTTGGCAATAAGAGGGTGCTGATGGTGGATGGCTATACATTCGCTAGGACCAACAAGCGGCACTGGTACTGTTCGAAGAAGGCTAAGGGATGTAAAGCGAGGGTAGTTTTAAACGATGCCGAGACTGAAGTGCTTGTGTGCGAGAATGTACATGACCACAGTCCGCCTGTGTACGGGAAAAGCGCCCAAGGGTTTTATATCAAACTCAGCGGTTAAAAAAGTACAATTTTCCTTCACCTTTCATAGCCTTACCGCGAGGACTGGTTCCGCCTCCAGAATTCTAACCGAGCACCTCATGATTCGAAACCACACAGGCTAATCAACGAGATAACTAAAGAATAATAACAGACCGAAAGACAGACAGACAGGTATAATATATTAAGAAAAAGTTATATCATATAATAAATTTCTGTTAATAGAACAAGAAGAATTTAATACAACAGTAGCGGAATCCCCTCGGTTTCATCCGCGTAGATCCCATTTTCGTGTAAATACGCGGTTAAAATATGTGTATCACTACAAAATTTAATTTGTTACTTGCTAATAGTGTTGCTTTTCAGTGGCAGTAATTTTTTTAAAATCTATTTAATAGTTGCGGAGCCTATTTGTATCAATAATATTAGTTTAGAAGAAGTGTAACGTGAGATTAACTACATTACCTCTCATATTATTTTGCATGTTTTTTTTTATGTTCATAATGGTATCCTCAGAATAGGGTATCATAATAAGAGATTAAATTAGGCAGCTTTGCTGTTATTATCTGTATAATGTGAATTAGGGAACGGAGATTGTTTGGGCATATACTTGTGCTTTGAAATATTCTTTGGGCAACTAGAATACCTCAGCTGGAAATTAATCGTCGAAATTTTAGATAATGAATATATTATTAAATTGTGTTAACATAGCAACCACAGGGGATATACCTAATGCTCCTATTTTAAGAACATCATATTTTAAGTTGATTCTCATACTTTAAAAGTACCTAATAATATACGTGTAACTAATTATAAGGCCTTTCATTTGATACCTCAAAACGAACCGACTCGTCATTTTCATTACATTTAAAGTACAGACTAGGGCTGAAATAATTCTGTACAATAAACGTAGTAGTGCCCACCTATCTGTAAATTCTAAATTATGCTTGTAAGGTAAACGGTAGCTTTTTTTTTGTATTTGCTTAAAGTATTTATTTTTAAATAAAGTTTTGTGTGTGAAAACACTTATTAGAGCTATAAAATTATGTACTTAATCTGGTCATTATAATTTTTAACTAGCTGACGCCGCGCGGTCTTACCCGCGTGGTTCCCGTTCTCGTAGGAAAACGGGGATAATGTATATAGCCTATAACCTTCCTCGATAAATGGGCTATCTAACACTGAAAGAATTTTTCAAATCGAACCAGTAGTTCCTGAAATTAGCGCGTTCAATCAAACTAACAAACAAATATACAAACAAACAAACTCTTCAGCTTTATAGATTTAGAAGTATAGATTATCTATATAATAAATAATCCATTTGTTTTGCAGGTTTCAAATTCATACTAATAACTGGCAACAGAAGGTTGCTCATGTACGGAGGGTATACGTTTACAAGAGCAAAGATGACCCACTGGTACTGTTCGAAGAGGCTGAAAGGGTGTCCCGCGAAGCTGATCTTGAGTCGTGACCAGTCGAGGATCATACTCCGCGACATCTACCACCATCACCCGCCACCAGTGTACATACGCTCTAGTGATGGGCGGTACATAAAGATTAGCAGTTGATCGAATAAGGCCTAAACCAATGATTGGCCTAAACCATGTGTAAACCTAATTTATTAATTGGAGTATCTTCATCCTAGCGTGGTCCCACTACGTGGGGTCCGCTTTTTGGTATGATCTCTCCCACTTTTCCAGATAATGGGCATCCAATTTCTTGAGTTTCTTGGCTCTCAAGTCGGCGTTTACGTCAAGCTAGCGCTGTTTGTGGTTTCCTGGGGATTTAGCTCCATGGACTGCGATGTTGAGACATCTGTTAATTGGAGTATAGGGGCTTAAAGCCGCAATGTAATTTTGATAGGTCCCGTTTAAAATGTAACATCGGGATGAGACGTGCTCAAGGTTTTTGACTAGAGTAGGCACAAATTGCACAAAATGAAAAATTCCTGCAATATAATTATTTCGTAATGAGTCCTTAGGGTAGGCAGTATATTTTTAATCTTTAATTTTTAAATATAAAATAGCACCAGAGCGGTCGTCAATTCTTAATCTCTTATACTATAAAACTTTCACTCATTAAAAAAGTTAAAAGTGTTATTAAAAACCATATTCTTAACCTTAAAATAATATATCTCATCATCAACATGGATGGACATCGATTACAGTACATCGGCCTTAGGGACTCTCGGTCCGTTTGCATCCAGCGATTTATTGCGACTCATTTGATATCAGTCCTTTTAGTAAAGGTAGCTTTTCGGTAAATGGTCGTTATTCCAACCCTCTTTAGGATCTACGTCCATCGGTCCAATAAATTGCTTCGCGACTTGTTGAATCGCACTAGGTCATTTTACGGATCGCGAAAAAATATCTGCAAAAAAAAAAACTCAATTCGATCATTTGTGAAGTGAATATGCTGATATTATCATTCTTTATTAATAATCCACCACAGACTCTCATTTACCTACACGAATAAATGGATTAATAACTGCCAGGCGTCGTAGCAATTCTTTCTTCACCGATATACGAATACCTATGTTGTAGATAGATATTCTTTGGACGCGTACTTTTGGTTGGTTCCTCATTCCTTGATACTGACCGAAATGATACGGAATGCTCTTCCTAGTCACGTTTGCCTGCGTTTACCTTATCCACAATGTGAATATCGCTAAGGCAAGCATAACTAAATAGAATAGAATCTTCTAGGCAAGCGCGTTTTGCCATAGACTGCGTAAAGGCTGCATCATTGCATTTACCATCAGCCGTGATTGCAGTCGTTAGCTTATATCATTAAAAAGAAAAAGATAGGAGTCATCGATCAGGTGCTGATCAAATGTATATATGTAACTAAATACAATGAAAGTACAATGAATATAAATAGATATGTAATATATTTGCTTTAATTAAATATGTATCATCTAGTTTAAAATTTGCCTGATATTTAACTTGAATGATATTTATATTTGTATATTTTGATGTTTAGATTTTGAGCAATGTATTGTAGTTCATAGACTAATAAAACCGCCATCATTCTCGTGATTTTGACCAATTAATTCAACGCATTTGTTTTATGTCCGCTATTTCCCTCTCAACCAAAACCCAATTTAAAAGTAGTCCTTCTATAGTATTTCTATTTGTTAAATTATGTTAACCTTAGTATTGAGGCCAAGCATTTCTGTAAATTAAGGGTTGTTATTTTTATGAGGTTGTTGATTAAATTTTTTATTTTTTACATGTTAGCCCTTGACTACAATCTCACCTGATGGTAAGTGATGATGCTACGATGAAAGCGGGCTAACTTCTTAGGAGTAGGATGAAAATTCACACCCTTTTTCAGTTTCTACACGACATCGTAGCGGAAAGCTAAATCGCTTGACGGTACGTCTTTGTCGGTAGGGTGGTAACTAGCCACGGCCGAAGCCTCCCACCAGCCTTAAGCGTAGCCACAGGTTGACGAGCGCTGGAGTGTATAAAATATTGCCATTCTGGATGTCTGGACGATATGTCCGTTCCATAAAATAGTGTTTATTTATAAAAACAGTTGGAATGCAAATTCATATAATTATCGTGATATTTTATCACCATAACATCTTAATCATAGGAAATTGTATTTATATTTTAGGTTACGGTTTCATACCGACTAAATACAAACATAAACTTTTAATGTTACACAATAACCCTTTTTAGCAAGGCTCTTCTCAGAAATACTGCTCTTAGAAGATTTAAGGTTGTAAAGCCAGAATTAGGCTGCATGACAAAAGAATGATAAAAACTGCGGATACCCATTATAGCCATGCACCTCCACAAATTCACGTTTCTGCTACTGGACAATATTCTATTAACTTTAAAAATGTTGAAGAGAAGAAAAGGTCAATGATTGAAAACTGTCTCTCACTGTCTGTCTTCTTGATCGCATTCTTTATTGCTGAAGGTCGTGTCCGCACTGCAGTCCCTTCGATGCGTTGTTTACTATACCTCTCCACACAGTCCGGTCCTCAGCTTTTGTTAATGGCTGTTGTTACAGGGACGCCAGTGAGTAACTTGACCTGGTCAGACCAGCGGGTAGGTGATCGGCCGCGTGGTCGTTTCCCCTCCACTTTGCCCACTACTATTAGTTTATCCAGGTTATCGGGAAGGCGAAAGGCTATGTGACAAAAGTAACTTAAAATCCTCTGAAAATTCACTTTAGTATACGTTTCTAGTAAACTGAGAATCTGCGATAGAGAACTTTAAGGGTCTCTAGCGAAGGGTTGCCATTAAGCTAAGGGTCTAGCGACTGGAGACATGATTCTTCGTGATACCTCGTAGATAATATCTAAATCTTACGTTTTTTACATGGACATGACAACAAAAAGCCTCAATAGCTCAGTGGTAAAACAGAGGGGTCGATCCTCGCTTGCTGGTCTATTGTCGTACCCCGTCTAACAAAGTACTCTCCGACTAGTTTGATGGACCGGGGACATTGGTGATATTAAAAAAAATGATATGGCAAATATTTAAGAAAAAAATTGAGCGTTAGATCCTTTAACCGGCTATCAAAGTCACCTTGGTCCAAACTCTATGATTTTTTATTTCTACTTACATCGGCCGGTTCTTACACCATGCTCTTACACCACAGACAAAACCGACTTCTGAAATTATGTATCCATTTTGTTTAATATATGACTGGAATCGATTTCGTGTATACTTTGTGACTTCGATTAAGCATTCCTAAAATCTCCGTTTTACAGAATTTCTGTTTTGCAACTAAACGGTTTGTTTTATTTTTTACAGATTTCGAAATTATAAACTTGCACGGAAACAAGATGGTGCTCATGTTCAGAGGCTATACGTTTGCCAAAACTAGTAAACGACATTGGTACTGCTCTAAACGGTTCAAGGGTTGCCAAGCGAAGGTTTTTCTGAATTCTGATGAGTCGGCAATTGCTTATTGTGACTCGAGTCACCAACACGAGCCGCCCGTGTATAGAAAGGGTCCTGGGGGTAATTATTTCAAGATTAGAGGTTAATCTGCAAGATATACAATGGGGATGATGACAGTTTTATATTATGTATAAGTTAAGAGTATGCTAATAAAAAAAATATAAAGAAATTTCGTAAAAGTAACAGGGTATCTGCGATCAGGAGCTACAGGGATTTAAAGAATCCGGCTCGGCACTGTCACGCATCCGTGAAAAACGCCCCATACAATATGGCACGAATGAATGACGTCGTCGATCATAAGATTTGTTTGGGTGTTCGAACAAAATTACAAATATCTTTGTTATTCGTGCGTTTATGGTTAACATGAGAAAAATGTCTTGTTTACTGTAAGAAAGCTGAAATATTACAAATTTTCATCTAATTACGATAAAAGATTTTTTATATGTAGGTACATGTTTTGAAACTTTATTTATTTTACAAAAGTCCAGACAATCTATGTTTTTTTCATGTATTAATTAGTTAATATTGACCGATATATATTTACCCGAATATCTCATAAAAACCAATATATTGAAACCTAGCCATTCAGGCTAAGTCTCGTCGTAATGTTGACGACGATGTTCATTAAAACGGCACTAAGAGTGTAGATTTTACAATTAATATTTATTGTCAATAATAAAAGATACAATCAGTATTACATTCTCTGTAGAGGTATTTTAATTCCTTTGCGTTTTTGTATATTAAGTTTATAAGTTATTTTCGATAATATAAGCATAATAGGATAACTAGAGACTTGTTAACACCTGCTTGCACCACTACATCTAATATGGCTACTATAGTCTATTTCTTGGTGAGAATTGATTTTTGTTGATTTTCTTATTAAATTCCGTTTTACAGGTAAGAAAAGTGCTGAAACGCTAAAAATGAACCACTCGTTCCAAAAAGGAAGCAAAAGAAGGAAATGTGTCGTTTGTTACAAAAAACATCGTGCAACTTTTACTAGTAAAGAAGCTGATAAAAAAACAAATAAAAGTCAAAGTTATTGTGTTGAATGTAATAAAAGTTACTGTCATAAATGTTTTTATGATACACATTTCTTATCATAATGACTATTCTGATAAAATTTTAAAAGTATTAATTTTAATTTGATTATTATTAATAATTTATGTTTTTACCAATATCAATTTATGTTTTTCACATCACTAAAATATCATTAGCGTAGCATATATGTATAATAGTAATGATAATATTAAAATTACAATAATATTAATACTTATACAGGCCTTGGGGGCTTTTTTATTTTAGACGTGCTTGCTTTTCTGGCCGCCAGTCCAGCACAAATTTTAGAAATGTAGTTTCTAAAGGCGCATTTTAATTAAAGAGTAATTAAATTAAAAGTAGTATATTTTATAATTCAGGTATAATTATATTATATTGTAATATACCTAAATAATACTTAAAACGATTATTCCGTCATTTTGCAAAAATGCACTGCTAACCCTGAAAAATAACTGAATTATTGATTAGGAAGAGAACATTTTTAAATAAATTTAAAAATGTTCTCTTCCTAATTCATTTTTTAAAGTTTTAAATCTCTATTTTCTTCAAAGAAATCTAATCCTAATCACTATTATTTAAAGTTTACTTTATTTTAAAGAATTTTGAGGTTTAACTCCTGGTCCATGTTTAAAGGCCTATATGGTAGGCGTTTACAGATTCGCATCCTACGCATCGGACGCATCGCTTCGAACGGATTTTATTAACCGACTTCCAAAAAGGAGGAAGTTCTACGTGTATGTTTCTTTTTTTATGTATGTCCAGCGATAATTCCGTCATTTATTGACCGATTTTAAATTTTTTTTTTGTTTTGAAGGGTTTGTTTCCAGGGTGGTCCCATTTTTTTCATGTCAGGGTCTGATGATGGCATCCTGGAGAAATTGAAGCGAACTTTCAAAAATCGTAGAGACGTCTAGTGCGTTTGTTAGTGTTTCCATAAGGTATTTTAAACCACTACAATTTTATGAAGGTCTGGAGTTGGTCTGATGATGGAGCCGAAACACAGACGATGGAACTAGTCAACGATTTACAGCAGTTACCTTTTGTTTGGGCTTGATAAATTTGTATTGATGAGAATTTGCCATCTAGATGGTTTGTGACTGTATTAAAGGTCTGGTGATGGAGACGAACGACAGTTAAGGGAACTCCTCGACGGTTCATAGTAGATACCTTGTGTTTGGACTTGATAAATTTGTATTGATGAGAACTTTCCACCTAGATGGGTTGTGACTGTATTAGGGGTCTGGTGATGAAGACAAAGGACAGTTAAGGGAACTCCTCGACGGTTCACAGTAGCTACCTTGTGTTTTGACTTGATAATTTTGTATTGATGAGAACTTTCCACCTGGATAGATTGTGACTGTATTAGGGGTCTGGTGACGAAGACGGAGGACAGTTAAGACCACTTCTCACTAGTTATGATACCTTTTACGTTTTTCTGGATATTCTGGATATTTTGTTCACACTCTATAGGTATGCTAACACTAAAAATGAAAAAATAAAAATTTTAATAAAAAAAATTCAACCGACTTCCAACTCAAAAAATAACCTAAACTAAAAAGCAAGAAATAACTTCTTACCTATGTGCTACCTTCTGATCAGTTTGAAGGCGGTGCCAATCCAGTGTCATGTTTTAATTAAAGCCGTTTCTGAATGAACCACAGAAATTTTGTAATTTAAACGGCTTGAATTAAAACATCACTGGCTTGGCACCGCCTTCAAACTGATCAGAAGGTAGCACATAGGTAAGAAGTTATTTCTTGCTTTTTAGTTTAGGTTATTTTTTGAGTTGGAAGTCGGTTGAATTTTTTTTATTAAAATTTTATATACCGTAAAATTAAAAATCCGTTTGATGCGATGCGTCCGATACATATGATTCGGATAACTGGACGCCTACGTTTAGTGTACATATCGTTGTATCACCGTGTTGTATATAATAAAAATTAACAAATAAATAATTTTGTTTGATTCAGCTCGCATATTGCAACACCATTTCCTTTTCAGTTATCATAGAAAGAATTTCTGACATTAAAGTTGCCATTCTACAGTCTCAATAGCTCAACGGCAAAAGCGGTCGGACTCATTACCGAGGGGTGGTGTTTCGATCCCTGCTTAATCGTCTATTGTCGCACTCACTTCTAATACAATCAGTATTACATACTCTGTAGAGGTTTTATTCTGTATATATTTTATTTTATACATATATATATAGGAGATTTTATTTCTTTGTGTTTTTGTATATTAAGTTTATAAGCTATTTTCGAGTATATAAGCAGAACGGTATAACTAGAGAAGAGATTAGGAAAACTCAATGCGTCTTAACATACTGGCATCTGATTGGTGGTGTACATCGAATATGGCTCAACTATAGTCTATTTCTTGTTGAGAATTGAATTTGTTGATATTTTTATTAAATTCCGTTTTACAGGTAAGAAAGGTGCTGCAAAACAGAACCACTCGTTCCAAAGAGGAAACAAAAGAAGGAAATGTGTCGGTTGTTACAAAAAACTGCGTGCCACTTTCAATAGTAGAGAAGCTGAAAAGAAAACAAAAAAAATTAAAAGTTATTGTATTGATTGCGATAGAAGTTACTGTCTTAAATGTTTTTATGCTACACATTTGATAACTTATTGACTATTTAGATATATTTTTGAATAGAAATAATTTTGATTTGATTATTATTATTATCAATTTATGTTTTTCCCATCCCTAAAATATTAGCGAAACATCATATCATTATCTATATATAAAAAAATTAATCTATATATCCCTTGGTCACGCCATTACGCGTGAATGGCTGGATCGATTTCGCTTTTTTTATTTGTGTATTATTGTCAGGAGAAAGTTATTATGATAGAAAAAAAAATAAAATTTTGCGCGGAAAATTAAAAAAATTATGAATCCTGTATCCTTGGGGTAGGGTAGGTTAGGGTAGGGGTAGGGTAGGGTTATAGGTAGGGTAGGGTAGGGGAAGGGGTAGAGTAGAGGTGGGTGTAGAGTAGGAATAGGGGTAGGGTAGGGATATATTTTTTTATATACGAGTAATTCAATAGTACCTAGTATATTTTATAATTCAGATATAAGTTTATTGTAATATACTTAAATAATACATATAGCGATTTTTCCGTTATTTTGCAAAAATGCACTGCTAACCCTGACCTTAAAATTACTGAACTATTGATTAGGAAAAGAACATTTTTTTTTAAAGATTTAAAACTCTATTTTCTTCAAAGAAATCTAATCCTAATCACTATTATTTAAAGTTTACTTCATTTTAAAGAATTTTGAGGTTTAAATCCTGGTCCATGTTTAAAGGCCTTTATGGTAGGCGTTTACAGATTCGCATCCTACGCATCGGACGCATATCACATCGGACGGATTTTATATACCGTAAAATTAAAAATCCGTTTGATGCAATGCGTCCGATACGTACGATGCCGATTACTGGACGCCTACGTCTAGTGTATATCGTTGTCACCGTGTTGTATATAATAAAAATAAACAACTAAATAATTTTGTTTCATTCAGCTCACCTATTACAACACTATTTTCTTTTCTGTTATGATAGAAAGAATATATAAAGTTGTCATTCTTTAAAAAGTTAAAGTTCGTAGAGGGTTATTCAAAAAAAATCAGTTCCAGTCGAGATTATACGGAATCTGAATTGTATGAACAACTTTATCATGATATGTTGGGGTTATTTACATACGAACGCGTCAAACAAGACGGAATAGTACTGATCTAAGAACTTGGTAGGGAGTAAAGTTACTGTCATGATGACTCTTGATGACAAAGTACTTTATAAGACCGGCTATCATAACCATGAGCCGCCGCAATTCGTGAGGTCTGTTACTGGGCAGATTTTAACCTTCAGATAACCTTTAGTTTTAATTAAAGATCCGAATTAGAAACGACCTTCACCTAACTGTTTAATGGACGAAAAGTGTTATATCAAAATTAGGATGTTAAAAAATATACTGCTGGTTGCCTCAAAAACACCTGGCTTATGCTAGCCATTCACCATCCAATAAGTTCGCAAGACTGCAGCGCTAACGGCAGGACATCCGATAAAACTGATCGTGTGTTGGTCGCGATGTGCATGACATTATGCAGAATCACCTATCATTAATGATAATTAATAATGGTTAATAATATTTTGGGAAGGAAATTTAGGCAACCAACTTGCTATATGTTTTTTAACGTACTAGATTTGATATAAAACACTTTTCATCTATTATGATAATATATGAATAGATGGGTGAAGTTCGTTTTTAATACGGATCTTGGACTCATACAAACTTTCGCGTTTTTAATATTAGTAGGATAGTAAGATTACAAATAAAGTTTGTGGTATTTTAGGGGGTGATTTTTGGAGCTAAGGAACCGATTTAAAAAAATCTTTTATCACTAGATTGCCACGATACCCCGTGAGTGTCATACTCATGGGGTAATTTTTATTATTATTATTATTTTTTTTAATTTTATCCCCGTGTTTCCACGGAAACGGGAATTACACGAGTGTAACCGCGGGTCTGGCGGCTGGTTATGTAAATAAAATTATGCAAAAAAGGAGATGTAGTCGTAGAGTGCTTGATTTAGTCAAGTGAGCACCAATAAGGAGATTGAATCCACAATGGCAGATAATCTTGACTTAGTATTTAGATATCAAGACTTGCTCTTAACACAAGAGCAAGTTAATAATAATAATAATAAAATAACAACAATAGTTCAAAGGGGGTGGTTCGATCCCCGTTGGTCTGTTGGCGCACCCACTCCAAATATAGTCTTTCCCGACTAGTTGGAGGGGAATGGGAGTAGTATAGTATAGATAGTAGCCATAACATTGTAATGGCTACTATCACGAAAAGGTGGAAGGTAGGAAGGCTATAAGGTCGAGACATTGGAAGTTAACTACATTTTGACTTTGCTATCTACTACGAGGAAATACATAAATTTTACGTATTTATAATTACCAAAAAAAAACGTAAAAAAGTAATACCGTTAAAATATTTTTTCGTAGTAAAAAAAAATGGTTAATTATGTAAAAATGTTTATTCCAGATACAGTCGAGATTATTCCGAATCCGAATCGTGCGAACAGCGTGCTCCTCTTGTATAGGGGACACACTTTTTCACACATGCACAACAAGACGAGGTGGTACTGTTCGAAGAGGCAGGCAGGCTGCAAAGCTATAGTCATCACCACTCCTGAAGGAGAACTTATTTGTATGAACGGTGACCATAACCACCGTCCGCCGTACCTCGTGAGGACTGTAGATGGACAGATTCTACGCTTAAGATAATGGAGAATGATCAGTATTTTCAAATGTTAGCTTTCTGTATTCTCCGCTGAAAATGAAAAATTCTCGTGAAAGAATTATTTCTATACGTTAATTAGTTCTCAAGATATGGAATTTCAAAGTGAGCGCGCGGCAATCAGCCCGCGTTTAATGTGCGTGACGTCATCGTACGACATTTGCACGGCCCGTTCAGGCAACTTGGTACTTCTATTACCTACTGACGAACTAATGGTTAGGTATTAATCAAAAAGTAAATTAATATAAGGGCCATTAGTTCGTAAATACGAAATTGCCTGAACGGGCCGGGCAAGTGTTGTACGATGACGTCACGTACAATATCGCGACTGTAGCGGGTGTCGAAATTTATGCGAACTTTGAATGCATGTAAAATCACAACTATATGGTATTTTAAATAAAACAAAAACTAGTGTATTTGTATATATAAAAGTTCTAATGTAACAAAGTTTCAAATGATTTTGCATACCTAGTAACATTCTCCATTGTATTTGCTTAGATAATTGAACTAAGGGTTACAGCACACATATCGATTTGGAAAGTGATCGCCTCGCCGCTTACAACGCCGCTTACGGTTCGCCGCCCGCGTGCTTCTACATAATATAAAGCACCGTATAGTCCAAAAGGTGATGGACAATTTTGGGTGGAGGTAAAGTTATAGGAGCTGACCTTGCAGGCTTTAAAGAAATATTAATTCAGATAATTAATAGTAAATGTTATTAGACCTCGAATATTATTGAATCACAAATGCTGATTATTTAATCTCAGACGTTAACTTGTGATGTGTAAGTGTAAACTGTTTTTATAACTTGTTAACTTGCTAATTTTATTTATATGTATGTGTTTTTAAAATTTTAACAATGTTAATACAATTAAATGTAATGCTAATAATTATTAATGAGTTATAAAAACAGCTTATTAATTTTTTTGTTTCAAATAAAATTACAATCTCGAACAGTTTCTTTTATTTCTTAACACAAAATATTGTTAAATTAATTAATGATGCTTTTAACTTTTATTATTTGGACGTTGATTCGAACTTGTTTACTTTCAGACAGTACATTGGAGTTCATACAAACTAAACGTGGTCTTGGTTCGTCGTTGATTTTCAAAAAACACGCTTACTGTTGTGTGAATAAAATGAAGACACGATGGAAATGCATCAAAAGGACGAATGGTTGTAAAGCGCAGATAATCACCACTCCGAAGGGGCATTTGGTTGATCTCCTCAACTGTGAACACAACCACCCAGCGCCTGTTTTGATTAGAACGACGGACGGCAAGCTTTGCTAATACATGATTTTACTAGCCATCTAATAGAATAAGTGTTTGTGGTATAGCTTATACTGTTACACATGCTCTAAAATAGCATGCTAAAAACGTGCTAATAAGTATGCTACATACGAGCATGCTTACCATGTTTACATTTGCTAGCATCCTTTCTTTAAGTATGCTCCTGAATAAGCATGCTCAAAGCAAACATTCCAATTACACATGCTAATTTGTATCTATCACTCTCTGTCTATAGTATCGTGTTTCACAGGGAGAGATGAAGAGAATACAGAATAGTAATGCTGATTAACTAGCATACTCAATAAGCTATCCTGTTCAGACGCGCTAAAAGCATGCTCCCTTCCACCCGCGCAGCAAGTAGCATGCTCATAAATTGCACGACTGTTTATTCTTGAGCAAGCTCGAAATAAGCATGCTTATTATTAGCAATGATGCGATACACATGCTAATAAGTGGCAACTACTCAATAGTAGCATGCTTTCGTGCTTGAAATGAGCATGTGTAACAGTAGTTTGAGCATATTTTGTTTGTAAACACTGTTAGATCGTATAAATAAAAGCTATTAAGTTATTATGTCATTGTATAATTTTACTAATGCTATAGCCACACAATCCGATAAAACTGATCGTGTGTTGGTCGCAATCTCCATGACATCATGCAGATTTATCAGCTGTCCTGCCGTTAGCGCTGCAGTCACGTGGACTTATTGGATGGTGAGTGGCTAGCATAACTTGTCTAGGCTAATTTGTCATTGGATAAAAAAAAATAGAGAGACTTATCCTGTATCGATGGTTTTATGTATAAATTTTTAACCGACTTCCAAAATGGAGGAGGCTACGTTCGGCTGTATATATGTTTTCGAAATATCGTCGAAATACCGTCATTTGTGGACCGATTTAAAAAAAAAATCTTTTTGTTTAGAAGGGATGTTATTTTTTGATTTTTAGGTTATTTTTTGTGTTGGAAGACGCTTGAATTTTTTTTACTAAAGTTTTCATGTCATGTCGTTTCATAATGGAATTCTTTTCAACACGACGGTTCAAGGCATGACGCTAAAGTACCTATACATAGTTTTATGCATAGATTATACCGGTAGAGAGCCGAGAGAGAGAGTATATCGATGGTCTTATGTATTAGTTTTGTCATGTTTTTTCCTAGATGTACTGGAATACTATCCAACACATCGTGGCAAGGGCATGATGCTTATATACAAGGGCTACACCTACGCTCATATGACTCACAACACCCGCTGGTACTGTTCGAAGAAGGGGCGCGGATGCAGGGCGCGCCTGGTAACGACCCCTGAAGGGACACTGGTCGAGGTCATCGAGAGTGAGCATAATCACCCACCCCCCAACTCTGTATAGGACTATGGACGGGAAGATTTATAAAGTGTAATTACAATCTGTCATCGAATATTTTACTCATAGATATTCTGATCACACTGCAATATAGCTGACGCCGCGCTATTTCACCCACGTGGTTCCGGTTCCTGTAGGAATATATTTGATAATAAATTGGCAGACTTCACACTCGCAGAGAATTAAGAAAATTCTCTGGTATACAGGTTTCTTCACGAGGTTTTTCTTTCACCGTTTAAGATACGTGATAATTAATTTCTTAAAATGCACACAACTTAAAAGTTGGAGGTGCATGCCCCGGACCAGATTCGGACCCACAGCCTCCGGATTCGGAGGCCGA
This sequence comes from Bicyclus anynana, assembly GCF_947172395.1. NCBI lineage: Eukaryota > Metazoa > Arthropoda > Insecta > Lepidoptera > Nymphalidae > Bicyclus > Bicyclus anynana. The sequence continues at coordinate 2,802,204 of NC_069092.1, forward strand.
GGTCATATCCACTATAGGTATATACTGTATCACGGCTATAGGTATATAATGTAGTCGCAGGATTCGTAAGCCGTTTTATGGGCCCCGAAATCGGGGCACTTGACGCTTCGGTACGCTACGATAAGGACGCATGCACATACACAAGCTTACTTATTTTATTGTTATACATATATAAGTAGTATATTTTATATAATTAGTAAGTATGCGTAATAAATATGTAAATACACCTGCACCTTTCCGCTCTTTCTTCGTAAGTCCTCTCGACAGGGGTTGCCTGGTAGAAATTACATATAGTAATAAGGCCGCCTTTGCATGCTAAGTTTAGATTATTAGTTGTTTTTAATGTTTTTATTTAATACTGTATTTTTGTTTGCAATAAAGTATTTGTTCTTCTTCTTCTTCTTCTTACTGCTTGAAGCCTACGCATCTACTCGATTATCAAGAAATTACGTGTTTTATTTCAGTAATAGAGTGAATCGGAACACAATGACAGCTGTCATTGTGTCATCTTGTCATCATTTACGATAATGATGTTTTATTAATTATTATTAGTGTGATATTAATAAAAAGTTAATCTATACTAATATTATAAAGCTGAAGAGTTTGTTTGTTTGTTTGATTGAACGCGCTAAACTCAGGAACTACTGGTCCGATTTGAAAAATTCTTTCAATGTTAGATAGCCCATTTATCGAGGAAGGCTATAGGCTATATATTATCTCCGTATTCCTACGGGAACGGGAACCACGCGAGTGAAATTGCGCGGTGTCAGCTAGTAAGAAAAAAAAGGATTTTATTATAAGAAAAACCACAACAGTACATCAACGCATCACTCCCTGTGGTTTGGACTTCATAAATCCACCACAAATGATCCTGTAAATAAAATATATGAAATATTTTATAATATGCATTTTAACTATGATTGTGTGGTATAATAGTTCATTTAAGTTTTCTTTTACTAAAAATGTTGAACTTATTCACTCATTCATTATCCTTCCCTATAAATGTAATATTAATAATTATAGTATCATTTCAATGACAAGCTTTTTAATTCTTAATTAAAGGTTTTATCTCTCAAATAAAATGGATAACAAATGTTTTGTACACTTTTACAGACTTGATACAGTTCGCAAAGAATCCCCGCGGTACCGGGGACGTTCTCATCTATATGGGCCATACTTACTCACGTATGCACATAAACAACAAGACCCGATGGCACTGCACTAGAAGGAAGGCGGGTTGCAAAGCGCGATTGATCACAACACCGGAAGGGGTGTTTGTTGGAGAATTTGGAGAGCACGATCACGGTACTCCAACTTTATACAGGACCGCTGACGGCAAAGTTTACTCCTATATGTAGTTTTCACCAAATATATACGAGGGGTGTTCAAAAAGTAAGGTGACTTTTAAATTTTCACGGGCAACGTACATTCGATTATCGATTTTTCGTTGTTGTTGTGTTGCTACACATCTCCTGAATTTATGTTTGGAGTTTCAAACATAGCATACTTAGTTTGTTTTTCACAGGTAAAAAGGTATTCTGTTGCGCTCGGCAATTTTGATCTGAAGAACCGTCGCATGCGCATCGCTCAGTAGCTTTTATATGACATCAGTGATGATCTTCCTATGTTCAAAAGAATCATAACTGGTGACGTGTCGTGGGTATATAATAATAATATAATAATAATACCTCCGTCCACGTACACTTCTCAAATGGCAAGGCCAAAAAGTGCATTTGTACTATCTGAGAGGGATTACTTTGAAGGAGACAATATTGATGAATAAATAAAATTTTTTTCATAAAAATATAAATTCACCTTACTTTTTGAACAGGGTAGTATATTTCATCTAAATACTAGTGGACCCGGCCAAGCTTCGCTTTGACTCATTCCCTACCCCTATCCTATTCCAGTCCCACCTGGCACCTACCCTAACCTACTCTCATCATCATCATCATCATTGTCAACCCATATCCGGCTCACTGCTGAGCTCGAGTCTCTTCTCAGAATGAGAGGGGTTAGGCCAATAGTCCACAACGCTGGCCCAATGCGGATTGGCAGACATCACACACGCAGAGAATTAAGAAAATTATCGAATGTGCAGGTTTCCTCACGATTCCTTCACCGTTTGAGACATGTGATATTTAATTTCTTAAAATGCACACAACTGTAAAGTTGGAGGTGCATGCCCCGGACCGGATTCGAACCTACGCCCTCCGGAATCGGAGGCAGAGGTCATAACATTATTTGTGTTTTAGGAAGGATCCCTAATTTTTTTGAAAATATAGCCTGTAGCACTCAGGGATAGTGTAGCTTCCCAACAGCGAAAGAATTTTTCTAATTGGTGCAGTAGTTTCGGAGCCTATTCAATACATACAAACAAACAAAAAATCAAATCTTTCCTCTTTATAATATATAGATAGAAGATAGATAGATATAATATAATAACATAGGTATATTGAATTAAAATGTAGAAACCAAACTAGCGGTATAAGAAGACCCGGCGTCTGTTAATTCATGGTAGAATTCGGTGTTCGCCAAGGATGATTTCCCGAATAGGGATGATGGCAGTTTTTTAAATTGTATTTAAATTAAGAGTAGGTATGCTAATAGTAAAGCAATTTTGCAAAAGGAACAGGGTATCTGCGATCATTACTTTCGGAGCTACAGGGATTTAAAGGGTCAGATTTGCGGCGCTGCCACGGATCCCTGAAAAACGCCCCATACAAAATGGCACGAACTAATGACGTCGTAGGTAATGTAATGATCGTTAGATTCAAATGTGCGTTCAAACAAAATTACTAATATCTTTGTTATTTGTGCGATTATGTCTATAGTTCACATATTAAAAACTGTCACATTTAATGTAAGGAAGCTAAAACTGTATGAATTTTCATCTAATTACGATAAAAGATTTTTGATAGTTTTTGAAATTTTATAATCTCATTTATTTTGCAAATATCCAGAAAATCTTTGCTTTTTATGTATAAATCAGTTAACATTGACCTTATTTACCCGAATGTATAATAAAAATCAATATATTCATAGCTAGTCATCATCCCCATTCTTCGTCATCTACGTCAACGTTGATTCTGGAAAAGCTGCGGAGCACCTAGTTTGGTTTTATACAGGGGCTACTTGCTTGAATAGTTTTGACAACGGAGATGATTCATAAGGTTCTTCTTAATGAACAAAACTTTAGGTTTAATATTTTTTTTAAATAGCATTAGCTAGCTTACTGATGAATTATAATGAAGATTTTAATACATTTATATTTTGTACTAACTAGCTTTTATATTTATTTTTTAAACTTTTTAAAAGTATCTTATAAATTTTAAATCATATTGAAATTTATTTTAAGTATATGTTATGATTGAGTGTTATAGTTCATTTAAGTTTTCTTTTAATAAAAATTCGAAACTATTTATTTTTTTTTATTTCATAGGCCTTCGATACTAGAGTAGTTGCACTAATTTCTTATCATTCCCTATAAATGTGATTTATGAGTAAGTATAGCGGGAATATATAATGTTTATGAAGGAATTGGAATCATGGCTTTAAAGCCAACTTGATCCTTTGGGGTCATTAGTCATTTGGGGGAAGTTACATGCACCATAATGATAGATAAGAGAGTTATTCCAATGTAGGTGTGTATGATGTTATGTAATATCGTTACTAAGCGATGATACTGCATATTGAGTATGCTGCTTTCATAATAAAGTTAGTTAAATTGTATATGGCAAAATAAATACGTTTATAAAAAGTTTCAAATATCGGTAAGTACAGATTTATTGGAATTAGACTAGTTCGACTTTTTAATATACTCTTTTATAATGGTAATTTGACCATCCCTTCTATTTATTGGACGATATTAAGAACAAACAGTTGTATATAGTTTAATTCGATCATACAATTTTTATTACCGAAACGGTTAAAAACCATATCTCTATATTTGTATAGGTCACAACATCCATGTACAAGGCGAAGTAGGTTAAATTTGTAGTATATCGAAATGGATAAAAAGTAAATAAAGAATTAATTCAATGACAAGCTTTTCAATTCTTAATACAAGATTTTATCTCTTAAATAAAATGGATAACAAATGTTTTGTATACTCTTACAGATTTGATACAGTTCGCGAAGAGTCCCCGCGGTACCGGGGTCGTCCTCATATATATGGGCCATACTTACTCACGTATGCACATAAACAACAAGACCCGATGGTACTGCACTAGAAGGATGTCGGGTTGCAAAGCGCGATTATTCACAACACCAGAAGGGGTGTTGGTTGGAGCATTTGGAGAGCACGACCATGCTCTTCCACGACTGTACCGGACGCCTGATGGGAAAGTTCTGAAGCTGAAATGATTGAAATTAAAGACTCTTAATACCTGTACATATATTCTTTTTGAGTGACCTGAAAGTGATTTTTTTTTTAAATTCAAAAGTTGTAGCCGACAATGAACACGTGCTTGACATATATATTTATAATTGGTACCCTGGTAAGAAATCAGTGACTGTTACTATAGTACTGCCAGGACTTATAAATTAGTATCTAATATAAAAATAAAAACTTAATCTATCTAATGGTTAGGTAGATTCAGTAAGGTTAGGTTATATGTCCATTTTACTTGATGTACTTTTGCAAAGTGGTTACATATTTTTATGCTGTATAGTATAATAAGACTTTTTTTAGTTGCAGACGTTTTAGAATTCGTGCCAAGTAATCGAGGCAAAGGCACCACGCTAATATACAAAGGTTACACTTACGCTCACATGAACAGTAAAACTAGATGGTACTGCTCCAAAAGGCAGTCAGGGTGCAAGGCGCGCCTGACTACGACACCCCAGGGGGTGTTAGTTGAAGCTTTTGGAGAGCACGATCACCATTCTCCATATTTATACAGGACCGCTGATGGCAAAGTTTACGTATCGTTCAAACTATAGATCTTATACTCAAAATGTTGGTATCTTTTTTGAAACCACGCATTCTAAATCTGTTAAAATGGTGTATAGAAATCAAACTAGCGATGTAAGTAGTCGCGGCATCTAGCGAATTTAAGGTAGAATGCGGTGTTCGCCAAGGAGGATTTACCCTTACCGAATTCTTCGTCTTCTATGTCAACGCCCAGATTGAGTCTGGAAAAGCTTTGGAGCATCAAGTTTGGTACATATATACAGGGCCTATTTGCTTGAATAGTTTTTGGCAACGCGGATAATACATATAGTTTTTCTTAATAAACAAAACTTTAAGTTTTACATTTTTTTTTATATAGCAAGCTAGCTTACTGTTGAATTAAAATAGGTATTAGTTTAATTTTAATTACAATTGTCTTAATACATTTGTATTTTTGTACTAACTACATTTAATATTTATTATTAAGAATAACTAATTTGTACTTTTTATTTGTAAACGCAGAGGCCTTAGAATTCGTCCCAAGTAATCGCGGCAAAGGCATGACCCTTATCTACAAGGGTTATACCTACGCTCATATGACCAGTAAGACTAGATGGTACTGTTCCAAAAGGCTGTCAGGGTGCAAGGCGCGCCTGACTACGACGCCCCAGGGAGCGTTAGTTGAAGCTTTTGGAGAGCACGATCACCATTCTCCATATTTATACAGGACCGCTGATGGCAAAGTTTACGTATCGTTCAAAATATAGATGTTATACTCAAAATGTTGGTATTTTTTTTGAAACCACGCATTCTAAATCTGTTAAAATGATGTATAGAAACCAAACTAGCGGTGTAAGTAGTCGCGGCATCTAGCGAATTTAAGGTAGAATGCGGTGTTCGCCAAGGAGGGTTTACATTTCCCGAATTCTTCGTCTTCTATGTCAACGACCAGATTGAGTCTGGAAAAGCTGTGGAGCATCAAGTTTGGTACGCTTCATGTAGGTGATGCCCTATTTGTATAGGACGACTGATGGAAAAGTTTTAAAGTACTATAAATAAAATAAGTAAAAAAGTAAAACAAATACGTACTGTACTTCATTATAAATCATGGATTTTTGCGAAGTAACTACAGCTTTTTAATTTTAGTACAATAGAATATTATTCTTTTTTAGATGCTGAAACTTTACAATTCATTCGTAGTTATCGCAGCAAAGGTATCCATATTAATTTACAAGGGTTACACATTCGCTAACGTGAACAATAAGACGAAATGGTATTGTTCAAAAAGCCAGTCAGGGTGCAAGGCGCGCCTTACTACTACACTCCAGGGGAAGGTGGTTCAAGCGCTCGGTGAGCACGACCATTATCCTCCACAGTGTTTTAGGACCGCTGCTGGCAAAGTAATTAGACTACAGTGAATAAAATTATAACTAATATGCTTGTGTTTATAATTAATCATATATCTATCTATCTATCAATAATTAGATGAATGTCTAAACAAATATTTTATTAAACTTGTCGATTTAATGTTCGCCTATAACAAGTTTTATTAGAATTTTATTTTAAAATAGAGCAATGTTAAAGAATGATTGGTTCAGACAGGTTTGTTTATTTATTCATAATGGAGTTTTGCAAAGTAACTACAGATTTTTATTTATATAAGTATAAGAATGTAAAAGAAAACGTTTTTTTTATGCAGACACTTTACAATTCGTTCCAAGTTACCGCGGCAAAGGTATCATGTTGATCTACAAGGGTCATACCTACACTCACATGAACAGTAAGACAAGATGGTACTGTTCCAAGAGGCAGTCAGGGTGTAAGGCGCGCCTTACCACAACACCGCAGGGCGTTTTGGTTGAAGCTTTTGATGAGCACGATCATTATCCACCACAATTGTTTAGGACTGCAGATGGTAAAATTATAAGACTTCAATAAATAAAACTATACGTATTATGCTTGTGTTTGCAATGAATCTTACCAAAATTAGAAGTAAGATGACGTAACCAGCCTGCCTATCCTGCCTGTTATTGTTATTTATGTTATTTAATGCTAACTGGCCAAAATTAAGCATTAAAAATTGAGCAATCAAAAGCAAAGCAAAAATCACGTCTATAGCAGAATAACTAGTTGGTTAATTAAGAACCTATACATACTCGTATTATATAACTTTAGTGTTACACTAAAGATATTCAAGTTAGTGAATTGGCCTACCGTTATTGATTTGGTTTATCATCTTCTCATATTGTCAAATGGTTAAATAAATGAAATTCAGATTTTAAAATTTACATTTGCTACACTGAAGAACAGTTGTAAGATTTCCGTCTTAAACGAAAAAAAATTTGCCTTATGTTTTTCGGGCATATGTTACATGTCTATGTCTATTGTTTAATTCTTTGTCACTTGACGGATTTCAACATGAGATGTCATTACTATTGTCTTAAATACACAAACACAGTCCATCTTTTTGGGTTTTGATATAAGGTTAATTTCGTTTTAGATGTCGACGTTTTAGAGTTTATACCAAGCAATAGGGGCAAAGGTATCACCTTGATATACAAGGGGTATACATACGCTCATATGCACAGCAAAACCAGGTGGTACTGTTCAAAGAAGGCAGCTGGGTGCAAAGCTCGACTCATCACTAGCGCTACCGGAGAACTGGTTGAAGTTCTCGAGTCTCATCACATTCATGAGCCTCCGAATTTATATAGAACCATGGATGGAAAGATTTATAAAGTTTAATAATTATAATTTTTAGAATTAAAAACTTAGTTTAAAACACGGCTAAAACTCAAGCTGGGTCTTGCAACGTGGCGCGAGATAAACTTAAGAAAGAACCAGGTCATGACTAAGGGTCCCGTGTAAGTTAGAATCTGGTTGGGCACACTCCGATGTTGTATCACGTGAGTTTTAGCCGTGAATATGAATAAATATACTTAAATAAATACATTTAATATCACAGTCGATAGTTTAACTTCTTTAATTTTTATTATAACATATTTTTAATGGTCTTTATTTGAGTTTTATTGTAATTAACGTGATAGCAGTGGATATTACCTCTGCTTTCAAATCGTAGGGAGTATGCACCGGTCCAGTGCATGCACCTTTAACTTTTCGGTTATGTGTATTTCAATAAATTAAATATCACATGTCCCAAGCGGTGAAGGAAAAATATCGTGAGGAATTCTGCATTCCAGATAACCCCTCTCATTCTAAGAGGAGACTTGTGCTCAACAATGAGCCGAATATGGGTTGTTAATGATTTGGTGGGGTGAAAGTTTCTGCAGCGCTCTCACATCATCATCCGAACACCCTCGTCGGTTGGGTCTGCTATTATTTTGTTACTAAGTTAATTTTCTTTTTCAGAATTATTGAAACAAGTGAAGTTGCGAAACGGGAAGACGCTTGTCATGTACAAAGGTTACACATACTCGTACCACGGCAATAAGAATAAAAAGGAGTATCTTTACTGCTCAAAGTCGATACGTGGTAAATGTCCAGCTCGTATGAAAAAGACTGAAGACGGCACGCTTGTGTTAGTGGAAACGAAACATAATCACGTGCCACCATTTCTGCAGATGTGTTCAGATGGCACGTACGCTAAGATTGTTTGAAATTGTGGAATATCCCAAACGTTTGCTATATTTTCATATTCACATTGATTCGTTATATTTTGATATTTAAAAATTTATTATAAATTAAATGTAAATACTTTTACATTTAATTTATAATAAATTAAATGTAATTTTTAAATTAAATTAAACAAGCTTGCATTTTACTGCTATATGTTCAGTGGCGCTAATATGCGACCAACGAGATAATCGTGAAGAGAAGTAGAGAAAATTCAAACAATGACGGCGCAACCGGATATACCGCGATCTATGTCCTTATGTTGGTACGAAAGAAATGGGACTGGGACAGCTCCGACGCTATTGGACGAATATTTGTCTATATTTTCAGTCTCTTCACTGGTCACATGTTAGCACCTCTGATGTTAAGTTAGTTTCTATACACTCAAAAGTAAGTAACATCCAATACTTTCTTTTGAGATAATTTTTTGCGCTAATAGTGTGCTTATATTGATTAAGAGTTGTTTTTTTAACTTAGTTATTAGTAGTACTTATAATAATAATTATTATTACAGAGAATTGAATAGACCACTATACATTGCTTTCATCGACTACACTAAGGCGTTCGACACTTAGTAGTACTTAGAGAAGGTTTATTGATTTCATTCTGATTTCGTCAAGTTTTTATCGAACTTTGACGTGTTAAGGCCCTAGGAAGACAGGTGTCCTAAAGACACCTAATATGTATGTTGAAACTACTAGTGACGAAAATCTTAGCGCCGCCTTAAAACTGATTATAGTAGGTAGCTTTCACGTATAGCTTATATTTCACTTCTTAGATAAGTGGGTACTTTTTTATGTTATTTACTTGGTTGAAATATTTTATAATATTTTTTGTTGATTATAATATGATTAATACTTATATTAAATATAGTTATTATCTAATCCAACAAAATCTTTTTCTTGGATTTGAAATAGTACAATAATTTTTATTTATAATTCCGTACCATCAAGTCGACGTTCCGGACACTTTATAATATACTACCGGACGCCCGCGACTTCATCCGCGTAGAATTCAGTTTTTCACAAATCCCGCGGGAATCATGGATTTTCCGGGATGAAAAATAGCCAATGTGTTAATCCAGGGCAGTATCTATCTTCATTTTAATTTCAACCAAATCGGTTAAGTAGTTGGGGCATTAAAGAGAACATTTACATCCTCCATCATCCCTTATTTTATACCTACGGGGGTTGAATTTATTAAAATCCTATTTAAGCGAACGTCTTCATCATAGTAGCTCCAATCTTTAATTTCAGTTCAATCAGTCGAAAATCTTAGAAGATTTTTATAAACTTTCATCCCCTATTTTATCCCCTAGGGGGTAGAATTGATCAAAAAGCTTTCTTAGCGGATGCCTACGTCATAACATCTACCTGCATACCAAATTTCAGCCCGATCCATCCATCCATCCAGTGGTTTGGGCTGTGAGTTGATGGATCACTGTCAGTCAGTCAATCAGTCAGTCACCTTTGAGTTATATATATTTAGATTTAACATAACGTGGATAATGTTATTTTTTATAAAAATTGTAAGTAAACAAGCAAGCTGTTAGGTCTGGTGTTGGTGATGTAATAATTATATGCGCCGGCAGAAAATACCTGGTAAAACGATTGGTCATTCAATACCAAGCATTTGGATGGTGGGATTGAAAGATTTTACTGCGTGAGGCACCGTGGGGTTAGCTTAAACAGCTTTTCACTTCTCCTCGGTCAGATCCGCTAGTATTTTGTTACTTAAGTTAATTTTTTCTTTTTTAGAATTGAAAGATCTGAAGTTACAAAATGGCAAGACGCTGGTCATGTACAAACGGTATACATACTCGTACCACGGCACGGCACGGGAACATCTGTACTGCTCAAAGTCCATGCGTGCTAATTGTCCAGCTCGTATGAAAATTACTAAAAATGGCACGCTTTTGATATTAGAGAGCAAGCATAACCACGTGCCGCCAGTTCTACAAAAGTGTTCAGATGGCACGTATGCTAAGATTGCTTGAGATGGTGGAGCATTTTAAACATTCGATATAATTTTGATATTCACATTGATTGACAATCGTGTAATAACATTTATGTTTTAATTCAATTTAACAAGCTAGCCTCTGACTGCCATATCACCTGATGTTAAGTGGCAATGCAGTCGTATCTATACTAATATTATTAAGTGGAAGAGTTTGTTTGTTTGTTTGATTAAACGTGCTAATCTCAGGAACTACTGGTCCGATTTGAAAAATACTTTCAGTGGTCGATAGCCCATTTATTGTGGAAGGCTGAAGGCTATATTATATTTTCAAAAAAATTAGGAATCCTTCCTGAAACTCCAATAATGTAACCCAAGGTGTATAGACGCACCGCGGTTTCACCCACGTAGACCTGTTTCACGCGGTTTCACCTGTTCCCGAAAGAACACAGAGTAAAAATATTGCCTATGACACTCGCAAAAAACGTAGCTACGTAAGGTAAGTTTTTTCAAAATCGGTTCTGTAGATCCAGAGATTACAATCACATAAACTTTACCACTTGCAATCTAATTAAATAAAAGTTAAAGGTGACTGACTGATACACAAACATCATTGATACAAAGTGATCAATCAACGCACAGCCCAAACCACTGGACGGATCGGGCTGAAATTTGGCATGCAGGTAGATTTTATGACGTAGGCATCCACTAAGAAAGGATATTGATCAATTTTACCCCCAAGGGATAAAATAGGGGATGAAAGTTTGTATGAAACTTTGCCAGTAGCTGAAATTTGGAATAGAAATGGATTTTACTCTGGATTAACACATAGTCATTCATTTCATTCCGGAAAAATTCATGGTTCCCGTGGGATTTGTGAAAACTAAATTTCACGCGGACGAAGTCACGGGCGTCCGCTAGTTTATTTATATAAGTAAAAATAACATGTATCTTATGACACAAGTTAATTTGACCCCTATCCATGCCAATCTTGCTAAGATTTCTTGAAATTTTGTGGCATACAGTACTTTTGTTTGTGTGTATAAGATGTTGTATGTCGAAAGTGTGCAATTATGTGGTTACATTTTTATGTTTTAGAAGTTGGTTAAACTATTTTATAATAAATTTTTTGTATGTTATATGATTTATACTACTATTAAATACAGTTACTATCTAATCCAATAAAAACTATTTGCGTTTATTAAAATGATTCTTTTATTATTGTTTATCATCAAGTTGTTCCGGATATGATAACGTTAATTTTTCATTTACTTTGCAAGCAAACGAGCAACTTGCCAGGTCTACTGGTGCTGTAATTATTAGGTGTGCCGGCAGGAAAGACCTGGTAAAACGGTTGGTGATGCAATACCAAGCATTCAAGCACCAAGCATGGTGGGATTGAAAAAAATTGCAGTGGGTTTTGCTTTAACTTTTTAAGCTTTAACAGCCTCTTTTCCTTGTCTCTAGTATTTTACGAAACATAACACGTGCAGTCAATTCTTTAACAGTATTCAGGTGGCACGTATTTTAAGATAGCTTGAGATTGTGTAAGTTAATTAGGTACATTTTTATGTTTTAAACATTTGCAATTCCAATTTACTTAAGCTATTTACTAGTTGACCCAGTAAATGTTGTTCTGTATGAGTTTCATTCGTACAAAAACTCTGAAATCGCGATTAAAAAGTTAGTTAAGTGTAGGAGAGTGTACATGTATAAAATACTACGTACGATCTCATGCCAAAAATCCAAAAAAATATATTAAAATCGGTAGAAACGCTTCGTGGGAGAGTGACTTCAAACGCTGTAACACAAGATTTTTATATATATTACATACTCAAGTTAACCATTTATAGCTCAAAAACGATGGGACTGGTTTTTATGTTCTTCGAGTTGTTGAATATTCGCTCTAAATAGCGGAATAACAATTAAATCATTGGTAATCAAGAAACAGAAATAATAACGATTATATTTTTTTCATATTTAACATCGTTCTTCTCAATAAGTTTTCTTTATGATTGCGTAGCTTTTCGGATTGGACAACGTATTTCTTTTTGTAATTGTTGGCAAATGAGTGTAATCCCACTTCTGATTTTAGCAGAGTGCTATTACATAAGCTTACATTAAGTAAAAGGTGCGCTGGTTGAAAAGACGTGGTAAAACGGTAATGATGCAATGCGAAACATAAACTCGTAGGTGGGAATGAAAGTTTTTGCTGCGATCCCAAAAAAAATATCGTGGGTTAGCTTAAACAGCTCTTCAGGATTGTACCCTTGGCGGTCGGGTACAGTAATAAGTATTTAATTACTGAGTTAACTTTGTTTTTCAGAATTGAAAGTTCTAAAGTTACAAAATGGCAGAACGCTGATCATGTACGAAGGGCATACCTACTCGTATAACGGCTACAAGGGTTATGGTCATCTTTACTGCTCAAAGTACAAGCGTGCTAAATGTCCAGCTCGTATGAAAATGACTAAAAATGGCACGCTTTTGATATTAGAGTCGAAACATAACCACTTGTTGCCAGTCCTACAAAAGTGTTCAGATGGCACGTATGCTAAGATTGCTTGAGATTGTGGAGCATCTTAAACATTCGTTATTTTTTGATATTCACATTGATTAACAATTGTGTATTTACATTTAGTTTTTATTAAATTTAACATGATTGACTCATATCACCTGATAGTAAGTGACTATACAGTCTAATTTTACCCATAACAATGGTAATTCGGCTAAGATTTCTTAACATTGTGTAGCTAATACTTTCGTGCGTGTATAAAATGTTGTACGCCGTTTGTGTGCAAGTATGAATTACTTAAAATTGTTTTTTTTTTAACTTGCTGTTAGCTAGGTACTTATTATAAGTACCTATGGAATATATTTATTTCACCGTGCTTTTCGCAAATCGAATCTTTAACGTATTCGAAAGCTATCGTCATTATCATTATCAAAAATCTTAATATGACCGCCACCTTCAAACTGATTTTTTTTTCACTTTTTGGTTGTGTGGGTATTTTTTCATGCTTTAGAAGTTGGTTAAATTTATAATTTGTTTTTGTTTATTATATGATTTACTACTATTAAATACAATTATGATCTAATCCAATAAAATCTTTTTTGTATTTAAATTTTTTTTTTTATGATTGCGTACCATCAAGTACCGGACAGCATAACGTTATTTTTTATATAAATTACAAGCAAACTGGCAAGCTGGCAGGTCTGGTACTGGTGATATAATTAGTAGGTAGGTAGGTAAATTTGAAAAAAATGCGTCATTTTTAAATTAAGTTTCATAAGAAATCTTTAATTTTTCATGTTTTAGAAGTTGGTTAAATTTATAATTTGTTTTTGTTTATTATATGATTTACTACTATTAAATACAATTATGATCTAATCCAATAAAATCTTTTTTGTATTTAATTTTTTTTTTATGATTGCGTACCATCAAGTACCGGACAGCATAACGTTATTTTTTATATAAATTACAAGCAAACTGGCAAGCTGGCAGGTCTGGTACTGGTGATATAATTAGTAGGTAGGTAGGTAAATTTGAAAAAAAGTACATAAGAAATCTTTAATTTTTAATACATATTAATCGATATATTTCGGACTCTTATTCCATGTACTATGCGTAAATATTGATTTTTTAAGTGTTTAATTGGATTTAATCATTAGGTACACTGAGGAACGCTCTCCTGTGTGATATGTATAATAGAATTTGAATTATTTACCTTAATTTTTGCAGATCATATAGAGTATATACCGAGCAGACGTGGAAACGGCCTACTGATAATTTACAAAGGGCATTCATATTATAAAGTGTATGAGAATATGTGGTATTGTTCTAAAAGAAAGATGGGATGTAAAGCTAAATTGCATACTACAAGTGACGGAATGTTGTGCAGAGCGTATGGTGATCATGATCACCCGGCACCTTCGATATACAGGGGTATTGATGGAAAAATATATAAATTGTAAATAGATAAACAAATTAGTCAGCGCCTTATAGTACGAGAACCGGCATAAAAAATATATACCCTCATCTGTTATTTATTTGGGATCACAAATGTATTTTTTTTAATATATTATAGCTAATATTCACATTTACACATTTTAAATAGACTGTCTAGTTAAATAGGGATGATGACTAGGTTTGAATATATTGATTTTTATGATACATTCGGGTAAATAAGGTCAATGTTAACTATTTTATACATAAAAAGCAAAGATTGTCTGGATATTTGCAAAATAAATGAGATTATAAAATTTCAAAATCTATTAAAAATCTTTTGTCGTAATTAGATGAAAATTCATAGTTTTAGCTTCCTTACATTAAATGTGACATTTTTTAATATGTGAACTATAAACATAAACGCACAAATAACAAAGATATTAGTAATTTTGTTTGAACGCCCATACAAATCTAACGATCATTACATTGCCTACGACGTCATTAGTTCGTGCCATTTTGTATGGGGCGTTTTTCAGGGATCCGCGGCAGCGCCGCAAAACTGACCCTTTGAATCCCTGTAGCTCCGAAAGTAATGATCGCAGATACCCCGTTACTTTAACGAAATTGCTTTACTATTATCATTCTCTTAATTTATATACAATTTAAAAAACTGTTATCATCCCTAATACGGCTGAATAGTAAATTTACGCTCGACTTCAGCCGCGTGGAATTAAGTTTTTCACAAATCCCATGGTGTTTTCTTGGATCAAAAGTAGCTTATTATGTATTAATCCAGAGTAAAATGTATTTCCATTCCAAATTTCAGCCAAATCTATTCAATAGCCGCAGCGCAAAGGGGAACAATCTTACACACTTACACACACTTTCACATTTACACACTAATTTTCGACTTTAAAATAATAGTGTGATAATGCTAGCCACCACCATCCAATAAACTCACCACACACACTGTTTCAATGTCTTCTATAATCTTCGGTAAAATACGGTCCAGAGACCGTACACCGTGGAGCAATTTTATTTATAGCCCAAAACTCTTTGTATGATAAAACATATAGAACAATAATAATAGTTATTGTTATTTTATTATTGTTGATCGTGTCCGATTTTAGCAGAATAGAAATATATTCAAAATCAAGTGGTAACCTTGTCAGACAATTTACAGGGGCATATTTGTAAAAAGAGCCGTGATGGCGTAGTGGATATGACCTCTGCTTTTGATTCGGTGGGCGTAGGTTCGAATCCGGTTCGGTGCATGTAGCTCCTACTTTGAAGGAAAAACATTGTAAGGAAACAAGGATTAGGATTTAACCTCAAAGTATAGTGAACTTTAAATAGTGGTGATTAGGTCCACTTTACTTTGAAGAAAATGGAGGTTTAAATTTCAATCCATGTTTATGAATATGGGGGTAAGGGTAAGGTATGTTATTGTTTTTAGTACAGTGAACTGTTAGATACATAACAGTTACTTTTATTATATTTCAGAAGATTATGCTTCCCGTGCACGTTCCAGTTTCTTCGAATATTATACCCAGTACAGAAGAAGGAACAAGGCTCGATTTGATAGAAAAAATGAAAAGCAAGAAGATATGGAAGAATCTGATCCAGCTAACCGAGTCAGCGATATTCTTTCTTCTATTACACGCTAGTCCGAGAATATATTAGGCGTTTACAACTTCTCAAGTCTCAAAAGGGCTAAATAAATAAACTATAAGACTTAGTATGTAAGATATATAGATACATAAATTGTTCATTTCTTTTAAATGATTATTACCATCAAACAAACACTTACTAATCTTTTGTCTGTCAAAGGACAACAGGCAGAAAAATGTGAATCTATACCCATACCGTACAGATATAAAATGGAGGAAATAGATAGATAAAGGACTCTAGTTTACAATAATAAGTGTCGCATTATTGTGGGGATTGTCACATTTTCCAGTTGTGGAATCGAACCCACGACCTTGAATGCAGAAGTCAGGGATGCTACCCACTGCGCCACTTGGTCATTAAACAATAGTCACCGTTATTATTCAATTCATAAAAGTAAAGTTGTGCCTTGTATTAGCATCGGCTTTTTTAATTTATCTCTCAAGTTTTTATTCCCACAGTATAAAAATAATTACCTACATAAAATTAAAAGTCGGATTCATGGTAATAATTCAAATCTAATTTTGTTATTGTAAGCCCTCATTCGCACGAGTCTTTTTTAACGGATGTTAAAAAAGCGTTCAAATATAATATGATATTAAATAAAGTTCGATTTCCATCGCCCAAAATTGAAAATGCAACTCTGCTCGAAAAAAAACGTCTTGTTTTGAAAACGCTGTCGCGTGAACATAAACTTAGAAATGCATTTGTTGTATTCATACGCATATATAACGTCCGTTAATAATCTCTCGTGTGAATGAGGGCTAAGAGATTTTTTATAAATTAGATCAGACTGTGCCCGTTGTCCTTTAAATAATCTATTTAATAAGGGTCTAATGTTCCATTTGAAGGTGGTAATGGATTATCGCTGCTGTGTCAAGGCTAACTTACAGAGGAAGACTTTATAGAGGAAGAAAGAGAGAGTCTTCTTGTTTAACTTAGGTTTATTATTGACGTGTTTGAGTATTATTTTTGAAAGAGCCTCTGATTTAAAACATGCTCATATGCATTACATTTTCTGCTTTCCAATGTTGGTAACGGTGAGAATTAAATTTATTATTTTTGTTACATTTTTTTTCATAAGAATTCGTTTTTGTATTTTCTAAACATTTTTTGATGATAATGTTCGCTGAGATGTCTTTTTCCTCGCATTTATAATTTTTCAAGTGCTCAACTAGTATACCTAAGTAAAAAATGCACGTAGAAACAATTAATAAATATTCTCACTGATTATTATCTGCTTTTTATATAACCTTAATATTGTGTTTTTTACACTAAACTTTAGACTACACTTCAAATCACCTCCAAGAATGCACGTTTTTACCGTGACAAAAAGTTCGCACTTTAATTTGAGTGCCAGTAATCAAAGCTCACGGCTTTTTAATACTTATATTACAAAGAGGTAAAGTCTGTGGTATTGTAGGGGTAATCCTGGCTATTGGGAGGCTTCGGCCGTGGCTAGTTACCACCCTACCGGCAAAGACGTACCGCCAAGCGATTTAGCGTTCCAATACGATGCCGTGTAGAAACCGAAAGGGGTGTGGATTTTCATCCTCCTCCTAACAAGTTAGCCCGCTTCCATCTTAGACTGCATCATCACTTACCATCAGGTGAGATTGTAGTCCAGGGCTAACTTATAAAGAATAAAAAAAAAAAATCTCTTGATCTACTGAATCTTTGAAAATTCTTTAACCACTAGAAAGCCATGTTATTAGGTATTTTCACAAGAATGGCAACTACGTGGATGAAAGAAACTGCAGGGTGTTTGTATATACTATATATAAACTGTATATACTATATAAAAACTACTAAATATAAACAACTAGCAATGTATATTGTATATACTATATACATATAAACTGTCACAATTATTTATACTAATATGCTTTGGGTTTTAGGTTTTTCCGCAATACAAGTGCTTCCTCTAGAAGGCCGGACCAAATCAGCGATACTTTATGAGAATTATACATTCTCGTTCCAAGGCCCAAAGGATTGCAAGCGATATTTGTACTGTTCCAAAAAGAACTCGACCAAGTGCCCAGCTCGCCTTACCCTGGATAAGAAGGGAGATCTTGTCCATGTGAATACCGCTCATAATCATCCACCGCCAATGATGCACCAGTGTTCTAACGGGAAGTATATAGTAATAAATGTATAAACATTTATGTAAGTACGAGTAAGTTTTCTCTCAAATAAGTGATGTTTTTACAGTATTTTTGAGGAATAAATTTCTAAAACCAAATCATCATCGTTATCATCCTTTAGTATTATTCTAAATAAACGAAATGACGTTATATTATTATAGGATTATTTTAACGATTTTTATACTAGAAAATTTTAAACTTTTGAAGGTCTCAGTGAACCTCAACAATATTTTTGTATTTTTCCAGATAAAAAATTTAAAACATCGCCTGGATGTGAAAAAATGCATGAAATTTGGGCTGATGTATTTTCATATGATAGCGATATTGTAAAATCAATAAAGCAGGACAATGTTAACAGTCGGTTATCACCAAACAATCCTACCTTATGTATTACAATGGATACACAAGCCCACTCCTCTCAGTCTCTTGCGGAATTATATAGGGATAACAAACCTCGAAATTATAAAAAAAACAGAGCAGACGTTAAGAGGAAGCGACTCAAAAATGAAGGCAAAGAGTTTCTCTCAAAACGAGGAGACATTGTTAAAGCGAGAGCTATTGGTGAACCATGTGATTGTACACTTAAATGTTCTGTTAAGTTCCCTCTTGCAGAAAGAATGGATTTATTTAATAAGTTTTGGGAGTTAGGTGATATAGAGAAACAGTGGCAATATGTTTTAAAGTATACCACTAAACTGAAAAAGAAACGAACTCGTCCGGGAATCTTGAAGTTGAATCGTCAATTTACCTACAAGTATTATTTTCCATGTAACTCAACACAAGTGAACGTTTGCAGAACCATGTTTTTGAACACATATTCTATAAGTGAAACACTAATAAAGACAGCTTGGGATAAGTTTGACGGAAACACTTTAGTAAAAAAAGATATGAGAGGTAAACACAAAAATCATAAAAGGACTATTGACGATGAAATGATAAAGTCCGTTTGTGATCACGTTGACACCTTTATACCTGTAGACTCTCAACATAATGGACCCAAAATACTATATCTAGGTAGTGGTTTGAGTGTTTCTCGAATGTTCAACTTGTATAAGGAATGGTCTGGACTTAGTAATTATTCGAATAACGCATTTACCATTAGGCAATACCGAGATATTGTTAGTAATATATACGAGATAAAGAGAAACGAAAAAAAATAATGTAATTTAAAAAAAAATCTGATAATTTATCATACTCATGTTACTTATAAGAAGTAAGTTAGAAAATAACTCAAATATTTAACAAAAGCTTTTCATATCTCGCTATGGGTAGCTTAGCATTGAGCATTGTATTGTGATAATAATTCTTCCTATTAGTTAAAATATACTTGTAATATGCTTATAAATATAATCGCGGTAATTATATATATATAAATGTTAATTGTTGTAGCATATGAATAATCAAGACAAGATAAGGCGAAAAATTATTTCGGATTTGATTTAAGAATATTGATTTACATTACCGTTATACAAGGATTTTATTATATTTCTGTAATGTTTCCATGTGTATAATAGTTCCATGTTACACAATTATATTTCCTTGCATCCTTGTTCATATATGATAATTAAACAAAGGTAGTGTCCTTATTTGGTTGGTAACTATGCGCACTATTTTTAAAGAAAATTAAAATAGGAAGTCAAAAAAGTACTTCTTATTACTCGTAATGCCACCTCAGACCTCCATCTTGGATATCTCTCATTCCTTTTTTGTGCGCGGTAACTATCGCACGCGTCTCTTACAAAAAAAAAAAAAAAGAAAGAAAGAAAGAAAGAAGTTTTTTTCGTTAATATAGTTTATTTTCATATGCCTTCAAAGGTAAAGTGTAAAATCAGTGATCAGTGAAGATTCGAAAAATATCGGAAGAGAAAATATCTTCGTTAGATTTTTTATAGTCCGACAAAGAAAGTTAGTGAAGTGTTTGTCGATGATATTTCAGTCCCAGTGAATAAAAATATAGTGAAGTGTTTCATTGCAGGAAATAATTGTAGATTAACGAATTAATCATAATATTTCACTTTTTTCATAATATTCCAAAATATCCGATGTATCCGGGTTGACTGCGAGTTTTCAAGGATAACGGATGGAATATTTGTTAACTGATATTAAGGAGGTATCCGGGTTGACTGCGAGTCTTCAAGGATAATGGTGGGCATACGGATTAACTGCGAGTTTCTAAGTTTGCCATAATACCTACTCCAAATCATAAAGAGATATTGAAAAATCTGCCAGTATTTAATGTTATTGCAATTAATTACAATTGACTGTGAGTTTGGGTATAATATTCTAAAATATAAGGAGATATCCGGGCTGACCGCGAATTTTCAAGGATAGTGGTGGGCATTCGGATTAACTGCGAGTTTCTAAGTTTGCCATAATACCTACTCCAAATCATATAAAGAGATATTGGAAAATCTGCCAGTATTTAATGTTATTGCAATTAATTACAATTGACTGTGTGTTTGGGTATAATATTCTAAAATATAAGGAGATATCCGGGCTGACCGCGAATTTTCAAGGATAGTGGTGGGCATTCGGATTAACTGCGAGTTTCTAAGTTTGCCATAATACCTACTCCAATTTACAAAGAGGCATTGGGCAAAACTGTCGGTATTTAAAGTTATTGCAATTCATTTCAATTGACTAGGAGTTTGGTTATAATATGCTAAAATATAATGACCGAGAGTCTTCAAGGATGATGGTGGGCCTTCGGATTAACTGCGAGTTAATAAGTTAGCCATAATACCTACTCCAAACTATAAAGAGATAGACAGGGGTTGACATTTTATTTATAAAATTTAACCAGGGATCTAGTTTTCAACCATAACCTAAGCAGAAAATACGTACAGTCTAAATTAGATGTAACGTTCATCTGCAATCACAAATAATTTTTATACCCGCAAATTTTTTTTTTTTCGAAATATAAAAGCTTATTTAGATAAGATACCGTAGTAAACGTATACTGCCGTGATTCAACCTCGAAATCGTTTGTAGTTGTACCAGACAATATAAAACTGAGGCCTATATTGGCCGACAACCCTGAATAAAATAAGGACTTAGCTGAGCCTAAACTTTCAAAGGCTCCCGCCTCAATTAAATCATCTGATTAAGACCCAGAAATAAAACAATTTCATAGAGACGGATACACGTCTCCATCCACGTTCGATGCACATTCGATGCACGGATATTAAGGTGAAAATTTATACAAATTGTTAAGTCCGCAATTCTCAAAACTGAATGCAGAAATTTCTGCTTCTGTACTGGACGTAATTATTAAAGCTTAATAAAATAAAGTATATTTCAGCACAACTGTGCATAGTCATCAATGCCATCAAAAAAGGCATGTAAACCTAAAATCATTACCCTTCCTTTTGGCTTCGCCGTAGTCGGGTAAAAAGGTCACGATAACGTTAAGGCCTCAAAAGCAATGTTTGCAACGCTTGCCGCTTGCTTTGTGACTCTCACCATAAATAATTTCAAAATATAATGCAACTGCTAAGTCCTACTTTATATATTTTTTTTTTCAATTAATATTAATGTGCCAGAAATGGGACATTTTTTGCTTATTGGTGATGATTAAGGCCAACAAGGCTATTGAGAAAAAGGTTTTCTTTAGAAATAACTCTGATGACCCTGACCTCGAGGGCCGACCTACCTACGACTTTCTACCAGGGAAACTGGCATGCGGCCACCTTGTTGTTAGGTGAGCAGGGCGCAAGGAGGATACAGGAGACAGACTATATTCTTCGCTGCCCTTTTTTCAGCATCAGTGCTATCGCCATAACGAACTATCGCCTTGCATAAGATCTGTGCCCCGGCGCAGACTCACTATTAGCAGACATTACCTCGTACGGTTACGAGTTGGTTCCAATTTTTTTTACAGTAGTTGGTTAAAACAACTAACAAAAACGTACTACTGCATTCGATCAAACATGGCTACTTTGCGCCATTACGTAGTAAAATTATTCAGTCTTCAAAATACTTTTTTACTAACTGAAAGCAAAAAAAAAAAAAAATGCTTGAAATAATTTGTAAATAATTGCCACATAGCCCATATTAAAGTGACAATGCACTTCAAAATAAATATGTAAATTAAAAATAATTTTACCATAATAATGAAAATTTTTACTTTATTTTCAAAATGAAAGATTAAAGAACAACTTGGGTAATACCACGTGATGGACGGGTATCTGAGCGAATATATATCATAAGAACCGCATAATAGCCCTATGTGAAGTTTATCCGTATTTACATAGGATAAGCTATGGTATATAAAGGGACTCGCACTAACTCGCACCGTTAAGTTCCACTAAGAAATGATTCAATAAAAAAAAAAAAAAAATGCATTTAAATAAATAAATATTTTTTTTTTTAGTCATCAGGTTACTTAAACGACATCCTATGTTTTCGCAATACACATGATGAACAGTACCTTATTAATTTAACTTCAGTTTAAAATTGTGCTAAGAAGTTAACGAAACTTAGAAACTTAAGCTTCGCCGTCAAAAAAAAAAAAAAAAGAGAAGATAAGCGAAAAGCATACCCCGTGTTATGGGTACTAGCTGGTATATCATAATATACGAGTACATTTATATAATACGTATAAATACTTTTATAATGTACATAATATACATCCAGACACTGGAAAACAACAAACTACGCTGCGACAAACGTCCTGTAATTTTTCAAGATTTATAAATTATGCTTCTAAAATTTCAAAATCCATGCACTTATCTATCTTAAACTGCAGAATTCGCACAATATCCTCACCTCAATCCTGATTGTTTTGTAAATGGTTTGTGTGACAGTGTGCGTTCGCATTATATGCGAATACCAAATACAAACCTCGACGCTCATCTGCAATAGTTAATTCGGATATCGAATGATCCCTATTCAATAAGCTGTTTGTGAAGTCACAAAACACTTTCCCGGTCAACGGGATATTCACTAATTAGCATCATAATGTGCTGCGAAATCCCATACCTAAACTTTAATGTTTGATATTAAAAGACTCTAGAAGAATCATTGAAATACATTCTACACCGAAATACTAGGGTTTCCATAGTGGCCTACACAACTCTGGTTTCCACTCCACCTTAATAGTTTCAGATATTTATTACTCAAATCCAGCATGAAAATTTTCTACTAACATATTTCGAAGATCATCTTCTCTTATGTAAGAGTTTTACTGGCTGGTTCATCCAGAATCTATCTGTTCTGTGTCTGTCCTGATACTGGGCATGCTGACAGAACAATAAAACAGTCTATCACATCGCTGAAGCTATGGCATATTGCTATATCAATACATAACACCCACGTTTTTGAACCCTTTAAGCTTGTTTATCCTTTAAGCATGCTTACCTTCTTAATTAGACAATTTATCAGTGGTTGTAATTGTGTGACTACAGCAATCTCAATCCCTACCGGTCAGACTTGTCAGCCTTTAAAGGTGACATTATAAGTACTGTCGAATGGTTGAATGCTCATTCTTAGAAGGGCTTATAAACCAAAACCCCTAAATATTGTAACACTTGGGAACCTCAAGTTACCGATTATTCCTGGGAAGAATCCAAAGAATCTGGTAATTTTATTAGCACCTGTAGACAGGGTTCACTATCTTTAATAAAGTTAAATTTTAAATTGTTATATAATAACAGTGTCAAAATAATATCAACAAATATCATAAAATCTGCTGCTGCTCCAGGGACCGATCAGTCTGTTCTATTTTTGATATATCACACCAAACGTCGGATAATATCTGTTAAAAAAAGATATTTAGGACCTTCGGGCACAGATTAGACTATTAATAACATACAAGTGATCCCATCAAGTGAAAGAATGCAAACTGGACAAGATCATCCCTCTATTTTGCCCGATCTTACTAAAACACTTCTTGGACAAAGCGGAATCCGCTAGATCCATATACATAAAATCTTAATATTGTTATATGGTAGATTGATAGTAATAAGAAATTTAGTTCTTGATTGTAACTCGAATAGAAATGAATGATAAAAATCATAATTATAACTAACTTATGATTTATTTCCAAACTTTCGCTCTTAACATCTACCTTTGTTTAATTATCATATATGAACAAGGATGCAAGGAAATATAATATATGATCAAACGAACTTCCAAGTGAAGTTCGATCATTATTATATGAGTTGCATCCTTGGAATATATGATCACCCACCCTCCCAGATGCTCTCCCAAATAATACAGGAAAGTTTGTACAAGTTACAATACCTTCTCTTAAATAATGAGAGATATCCAAGATGGAGGTCTGAGGTGGCATTACGAGTAATAAGAAGTACTTTTTTGACTTCCTATTTTAATTTTCTTTAAAAATAGTGCGCATAGTTACCAACCAAATAAGGACACTACCTTTGTTTAATTATCATATATTCCAAGGATGCAACTCATATAATAATGATCGAACTTCACTTGGAAGTTCGTTTGATCATATAATATAAATTATTAAACGTAAAGTAGAATATCCGCTCAGCAAAGATTAAAGCTAATAATTAGATTGGGTACAATGACACGGTTAGCTTTCGAGGATTAATTTGTATAGAGTATACTTAATACAACGCAAAATAGTATAACTCTATGATACTATAACAATAAAAAATATTTAACTTACATATATTTCATTTGATAGTTGTTGTAGCGGCTAACAACAGACATACAAACTAAATTCATAAGGTTATCTCGTAAACTAAACTAATTTTTTGCTGTCTGCCGGCTCACCTGTTACACTCGATACTCTTCCGGCCATATTTATGAACATGGATTAAAATTTAGACTTTAATTTTTTCCAAAGAAAATTTAACTTTAAATTAAAATGATCAGGTCCAATTTACTTTGAAATAAATTGAGGTTTAAATGTTAATCCATGTTTATAAATATGACCGACCTGCTGCTTTAACTGGACAGACTGAACTGCTCAGTCAAATCGTCCGTGTGTAGTGTCATTCAGTTATAACTGTACATTTTTTCTAGTTATTTTGATTGAAATTTCGATTTGATAAAACTGTCAAAACTGTAAAATCAAAACTGTGTAGTTAAAACTGAACGACTGTAGTGCTGAAAAGTTCGCTTCCGCCAATGTATTAGATAATGATAAAACTGGTGCAAATCATAATTATTCGTACTTAGGACAAAGTGTGAATGCAAATGGCGTGTTCGCTTAGTGTGTTAATACAGTCTTGGTATTTTTTTAAGGTTTACAATTTCTGAAACTCCAGTCCGGGAAAAAGCTGATTATGTACCAGCAGCATACATTCTCGTACCAAGGGACACAGAGGTCGAAGTGTTATCTGTACTGTTCGAAGAAGCACACGACAAAGTGTACGGCCCGTTTGCAGATGAATCAGGCAGGCGATTTGTTGTTGGCTCACACTGATCATAATCACAAGCCACCTATTTATAAGAAGTGTTCCGATGGTACATATATCAAAGTATTTTAAGAGTATGTTAATTTATTAAACAATTTTGAAACGCTTCTGTAGCTAATATACGATCAACGAAGTAATATTGTGAAAAAAAATAGACAATAGGGAATGGCCTTCCCCGGCCCTGGCCTGCTCTAACCACCCGGCAATTTATTTAGCTAAAAAAAATTTCGCTTTAATAATGAAAATCATTACTTTATCTATTTACTAAAAAAAGTTTTCTACAACGTTGTACGACATTTTTAATTTGTCCCCAATTTGGACAAGCAAAGATCTTATATCATACAGCCTGAATTTTACGTCATTTTTTGAAGATTTGTGATTAGTTTTATTGTTCGTTTTCTTGTTTGTTAAGCTTTTTGGTTTTCGTATTCCAAAAAGATAATAGAGAGTCGTAACAGTATTCTTGCAGCTAATTATACTCGAATTATGTGTTAGTTAGAGACGTGATAGCCCAGTGGATATGACCTCTGCCTCCGATTCCTGAGGGTGTGGGTTCGAATCCGGTCCGGGGCGTGCACCTCCAACTTTTCAGTTGTGTGCATTTTAAGAAATAAAATATCACGTGTCTCAATCGGTGAAGGAAAACATCGTGAGGAAACCTGCATACCATAGAATTATCTTAATTCTCTGAGTGTTTGAAGTCTGCCAATCCGCATTGGGCCAGCGTGGTGGACTATTGGCCTTACCCCTCTCATTCTGAGAGGAGACTCGAGCTCAGCAGTGAGCCGAATATGAGTTAATGACGATGTGTTAGTAAGTCTAATTTTAATTTTACCCCTAACTTACGTAAATCTGCTTATGCAGCAGTATTATAATGATTAAATAAGTTGTTCATCAGTTATAATGTTTTTTTTTTTCAAACCGTTAAAACATACTACTAATATTACAAATCTAAGACTTTGTATGTTTGGATGTCTGCATCATACAAATAAGGCTGATAAATAAATAAATCTAAATAAATCAGGAAACGGACTTTAGAAACAAATTCCAGAACTTAAGCCGATCTTTTGGCTTACTTCAATGGAGTTTGATCCATGATGGCTTTGGCGTTCGCAGATTTTAAGTTTCCAAAGCTCATTTGGTCAATTAATACGTACTTTATATATTTTCTACAGGATAACACAAGAAATCCACACTAATATTATAAAGCTGGAGAGTTTGTTTGTTTGTTTATTTGTTTGATTGAACGCGCTAATCTCAGGAACTACAGGTCCGATTAGAAAAAATCTTGTATGTTATATAGCCCATTTATAGGAAGTTATATTTTATCCCCGTATTCCTACGGGAACGGGAACCACGCGGGTGAAAACACGCGGCGTCAGCTAGTCATTTTATAAATTAAGAATTTCACTGGCTCTTAGCCTATTCAGTTAACGTTATAGAGTAGCAAACGCTTCGCAGTTTCACCCGCGTGGTTCGAAACATGGATATTAGTCGTAGGCTATTAGTCAAATTAAATCATTTACTTTTTAACCGACTTCAAAAAAAGGAGGAGGTTCTCAATTTTACAACTAATAACTACTAATCTGTCTGTGTTTGTAATACCTCACAAACTTCACATATTTATAATATTAGTATAGATTCAGCTATTATTTTTTTTCTGTTTTAGATAAACGTTATTTCGAAATAATCCTCCAGAAGAGTCCGTTTGGCTTTAAAACGCGGAAGGAGAAACGTATGTGCACTTTTCGAAAATCCTGGTTAACTGAGTTCCCATGGATAGAGTCGATGGAGGAGAAAGAGAAGGCTTTTTGCAAGTTGTGCCAACGGGCCATTAGCATAGCTCACGGTGGTATTAACGACATTGACAAACATAGGAGATCCATGAAGCATGTAAGAAAAGAGGGAAAATTTGATAATGTATGACATTGACATTACATTTTGTTATTATTCAAAAAAAAAATTACGAAGTTTTTTAAAACTAGTTGACAGTGAGATGTTATGACATTTAGATATATATTGTGATGGGGTGCTTCGATTAAAATTAATATATGTACGGATTACGTTCTCGTATAAAATATGGATTTTATAAGCCCTCGATAATGCCTAAACCTACAATAAAAAGTGTTTCAAATACAAGAATATGTTTGCTAAAGTCAGCTTTTCAGTCCGGTTCCAGAAGCTTTATTAACTGTGCAAGACTCGTAGGTCATAGGTACTACTAAGAATTTAAAACTTGGCGGATCCTTATTTTTCAAATTTAATGGAATAATATAATATAAATAATAAAATAATTAGTATTATCGTTATTTTATCTTTGTATTCAAAAACGGGGTATTTTCGATATTATATCACCTGACAAGGCGCGGCGTAGCGGAACTATTTTCGACTTTATTCCAACGCCAGTAATGTCACTAACCGTTTAACAGTCACAATCGTCTTTTATCCACGTTTCGTCGGCGAGTGTTAGACCTAAGATATACTCTTGTAGAAAGAGTGCGTACTCTAACGGGAATATGTAGTAACATCTCACTGGTCATTGGGTTATGCTGATTAGGCCTTAGTAAATTAAATAAAGCATTGTGGACTAAACAAAAGGGTGTCAGGGTAATGTGAGGTTTTATTAAGTAAATTTGTTGTTTTTTAGAAAGTTGAATAAAATTTTTAATGCATTTACTAAACTTGTTTTTCTACTTTTATACTTGTTAAAAACAAATGTATGTATGTAAATATGTATGAAAATTTTTATTTTATTGTATAGGGCACACTACAGTAAATAATCCTCTTCATAATTGAGCTTAGACCCACTTATCAGCCGATAGACGTCCACTGCTGGACATATGCCTCTTGCATGGACCTCCAAGCACTCAGTCAGTCTCGAGCCGCCAGCATCCAGCGGCTCCCTGCAACCCGCTTGATATCTTCGGTCCACCTAGTGGGGGGTCGACCAACACTGCGATTTCCGGTGCGGGGTTGCCATTCCAGCACCTTGGGACCCCAATGTATACATAGGCTCTTGGACGCACTTAACCCACTTACACAGATCCAATTTTTATCATATCAACGAATGTTGTTATACAGTAGATACGAGTAAATTGTTGATGGTCAAAGTAATAATTTATAATTTATTTGGTATTTTTCTTAATCTTAAATAACATTTATTTGACATTATCAGAATTTGACATTTTATTAATTACTAGTTGTAAAAATAAAATCATAATAATATAATGTAGAAATAAAAAAAGAAATTCTGTAAAATTGCCAGCAAAGGCAATTGTAATATTGTAGACAACATTGTATCTACTCTTAAATGCGGATTGACAGACAAACAAAAGGCGTGATATAATAATAGACCAAAAAATTAATGCAAATGTAATTTCCAGAAAAACTTCAGTTCCTACCAACAATAAAGGGTAACATACCAATGTATAAGAATTATACATTTTCGAGCTCGAACAATAACTCGTTTCGGTGTTCCAGTCGACTCAGGGGCAAATGCAGAGCTCGCTTAACTATTGACGGCGATGGATACGTTGTCAAGGGCAGGTTTAACCACTGCCATCCACCGCCCACTTATTATAAAACCTCTGACGGATTATATACTAGAATCCGTATAATGGATGCTAAATGGCAGTGAGAAAGTGGTACTTGGAAATTTGCACCGAATACCGAATTTCCAAAGATGTTTTAGTAGGATCCTACAAAATGTCAAAACAGTTTTAGTAGGATTCTTCCAAATTTCCAAAACTGTTTTAGTAGGATCCTACCGTATATAACTAACAACTATATCTAAGTAACTCTCGTCAAAATCGGTTCAACATTTTAGGACTAAAAATAATTTATTATTGCAAATATTTCTATATTAAATTTCATGAAGGTATTGTCTTTTTTGCAAGAAGGCTTTGCTTTCTACTCTTTTGGACTGTGCTTGTTTTTTTCTTTTCAGTTTTTAAATTTTATGCAGTCTGATTTTTATTTTTGTAGTAATTTTTTTTAGTACATTTTGCTGACCAAACTCAGTACTAAAAAAAGTATTATTCATATTAATTATATTAATTCCACTTAATTAAATCTTGATTATTTTAAGCCAAAATGTCAACATTTCATAGAAAAAGCATTGATTGAAAGATATTGTTGTTTTTTTTATTATAATATATAGATTAGATAAGAAAGAAAAAATATGATTGTAGGTATAGAGTATTAACTTTCACGTGTTGTGTTTATCCAGAGAGACTAAGTTTCCTGCCGACGTCTAAGGGTGACTTACCAATGTTTAAAGGATATACGTTTTCCTATTACAACGGAAAACGAAATTTACGCTGTTCGAGGAAAGCCTGTGGAAAATGCAATGCACGACTGACGGTCGACGACGAAGGTTACATTGTCAAAGGTCAATTCCAACACAACCACCCGCCGCCTGTTTACCACAGGACTTCAAACGGTATCTACGTTAAAGTTGATTTTGGAAGGGCTTGATTTTTATATTTAATTATGTTATATTACTAGCGGACGCCCGCGACTTCGTCCGCGTGAAAATCAATGAAAACTTTCAACCCCTATTTCACACCATTCTTTTTATATTTTTGCAATTTTTTTATAGTGTAATAAATTGTCCACTAATTTTACGTTTACAAATGTACCTTGAAAACTGAAAGAATTTCCATACAAACTTTCTACCCCTAGTTCACCCCAATTTGATTTTATTTTCGCGACAAAAGTATCGGACCAGTAATTTTGAGATTAGCGCGTTCAATGAAACAAACAAACAAACTTTTCAGTTTTATAATATTAGTATAGATAGTAGTGGACGCCTGCTATTTCGTCCGCGTGAAATTCAGTTGTTCATCCCGCGGGAACCATGGATTTTACAATCAAATCGAAATTAGCCTATGTTTTAATCCAGGGTATTTTCTATCTTCACTTTAAATTTTAGTCAAATCGGTTAAGTAGGGGCGGCGTTAAAGAGTAACAAACATCCATACATACTTTCGCGTTTATAATATTAACGTAGGATTAAATTATTATTTTTTTCGATGAAGAGGTTCAGCTCAGGGGAGTACCTACCGCCGTATCAATAATACGCCCCCCCCCCCCCCCCCCCCCTCCGGACTACGGACTACGGGCCCCTTACGTATGCAAGAAAAAAAAAATTGTTCCCTGTAAAAAAACCATGTAAAATTGCCTATGAGTTTTCAATTCAGAAATTATAGAAATACTGTATACATACTGTGTATTATTATTTAACTAAATGGACTTAAATATTATTAAAAATAATAATTTTAAAATGTTTTTCTGTTTTGCTGACGCCCTTTCTGTTTGCACACGCAACCAATCCTGTCACATTAACACTACACTATACTAATAGCATTAACAACTGAGTCTTAGGGCCATAAATCATTTCTCTATATCTATCTCGCTTGCACTTATGGGTCTTATGGAGCCGTCTAGTGAAGGGTGTAACAATGAAAGACATATTATCGATAAGTAAAGTTTATTATCGTATCTTGTTCACAAAATTAAAAAAATTAACAATATTTGATTTAATATAATACATATTTCATATTATATAATTATTAACTAAATAAAATTAATCTTCATCTGAGTCTTCATCATCAGAATCTTCGTCTTCTGCCAAATTTATTATATATTAGTATCCATAGTGCGCAACGAGTAACACATGAATGTATTTATTTAATTGCAGTAAACACATTTATAGCAAAAAAAATACGCAATGCAATTACATTAGAAACCGACCAATCAGAATCGTCCAAATCATTATTGACTCATCATTAGCACGTGCGCAGGTAGCCGTTTATCGATAATTAGGGTGCGCAGGTAGGCGCGCTGCACATTCCTATCTTTTTTGACTTTTATGACCGGACGACTCAGATGATAATGCGCATACTATACATGAGATGAAATAACTATATCAGTATATTTACTGTATATTTATTATTCGTATAGTAAATTCAATGGCAGTGCAACTGGAAATGTCACTATCTCTTTCATTGCGTTGGGACGAATGAGATGGTACTGGGACAGCTCCGCTGCAATTGGACGATATTTTGCCTATTTCTCTTCACTTGGTCGCATGTTAGTGTTTACTTTTATCCAGAAATAAATCATTCATGGTGATTTTTTTTGAATAAGCAAATATCAATTCGAAGAGACTAAAGCTATGGTCTCTTCATCTCTTCACGCGGCGTCGGACATGTAATCGTATGATAAACGTCTACAGTGGTCTTTTGTTCCGTCGCAGTTAGTATCTGCGGCATGCCGCTGCGGCGCGCCGCACACCGCAGCGGCGTGCGTCGCGATCAAGAAACAATAGCTTAGTAAATACAATTTCACACAAAATAACATTGTTATTAACACTTACGGATTAAGTATTTGCTTAGACATGTTTGATGAAAATCGGTTGAGTCGTTTAAAAGTTTTGTGGGGTGAAAGTGGGGATGAATAACCGGATGTTTGCGAATATACCTACTTGAGTGGAGTCGCAAATGAAATATTATAATGAATATTGTTCACTTGATCGAGTTTAATTAATAATTTTATTCCTATACTATACTATTGCTAAAGTATTGTAGGTATTTCATAGTCCGAAAATTTGAATTTTTACAGAAAAACTTCAATTTCTACAAACGCCAGGAGGACTTATACCGATGTTTAGAAATTATACGTTCTCATATGAACACGGGAAAAGATATTTGAAATGTTCAAGGGGAAAATGCAAGGCGAGACTTATAGTAGATTCTGAAGGGTATGTCATTAAAATATGTTGCGAGCATTGCCACTCACCCCCGATTTACCACCAGACATCTGACGGGTTTTATATCAAAATTAGTAATGGAACATAAATACGTCAAGTTTTATACCTCATTCGCACGAGAGTTAAAAAAGCGATAACTCAGCGTTGGCGCTTTTATTAACGTTCTTAATTTATTAATTAATGTCTGTTTCCAACGCCTAAAATTGAAAATGCAACACTAAGCCTTCATTCGCACGAGAGTTTTTTTTTAACGGACGTTAAAAAAACGTTCAAATATAGTATGAAGTTAAATGAAGGTCTATTTACAACGCCCAAAATTGAAAATGCAACACAGCTCGATAAAAAAGCGTCGTGTTTTAAGAACGCTGTCAAGTGAACATGTACTTGGGCATGCATTTGTTGTATTTCAACGCTTTTTTGACGTCCGTTAAAAAACACTTGTGCGAATGAGGCTTTAAGGTTAAGTAAGCGGGCGGCTAGCTGTAATTTCAATGCTGCTGTTTGATTGTGAAGAAGAGAAAATAAAATACTTTTTCATTTTATTTTATTTAATGGCAAGTATTTATTTGCTTTGTTGTTAATATACATGAAACAATTAATTGTATTTCTTTTAGTATTTAAACTGATAGTTATTATTTAAAATTATCTTAGTGAATAAATATCACGTCTCAAGCGGCGAAGGAAAACATCGTGAGGGAACCTGCGTACCTGAGAATTTTCTTATTTATCTATGTGTGTGAAGTCTGCCAATCCGCATTGGGCCAGTGTGGTGAAAGGCCTAACCCGTTGACACTCGTGCTCAACAGTGAGTCGATTATGGGTTGTTAAACCCCTCCCGCCCCCCACCCCCCTAGTTGATTTAGCTTGAACTGGGTCGTTGATTCCGTGATAAATCAAAAGTTCAAGTATAATAATAATAGTTGTAAAATAAATTTATCCATATCTATATATCCATTCTCACGTGCGTTTTTTTAACGGGCGTTAAAAAAGCGTTCAAATATAGTATGAAGTTAAATATAGGTCTATTTCCAATGCCCAAAATTTAAAATACAACACAGCTCGAAAAAAGCGTGTGAACATATACTTGGGAATCGCTCGTGCGAATGGAGGCTTACGTTATATTTGTCCGTGGTGATATGTGACCTTTAGGTTTATTCAATTGTTTAACATTGTGAAGTAAATAAAAGTCTATTTTGTAACCTTTAGTTTTATTTTTTTGAAATACAAGTTTTGCATCTTTCGCTATCGTCATCGTGGTAATAAAGAAATTTAAAAAAATTTATTGTATTTCTTTTACTATATATACTGTTTATTATTTTAACTCAGTGATGAACTGTTGTGGTTCCGTGGTTAGCTTATGTGGTTTTGGATCATGATGTCCTAGATTCGGTGCTTGGGTCAAGCTATATGTAGGACTGAACTGATCTTTCTTCTAATCTTTCAGTAACATTAGCCTGGAGTTTGGAAGTTGGTGGTGTTAAACCCCGTGCCTTGTAGAGTACGTTAAGGCGTCGGTACTGTCATTATTTTTAAGATCTAATAATTATTGTTAAAATCATACAGTATCAGATTAAGCCCGTCAACATGCATTGTAGCAACGTAGTGGGTCTATGCTCTATATCGCATGGCCGGTCCCTGTATGCGTCTACAAGGCCAGGCACAGAATAGAACAGATACACAAAAATATTAATTTACTTTATGAGTAATCTGTGCAAAAATGACAAGCGTATCAAAATTTCATTATATGGAAAACAGGCAAAGATGCAAATTCATTTTCAGAAAGTGTGTTCAAAGTGTGTAGTGGGTCTATGCTCTATATCGCATGGCCGGTCCCTGTCTGCGTCTACAAGGCCAGGCACAGAACAGAACAGATACACAAAAATATTAATTTACTTTATGAGTAATCTGTGCAAAAATGACAAGCGTATCAAAATTTCATTATATGGAAAACAGGCAAAGATGCAAATTCATTTTCAGAAAGTGTGTCTTCTCGCAAATGTGTTATAAAACGTCGTATGACGTACGTGCGCTTTGATAATTACAACATCTGCTTCTTTACTAAAGCTCTCGCCACGAGCTGCAATATCGCCTCGGCTGTGATTTTCAATTTACCGCACTTATATCATAATGTACTATTATTAATGAGTTGTGTGATTTTTACAGGAAATCTACAATTTCTTCCGACCATCACAGGCTTCATACCAATGTTTAATGATTACTCATTCTCTTATTACAATGGGAAAAAGAGATTGCGCTGCTCGAGGATGTTCCGAGGGAAGTGTCCAGCGAAGTTATCCGTCGACTCCGATGGGAGAGTTCTTGCGGGAATCTTCGACCACAATCACCCTCCTCCTCTCTTTCATAAGACCCATAACGGATTGTACATTAAATTGAAAAATGGAAAATAAAATATATATTGCTAAAATCTCTCGTAGGTATTTCTTTTCAAAGTCTCTTCTCAGCAGAACCTTACGAATTAGTGGTAGAGACTTTAGAAATTGTCAAACTTGTCATATCAAATCTATACTAATATTAGAAAGCTGAAGAGTTTGTTTGTTTGTTTGATTGATTCATACGGGAACGGGAAACATGCGGGCGAAACCGCGCTGCGGCGTGGGCTTATTTGTAACTAGCGGATGCTCGCGACTTTGTCCGCATGGAATTCAGTTTTTGTATTATATATTAAATACGTGTATTTGTTAATCCAGAGTAAAAATCTATTTCACAAACAAGGAACAAACATAAATAGTACACTTACACACAAAGTTTCGCCTTTATAATATTATTGTGATAAATGAATTTTGTTGCTTTTAATAAGTCGAATCTTCATTTGTCTGAAAATCTTTTAAATTATTAAATAAACAGTTCGATCTTTTAAATTATTATATGACCAACCATGTTTTTTTTTGGGATAAAAAGTAAAATTGTACTTGGAGTAAGACTTTTATTCTCTGAATCAATGGAAACCCATGTTATTTTTGTTATTTAGTTGTAATCTATGAAATATTTTAATCGTACAAAACCAATGAAGGCTACAAAACACAGAGATTAGTTATAGTTAACTAGTACATTTAGAAATAAATGAATAAATACTATTTTCAGAAAAACTGCAGTATCTACCAACGGATAAAGGCCAAGTGCCTATGTTTAGGCACCACACGTTCTCTTTCTCTGGAAAAAGGTTATTGTTATGTTCACGGAGGCTGAGAGGGAAATGTCCCGCAAAAATTATATTGGACAACGAAGGATATGTGGTTGGAGGAGTGTTTGACCATGTACACCCTCCGCCGGAGTACTTCAAAACCGCGAACGGCATGTTTGTTAAAATAAATTGCGGAAGAAAATGAAAGAGATCGTCATCGTCATAGTCAAAGTTATAGTCATAGTCATAGTCATAATAGTCATAGTCATAGTCATTGTCACCGTCATAATCATGGTCTCGATCCCTATTCTTGTGGATAAATTGGACTCTCTCGGCATTAGCGGCATTTCATTACAAATTTTTACCGGTTACTTGACTAACCGCACTCAACAAGTTAAGATAAGTAACCACCTCAGTGATGAAGTTAACCTGACCTTTGGTGTTCCTCAGGGCAGCATCTTAGGCCCTACCCTGTTTCTTATCTACATGCACAATCTATGCCTCTTAACCATTTCGAAAGGTGAAATTGTGTCATATGCTGATGACACAGTCTTACTGTTAACGGGTGATACCTGGGAGGATGCCTTGACAAACGCAGAAAAGGCCCTACTACTAATATATTGTATTTATGTTTCATGATTTCCTTTTTTGTGTTTTGCCAAATAAAAATCTTTCTTTTTTTCTTCTTTCATAGTCATAGTCATAGTCTTAGTCATAGTCATAGTCATAGTCATAGTCATAGTCATAGTTATAGTCATAGTCATCGTGACCATCAACAGTATTGTCGCTGATTATGGACGCAAGAAAACCGCATCCATGTAACCATCTTGATATCGCAATTGGAGGGTCGATCAACACTGCGCTTTTCGGTGCGAGGTCGTCATTCCAGGGCCTGTAGCCATGTGGTACGTAGATTCTTTTTCTACTATCGCAAACGCTTCGAAAATTAAAAAAAATATGGGAATAACATTTGAGATCGACAGGTCACGTGATTAAGTTATCGTTCAGATCTGTCATTCCTATACAATTTTTTAGTTTTTGAAGCGTTAACGTTTGTAGAAAGAGAATCGTCATGCCACATGGCTACAGGCCCAGAACCTTGGGACCCTAACGTACGTCGGCTCTTCGAACTATTAAAATATAGCTACGGGTAATTAATAAACAAAAAATAAAATCGGTCTCCTCACTCACTCGACAAAATGCTACGCCTAAACTGGGTAGGTATCCATAACTTGCATTATATAATAAAAATGTAACTTGTATAATTATTATTATATTGTATAATGTAATGTGTGGTATTGCTTGATTATTAAATTAAATAAATAAATAAAGTTAATACCTTGTATGTAAGTTTTCAAAATTACGATCAAAATCTCATTTGAATTATAAATTTATTTAAATTGTATCTTATTAGGCTCCTTAAATATAAGTATAAAAAAGTGTGAAAATATTTTTTATTTGAATAATATAAAAATGTTTTGTTGTTAAAATTATTCTTATCATTTCTGATAGAAATGAAACTGAGTAACATTTACGGGGTAATTGCAGAAAAATTGATAATTTTGAACACATCCCGCGGCGAAGTGTTCATGTACAGAGGTTACACTTTCTCCTATTACACCGGCAAGAAGAACCTGCGCTGCTCTAAGAGAATCAGTAGCAAGTGTAACGCTCGGCTCAGACTCGACGATGATGGTTACGTCATCGGGGGAATCTTCGAGCACTGCCACCTACCCCCTGTTTATCACAGAACCACGGAGGGTTTATTTATTAAATTAAACTAAAATGAAAAAAAAAAAAAAAAAATCTTTTTTTGACCACTACAAAACTGTAATTTAGCATCATTATGTAAATTAAAAATGCTACACTTGTAACATAAAATCTTGAATTTTTTTTTTGAGGTACGTCTTCTACATGTAAAGTGGGGATGAATTTTTATTTACTCATTTATCTGATAGTATGGGGTAATGTTCGATAGGTATTTGAAACATATTTTTGTTTGTTATAAATGGTTCTGTAAAACACTATTTTTCGATTTAAGAATCAGTTTGTAAAATATTGAGGTCTAAAGTGCATTTTTCAAAATCTTTTTATATCGTTATAAATCTCAGAAACGGTGATCTTAGGAAACATTGATAACTTTTTTATTGACAATTACACGCTCTACAAATTTGTGTTTACTAATTTTATAAAAAAAACTTACTGTTTTCCTCAAAATTGCGAATACCCTATTTTCGTAACCTGACATTGAGTAGTATTTTTTATGTTTTGACGAATTATACCAATTTTCAGCTTTATGAGTGAGCTATTGATGTAGTCTCGGATGTCTAATTTGACTGGAGTGATAATTTTAATGTTACAGATAAAATCCAAATGATACAAACAAATCGTGGCAAAGTATTCATGTACAGAGGTTATACTTTTTCGTATCGTAACGGAAAGAAGGCGCTGTGTTGTTCACGACGTATAACTAGCAAGTGCACAGCAAAACTGAAACTTGACGACTACGGTTACGTCATCGATGGATGCTTCAAACACAGCCATCCTCCACCTCTTTACCACAAGACCGCGGAAGGAGTATTTGTTAAAGTAAAATATTAAAAAAATATATACAACTTAGAACCTTCTCCTTTTTGGAAGTCGGTTAAACGAGTGTGACCTCACGACTAAAGCAAAACTTCTTTTGTCTCACCATCTATATGTGTAGTATTATCTCCCTCTCAACTTTGCATCCGTTCGCCTCGCACGATCACACTTTTCGTAACGCTTGTCACGCATTCACCATCTTATTCAACAAGTTATAGGTGCGTAAAGAAATTTTACTTCAATAAATAATATTATTGATATTAAAAAAATTGTTCAAGAAACATGCTTTTAAATAAATGCTCTAACATGTAGGTATCTGGAAGTTTATTTTTTCCTATACGTAACTTAATCAAAAATAGTTTTCTGATTGATTTAGTTGTAAAATTTTAGAATAATAATATTTTAATAAGCTGTAAAAATCTGTAAATGAAATATTTTTTCATATAGATTTCGATTTGGAAGAAAGTGCAAATAAATAAAATTGTATACTTACATACGTCTACTGATTGTTTTCTCAATAACTACCGACGTACCTACTGAAAATAGATTTCTTTTTACTCCAAAGTCAATATTTATTTCGATTTTAAATCTACAATAGCGTTGATCTGCCTAAGAACATTCGCGTATCTAGGATTACTTCCTACGATGGCCTGGCCCCCACAATAAGTTATTAGTATCATAATATAATTCCATATCGGTAGTCCAGAATCCTAGCTAGGGTAGACACGGCAGGGTTATTATGTAACTCGGTGTACCATTCAAACAATCAGTCACTACATCGTTTTTCATCGTATTTTCGGTTTTGCAACCATTTAACATGGTTTTTTCAACGAAATGACATAATTATCGACATTTTACGTACTATGGCATTAGTCTATTAGTGGTAGTAGCAAGTAGTAACTTAATTTTGACGAAAAACTGGTATTTACTTAATTTCGTTGAAATAATCATGTTAGACGATCGCAAAAAAATCACTGCCACTTTATCTGAAATGGCGCAGTTAATGTTATTTCTGTGAAATAAATATGTTAGATGATAACAAAAACAAATATACGATGAAAAATGATGTAGTGACTCATTGTTTGAATGGTACACTGCGATACATAATAAGGCCGCAGGTCCATTCTAGGGTGGGCACAGCCAACCCGGCCCTTCCACTATATACGCCTATGCCTAAGATGCAGATTAATCTCATTATAAGGTACTAGCCTACGGTTTCACACGCGTAGTTCCCGTTGCAAATATAATACGGGATAAAATATAGCCTATGAAACTCATAAATAACGTGGCATTTTACTAGTAATTTTCAAAATCAGTTCAGTAGATCCAGAGATTATCTCCTACAACACCACAAATTATATGTAGTATAAAAAATGTATTTGCGGGTAGTGACAAAAATATTTTGTTTTTTTTTTTACAGATTCCGTCTTTCCTGGACCGTTGAAGTTCGTCGAATCATTGCGCGGTGGTCGTGTTTTGCATGTGCTGGGCCACACGTTTCACAAAATGAACAAGAAGGCGAACTATTGGCACTGTTCGCAGAGGATATACAGGGGGTGTCGCGCCAAAGTCAGGCTAGACCCCAGCGGTACGGAAATTGTCATCTGCGATCTGGAACATACGCACCCTCCGAAGGACGCTCCGCTCGAAATATCATTTCGTTTAATTAAATAATAAATAAATATTTTCTTTGAATTCGAGTTCTGTGTGCCTAGTGGTGGTTTTCAATGTTTTCATACTGTGACTATCGCGTAAACGTAAACACAAATTTCTAATGCACACCATTGACGATCAATTATTCTCACGTTTCTGCAGCACCCACGACTATAACTGATTGTGTATTGGTCGCTGCGTGCATGACGGCTCGACTTATGAAACGTCTTCGCTGCCGTTTGCGCTGTAGAAACGTTAGAATAATTGACCGTCAATGGCTGACTAGGAATTGAAACAGTTGTGCAGTAATGCCACTAGATGGCGCTGTTTCAATTCCTTGTAAATTCGCGTTTACGTTTACGCGATATTCATAATATCAAACTGGTACTAGGCACTCTGTTAAATTTTTTTACTAGCAAAACTTTTGAGTTAAATACCTATTATTTTTTTATTTTATTTAGTCAGTGCCTACATTAGTGACAACATAAAAGTAAAAAAAAATCAACATCCGCTGCAATGAATATACTGAATACTGCAACATCTTGGGATTTCGCCATGTTGAACATGGCGAAATCCCAAAGATGTTGCAGTTAAAATAATTAAGTCGATTGGAGATATCTTAAAATTTATTTGAAAAATTTCGCCCATACTACACGTTAGTAAGTATGTGCAAAATTTACTCACTAAATAAAAAACTTGTAAATATTTTTTCTAACATCTTAGGTAAAAGTAGTGACGTGCATAAATTTTGAATTCAAATATTGATGTTATACAAATTTCGCTTAACTAACTACTAATGTCGTTGCAGCCATTCGCCGGTTTTTTAAAGCAAGAAGAAATCACAAGTACCAAACGCATGGAATCAGGAGGAGAAACTGCGTCGGCTGCTACCAGAAGTTGAGGACTACTCTGAACAGACTCGATGCAAACAACAAAGTGAAAAAAATCAGATCGTTTTGCGTTGAATGTGAGAAAGGATATTGCGTTGAATGTTTTTATGCCACACACACCAATCATTTTTGTTAACCAAAATCCCTTAATAAATTCCAAATTATACGTACAATGATATTATAAGGCCTCATTCGCACGAGAGCTATTTTCACGGACGTTAAAAAAACTCTTGTCCGAATGAGGGCTAATGCTGCGATGTAGTTGTAATGATATTTTTCATGATAGCGTTCAAATACAACAAATGCATTCCCAAGTATATGTTCACGTGACAGCGTTTATAAAACACGACGCTGTTTATCGAGCAGTCATTTTCAATTTTGGCGCTGGAAATAGACCTTCATATAATTTCATACAATATTTGAACGCTTTTTCAACGTTCGTTAATGAAATTCTCGTGCGAATAAGGACATGTTGCGATGTAGTAGTAATTATATTTTTCATACAGAAAACTCAAAACTAAGGTTACAAAGGCTTAAGTAATTAACATTCGACTTTTATCGATGTTTTTTTTTCTCCGCTCTAGCTACTGTTATCAACATTCCTGTAAAAATACTTATGACTTTGTTAAGAAAATTATGATGATTTTTTCTATTACGTAATGGTAAAATTTAGATAATTAGGTATATCGCAAAAAAGACTATGGTTGGTAATAAATAATTAAATACGTAATTAAATAAATAGCAAACCAAGCCAAATCTTCATTTTTTGTTAAAAAAAATGTATATATTTAGGTAATTCTATCTATAACGAGAGTAGAAATTCAAGATAATTCAGTAAAATTATACAATAGGTAATAATGTAAATAATGTGTTTGTATATTTTGAAAATTTAATTGTGATTTTGTGACCTGTTCTCAACGTACTGAAATATGACAACATTTTATAATTTTGATTATAAATTGAATTTATTTTGCATTTCGGTTGGTGTAATAAAATAATGGCTTAGGTAGGTACTTTGCTTGTTTATTGCTGGGGGGGTTTCTGATGTAGTTAGGTATTGATGTTTAACCGAAAGGTTTTGTGTGCGAGTCCCAAACTGGGCTAGTTTGGACCAGTTTAGGATTTCATGTCTTAGACTACAGACTAAAGAATGATACAGAATGAGTCTATACAAGCAACGCGATGAGGCCGGTGAAACCCATAAAAAACAAACGTCACGCGTCTTCTTGACATCTGCATATATCTAAAAACTTTTTTTAAAATTTGTATTTCAAGATTTAACATTTACAACAATTACAACAATCATTAAATTGACATCATAATAGACTTACCTTACCTTACCTTGTCAGCCGATAGATGTCCACTGCTGGACATAGCCCTCTTGCACGGACCTCCAAGCACAACGGTCTCGAGCCGACAGCAACCAGTAACTGCCTGCAACCCGCTTGATATCCTTGGTCCACCTAGTGGGGGGTCGACCAACACTGCGCTTTCCGGTGCGGGGTCGTCATTCCAGCACTTTGGGACTCCAACGTCCATCGGCTCTTCGAACTATGTGGCCTGCCCATTGCCACTTCAGCTTCACAACTCTCTGAGCTATGTCAGTGACTTTGGTTCGTCTGCGGATCTCCTCATTCCTGATTCGATCACGTAGAGAAACTCCAAGCATAGCTCGCACCATCGCTCGCTAAGTGACTTTGAGCCTTCTAATAAGGCCCATAGTCAGCGATTAAGTGTCGGATCCGTAGGTCATCACTGGCAACACGCACTGTTCGAAGACTTTCGTCTTTCGTCTTCATAATAGACTAATAATCAATAATTACCTATAAATATACTCCATCTTATTTTTTTAGTTCTTGTAAGCAATTTTTTAAATATTAAAAAAAAATTACTTACTGCTGCGACGCTTCATGTTGTATTGACTTGAGAATGCATCCCTGCCGTGTTCTGTACGCTCTATCTGCCTATTATTCTTTAATCTGTATCTTAAACTAAATTATTCTCTTCGGTTTGGTCGAGTACTTGGTGGATTTGGCCGTGCCTTCAATATAATTCTGCGTAGACATCAATCAGAAATATTGTTTGAATAAATTGAACTTTTGAATAAAGTACCTAAGTAGTAGACTTCATTGTCACTTCATATCAAATGAAAACACGGTCAAGCGCTGGCAATTAATGAACAAGTTACAATTTCAAAAATGCAAAGAACCATCGCGTAATGTATTTAGTCAGAATAACCACTTTTATATCAATATGTTTTTGAGTCAGGGGCAGACAGGCAGACACGTGATTAAGGAAGTGGT
Organism: Bicyclus anynana; assembly: GCF_947172395.1. Classification (NCBI taxonomy): domain Eukaryota; kingdom Metazoa; phylum Arthropoda; class Insecta; order Lepidoptera; family Nymphalidae; genus Bicyclus; species Bicyclus anynana. The sequence continues at coordinate 2,845,188 of NC_069092.1, forward strand.
TCATAGTCTAATTGGGCGAATTAAGCGTGGTTGACTCTACTCCACTTCTCTTCAAAAAATTAAAAACAGTTCTTCTGAACAGCACTTGCGGACTGTTTCTATTTTTTTGCTGAGAAGTATACTTATTAGTAGGTACATTCGTCTCTCTGTATGTGTTGCTTAAATTATAAATAAATGTCTCCGCAACGTGTAACTTATTGCTATAACGCCATATTTTTGTGATAAATAAATAAAAAATATCGAAAAATAAATAATATGTCGACGTTTTTAAGTAGTATTGATATGTGTATATTTAACATTCCAATACATATCGATATTATTAATTACCTTTAAAATTAAGTGAAAAAAAATCAGTAATTCAAAGCGAAAATGGTTTTAAAAATACATCGAAATTATATCGATGATATTTTGTCTAAAATATTGATCAATATATCGATATTTTTTACCTAATCTCAATGGTAAACACATCTAAATGGAAAAATTTGATTATGATAGTATGAAATGAAATATGTAATTCAGTTGTATTTGTAAAGTGTGTAAAGATGTTCTCATTATATCAGTAAAACGATATTTAAAAGACAAAATAATAATAATAATTTATGTCTAATATATAAAATGATTTTTCTTTGCTTCTGTACCTCTATACTATTACTATTTATATAATTAATTAAATAATTTTAGAGTATTTGTTAGGTTTAAATAAGGAAGGTTACACAGTAGCGTATGTTCAACGTATAAGCAGCGCGTTTGCAAAGCGTTTGTAAAACGTTTACCTATATAGGACATTTTTTTAGTCATACAGTTTTTATCAAAAGTTGCGTAGTTTGTTAAAATAGAGATCTTTATTTCCCAATGTTTTGGATTAGTAAATTTTTGTAGTGGCCGGTAAATTACCATCAGGCATAAAGATTATCTTTATTTTGCCGACGCCCGATGGTTTCAACAGCGTAATTCGCGTTACCGTGAAAATACGGGGATAAAATATAACCTATGACAAACACAAGTAACGTGGCTTTGTAGCAGTAAAAGAATTTTCAAAATCGGTTCAGTTGATCCAGAGATTACCCCCTACAACATCACAAACGTACGTAGTTACCTCTTTAAAATATGACTAGCAGACGCCCCGCGGATTCACTCGCGTAGCTGCCGTTTCTTGGGTAGTGTATGGCAGAACGAGGAAGGTATATCTTTCAGAGCGTCTCCATTGAGACTCGCCACCTTTTCAATTGTCCAGCTAGCCTATTTACTATTTTAGCCTTTGTTACAGATTGTGATTTTGTTACCTATTAAAATAAACATCAAATCAATTGACGAAATGTCATCTACCTACTGATGATATTCACCAGTTAGCACGGCATGACATTTGTTACATATAACCTCTATTTCGTATATGTCAATTGGCATATAGCAAATATATTGAATTAGCCTTCAGACTGACGATGGCTTAGAATTTGTTACTAATTGCTTCTGTTCTTTCAGATCTGAAGTTCCACTTCATAACGACAATGCACGGGTGCCCGCTGGTATTCTTGAACAACAACACTTTCTTCAGGTTGAACGGCACCTGGTATTGCTCTAAACGATCGTCGAAGAAATGCAGCGCCAAACTGAAGCTAGACAAGGACAGGAAGAAGATCATAAAGTGCTCTCTTGAACATAACCACGACCCGACATATATGTCTTTCTAAAACGTTTATACGATCTGAGGTCTTGTTCAGTTTTTTATTAAGGCTCACTGCATCGTTCACGTGAAATTGTGTTTTTTTCCGTACATTCGTTTTTCATAAAACAAAACTATGTGTTACTTCGTTATAGATTAAATGAAACTCACGAAATTTGTGAAAATCAGTTGAGTAGAGGACACACAAAAATTTCAATAGTTTTTGCTTGTGTTCTGTTGTTCTTCTTTTATCCCCTCAATTAAATGTTTTGCTTTTTATTCCAAGTACTGATCTTCGATTTTTATTCGATTACATCTACAGATGTATACTTAGTACTTAGATTTATAAATGTCACTTGTAAACATTTAATTGCAATCGATGTTAATAGTAATAATTACTCTATGATAACACTTTTACTATGCTAACCAAAGATATCATACTAGTCGTCGTCTTAAATATATATTTAATGGTTATCTTGAACTTTAAATAATTTTGATAGTTATCTTAAACTTAAACTTTAATCCACTGAGATTAGCCCGAATAAACGGGGAATTCCAATCTAAAAATAAATTTCTTAGGTAAATAAGAAATTCATTTTTAGATAATCGTATTGTAATTTCTAGTCATCAATACTCAATTTATATTAAGCACTGATAAGTGTGTCATATAAGTAGGTACTTAATGTATATGTTACCGTTAAATTGTAAAATACGTTAGTTTATAATCTCACTCGCGATATTGTAATCTGTCGATATATTGTAAACTGAACATATTGATTACAATTTAACGTGTTATTCGATAGATTAAATTTTCAAGACGATACTTAAGCGGTATTTACTCGTAGTTGTAAGCGTCTCGCGTTTTAAAAGCACTGCTTTTATCGTAACGTATAGTGGTAATTCAATTTTAAATAATTAAGCACGAATTCTTTTCTAATTCACACTTATTGTTATATTGAAGTCATAACTAAGCACGTACTCGTACTAAAGTGTGGTATTATCTATGTGTGAAAAATGCCCGTCGAAGTTTATTAACAAAACTATTGGTTTTATCCAAGTAGTTCATTTTAATAGAGAATCGGGGCGATAATGTACTCGATACCTTGGAGGATAGGAGCGCTAGTACGTAATTTATTGGATGTCTGTAAACTTTAATATAATCAAAATAATCTTTACTATAGAGGACCGGAACACTTGTATGTAATTTAATGGATGTCTGTAAACTGTATTGTCATCAAAATAATCTTTGCATAGAGGATCCGAACACTAGTAAGTAATATAATGGATGTCTGTAAACTTTATTATAATAATCAAAATAATCTTTACATAGAGGACCGGAACATCATCATATCAGCCGATGGACGTCCACTGCAGGACATAGGCCTTTTGTAGGGACTTCCAAACATCACGATACTGAGCCATCTGCTTTCAGCGAATCCCTGCGACTCGCTTGATGTCGTCAGTCCACCTGGTGGGGGGTCGGCCAACACTGCGCTTACTAGTGCGGGGTCACCATTCCAGCACTTTAGGACCCCAACGTCCATCGGCTCTTCGAACTATGTGCCCCGCCCATTGCCACTTCAGCTTCGCAACTCGTTAATAATAGCGAATTGGGGCGATAATATAATCGATACTTTAGAGGATCGGAGCACTAGTAAGTAATTTAATGGATGTCTGTAAACTGTATTATCATGAAAGTAATATTTGCATAGAGGATCCGAACACAAGTAAGTAACATAATGAATGTCTGTAAACTTCATTATAATCAAAATACTCTTTGCATAGAGGACCGGAACACTAGTAAGTAATTTTATGGATGTCTGTAACTTTTATTATAATCGTACCATAGAGGATCCGAATACAAGTACGTACTCGTAATTTTATTGGTATATGTAACCTTTATTATAATCAAAATACTCTTTACCATAGAGAATCGGAGCACTAGTACCTACATACGTGATTAAAAGGATAACTGTAACTTTTATTATTATTCAGATACTAGTGTTAACGTAGAGGAACGATTGATATCTATAACATTTTTTCATGACATTACTCGATTTAATAAAGCTGTATAGATTTATATCATATTACAAGTTTATAAATACTTACTTACTGGCACTTTTGAATCGGTATTAAGTGGCTTTTTTCGTACTTTTAAGGCTAGGTGCGCTATTTAATATAGGCAGTGGAATAGTGTACCAAACAGTTTTATATTGTAAGCTACCGATTTTTCGCCGCTTCAGAGACTTTGAACAACAAGACGGAGGTCCTGGGTTCGATCCCCGGCAGGGCCGATTGCGGTTTTCTTAATTGGTCCAGGTCTGGCTGGTGGGAGACTTTGGCTGTGGCATGTTACCACCCTTCCGGCAAAGACGTACCGCCAAGCGATTTAGCGTTCTGGTACAATGTTGTGTAGAAACCGAAAGGGGAGTACATTTTCATCCTACTCCTAACAAGTTAGCTCGCTTCCATCTTAGATTGCATCATCACTAACCATCAGGTTAGATTGTAGTCAAGGGCTAACTTGTAAAATATGAAAAAAAGGATCTTGGCCGCCCCGCGAAAAACTCGCCTGTCACCACTCGTCCGATATTCGAATAGGATTCTGTATCGCTATTCAGTAACGATGTTTTTATAACTCGACGGAGTGAGTTTCGAATTCGGCTCTATCTCATTTTATCCATAGTACATCGCAACTGATTCAAAAGTGCTGTAAAAATACGTAAAATGCATTTTTTGCTTGTCTTAATATATCCACTCGTAATATATACATTTTGCTATATTTATTATTTATATTGAAATTATACGTAGGAAATTTTTCAATAATCTTGGTGTTGTTCATGTGATTGTCCATAAAAAAATAATGTTTAAATTTAACTGTCTTTCTTTAAATTACCTATTAGAAGTTTGTTATGTAATTACCTTTAAATAGTTGATAAATTATATTCTGGCAATGTATATAGAAAGCCGTGATAGCCCAGTGGATATGACCTCTGCCTCCGATTCTGGAGGGCGTAGGTTCGAATCCGGTCCGGGGCTTGCACCTCCAACTTTTCAGTTATGTGCATTTTAAGAAATTAAATATCACATCATGTGAAAATATCACATGTCTCTAACCGTGATCGAAAACATCGTGAGGAAACCTGCACACCAGAGAATTTTCTTCGGAGGCTTCGGCTGTGGCTAGCTACCACCCTACCGCCAAAGGATTCAGCGTTCTGGTACGATGTCGTGTAGAAACTGAAAGGGGTGTGGATTTTCATCCTCTTCCTAACAAGTTAGTCCGTTTCAATGTTAGATTGCATCATCACTTAACATCAGGTGAGGTTGTAGTCAAGGGCTAACTTGTAAAGATAAAAAAAAAATATAAAATTGTCCTTTAGTCTACTCAAAGGACAATTTTGTATATTTTTAATTTTTTTTATTATCTAATTTGCACCTTTTTCAAGGAAACCCGCTTCAATCTTAGACTGCATGGACAAATAACATCAGGTGCAGTGGCGTGCACTTCATAGATGCATAAAAGCAATGCCCACCCAAACAACTCGATACAAACCTATGTTGGACCACTGAATACATAGTCGGCCAAGCAATTTTTAAATTTTTACTTATAGTGCATACCCTGGTTAAAAACATTATGCACGCCACTGATCAGATGAGATCTTAGTAAAGGGCTAATTTGTCAAAAAAATTAACTCGGAAGTCTTTTAACTGTTATCTATATTAATATTATAAAGTTGAAGAGTTTTTTGTTTGATTGAACGCGCTAATCTCAGGAACTACTGTTCTAATTTGAAAAATTCTTTCAGTATTAGCCCATATATTGAGGAAGGCTATAGGCTATGTAATATCTTCGTATTCGTAAGGGAACGGGAACCACGCGGGTGAAACTACGCGGAGGCAGCTAGTTCAGAATATAAGTAAAGTTTGACGTTTACGTTTCAGAGTCCATCTTAGATGTGCCCTTTGAGTTCATCAACATAGCCAAGATGAGGAAACCGTTGCTGCGCATCAAGCACTATACATTCACTCAGACCACGAACGACAAACGCTACTGGAACTGCAGCAGGAAGTTGTGCCAGGAGAAGTGCCCCGCAAGAGTACGCTTCGATTATCAAGGACAGTTGGTGTTTCTTTTTTTAGAACACAACCATTCGCCGCCGCTGTTATACAAGCGACAAGATGGATTGTACGTCAGGATTAGGAATTAAGTTTAATAGATAATACACGGCGACGACCGTGACTAGTGGTCGCAACGAACAGCGACCACGGCATAGTCATGGCCGCGTAGTGCGCGTGGTCATCAAGGCAGCTACCGATTAATGCTAACGACGTTGAACATTAATTTGGTTGTGTTTTGACGGCAATCTTTTTGTGTGTATTTTTTTCATCTTGTTGGTTATTTAACGTGTTCAAAATCTAAATAGTTACTTTGTTACAAGATTTTTAACCTATAATTAACCTATTATATTGTGAATTAACAAAACATGATGAAATTAAACATATTTTTAATGTGATTTAAAAACAAAGTAAAGGAGGTAAAGGTAAAAATATAAAAGACGTAACTGAAGTTCTGAAAATTTTATGGTTTTTGTTTTTAGACTTTTGTGACTTTTTGCCTCCTAGAAAACGAGACTAATATGAGATTAATTACATTAATTTAGGTATATAGGTAGGTAATAGTGAAAGTATATAATAATGTTTTAACACAAATGCTTGTTCACAAATATATTTTAAATATTTTAGACTTATTTGCGTTTATGATTCACGTTTTCGAATGAGTTTTAAACTGTTTATCCTATCATGTAGTATTAATAGCTTTATTTTATACATTATACGTCTAATTTTTAGTATTTTATGTAAAATTACAATAAAGTTTTACTTTTTCTATTTAAGCTATTTTCGTTTAAGTTATAAGCTCCTACGTAGGTGTCCGACTCGACACCCAGAGGTCTTGGATTCGATCCCCGCCCGCTGGACTATAGTCGTACCTACCTACATCTAATACTCAGTCTAACAGAAGGGGAACGGGTAAATTAGTCAAAGAAAAAAAAAAAGCTAAAACAAAAAACATTTGTCCTTATCTCAATCGATGGACGTCCACCACTGGACACTAAGGACAACAGTAGACGGACATCCTTATTTTTAAAGGCCCTTCCAAACCTACCGGCCTTAGCCGCACTTTATAAAAGTGTATTTTTGCAAAGAGGAACATTTGCAAAGAGGATATCCAAAGTAGTAGTCACTCGATGTCTTCCTAATCGTAAAAAAATAAATTCATTTCTATCTCTCTATCTACAGTATCGTGTGAGACAGTGAGAGATAGTGACGAATCCAAAACTCACATTGTCGAGTTATAAAAACATCGTTACAAAATAGCGTTACTGTTCTTTTTTTATGACTCGACAGTGTGAGTTTCAAATTCTTCTCTCTATAACTAAGTATAGTATCGTGTTAGACGACGAGCGACGTAGTCAAATCAGATTCCGATTCGTCATTTCTCTGAGTTATGTGTCTCTTACTGCGACTACTTTTTTCCTTCATTACTTTGTTAACAGTTCAACTGAAACCGGTTGTTAATTTTTAGGGTTATATCGTGCAGCGAACCGACGAATGTCAAAATTGATAAAAAAATGGGCAATGGTTGATGACAAGGACCTCCAGATACTGGGGTCGACGAGAACCTTCAATCTGCCCTATGAAGAGGAAAGTCTCCTTGCGGTGAAGGTGGAACGTCATCAACCTCCGATAGGTATGGTATATACATTTTTTTTTAATTTTTGAAATAGCAACCGTCTCTGCGATCGAACTTTTTCTTTGATGAAACAGAACTTATGAAAATCCGTCCTGTAGATGCAGACATTGGCTTGAACAAACTGACAAACGGCTAAAATTAAAAAAAATATATGTTGTTGATTTTCTGTTACTCTTCTTTGAATTTTTGGCAATATTGTTCCAAGTGCAGACATTTGATTTCTATTTGTATAACGTGGATAAGACTAAATTCCACTTCTGATTATCGAAGGTATACTAAATCACACGGACTTATATTGAATACTGCGCACTGCTATAGTAGTATGTCTCGATTAGTTTCTACGATATACGTCAGGGATGGCAAATACACAAACTAACACTATAAATCATCACCGAATCGATCACTTAACTTACAACTACAGATCTACCCTCTAAATTACACTTGATCAAGTATAGCGCTGATACTATCATATGTAAACCAGGTTTAACTATCGTATGGCAAGGAGTCGGCCACCAGAGAATGTCGGACTTGTAACCGATCCAGTTGGGTTAAAGACGTCTTTTACAGTTGACTAATACTGCCCATTCTCCGACATATACATTATAGATTTATGTACTCGAATGGGTAAATAGCCACTAGATATGTTTTTACATAAATATCATCGGCAAGCAGAGCAACATACTTATTTTATGTTTAGGTTAAATCATTTATTGTATATATTGACATTTACATAAGATCGCAGGGACAGTATCATTCAATAAAAAGATGAATGATTTATTTTTTGATTTTACTCTAGTTCCTACAAATTCGCCCTACAAGTTCATCAAAGTGAACAACGTGAAACGTCACATCCTTATTCTGGGAGACTACGCGTTCGCCCAAACAACATCCGACACGAGGTACTGGAATTGCAGCAAGAAGTCTTCCCGGAGAAAATGTTCCGCCAGAGTGCGCTTCGATACTGCGGGCAATATAGTGTACTCTGATTTACGTCACAACCACTCTCCACAAAGGTTCTGCCAGCAGCCTAATGGAGAGTACACTAGAATCAAGTCTTAACCATTGATTTGTATTGATGTATGTATGTTGATTTATTGATTAGAAGCAAGCGTTGTTGTATGTAAGTCCATTACGAATATAAGAGTAATTGATTTATTTTGTTATTGTCCGCGAAACACCGACAAGCGATGACGTCACAATTGAACGCTGTCGAGTCACGACTCCAGATTATGATCTGGTTTCGCAAAATAAAAGGAATTATCTGTCAGCTGGCCTATTCACTATTTGGGTCTTATCAACCTATTAAAATAAATATCAAATTAATTGACAAAATGTCATTTACTTACTGTGTGTATAATATCCACCAGTAAGCACCGGATGACGTTTTTACATAGAATCTCAATTTCGTATATGTCAATTGTCTAGCATACGTCAAATGTAGTGAATTAGCCTACAAATAGATCTGGGTGAAGTTTTCGCTTGAATTCTTCGATACACGGTTCACAGAGAATAACAAAATAAAATTAATTATTTTGTAAGCAAGTAATGTATGAAAAATAATAATGAAGCGGTGATGTCCCCATGCAGCAAACCTTCATGCTAGCCACCCACCATTTGACTTGAAATCCGATAAAACTGATCGTGTGTTGGTCGCGATCTGCTTTATGTCATGCACATCGCGACCAACGCATGGATGGTGGGTGGCTAGCATTATGCATTGAACCCGACTTCAGTGAGTAGAAAAATCTAGAAATTTGAGAAATTAACATACTACATACACATGTAATACTATTCTCAAGGTGCGGTGTGGGGGTAATAGTGGTAAAAGAATTGATAAAGTTCTTTGCTTGTTCCTTATGTGTATGGTTACTCATTTGTAATATTTTGTATTTCAGATGTTTTAGTAATAACAATAAATAAATTAGTTGTGTTTCTTATGCAAGTAACACAAATTGTTAATTTATATAAAGCTTTAGTAACTTCACGGTTTATATAAAGCTTTAGGTACACACTATCAGGGAAGGCATTTCGTTAAGTTGAATAGCGAACATACCTATATCATAATAATACATGTTAAATATTTGATAGTGCTATTAATTACTAAAATAAACATAGTAATGTATCTATATTATAGGATTAGGTATTTGTTTAAAAGGTTATCGCTAGAGAAAGCGCGCGATTCTTTTTGGGAAAAATTCAGCTGTTCACTAATTCTATTATATTCTTTTTTTTGTGAGGTAAAAAGTAGCCTTATGTCATAATAAGATAAGATATAGTCTCCATTGGACACAGCCTAATCGAGTTACACACACACACAAACTTTCGCTTTAGTAATATTAGTGTGAATTTTAAACTGTTTCAATCATTGTATATCCTATAGGGCATGTTCGGGTCGAATACGAAGGTAAATACACTGTATTTTATATTTAGGAGTATGTACTGTACATTAGGGTGTCCCAGGCTATAAGGGAGAAATTTTTTTTTTCGAATTTCAAAACGCATACCCTTTATTTTTAACCGACTTCCAACCGTTTTTTTTTTTTTTTTCCATTTGACTCCAAAAACTTAAATATTGAATATTATTGAGATCGGATAACGATAACCCGTGCCGACTTGACGACAAAGATTAGGTTGAAATGTTAGTATGGAGCTATAGGGACATAGTAGAGTTCCTTAATTTATATTCAGTAAATAATACACATTTATATTATTTATTAAGTATTTAAAGTAAAATACACATTAATCATTAAATCTTTTCAAATTTTACTTTTATACAATTATGATATACGTTTCCATTTATCTTGTAATAATAATTGCTTTTGCTCCTATAACATTGATCAAACCATGAAAGTTTTTCATTAATTTAACCGCTATTTCTGCTGAAACATGTCTCTCAGTGGCAATAGCTTCCTTTTATCTTGTTGGAACGAATCATCATTTGACCATAAAGAAGGACTGACATCAATTTTGTAACTAAGTATGCAAAACTTTATTTTTAAATGTTTTGAGACCATTCAAACAAAATAATGCATTAAAAAAATATCACTTTGATTTTTTTGGGACACCCTACTGTACATACATATAAGGTTGTATGTTGGTGGTTTGATTGGGAAGTTTTTTTTTATAAAATATTCCTTGCTTCTTACTACGTGACTCGGCAGAGGTCCTACTGCTTGTCGTTGTAACTGTAACTATTTAAAAAAAAACACAAAAATTAATAGTACATCAGTATACAGTTATAGCTTTAATTTTAAGATTAAAACATTTTTATCACAATATAAACTTTATAATTAATGTAAAATTAAATTAAGTATCTTTAAGTTTTTGAATTGATTTTATTCAATAGTAATAAAATTGATTTTATCTCACTTAACTTATATTAATTAAAATAATTCCGATGTATGAAAAAATTCTAGAAATCCTGATAAAATTACCAATGTCGACTTTTTCCAAATTATGTTTTCTCCTAAAAATTTCTTTTTTTATACATCAATCAGCTTTACTGTTTAAAATAGTTTTAGCAAGACTAACAGATATCAATTTTTTTTTAGATAATATTTTCTAGTCATCAATTGTCGTAATTAATAATAATATCTGGGTGATCGGTATTGTTTTAATATGTGATTTTTTTGGAAATAACGAATTTAAGCGGGTATAGCTTGTGTTTGTCGCCTATAGGTGATAGCTTATTGGTTGCTTGCGTAACTATATTAGCTAATGGGGTGAAGTTGTAAAGTTTAATAAATCAAAGCAAAGCTTGACTGGATAGTAAATGGTGGTAGGTCTTAGATCTTTGTTTTCAAGGAAATATAAAATGTTTTATAATTTCGATATTCTATAATTTTACTTGAAAATATGCATTTAAATAACGAAAACCTTATCCAATTTAGTTCTTGAGAAACCGCGGCTATAAGATACTGAGACGATCTTGGCATACAATGGATTCACCATGCGGGTGCTAGGTCCATTGTGTGGCACAGAGAAAAACTCCGAGCAGAGCAGAGGCTCCGGACTTGTGACCGATGGTGTAGGGTTAAGGACGTCCTTGACAGTTAATTAACACTCCCCTTCTCCGCTCGTGTTTTTCTCCCTACCTAGCCAAAGGAGATGGTCCAAAACTGTATGGAGCCCAAAATCAGCCCAGTTTGTATGTACCCTGGCGGAAATAAAAGAAAATATATTTTTAACTATTTTTGATTATACAAATCTACGAATTTACTTTAATTCTTTGATGCAACACTAATATGGGTAATAATAGCGGACTGATGACGTTGAATGCAGTAGTCGATTTGACGTTTGCTATCAATTGTTGCTTTAAGAGCGCCATCTTGATGTATCTCAAAAACTTGATTTTTAATTTTAAGTATTTCTTTTTATTTAGTTACATTTATTCACTTATTAAGATTTTAATAAAACCCTTGTATTCTTTAAATTTTAATGATACGGGGTACAAGAGTGGACCTCAAATGGCCCATTTCCTTTGGTAAGATCGCTTTTCTGATATTTTATTCGAAACATATACTGAAGTATTTTATCAACAAAATAAATCGTTTTTCTCCCAAATGAAAAAGCTATTATCTTCGCTTTCATTGTCACTTACATCTAGTAAGACAGCAGTCAAGTAAATTTGTCGATGACAAAAAATAACTTTATTCATACGTAGTGTTACGTTATTTAGTAGGTATTTAAATATTATATTCAATATATGAAAATATATTAATATACATTATTGATATACATTAAAAAAATCTTAGTTATAAATAAACATTTTATTCTTATAAAATTCTTAGTCAGAATATTGTAAAAACATGATTTTTGTAATTTGTAACTAATTAATGTGTAATGAATAATAATAAAAGAACATAGAGATATTGACCTGTCTTTCTTGTTTTTGACCCCGTACATCTAATATATCCTTTGGTTAGTTTTAGCTGTTGTAGTACTTATTATAGACTAGCGGACGCCCGCGACTTCGTCCGCGTGAAAATTTTCATAAATCCCTCGGGAACCATGGATTTTCCGGGATGAAAAGTAAAGTGTTAATCCAGAGTAAAATCTATTTCCACTCCAAATTTCAGCCAAACCGGTTCAGTAGTTGCGGCGTTAGAGTAACAATCATCCAAACAAACATCCATACAATGTAGTATTAATAATATTCAAAGTTTTTAGAGCTGTGGGAAGGTCTAACAGTGAGTATGAGTATTTTATTGGTACATGCAGCACAATGCTGAGCTGCATCCTTTTTCAGTGGTGTTCTGATGCTTGTAGCTTGGCAAATTCCGATTTCAAATAAACCCGTAAAAATAGACAGATAAGACTAACTTTCTCATTTATAATATTAAGTATTTATGGGACATGTCTTTTATTGTATTTTTTCTCATTATCTTATAATTCGCTATTTTATATTTTTAATATTGAATAAGGAAAACTTCGTTCCTGACTTACCTACCTCAAACCACAGAGTAACCAGAGTGAGTATTTACTAGCAACGTACTAAAGCCGGTGTAACCCAATAACAAAAACAAACGTCACGCGTCTCGTTGACAACCGCATATACCTACAAATTTTTTTCATAATTTGTATTTCAAAATTTAACTAACAACAATAACGTAAATTAATATAATAATCAATAATTACCATTAAATCTTATTTCTTTAGTTTCTAAACTGATCACTAGATCAGTTTTTAAAATATTTAAAAAAAAAAGAGGTCAATTTTATTGAATAATACTGATGCGAGCGACGGTTCGTCTCGTACTGACTCGAGAATGTATTACTTTTTGAATTTCGTATTTGGAGCGGCCACGGCACCGTCGTGTTCCGTACGCTCCATCTGTATATTATTGTTTAATCTGTGCCTCAAATGCTCAAACGCACATTTTTTTATTTTTTTAATACATATTTTATTTCTTACAGATAAAAAGAAGAAGATAAGATTGGAACATACAATTACGTTTGAAACAAACCACACGTTCTTAATGTTAGGAATAAGAAGGAACTGTGTTGGCTGTTACAGTAAACATCGTGTTACTTTAAATAGTCACGAAGCTAAGAAAAAATGTAAAAAAATTAAAACCTCTTGCCTTGAGTGTAATAGAAATTACTGTGTCAATTGTTTTAATGCAACACACACTGGTATCTTTTCGAATCATGGAATAAATCTAAGAAATAACATAAATTTGAAAAGTTTGAAAAGCTCCCGAATGTCATGAAATTAGTAATTATTCGTACATTCTCGATCAATTCATCTATATTCTCTTTCAGGGTGCTTAGTGGGAGTTTTCAATCTTGTCATACTGTTACTATCGCGTTAACGTAAACGTGAACTTATATGGAATTGAAACAGTTGTGCAGCAGTGCCACTAGATGGCGCTGTTTCAATTCCTTGGAATTTTGTGTGTACGTTAACGTGATCGTCACAGTATCAAACTGCCACTAGGCCCTCAGTACGCTTTCATTTGAGACCCCATTCGAGTAGGTATATTTGCAGACATTCGGTTATTCTTCCGCACTTTCAACCCAGAACTATTAAACGGCTCAACCGATCTTCATCAAACATGTCTAAGAACACTCGCACATAAATCACCTTTTATACAAAAACAACGAAATTGAAGTCTTTATCCGTTCGGGAGCTATGGTGCCACAGACAGACTGACAGACAGACAGACACGTCAAACTTATAACACCCCTCTTTTTGAGTCGGGGGAAAAATTATTTACTGAATTTTGGTTTACTGCAATAGTGCTTTGTGATATATACATCACAATTTTCAAATAAAAAAAAATACTTTCTTTGAAAACGGAATTTTCGATTATGTACAATCTGAGGGTCTAGTGGCAGTTTGATACTGTGATGATCGCGTTAACGTAAACGCGAATTTCTAAGGAATTGAAACAGCGCCATCTAGTGGCACTGCTGCACAACTGTTTCAATTCCGTATAAATTCGCGTTTACGTCAACGCGATAGTAACAGTACGAAATTATTGAAAACTCCCACCAGGCACACTGTACGTACCTACCCTACTTACCCTAGTTAACAATTTTATGCAGCCACATATGCAGGAAATTAAAAAAAATCCCACTACTCTTCAGGCAGGTCTCCAGTTATGTATCAGGGTAGCTTAAGGCAGGTAAAGGGCAAGTTTTTAACTCCCTTCAAAGATATTATTAAACTCAAACTTAAAGGAAGTTTACTATAGTGTTAATGATTATATAAACAATAAAAAAACTTGGTGTTTACTTTCAATATACGATTATCTACTTGGTTCTAGATGAGTTTGTAGAATGGTGGTAAACAAAAAAAAATATACCTTGGCTGAGTTTGCTGAAGGCTTCTTGGCGCTTTGGAACCCTCGTAACTTTAATTTTAAATTTTCAAGTTTAATTATCACCATTAAATCATGACATAACTTTACGTTTCAAAAGTATACTAAATGTAATTGATATAAATGAATCTTGAGTTTTATACCTACCAAAAAATTATCACCACAGCTCTCGGACCACAGAACAGACAACGCTTTTAGCAATAGAAGTAGCAAGGGGGCGTGGCCCGCGTACACCCGGGTGTGCGGAACATCGCAAGCGTGTCCGCGCATGTACTAGCAGTCTAATTTTGTTCTGTGACAAAAGGAATAGGTAAATAATATTCAACTCAAAAGTAAGGGTGATATAAGTATTTAATTTTTCACTAAATATTTAACAGCCATTTAGGCCACGCCCCTGAGTACGCTGGTTTCAATACAAAGAATTGACACTTTATAAATCTAGTTACCTCTTATATCTGTGTCATGGACCATACGAAGTGACGTACAGTACTCGCCACGGATCTTTGTGAAGTTAGCTGCGGAATGAGTATTCATACAGCCGCGAAAACTCCGCGCCCGCGCCGTTTGTACCCTTAATGATCCATTTATTTGTTGCTAATTTCACAAACACAATATATAGTGGCGGGCACTGTAAGCGCGGCGACGGCGAGGCGTAAGCGCTCGGTAAGCTTGTCGCGAGGTTGTTGTTGACGAGGCGATTGCGTTACCGTTGCGTTCAGTGTGCTTTGTAGTACGGAGTTTCATACAAAGAATACTGATTCCGAGCTGTTACATGTACTATGAGCGTAGATCGGCTAGTTAGCTCAAAATGCGCAAAATAGAATCGTCGCGAAGTGTCATGTTTTCCAGCTCCGTTAATTATGGAGCGCCTTCTAGTTTTCGAGTCCAAAAGTTAAACTGAAGTCAAAATAGGAGCTCGAGCATGTTTACAGTTAATAATTGTATCTAATTTTATTAATATTTATATTTTTTAAAGCATGTCTCCCTAGTAAGGAACCAAAAAATGTCTAAAGAGGTAATTGTGAAAAAAAAGTGACCCACTGTTATTAGAATATAAAGGGAAAGAAAGTCTGAAATATTAAAAAGAAACAAAAGGGACTAAGAAAGTCTATTCAGGATATGAGACCACATAATTTTGAAAAATATAGAGGCAGGTTTCACCTGAATATTGAAAGAACTCAAAAATAACGAAAGAACTCGAAAAAGAATATAAATCGTGTTTAAATAAATAAATGAAAGTAAACTAAAAAACTATGCAAATTTTTATTAAAAGGCAAAAAATTTACAAAATACATAAATCAATATTAACTTACAAATTAGATATTTTTTACTTTTGTATTTGCATTCTAAAAAAATTTAAATATTATTGTTTATTATATTTTTACCAACATTTAGCCTTGTAAAAAACCTACGAATGTCCAAAGAAGAAATAGCTATGAAAAAATCAGCTGCCGCAAAAGCACGTTTGCAGAAGACCAAAAATGACCCAGTATTATTGGCTGAATACAAAGAGAAAGAAAGAATAAAATATTTGAGAAAAAAAGAAAAAAGACAAAGAAAGTCTATTCAGGATATGACACCGCATCAGCAAAGAAATATAAGAAAAATATGGAGGCAGGCTTCCGCTGAATATAGAAGAAACACAAAAAATTAAAAAAAAAATTACTAATTTTAATCCTCAAAAGACTCAATAAACGAAAGTATTATTCAATATACTCGAAATTTACTTAGATGACTTTTTTACACAACAATAATGGCCGACTATGAATCAAAGACAATCAGTAGGGTTGAGAAGTTAACGGCGGGCATCGGAACGATATCAAGTAGGTATCGTTATAACTGAAATACCTAAACTAAAACATCCGTTACTATACAACGTTATCTTAAAAGGGAACGTATAGTAACGTTTGTCGGTTGTGTGCATTTTAAGAAATTAAATATCACGTGTCACAAACGGTGAACGGTGCACGGTTTATGCCTATGGGTACGCGTGGTTAAGAAATGGGGTAATCTTTTTTTATTATTATTATAAATATACTTAAACAATACACATCACTATCTAGCCCCAAAGTAAGCATACAGAGTAGCTTGTGTTATGGGTGCTAAGATAGTTGATATTATAGTATTAATATACAATTATATACTACATATAAATACTTATATACACTCATGTTCATCACACAAATATTTTCCAGTTGTGGGAATCGAACCCACAGCCGTGGATGCAAAAAGCAGGGTCACTACCCACTGCGCCACGCGGCCGTCTCTTTCTTTAATCTTTTGGGGACGTACTAACGTCCAAGATTTGCTTATACTTCAAAAAAGTGTGCACGTATCCACGTACATACTGGGTGTAAGGGACATGATACCGAAAACTGCGTGAAGAGGTTAAATTTAGTTTCCACAACGATATTTTAAATAACAATTACGTGGGAAATGAGAAAATTCAGATTTTGAAAATTTTGAGCACGCAATGTACAGCGAACAATGCGATAACAACGCTCCGCAATCTACTGTGTACGTACGAGTAGGTACGTACGCATCGACAGCAAATCGGCTGGCTACACTTACCTATCTAATACCTATTTTTTATACTTTACAAGTTTTTAACTAGGTACAGGTAATTAACTTACTTCAGGTTGTTTCTCGTTTACGAGACGTTCTGTCGTCATAGTAGGTACAATATTCATGAGTACTGAATTGATTTGATCTAAGCATTTCAAGACTTCTCAGTCAACACACACAAACACACACAATACAAACGACACAATTGTATGAGTATTCGTTACAGAAAATCACTACTAACATAACATAGAACATACACAAAGGTTTTTGAATTTTGGTTTGTTTGTCAACAGACCGCCGAACACGAACTAAAGAAAAAATAGCGTAGCGTCTAGCGAAAGGACCTAAAGTTTCAATATTTTGAAAATACCTATTAACCACGCCACGCGGCTTAGGTTAGAGAGAGATAGCAATTATTTTCCTCGGCACCGGCGGCGGTCGGCAATACAACGTCGCGCAGTTTGTTTGTGACTTTGTATAGATAGATACCTATTAGTCGTGACCTGCCTTTTTGACCTCTTGGAAAACAGCTGATCGCGCGCATTTTGCAAATTAAATTTACATTGCTAGTTTTTGTTAAAATCTTGATTTGACGATTTTTATTAAAAATCGTATTGAGATAATG
This sequence comes from Bicyclus anynana, assembly GCF_947172395.1. NCBI lineage: Eukaryota > Metazoa > Arthropoda > Insecta > Lepidoptera > Nymphalidae > Bicyclus > Bicyclus anynana. Next base: position 2,863,117 of record NC_069092.1, read on the forward strand.
TTATCCATACCAGTGTTTGAATAATGCTACTATTCGTAAGATATCTTTTACGCTATAGAATAACGTGAGCATATGTATTGTATAACATTTTTATTAAAAAACTATTTTTTAAAATAAAATGATTATAAAATATTTCATTTTCCCATCTTTAAACTAACAACATATCAATTATTAAAGAATCATTCATTATCATTTATCGATAAGTTAACGCTCGATGTTATTTACCCATCCTTACTTTTCATAGACAATCTAGCGTTACGAAATGTCAAATTGCCGTAATCGTAGTTAAGCTGTGCAAATTAATCTCGTTGTGATTTTGTTTTTCAGAAAATAAATGTGAATAAATCGTAAATTCGGTGTAGTTTTTGGTGTAATTCGTACTGTACGCGTATAATAAAGGATTTAGACACTTTGTTCTTTAGAAATTACGTATAACGTAAGTGAAATATGTGATTTTAGTGACAAGACGGGTTTGTTTTGGTGATTAGACTTCTAAGAAAATTTTTGGTATAGGTATGCTAGTCATATTTTTTTTATTCAAATGCCATTTTTATTAAATATTATATAAAACATGAAAAATATTAAATTAAAAATATTGTATTTGATTTAAAAAAAAATATATTATATTTATAATACATTTACATATATATATATATATATTTTTGAGCTTTGATAGCCTAGTGGATATGACTTCTGCCTCAGATTCCGGAGGGTGCGGCTACGAATCCGTTCCGGGGCATGCACCTCTAAATTTTCAGTTGTCTACATTTTAAGGAATTAAATACCACGTGTCTCAAACGGTGAAGGAAAAACATCGTGAGGAAACCTGCATACCTGAGAATTTTCTTCTTTTTCTCTACGTGTGTGAAGTCTGCCAATCCGCATTGGGCTAGCGCTATTCACCCCTTTTATTCTGAGAGGAGACTCGAGCTCAGCAGTAAGCCGAATGGGTTCATAATGATGATGTTGATGATGATTATATTTTGTTTTAATATATTTTATTTTATTATTAATAATAATATTTTATTTTAGACTTGTACGCGTATGAAATAATTAATCACGGTGGAAAATCGGTGATGGTGTTCCAAAACTATTCGTTCTCCGATAGCTGGAGATCAAGATGCTGGTACTGTTCGAAGAGGAAGTCCTTGAAGTGCCCTGCGCGAGTGGTTCTAGATAAATGTAATAGGATTATTAAGCTTAATACAAATCATAACCATTGATGTCTGTTACTATATGTAATGAAAAATTAAGGAATCTAGACTACAAATTTTTTATCGTATGAAGAACGTACTTCATTTAGCAATGCCGAAAGCAATCCTTTCGTACATACATAAAAAAGTATTATTGCGAGCGGCATTTCTAGATTGTTACTAGTAGGTACGTTTGGAAGATAAAATTAATTTGAAACGATCCATCGTCATTTAGTTAAATTTTTGTGCGTGATGTAAATCTAAGATTAAAAGAGATTTTAGATTTTGTACCTTTTTCGTACTTACTTGTCGTGATTAAAAACTATTAACTTACTATATACGATAGAAGAGGTGTATGCAGAAATATTAGATTTTTAAATATCCCTTATTATTTACTTGCTTACATTTTGTTACTATTTTGGTATTACAAAAAACTAGTCGAATTATTTTGATTAATTTAGATTAAGATACGAAAGCATTGTAATTCAGTGTTTTCTTTGGCGTGTTACAAACATAGAACTTTTTCAAGGCATAGTTTTGTATATGTGTCTAGTATAGTATTTATAAAGGTTGTTCAATTGTATTGTTTAAATATATAATATGTTTTATTGTAGTAATAAATTTTGTTGTTTCAAAAAGTTTAATTTTGTGTTAAATTTATCCTGTTTGCCTATGATGTGTCAACGATAAATCTTGTGAGAGACAAACACATATCGACTAATAGAGTACCTTCCCAACATGTGTGGGGATGATTTTTTTTTTACTCGTATATCTCACAGTGTGGGGTAGGTAGTTAGTTGGATAGGTCTTTAAAAGTTATGAGGGATCTTTTACCAACATATTTCGATTTAGGTAACCGTTTGTAAAATAAAACGTTTGTACGATTTTAATGTTTTTTTAAATTTTGGTTGTTAGTAAAATAACTCCGAGACTGTTAGAACTAGAAAGCTCAAAGGTCAAATCTATAAAGTGGAACAAAGAAAGTTTGAAAAAAAATTTTTTTTTGGGTTCCTAAAATTTTATCAGATGTTTAACACTTGAAACAAACACACACTCACACATATACACAATGCACATGTTCTAATGTTTTTAGTTTTATTTATACCCACTATGATTAATTTTAAATATTTTTCATTACGGCTTGTTATAGAAGGGCGGAGTCTTCTGTCACAGTAGTTCACAACTCATAAAATAAAAAATAAAAACTGAAATTAACTATTTTTATTTTATTTTAAAAGTGCAGATGAGTGAGTTTTATAGAATGGTACTTGAAATATCGTTAAAAGATAATATTGATAATCAATGTATAAACTGTTATTTTTTAAGTATGGGAAAAGGTTATTTTTTTTAATTATGTTAATTGAAGTTAAGTAAAGTTGCTTCACCAGGAATTATGGCTACTTTACCTATACATAGGGTTTTCAAATTATATACGTGTTAAAACTAGGAAAAATAGTGGGAAACAGAAATGTTTTTATTTTACCTATATTTCATATGCTCTTAAGTAATTTGTTGTATAAATACTTATGTGTGTATGTAGTTAAGTGAATACATCTAATAGGAATATTTTAACCATTTTAGGTATTCTGAACATGCCTCCGCAAAAAAGGCAAAAAACAAGAAATAGAAGACGGTTAGGTACGAGAACTTACAGAAACTACTCAGAGGAGATGCTATTGTTGGCTGTGGATTTAGTAAAAACCAAAAAGATAACCTCATATGACGCTGAAAAACAATTCGGCATACCAAGACGTACAATAGAAAATAAAGCACATAATCTTCACAGCGATAAACCCGGGGCGCGCTTCCGTTTATCTCAGGAAGAAGAATTGAAATTCGTAAAAGTACTTATAGCAGCGGGTGACATTGGGTGTCCACTATCACAATCAGATTTAAAATTAGCGGTTTATGATTATTTAAAAGAAAATAATAAAACATACGTATTTAATGATAAAGTTCCTGGTGATTGTTGGGTAAGAAATTTTCTAGAGCGACACAAAGACCAATTAACGCTAAAGTCTACTCAAAATATCACAAAAGCGCGTGGGGAAAAAATATGAGTTCAAAGAATATTTTAAAACACTCACACACATACACAATACACATGTTCTTATGTTTTTAGTTTTATTTATACCCACTATGATTGGTTTTAAATATTTTTCATTACGGCTTGTTATGGAAGGGTGGAGTCTTCTGTCACAGGAGTTCACAACTCTTAAAATAAAAATGAAAACTGAAATAAACTATTTTTATTTTATTTTTAAAGTGCAGGTGAGTGAGTTTTATAGAATGGTACTTGAAATACCGTTAAAAGATAATCTTGGTAATCAATGTCTAAAACTGTTATTTTTTTAAGTATGGGAAAAGGTTATTTTTTTTAATTATGTTAATTGAGGTTAGGTAAAGTTGCCACACCAGGTATTATGAAAACTTTACCTATACATTTCAAATCATATATGTCGTAGAAAACGTAGAGTCATTAATAAAAATGTGGACAGAACCGCTGACCCGACCTTGGTCATCGGCTCTGCCAGTTACAATAGGTACGCTAATACTTAAACTCACTAATCGCTTACAAAATAAACTACTCTTAATTTTACTATTTTACCCTGGTAGTTGTGGTAGAGGAAGCACATCGAGCAAGTCCCAGGACTTGTGACCAAGGGTGTGGTTTAAGTGCGCCTTTTAAAACTAGTAAACACTCACCAACCCTGCCCGACATGCTCTCCATGCCCACAGTAAACAATTTAAGATCAATAATTACTTCATCAAGAAACATTATCAAACAAAATCACTAACGCGACAAGCAGCATGACGCCCTCAAGCTGCTCAACAAAGAATTGAACCAATTAATAACCCAAGTCACTAATCACTTTCCTTTTCTTAATACCACTACTTAACACTTCACTATTTCAGTATACTTAACAAATGGAAGACGATTCTTCCATCTCAAAAACGCGATTAGAACTAGAGTGGAAGCAGGGTGCCTCACTCTAGTCAAGTGTACCGACCACGCGCCATTTGGGACGCGATGCCATTGGATGAGAGTTACGTGATCATTTCCTATTGGTCGATCGCCGCCACGTCCGTTATGGTGGTAACGTTTTACAATCTTAATTACTTAAAGAGTAAATAATCAAAATCTAATTACATGAAAGCTTGATTCTAAATTTATTAAATTAACTAACGTAGATTTTGCTGACGATTACGATAACAAAATCTCAACACAGAACCTAAAGAGTTTCTTTTCTACTGCTGTCACCTGTCATCATTACTTGAGAGACTAATTATTAATTAAATCAGAACAGAACAGTATTTTGATTGCAAAATTATTAGATTTCTAGATAATTAGTCGATTCGAAATAACTAAAGAGTAAACATGATAATTATTAGGTTTGAGGTTATAGATTTTTCAGTGAGCCAAGCTTCCACGGCGACATATACGTGTTAAACTAGAGAAAATAGTGGGTAACAGAAATGTTTTATTTTTTACCTGTATTTCATATGCTCTTAAGAAATTTTTGCATAAATACTTAACCATTTCAGGTATTCTCAACATGCCTCCGCAAAAAAGGCAAAAAACAAGAAATAGAAGACAGTTAGGTGGGAGAAGTTACAAGAACTACTCAGAGGACATGCTGTTATTGGCTGTGGATTTAGTAAAAACCAAAAAGATAACCTCTTATGACGCTGAAAAACAATTCCGCATTCCAAGACGTACAATAGAAAATAGAGCACATAATCTTCACAGCGATAAACCCGATGCTCGCTTCCGTTTATCTCTGGAAGAAGAACTGAAATTCGTAAAAATACTTATTTCAGCGGGTGACTTTGGGAGTCCGCTATCAGAATCAGATTTAAAATTAGCGGTTTATGATTATTTAAAAGAAAATAATAAAACATACGTATTTAATGATAAAGTTCCTGGTGATTGTTGGGTAAGAAATTTTTTAGAGCGTCACAAGGACCAATTGACGCTAAAGTCTACTCAAAATATCACAAAAGCGCGTGCGGAAAAAATATGATTTCAAAGAATATTTTAAAAATTTAAAGATTTCTCTTCTAGATCTGCTACCAAAAAATATTATGAACTATGACGAGACAAAGTTGTCAAAAGAACATGGTCCTTAAAAATGCATTTTCCGCAGATTTGATTAGGAAATCATAAGCATTTTTGATTATGAGAAAACAAAAGTGGCAGTTACAGCTATTTTAGACCATAATGAAAATTTACAAAATCTCAGCACACAAGTTCAAATTTTATCAGATGTTAAACACTTGAAGCATTTAATGGAATCAAAATCAGTACATAGAAAAAAAACAAAGCTCCAAAATAAATAAACCATAATTAAATAAATGTTAAGACGTTAGCATGATGCAAATTGAACCAAGTAAGAAGACTCCACCTTTACCTATGACTGTCAATAGCGAATTGGCTGCAAGTTGTAGTAAACTTGGGAAAAACGCTTCGTTTTCTTACAATGTTAATGATGATGTATTATTAAGATATTTATTTAAAAAGAAAGTTGAGTATTATGTAGACAAAATTATTATAAAACAAGAAAATAAATATTGCGTTTTGTATTATAAGCGATGTGGAAGAAAAAATAATACAAAATTTACCAAACCAAAAATAAAAGACATTTACCAGAGGAGTTAATTGTTAAAGAAGTACATTTAGTAGCTTTAAAAAAGACATTTTTTTATAAAGACGATTTGGTTTATTTTAATTATTAATTTTGTTTATGTCGGAAGTTAATAGTTTAAAAAAGCAGAATTAGTTACTAAACTGAATTTGGTTTTTGTTATGAAGATCTTTTAGTTTATTTTGATTATTAATTTTTATAATAATTAATTAGCATTAAAGAAAATAAAGATCTTTTAAGTGTATTTATTGTTTTAATTTCAATTTTGAATAAGTCATTAATTGTGAAATGTGCTTATTTTTTTAGCGTGGTGACACTGGCGATATCCACCTATTTCTATGAAAATTTAAAAAATCTTGGGGTATCCTATTGTATCCTATATTACCTTAGTATTGATATAACCATTTTTTATGAAGTAAGAAGTTTAAAATCTTGATCTACATCTAGTTAGGGAAGGAATTATTGATAATTTTACAAATCACACACTTGTACGTGTATATGTGTGTGTAGATATGTTCATCCAAACTTTAACATAAGAATGCTTTCAAATAACTTAACATACGAATACAAAAGTTCATTACGCAGGGAAAAACTGTTTCTCATCTAGGGCTGATCACCTTACCACTAATCCAAACTTTAAGCTTTCAAATAACTTAACATACGAATTTATAAGTTCATCGCGCGAGCAAACGCTTCTTATCCAGGGCTAAATGGCCTTATGGCGGTCACAGACGGTCAACTTTACAGCGCGTGTAGGGATGTAAGCAGTGTTAAAAATATCGAAACCACGCCAATAATCATAACCCTACGCGCGCTGTAGCGCACAGCGTTCAATACTTAATCGTCTGTAGCCGTTACTACTACATCCAAACTTTAACCTATAAATGCTTTCAGATAAATTAACATACGAATACATAAGTTCATCGCGCGGCGGGCAACTGCTTCTTATCCAGGGCTTTACGTTTGCGAGAGTCAACAAGATGTGCTACGTGTGGACTTGTTCGAGTAAATCCAGCCAATGCAAGAGTAGAGTGAGGATGAACGCGTCCAATGAGATAGTGTACTACGACCTTACCCATAACCACCCCCCTCCGAACTATTACAAGACCAAAGAGGGGAAGTATATTAAAATGGCTTAAGAGCTTTATAGTTTACAGTCTGATTTTCGTATGTGTAGTTTAAAAATCGATAAAACATAGCAGCTGTGCAGTTGTAAAACAATTTTTTAGTATTGATTTCAATTTTCCTATAATTTAAGTGTCGGGTTACTTTATAATACAAGCTAACGCCTCTCGGTTTGACACGTGTCGACACGTTATAGTTTTCGTTCCCGTGAGAATACGGGGGTAAAACAAAGCCTGTGACACACACAAATAACGTGGCATTCTAGTAGTAAAAGAATTTTCGAAATCGGTACAGTAGATCAAGAAATTTCTTTATAATATTAGTTTAGATATAATATTAGTATAGATAATTTTGTTTTTACGGGTGTCTAAAATAGTTCTTTTTACTGGATTTATACTGATATTTGCATTTATTTTCATTTGTAATATATTTCATAAAATATATTGTATCGCACTAATGTTTTAAATGTTTAAAAAATATAAAGTTCTTTAGTCAGTCTGTCAGTCTGACAGTAAAATCAACACGTCTGACAGTAAGAGCAGCGCTAAATAAATTAATTTGATTTTCAAATATTTGTAAAATAATATATTTTAGTAGGCATTTAAGTTTAAAAATTGCTTGTATTACTTATATGTTTTTGTTTTTTTTTCGGATTGCAAATAAATGGGCTATTATTATTATATTACACTTAGTTTTTTTGTATTCTAATCCATCCCCGGCTTCGTCTGTGTGAAATTATGCTTTTCACAAATCCTTTAGGAACCATGGCACTGAAAATATGTCAAAATAAAAGATTGACATATTTTTCCGACACCATATAAGTGGAATAAGGGAAAGGAGATGTTGATGTAGGAACCATGGATTATCCCGGGATAAAAGCAACCTATGTGTTAATACATTTATCTCCATTCCAAATACTTATTAGCCAACTCCATTCTATAGTTCTTGCGTAAAAGAGTAGGTACCAAACATCCACACAAACTTTCGCGTGCTTGGTTCAAATTCTGGGTTGGGCTACGAGATATTGAGTCATTTTTGTTCTAAGAAATTAAAAAAAAGCTTCTTTTTTTTCTTTTCTTCTAAAATTTCTCTACCCGGAGTTCGGAAGCGAATACACCCCCGTGCCTCGAAGAGCACGTTAAGCCGTCGGTCCTGGTTATTATAATTTTTTTTACCATCATTACCATCTAATAGTGGTTTTATCAACCAAAGCCCGCCAACATGCATTGCAGCGGTGGTATTGTGGTGGTGGGTCTAAACTTCCCTCTATATGGGAGGGAGGCCTAGCATTCATTATTATCAACCTATTAACCGGCCATTTAACAGGTATGAGGCCGTTAAAATAGGCTGATAATTAATTGACTAAAATGTATTCTTCATTAACAACCCATATTCGGCTCACTGTTGAGCACGAGTCTCCTCTCTGGGGTTAGGCCTTAGTGCACCAAATGCGGTTTGGCAAACTTCACATACCCTGAGAATTGAGTAAATTCTCAGGTATGTAGATTTCCTCACGATGTTTTCCTTCACCGTTTGAGATACGTGATATTTAATTTCTTAAAATGCTCACAACGGAAAATGTATTGGCAGTTAAAATAGGCTAATAAGTGAATTGACTAAAATGTATTGGGCAGTTAAAATAGGCTGATAAGTGAACTGACTCAATTGTATTGGGCCGTTAAAATAGGCTGATAATTAATTGACTAAAATGTATTGAGCCGTTAAAATAGGCTGATAAGTGAATTGACTAAAATGTATTGGTCCGTTAAAATAGGCTAATAAATGAAATGACTAAAATCCTCTACCGCGTAATGCCTAGTTCGAACTACTTTAGTATTTTAGTCGAGTACGAACTATTTTTGGGCGGTAAATCCAAAAACTGTTCGTACTCGACTAAAATACTAAAGTAGTCCGAACTAGGCATAAGAGCTGATACATACTTTTTTTATAGAATTGGAGTTTGAGTTCATTGACACGAACCGCGGCGGAAAGCTACTGATGGTGAATACCTACACCTTCGCCAGGAATAACCGCACGTCCCACGTGTGGGTGTGCTCCAACAAGGCCAACGGCTGCAAGGCCAAGGTCTACATGAGCGCTAAGAACACTGTGGTGGATTACTCCTTGGAACACACCCACCCACCGCCGAATTATTTCAAAACGAAAGACGGGACGTATGTGAAAATATGGGCGTCCCAACTAGCTAATTTACAAAAACAACAATAATTTGGAAACGTCTCGAGTTATTACCATGAAAATATCAGTTGAGTCGTCGGGCCATCAGTAATTTCCTTATGTCTATCTGGCTATTGATTGATATGGCCTCACGACTCAGTTGATAAAGCGATGATTAGTCAGATAAAAGTAGGGAAATTATTGACGGCCTGGCATGTTGAATGATAACGCGCTGATTAGGCAGCTAGATATAAGGAAGTGATTACCGTCCGACGACTCAAGTGATAAAGCTCTGACTAGGCAGCTATCCAAGCTAAGCCAGGAACAACCGCACGTCCCACGTGTGGGTGTGCTCCAACAAGGCCAACAGTTGCAAGGCCAAGGTCTACATGAGCGCTAAGAACACTGTGGTGGATTACTCCTTACTACAAAACTGAAGACATACATCATGTCTTGCTAAAACATGGGCATCCATAGCTAGTCTACAATAATTTGTCCTGCAAACGTCTCGAGTTAAAGGTTACTTGCATTATTAACTGAGTCATCAGGCCATAAGTCATTTCTCCATGTCATCTGTCTATTGATATGGCCTCACGGCTCATTTGATAACGCGCTGGCTAATCAGATAAGCGTAGGGACAGGGTATTAGAGCGCGCTGTGTATACCTTCTCATGGTAGTAGCAAATTAAAATCTCTCTAATAAATAATCCTAACAAATAATAGATCTAATAACATTAAAATCTAATAACAATAAATAATTTGATAAGAAGGCTAAAGTAAAGTGCATATGCTATGAAGTAAGTAGGCAATATACTTGTAATTAAATTCTTTTCTTGGTGACTTGGGTATGTTTTTTATTAGTATGTTTCTTATATGTATATCTAAATATAGTTTGAATTAAGTATGAGTAAAACACCTTGGAACAACAATTGATATAATATGTATATTATGACATAATGTATATAATTATTCTAAATTAATAATGAATGGAATAATACTATGGTAAAATTATCGTTTAGATTTTAATAAGCAATTTTAATAATAATGTAATTTTCAATAAATTCTGCTTCAAATGAGTCTTTGTTCTTATTTAAATGTTTAGTTTATTATGTCAACCACTGACGATCAAGTAAGCTCACATGCCTTCAGCGCTAATGAGTTGACGTCCGATAAAATTGAATGTGAGCTTATCGGATAGTGAGTGGTTAGCATTAGGTACAAGACTTTTTAAAGTCAACTACCCTCAATGAATTTAGTGAATTACCTAGTTGTAACATAATTACTTTCTATAATATGACATAGGTCATGTTTATTGACAGTGTCTGTTCGAACAGATTTGAAAGTGGTACTTCTACGAGAATTTTTGCAATTATCAACGCCACGCAAACGTAGACCTAAAACCAAAGAAGAGATAAAAGAACAGAAACGAATCGCAGAACGGTTGAGATATCGACAACTTAAAAGTGATCCCGCAAAAAAGGCGCAGATGGAAGAAAAAGAACGTCAAAGATACCGAAAGCTGAAAGAGACGGGTCAACGGAAACTGGTTAAAGATATGAACCATCGTGAACATAAAGCTGCAGCCAAGAAATGGAAACAGTATAGTTCTACTTACCGGTCAAAGAAAAAAACTTTTGAATGAAGTCGTGAATTATGTGAATTTGTAAAGATTACAATTTTTTAATAAAACCTGACCTAGCAAACCTTTTTTTTTTTTAATTCTTTACAAGTTAGCCCTTGACCACAATCTCACCTATAGGTAAGTGATGATGCAGTATAAGATGGAAGCGTGCTAACTTGTTAGGAGTAGGTTGAAATTCCACATCCCTTATAGTTTCTTCACGATATCATACATCATCGCTGGCAGCACGCACTGTTCGAAGACTTTCGTCTTCAGGCACTGAGGAATGTTTTTTCCTTTAATATAATTTATTTAATTTGTTTCTTTTTCTATTCGGGTTTTATAACAGTTTTTCAAAACTTTCAGATATCAAAATAGAATATCTTTCGAAGAAAAAAAGTTCTAAGAAAAGAAAATATGCACTTAATCATTTTCCAACATGGGGTCTAAAGAGAAAACGTTGCAAGTATCCGAAATGTAGTAAAAAAACATCTGTGTACTGTAAAGAGTGTCGTGTTGACTTATGCTTCAATAGAGAAAGCAAATGTTTTTATAATTATCACAGATAAATAAAGGTCGTATTATCATCATCATATCAGCAGGACACTGCAGGACATAGGCCTTTTGTAGGTACTTCCAAACATCACGATCCAGAGCCGTCTGCGTCCAGTAAATCCCTCAAATTAAATCATGTTTAATATTCTAAATAATAAAATTAGTCTTTTCTTTAATATAATTTTATAATTTTGGTTGTTGTTGCATTCGGTCTTGATATGACTTTTAATTGTTGAAGAAATAGAAAATCTTTTGAAGAAAAAAAGTTCCGAAATAAAAAAAGATCGACTTCATCATTTACCTGCATGGGGTGTAACGAGAAAACGTTGCAAGTATCCTAAACGTAGTAAAAGTACATATGTACTGAACAGTGTGAACAGTGTTGTGTTGACTTTTGCTTTAATAGAGATAACAAATGTATACTTTTATAAGTATCACAAATAGAAAGAGATCTCATTTCTATTTTCAATTTAAAACTTTTAATAAAATTCAAAAAATGTCAAATTTTTTTTATTTCAATTAGGCTTAGTTTACAAGCACTTTTGAAAGGTCAGATATATGACAAAATTTAATTTTATCTAATAGTGGTAATAATAGACGAAAACTTAAAATTAAAGTCACGAGGGTTCCAATTATATTAATAAATAATTTTGTCCATTGTTTTTTGTTGCAATCAAGCAAGTCTCTTGATTTTCTTAACTAGGTTTATCTTCATTTAAATATATTTATGTAATAAAAACTAAATCTTTTCTTTCTAATAGGTTTTCATACTTTACAAGACTAAAGTATAGCCGTGATAGCCCAGTGGATATAACCTCAGCCTCCGATTCCGGAGGGAAGTGGGTTCGAATCCGGTCCGGAGCAAGCACCTCCAATTTTTCAGTTGTGTGCATTTTAGGAAATTAAATATCATGTGTCTCAAACGGTGAAGGAAAAACATCGTGAAGAAACCTGCATACCAGAGAATATTCCTAATTCTCTGCGTGTGTGAAGTCTGCCAATCCGCATTGGGCCAGCGTGATGGACTATTGGCCTAACCCCTCTCATTCTGAGAGGATACTCGAGGTCAGCAGTGAGCCGAATGTGGGTTGATAATCATGAAGACTATAGTAGACAACACGACATTCTAAACCAAAGTTGGTCAATCTATTTCGTTACTGGCTGAAGACTAATCTAAGTAAGCACTAGACTTACGTACATAATAAGGTAGCCTTCCATCTTAAATTGCCTCATTACTTACCATCAGGTGACATTGTAGTCAAGGGCTAACTTGTAAAGAATAAAAAATAAAAAACTTATATAAAATATGAAAATTCTATATTCAATAAGGATTAATTTCAAAATTGAAAATGACTGATGCGATGCTTTTTATGGTTTATGGTATAGTAATTTCATGGTGCTTGAAAATTATACTCGCTACAGAAATATCGTCAGGAACTTTTGTGAAAATTTGTGTTGAACCTTTTCAGCTTCCATCAGAACTATTACCGAGTCAGCTATTTATGTTTCTATGAAACATTTCCTCGTTGAGCTACCTAAAATAGGAACAAGAGGAACACGAAAGAGATGCATTGGCTGTTACAAAAAATTTAAAAGTGAAGGGAAATCTTCCAAGATCGCTTGGAGAATGGCCACCAACGTTCGTCAAGAATGCACACAATGCAAAAAAGGTTACTGCTTTTTGTGTTTTGAAACTGAACATAAATAACCTGATTCTAACTCATTTTAGTTCAATAAAAATATAAAATTTTGCTTTGATATTGTTTCTTCATTACCTTTCTTTATAATTATTATTAATGGAAATAGTAGTGTGAGATGGATATGACGTCGCTCGATCTCCTGTTGGCTCGTGCCTACGCTAGGTCGCGTGATTTGTTTCCGTAAAGAGTAGGGAGTTAGAGAGGGGTAGGCATCAGGCAGGAACGACTGGCGATATAAGGTGCTACGGCCGTACGGTCTAGCTGATTCTTGTCGTGGCGTTCGATCCGTCCACACCTTTTGTAGGATAATCCTTCATGGGTGATTTTGGGATAGGCGGAGAGAATGACTTGGGTGGAAAAAGGGAATGTAAGTTAACTGTCAAGGACGTCCTTAATATAAAACGGTCACAAGTCCGTGACTCCTTGGTCCTGATAGTTGTTTTCCTGACAAATATTGTGAATCATACCTTTATTCGACATTGGTTTTCCTATTTTTGTAATCCACTTTCGAGTCTGCTAAAAAATGTGTATAAAATTATAGAAGCGAAAATTTATCTATGTACAAAATATTCAAAATCGTGTTGCCTTTTCCGAGACCTCAAAATATGCATAGGTAATACGTATCATTATTATTCAGTTTTATCATCAGATGTAATGGAATTTTACTATTATAAATTACAAGCTGAGACCGCGCGGTATGTATTTGGTATGAATTAAACTTATAATTGTTATAATTAACAAAAATTCCTAGTTAAAATATATATTTGATATGGGTAAATGTAATAGTTCCTATTTTACTCTCAGGTACACACAAGTACATCGCATCATCACGTGGTGGTCTTCTGCTGATGATAAACAACTATACCTTCGCGAGAGTAAATCGCGCTTCCCGCGTCTGGATATGTTCCTCACTCAAAACCACCGCCTGTCAAGCCAGGGTACGAATGAGCTCAGACGAAACCTTTACGCAGTGTAACTTACAACATAATCACGAACCCCCTGAATACTTCAGAACGTCAGAGGGGGTGTATGTTAAAATAAGGTCAGCATCATCGCAATCACAATCCATGGAGGTCCAACACTAAGCATAGGACTTCTGGGCTTTCCAAATGTTTCTTGGCCGCCTAGTACGTTTACTAAGGAGCTATTTTTATCGATCTTTTTGGCGTATCAAGTCTGGTAGCAACTCCGCGCCACGAAAGAAGTCCTGCGGCTAAAACCTGAGCTAAAATTGACAGCGCCATAGACAAATGAGAGACATTAGCGCCGCGTCTACGTGATTCGTTTCGTGGCGTAGTATGCTATAGCTACTTTTAAATGATTATCATCTCGGGTTCATTTACGACCATAATATATTTTTTTAATTGGCTATGGTTTGGTCTGGCGGTACTATTGGCCGTTGCTAGTTACCACAGTAAATAAATATATTTTCTGTGCCATTACCGACAAAGACGTACCGCCAAGCGACTTACTGCAGGCGTCCACAGATCCGCATCGTACGCATCGCACTAATCGCACCCAATGCATTTTATGTACCTGCCGTAAAATTCAAAATCCGTTTGATGCGATGCGACCGATACGTTCGTTGCGGATCAGTGGACGCCTATCGTTAGCGTTCTGATATGACGAGTCGTAGAAATCGTCGAGGGTACCAATGGGCAAAATAAACTTGCACTACTTCCAAGCAGAGTATAAAACAAAGGTTGTACTCGTAGTATAATGGTTAATAATGATAATTTATAAATTGATAGCATGATTTTATTAATTAAATAAATATTTTTTTATTCAACTTCTTTTATTATTTAACATGTTTTTAAATACTAATAAAAAAAACATACAAACAGCCGAACAGCCCCCTCCTTTTTGGAAATCGATTAAAAATAATATTAATCGTATTTTTTAACATTCCTCTAATTAAGACAATCGTTTCAGACAATGTTTTAGAATATTTTACCAAGCCTAACGGGAATGTCCTGCTTATACTAGATGGGTATACGTTTGCTAAAGCCAACAAGAACTCCTACATTTGGAACTGCTCCAACAAGTGGCGGGGTTGCAAGTCTCGCGTCAGGATTGATCACTCCCAAACCATCACCGAGAGATACTGTATACACAATCACGAGCCACCCAAATTTGAATTAGATGAAGAAGGGAAATATGTTAAGAGATATAATAGTAAACACGTTTATGAAGTTATCACTCCACACTGAAGATATTGAGGCAAATGAAAACTAATATTATTTATAGCCTCAATAGCTCAACGGTAAGAGTGGTTGGACTCATCACCGAGGGCTGGTGGTTCCATTCCCGCCCCGTTGGTCTATTGTCGTACCCACTCCTAGCACAGTCTTTCCTGACTAGTTGGAGGGGTACGGGAATATTGTTCATATTATAAAAAAATAAAGAAAATATAAATAAAAAAAAATATTGGTCGATAATCCACTGCAATACAGAAGGCATACAACACTTGGAAAATGTATACATTTCCTAGGTATTGTATTAGGTTTCGAAATCGTGTTAGGAAATGTATAAAAGTGCACTTAAGAATGGCAAAATGGTTAGGTTAGAATTTTTTTTAATAATATATTTTTGCACAGACTTTTGGTTATACAAGGTTAGGTTAGGTTGGGTTTTGTTAGATTCGGATAATGCGATTTAGGAATTGTATAAATTTTCTAGGAAATGTGTTTAATATAATTTACTAACGCCCGCAACTTTGTCCGTGTGGAATTCAGTTTTTCACAAAACCCGGGTACCATGGATTTTCTGGGATGTAAATTAGTCTTGGAGTTTGCTTGGAGTTTTTTTCTTTACCACACGATGGACCCGGCACGGTGAATCCATGGATTGCTAAGATATTCGTCTCATTTCCTAGGAATTATATACAACACAAGACACGCTAACTTTGGTGCTAGATGGCGATGTGTGTATTGTCCAAAAGAAAAATACATTCATTTCTATCAGTGTTCTATACAAGTATTTCATTCTCTTGTCCTTCAACCCTCTGGAAGGTCCAGCGGGTCTTTTTGGCTTCGGATCTCCTAGTTACTTAAATAGACAAAAAATTGGGTTATTGATTGGGTTAGTATGTGATTTAAATATTTTAAGTAGAATATTAAATTCATGTTTATTTCTAGTTATGGTATTTGGTTTTGTAGCTTTTAATTATTATTATTATTATTTAAATAAAGTTTATGTTTTAATTTGGTTTATGATTTTGCAAGTGTTCTGAATTATTTTTACCTCAATCTATTTATCCATATTATGTTTAAAGCTATACACCTTTTATTACTTCGGTCGCAGGTCGCGGTCGCCAAGACCGGAATGCTATTTTGTATGGAAGCTGGCATTCCTAATCGATCCGCCGCCGTTTTTTTTTTTTCGAAATTGCGAATCATCATGAGAGTGGTATGTGAGTGTGAAAAGACAGACGAACGATGGTATATTTAATTTAAAAAGGTTCATAATATAGTACTATTTTTACTGGTTATAATTTTTTACAGGTTTTGATTATGAGCTGTCAAAAACGAGACGCGGGAAAGAGCTTTTGGTATACAAAGGTTATACTTACACCGCGAAAGTTGGCAGAAAGTACTGGTATTGTTCAAACGGTAGTTGTAAAGCGAAAGTTCACATGGACGATGATGGGTACATCAAGTTCTGTTTCACAGAGCACAGCCACAGTCCACCGAAGTTGCACAGATTATCCAACGGAGATATTATTCGGTTACAATAAAAATATCTTAAAAACAGACTCAAGTGTAAACTGAACGAAGTGGTAATGGAAAAATGTAGAGAAGATTTATAGGTACATGGATGAAATTAAATGTAAATATAATTGTTTGAAATTAATTAATAAATAATTCTATGGATAACATTCTATTTCGAGTCTAACCACTCCTTTCTACTCATAACCGTGTTTTTATTAGATGCGTTATATTCAAAGATATCAATGATTTCAATCTATTTTTGAAAATTGCATTAAAATTCGTTGCTTAACTTATAGACTCTTAAAGCATATGGTGGCGGAAAGAGGCTTTATTTTACCTGTTCTACCTTTATGTAAATACTGTTGTAAAAAAATTTATGTTATATAATAATGCTACTGATAAAATATATTTTACAACAGAACTCAAAAATATTTTTATAATTGTAATTTCACACTGTGACGCGTATTGTCATTATAAATCGATTTATAGTATTTAACGGAGAAGAGTCTGGTATAATTCTATTCCTGGAAGACAACTTGCCTTGGGTAGTAGTGTATTCGTTGATAGCACTAACGGCTTTGTGAATGTAACGTAAAAAAACGTCAACATAGTAGAAACGCGTCATCATCATCATATCAGCCGATGGACTTCCACATAAGCAAATGATGGACGTCCTACAAAAGTGTAGGGACTTTTATACACCATGATCCTGAGCCACCTGTATCCAGCAAATCCCTGCGACTCACTCGAAGTCGAACAATACTGTGTTTTCTAGTGCCGCGTCGCCATCGGCTCTTCGAACTATGCGTTTATTGCCACTTCAGCTTCGCAACTCGTTGAGCTATGTCGGTGACTTTGATTCTCCTGTGGATCTCCTCATTTTTGATTTTCCTGCAGAGATACTGCGAACATAGATCGTTCAATCGACCACTGTGTGATTCCGTCTGTCATCATCCCTATCACAAATGCATTACATCGGTACACCGGCGGCTGCGTAATTCAAAAGTCCACGCGCGACGAGATGTTCGCGCGATGTTGCCAGTCATCGACCAGTGTGGACAATTATGTATCGTGCCTTATTTTTTAGGTACTTACCCAGGTTAGGGACTTCGGTTTTATATGGTTTCTAATCAGATAAGGATTAAGTGCGCTTACATGCTGGCGTGAGTTATTAGATATAGAGTATGGATGAAATTAAATGTAATAAAGTAGTCATTTAAAAATACAAAGTTATAAAATTAGACAGCAGTTTTTAAACTTTATACAACTCAACTTCTTATTTTTAATTTTCCAGATTCCTAACTTCTGTCATCTAAATCCAATCTAACCAACATTTAATTGTAATATTGTATAAGTTTTACTAGTAGCAGACTCAGCAGTGATTACAAAAATAAGAAAACTAATGTCGCACAACATTTGTCAGGACCACTTAATTAACAAATCTAACTGTAACCAAAATAAGACCCTAGAATGGCAGAGAATGACCTTGAGTGAAGTCACGCACTTGTGAACATTGTGTTAGTTAAAGGCGCCTTTGACTGTTAACAAACACTCCCCTTTTCCACTCAAGTCACTCTCCCCGCCTATCCCAAGTAATTACTAAAGAATACCACAACAAGAGATGTGGACGGCTCGAATGCCACGAGCAAAGATTACAGTGTATTATTGGAAATAGATAGGTTACTCTAATTTTTTTCGGAACGCCTGTGATAGCGCCATCTAGTAACTAGCCACGGCTAAAATAGTAATGCATATTTTTTGTAAAGGAGAGAGATTTTTGATTTTGTAATAGTTGAAGAAACCAATAGAGAAAAACAAAAAAAAAGACAAAAAGTTTTCCATTGATACCCCCGGGCTCGAACTCAGGATTATTAGATCGTATCTTAGTTGTACACTTGTCTGTCTTTCTTAAATAATCCCTTTGCTTTAGAAATACAAACACATTCTTCCTATTACGCGTCATAATTAAAAGGAAAAATAATTCTTTTTTTTGCGCTTTTTTTTCGTGCTTATACGGTTTCAATCTCTAAAAACATTTTATTACATACACACCTTAAGTCATTGAATTTACTATCCTGGAATCTTAAATCTAGAATGTAGATGGCGCTGCTTCATAAAGATTTCACGTTCTTCTAAGTCCCCATGGCATGGCCACGAGCACACTGAAGCCGTCCGGACCGCAAATCGTTGCAACGCGGCTATAACACTAGGTATTGTTTTTTTACAGGTTTTGATTATGAGCTGTCAAAAACGAGACGCGGTAGGGAGCTTTTGATATACAAAGGTTACACTTACACCGCGAGAGTTGGCAGAAAGCACTGGTATTGTTCAAATAGTAGTTGCAAAGCGAAAGTTCATATGGACGACGTTGGGCAAATCAAGTATTGTTTCACAGAGCACAGCCACGGTCCACCGAAATTGCACAGATTATCCAATGGACATATCATTCGGTTACAATAAAAACATATAAACTAAGCTAGACTAATTGATAATGATTAGATATAGAGAGAATAAAAAAAATCCTATCTTCAGTTTCTTTAATATAATTTGTGTTTTTGTTTGTACAGATACGTATAATTTAATAAATTTTGTTGATTCTGTAAAGGCCTTTATTTTTTGTGCAATTTAAATAGCACGACGGATTTAAGCCATTGTTAGACAACCCGACTTGTACAGTTGGAACTAAAAGTTGTTTCAAATTTATTATTATTACAGATCTAGAGTATAAGCTGATACCTTCGAGGCGGAGCAATAAGAAGATGTTAGTGTTCCGGGGATACACGTTTTCACAAAATCGTTTTTCCAGAAATTGGTACTGTTCTAAACAGCATTCAGATTGCAAAGCAAAGATTCATATGGATAAGAACTGGAAAATCATTAGATTTAGAATAGATCATAATCATGATCCACCGAATTTGTTCATTACGAATTCTGGAGAATACTTTAACATTTATTAAATATCATCATTACCAGGCTATTTAATGACAGCACACGCGTACAGCGTACACGCCCCTGAAAGAGAGAATTGCTCTAAGGAATTGCTCAAATTAGGGCTCGAATGTTTGTTTTGCCTCTGTAACCCAAAAATTTTATACTATAGATATGTCACTAGCGTGTTTGACGTGACAATAGAGGCAAATTCTTCTCTCAAATTCAAATGTATTAATGTCATTTAGTCTCATTGTAAGAAACGAAAGTCTTTTAAACAAATAATACCTAAATAATGTCTACAATGTCGAATTGAGTATTCAAGAAGTTTATTTAAAGACTATATATGCGATAAGTAAACATATAATTGTGCATGTGTGCGCTCAATGGAGTAACTAAATTCGTATCACTGTTTGAGTTGTTTTGTAGGCACGTAACATATCTTAAAGTAGAAAATCTTTGCTGTAACCGGCAAAGACCCAGACCGACAGCTTAACTTGCTCTTCGACGTATATGTCTAACCGACTCTACCGGCTACAATACTTACTCAGGGCTGCTACTAAGACTATTTTAGAAAGAAGAATTGTGCAGTATTTCATTCCATATTAAATTAGATTGACTAATAATGAAATCGAAATATTTGTAAGACGAGAAAAATTACATATTTTTCATGTATTTATTATACGGTACATGCATTAGGTACATGTTTCAAAATTAATCTTAGTTTGTTTGGATTGTTGTGTTCTCTTGATATTCCGGGGTTACTTATATATTACAATAACTTCCCCAGAAACTGTTACTGTTCAAAACAATATTCAGTATGCAAAATATTTTTAAGGATTTATTAAATTGTAATATTATTATTTGATTTAATTGTATTATAATAAGGTTATTATTATTAGATTTAGAATAAATTATTAACATGAACCGCCTAACTTGATTATTTCCAATCAATAATCTATTAAGTCATTCCATTACATTATGTTACGATATTAAGTGATTAATAAAATATAGTTTTACGATATAAGATTACACCAATGTACTAGAATTAAATTAATAACTTATTAATTTAGAAATGTAATTAGATTATTTTAAATTAAATTGATAAAATAGTTTACTATTTTTAGTAAACTAACTATATTAAGTTAAAATAATAATACACCCTTGGTAGAAGGGGCATTCATCTTATAGATTTTGAATTGAATTCAAAGGGACATATGTGTGAGATACAAAAATGTGAGTTTGAAAAGTTACCTGAATGTATAATTTAAAATTATTGCTGTATATTTAATACATTAATTTTGTATCTAATATAAGAATACAACTGCACTTGTAGATTTATTTAAATTCCTATCTGTCTATCGTCTAGAACGATTAAGCTAGGACAGTAAGTAGCTTTTGTTTTAGGCGGCATTTTTACGTAGAGGAAGTCGTTGACGTCCGATATATTGCGACGTGACAGGTAGCAGCGACAGTGATTGTACCACTATTTTGTGGCACAGGAAACACCTTGAGCAGGTCCCAGGATATCTGACCTTAAGAGTAGGTTTAAAGGATCATTTCAGAATGCAAAAACATTCGCCTTCCCTGCCTGACATGTTGTAACCCAATCTGAAATCACTAACGCAACTGGCAGCGTGACGGTGTCTACGCTGCCTAACAAAAAAGTGAGCTCAAGTCATCAAATACCCTATTATTTATACCATCACTGATACCTCCCCTCTGCAATAACATAAATAATGAATGTTAAATACCATCCGTAATCGAGGAACTTGTAACATTCTCTAAAAGTTTCACTACCATCTATAATTTAAAATCTCAACTTCCAGATCCAAAAAGTTCAAATGACATTTTTGAAAACACAATTGTGCAAATGAAGAAAGAATTTACGGAAAGATTAGATAAGCTGCTAAGCCGTAAGAAAAGTAACAGTATCAACTATATAAATCAATCTCGGTACCAGGATTTCATAGAAGAAGTGAAAGTACTGAAAAATAAATGGCCCAAGGAATACGAAGATTATAAAACACTTTCAAACTACGACGTTTTGGAAGTTAACGGTAGATATAGACTTATTAAACCGAAGGATGAGGGGAATAACATTAAATTCTACATACCAACAAATGAATTATTCGGTGCTCTACATACAATGCATATTTTACATAACCATTCTGATTTAGATACTTTAGAAACGCATATGAAAAGTAAATATTGTAACATATCCAAAGAAGTTATCAAAATGTATCGTTTGTGTTGTACCTTATGTAACCAAAAATTAAGTTAACATTGGTGGTAAACTCAAAAGTATGGAAGCATTTTTAGCACTCGAAAAATCCAAAATAGACTATTAGAATATCGCTTGAATATATTTAAATATACAATATTAATTTATCAAGTCTTAAAATTATTAATAATAAACTACTAAATATTATTATTATTACTGACCTTGTAATAACTAGCTCTATTCAACGAATTTTAGGCTTGATTATAATAAGAAATAAGATTAGTTTTATATTTAATTACTATTATGCTTATGTTTTCTAATAAACAATTTTATAACAACGTGGGGATATTTTTATTGAATTTCAGTTCTTGTTCTTTAGGATGACAGACAATTACTTGGTCATAGATTTATATCTATGATTAAGACTTTCAAAGTGCAATGGTCAATATTTTATAAAAATACAGCACTATTATTTTTCGGGTGAAACATGAATAAAACATACATCAAAAGTATCAATGAAATGTACAAAATGATACCGTTCTAAAAGCAATATATTTTATGCAAGTGTTTGTCTGTTCCAACATCAAGTTGGGCAAATACAATACACCTTATTACATTTAATTCCTTGGTTTAAGGCATTTTTTCTTACGGTTACTTTTTTTCAGTCATGTTCATGATCTCACGCGACGGTGAGAAGTTGATGAAGTTTGGCGACTTTACGTTCACTCGGGAAGTCCTCGTGAGCTCCGGGGACAAGTGGTGTTGGTCCTGTTACACGCACAACCATTACGGGTGTCAAGCGAGGGTGTATACCGACCAAAATAAACTGGTCTTCGCTAAGAATTCGCACAACCATTTACCAACAGAATTCTTTGTATGACAGATTGACAATGCTGTCGATCTCCATTAGATCTGACAGTTTATGTATGCTTTAATAGTAATTTGATTGATGCCAACCTTCCGACTTAGATTGATAAATTTGCCATTTTACATGTTTAATACATGACTTTAATCATTATTTGTCTGTTACAATGGTCTATTGCAGGCTACAATGTAAATTTAAATTGATTTCTATAATCATTATAATTACCGATACTATAATGATTTTATACATTTTTATTCTTATTTAACTTATAACATATATTTATTACAAAAAAAGTTTTGATAGGTGGCCAATAAATTCAAACAATTGCGGGAGTTAGTTTAGCGCGCCGACTAAGTTGGTAGGTCGGCTCCAATCAAATTGGTACGTCTGTTAAGGTTATTACTCATATAAATGACTCGACAAGTAATAATCATACTATATTATCTTCTCTAGCGGATAGAGAATATAATACGGTGCTAAATATGTGATAGTAGTGATCTCTTAATACAAATCTCTTGCCTTATTTTTGCATGTAGTAATATATTAGTACAAATTTAGTGGCATAATCGTTTTGTTTTCAGTATTATAGTATTAATTGGAGTTTCTACTGTCGACACAACTCTATATATTATTGTACCTATTTAGTTAATTTATAATTTCACCTTCACATATTATATTGTACTGTTTGAATGCACACATAGTAAGATTTTAGAAGTGACCTTTATTTTGTAACACTATTTATTATTTTTTTTGAAGTAAACTTTTGATATAAATTTGACTTTCTTTCCATAGAAAGCTCTAACTTTCTAGAAAAAACGCTAGAGCTCCTAAGAGCCTTCAGTTGTTTTTATTTTAATCAATTTGAAAAGGGGGTTTCAAAAACCGCTGATCAGATTTAAATGGGGTTTCCTTATTTGCTTGCATATTTTCAAACAAAGTTATGTATTAACTTTATTTGAAAAAATAGCATATGCGGCTTCCTTCGGTCTTAGAACTCCCCTCTCGCAAAATCCGTCCTTAGAGCTACGTCTACTAACTGTTAACTACCTCCGTGCCAAATTTCACAGAACGGTCTGCCGTAAGGCCGACCAATCAGGGGAAAGTTGACGTTTTAAGATTGCAATTTAACGGTTTCACATCCGATAGATTTTAGCATACCGAAAAATAACACGTTAAATCGTAATCAGTATTTTCAGTTCACAATATGACGGTAGATTATATTGTCACGAGTGAGATTATAAACTAACGTATTTTACAATTTAACGGTAACATATACGTATTAAGATGAAGATAAGCCATTATGGCTATACCTACTCTACAGCCGTTTATCACAAATCCTGGGCTTTTTTTCTCTGAATTTCTCTCAGCCACGTAATGGACCTGGCGCCGGCGCGGTGAAACCATAGAATGCTAATATATTCGTCTCGTTTAACCTTTTAAGTACTGTTCATAAGGGCATTGATTTATTTCCAGTAGTAGCAACAATGTTGAAGTCCAGAAGAGGCAAGCCGCTGATCCTCTACGACCGTTACACGTACTGTCGTCACTCCACGGTGACCTACGGCAGGACGCGGTGGGTGTGCTCCACCCACTCGTACAGATGCTGCAAGGCGGTGGTCATTACTCGGGGCAACATCATCGAGGAAATCAAAGGCTACCACAACCACGCTTCTTCGGAGTTGTTGATCAATAGATTGCTATTCTAATTTTATTGAAGAGTTCGTAAGGACTTTTTCGTTTTTTTTTTTTTTAATTTTGTACCGAATTTTTTTTTGACTGGCATCTCAAATTCTTTTCACATTCATACTCTTTGCTTGTTTGCGTAAGATGTGAAGTGACACAAATTTTATTTATTTTTACCCCGCGGTCACACATATTGCTATAAAATTCATAGTTTATGTTTATAGTTCACTTATTGAAAAAATGTCATATTTAATGTAAGGAAGTTGTATGAATTTTCGTCTAATTACAATAAGAGATTTTTAATAGATTTGAAATTTTTTAATCTTGATTATTTTGCAAATATACAGACAATCTTTGCCTTTTATGTATAAATTAGTTAACATCGACCTTATTTAACCGAATGTATCATAAAAATCAATATATATTCAAACCTAGTCATCATCCCCATTACTACGCTTTCGTCATACCCTTCGCCCTGTGTGGCGCAGAAGGTGGAAGGAGATGGTTAAGTCAGCCATTGACGGTCAATTATTCTCACGTTTCTGTAGCGCAAACGGCAGCGAAGACATTTCATAAGTCGAGCCGTTATGCACGCAGTGACGACACCAATACACAATCAGTTATAGTCGTGGGTGCTGCAGAAATGTGATAATAATTGATCGTCAATGGCGTGCATTATGTAGTTAATCTTTTGATCTCATTTTCACCTATAAAGATTTCATATGATTGTCATTATATGTACTAGTCATTATATTACGTATATGTAGTCTATTTAGTAATTGTAAAAGAGTTAAAACAATTTAATTGAAATAAAAAATGATCTCTAAAGTTATATCAGAATCCGTTCAGTAGTTTTAGTGTGAAAAAGTAACAAATCTATCCATTCTCATTGACTTCCAGATTTGTTAATGTTAGTAGAATTACGTTAACTTTACTATGTTTACTCTGAACTCAGAATTCAAAAGAGTGTGCAGGTAAAAACAACAAGAACCCAATGTTCTATATATACAAATTAGTATATAGCGATTTTGTGATGTGATTAAAAGTACCTATTTAATTTGTGTGATATTCTTAATAAAAATAACGAGTAGGTATTGTACGTACAAATATAAAAGGCTTTTATTGAGTAACGTATAATAACGTAGTATAAGTTACGATGACTTTTATATCCAAAAACTTTTAATTTAGACAGGCAGATGCAGATCTATTCTATAAGTATATAGATATAGAAGAACGATCGACTCATTTATGGGTATACTATAAATGAGTCGATCGTTCTTTTTTGTGAACCCCGATAGTTGTGATAAAAACTTTACCGAATTTTGTTTTTGTAAACTATATGAAATAAAGAGTGCTTTTATAAATAAATTAAATTAAATAGAATATAAAATTTGCATAATTTATTTAACCTACAAAATCATCTGCCCCTTTACACTGCGAGCATATGATAGCGAGACATTCGTGATTTTATAAAAGTTGAATGTCTCTCTGCCCATGCTCCTTTCATAGGTAGGTAAGTACTGTAAGCAATTATAGAGTTTCTGATCATAGTGTCTTTAGGACCTTGTTTAGTTTCAAGGGTCAGTTGTGGAAATGACGTAATGTCATTGGATCATGAGGTCTTGGGTCGGCTACAAAATATTAGGATTTCTTTCGTCCCGGTCATTATTAGTGTAATCAATGTGATCGTAAAGCATCCTGATAACGATCGAATATTCGGTCAAATAATATGGTGTTTGTCAAATAATTTGATAGCTTGCGGTTACACACGCAAACAAACAAACAAACAAGTTTGTCAAACATGTTTAGTCGTTTACAGCGTGCTTTACACCCTTACCTTTTTGTCGACACAAAGGTACATTATCACAGTCCATTAAACAGTATTTGAACATCGTGCTGGAATTAAACGAAAATGAAATATATACTAACTTTTTATTAATTATACAGGATGCTCGGGAGTATTTCCCATAACTTAAAGGTGTTGACGAGCCCTCTTATAGAAACCGAACTGCATAACTAATATTATTTTTACTAAAAAATAAAAACTTTTTAAATTTTCGCACGCCTTTATCTATCCTTACTTTTAAATACGTAAAACTTGGCTTTCGTCACAGTTATGAGGATGCGTAGGTATAAGGGATACAAGTTAAGATCTATTTACAAACGAAATATTATTTACCCCGAAAATATAAATTTAAAAACACATATTCCTTGAACATTGTTAATTAATTTTCGGTAAAGAATATAAACCCAGAGTTATGGGAAATACTCCCCAGCACCCTGTATAAATTACGAAGAGGTAATTGGTCCAACTTTTTAAAATCTCTGTTCTAATATTCGGTGTCATAGTTGCAGTTACGTACCAGTTGTCAAAAAAGGGGAGGCCGATGATGGTCGTGAACGGTTACAAGTACTCCCTCCATTATGCGCGGAACTCCAGGGAACGGTGGCAGTGCAGCAGACGAAGCACCTTCGGCTGTAAGGCTGTCATACACACGTTGCATGGAGTCACCATCAATTGTAATATAAGACACAACCATCCTCCTTAGAATGGGGTCCGAACATTTGTATGGAAACTAGCATAATTAAACTGACGCCAGATGGAGCACCTTCGGTAGCAAGGCTGTCACACGTTGCATGGAGTCACCATCAATTGTAATATAAGACACAACCATCCTCCTTAGAATGGGATGGGATTCCTACTTGTTTATAAGGAAACTGGCATAATTAAACGGACGTCATTTTGATTAATTTAAATTAAAACTCGAATGTATGTAGCAATTTGAATTATGGCCTTGGCCAATTTGTAAATTATGTAAATATTTCTGGAACCATATCTATAAAATGGTGACGAAAATAATTTATTTTTCTAAATTAAAATGTGAGTTAACAAAGTAGTTTTATTTCGAGAATGACCGAAGGGATATACTTATACGCCATTTTGACTATTGTGGGATAAGATTATTGATTATTTAGAGGAGAAAGGGAAAGATTGATCATGTTTAAAAAGATACGACTAATGGTTTTTGTTTTTATTTTTTTATAATAATAATTTAATTTATAATTTTTAGCATTACTTTATTACTGCATACTTTATTTATAAAACACAAAGAGTACAAATACTTACTTAAAAATACTTATCAAAATTTGCCGCCTTTGGTAGGGTGCCCATCACGCAGGCAGCATTCACACGTTGAATTTAAATTGAAATTCTTTGCGCGAGAAAGTTGCCTGCCCGTTTGCTTAACTCATTTATAGCATTTAAATTTAATTGTTATATATTTTATTTTAAATTTCAGCGTTTGAAAACCAACCAATCATAAAACCATCATGCCCTGTATGCGGGGACGTAGTCTCGGGCACTCACTACGGGGTCTCGACGTGCGAATCTTGCAAGCTGTTCTTCAAAAGGTCCGTGCAGATGAACAAGCAGTTTGAATACTCCTGTACGAGGTACCGGGGTGTTAACTCCAGTCGCGGAACTTATGGGGTTTGTTACATAAACGTGGCAACTCGGTCGATATGTCGCCACTGTAGATTCAATAAGTGCATTTTAGCGGGTATGCAGCCAATAATGGTCAGAAAGCAAAGCTCTCGTTCAATTATTAGGTTTTAAATTCAATTTTATATAGGCCAGTCCAGCTGGCCTATTCACTATTTTATTATTTTTTTATTATTAAATAAACATCAAATCAATTGAATCAAAATGTGATTTACCTACTGTGTGATATCCACCAGTAAGCACCGGATGACATATTTACATTGAATCTTGATTTTGTATATGTCAACTAGCATAAGTCAAAGATAGTGAATTAGCCGGCTGGAACCGAGGAACATTCTTACAATTGATAACTGTCAATATAATTTTCCGCGAGTAGCTTCATCTTGGTGAGACGATTCAACTCTTTATATTTTGAAAATTCTTAATTTTAGTACTTACTATAGTGCAATGATTTTAAACTTATTTCGTGGTTGTTCATTATGAATATCATTTAAACGGGTACATGCAACTGGGTCGAAATATCGACATTAAAAATCTCGTCGTTTTATCGTGGTATGTACCCGTTTAAATAATATTCATACTATAGTGCAATTCAATAAAATTTTATAGTTATATTTTATCGTTTATTAACATGTGATAGTGTTCGTTAATGCATTTAATAATACCACACGCATTGGAGCAGCGTGGTGGGTCGAACCTCCATATCCCTTCTCTTATAAAGAGGGACTGGCCTGGCCCTGGTATTGTATTTAATTCTTTATTAGGTAGGGTTTATTTTTAAACTCTACCTCTCATTACGAAAATACATACATTACGAGCTCTTCCACATAGCCCAGTGGCGTGCACAAGGTGCACTCGTTTTTAACAAGGTAGGCACCACACATCCTAATTGTACACAATGGTAAATTCCTCCTCCATTACTGGTCTTTAATGTGTCCTCAGGGTGAACTTTAATCTTAATTGATCTAAAACTTTAATGGACTTCCTATGCTAGGAGTCCACATATCCGCATCTTACCTATTTATCGGACGCATGGCGTCAAACGGATTTTTAATTTTACGGTAGATTCGTACGATGAACGCACTTGTGTGACTTTCTATACAAAGAATACTAGGATCCGTTTGTTGCGAAGCATCCGATACGTACGTTGCGGATATGTGGACGCCTACCATAAAGAAAAGGTCTATCTTCGGCTGTATGTATGTTTATTTTAAATATTTAGTATTCAAGTGCAATTAGACTGTAAATTAACTTTTTTATATACTCATAGTGAAATTATTTACATTCTGTAAAATAGTGTGGATAGGTTATTTTAGTGTAAATTATATTTAATTGTGCTCATAAACAGTTATACCAATTTAATATATGTAGATAGAGTTATATACATATGCATTTTTTACTCTTTTTTAATAAAAAATAAGAAAAAATATATAATGCCTAACTGCCGTTAACGGTTATTTTTTCCTATTTACGTAAATCTTCTGTGATTTTATTTTATTATCATCAGTTATATTATAACTGATAATATAATAATATTATAAAGAGATATTAATATTCGTATGCAATTAGGATATTGTTATTATTTCAATATAAATTTACTAAAATTAATATCGAATTGTATGATTTAGCAAAAAACTTGTTTGACTGTGTTGTAAATTATGTTTCTTTATAATATTGCTAAATAATATGCTAAATAACTGCTTGAATATAGTAAATTTGCATGGTTTTAGTAAATATAATTTGTTTTTCCTTTAAAAAAAAGGTAACAGATTGGTGAAAGTTATTTGGCTCTTTAAACTATTAAAGTATTAATATTAAAAATGTCAATAATTTGGCAATTACTTTTTCTTGATTTACATTAAAGATTTAAGAAGTATTACGAATCAAATCAAAATTAAAAAAATTATTAACTTGTATTTCGTTATTATTGTCTAAAGTGGTGGAGGGAAATGTTAAAATGTATTTTAATATACAGTTATTTACAAGTTTTTATATTTTATGTAGTAATTTTATTTAAAACTTATATGTATATCTTTACATACTTGTATTTATATTATGCACAACTGTCGTTGATACAATCTGTCACCGACGGGGAAATTCGCCAGTGAGGTATGGATTCAATGCCCGTCGGTTTACAATGTTTGTAAAAAAAAAATTACTTCAAATAAAGCTTAAATGTTCAAATATACTTTGATATTTTATTATGTATTATAATTTTTCATTTCAGCCCTTTTATAAGTACTTTTCTTGACTTATCGAAATGGCAGAAAGTTCTGGCTTTTTTAGAGGCCAAAATGAAACGGATATAATTTTACCTGTTCTTTTGGCCTTGTCTATTGTTATAGTTAATATGAAGCCTAGAGTTTAATATCAATGATGACTATCTGGATGACTGACTGTCAGTCTGTCTGTCAAGAGGGTAACGCGCTGAGTTATCGAGTTGAGAACCTCTACCTTATATATGACACTGTAAAATTAAAAATACCGTTAGTTTATAATACATTTCGCGAGATTGTAAACTTCTAAGAACCGGAACTTGAGTGACTCAGGAACCAATGGTTAGGTTTGGTATTTTTTTATTTGTAACGTAAAAATAAAAAAAATCCTTACAATTAACCGAATGATAACACGTTAAATTGTAAGCAGTATAGGTATTTTGCGGTTCACAATCTATCGACAGTTTACAATCTCGCGAAATAGTTTATAATCTAACGGTATTTACAATTTTACGGTGACATAATTACGTATACAGTCTACAGTCCCTTGAAGCTATGAAGAACGAAATATACGAGTACATTCGTTTATTTATTATATTGGCCCCTAAAATATATTACATATTCTATACTATATGTATAGATATAGATAGATACATAGACAGATCATCCCCTCCCAGATGAAAATCTGGGTGGGAGTACGAGCCTCGAGGCCTAGCCTCCTTGCCCGGGTATGACACAGGGATCTCGCTCCCCCAGTCTTGTTCTACATAGATACGAGATGACACGTAAAAATATGTTCTTTTCCCGACAGATGGCGCTGTACCCCGCTACTGTTGGTCACGGCAAGGCAACGCGATCATAATGCTCGGTGACTACAGATTCAAGAAACGCTCCAAACACGTGAACCAAAAACAAGAGATACACTGGGTGTGTAACAAATGCGACAAAGGGTGCAAAGCGAAGTTAACTACCCTCAATGACGCAATAATAAGGATACACAATGTTCACAAGCACGACGGTTCTAGACGGGTTAAATGATGTTTGTATGAGCGGGGTTAGGGTTAACCTAATAGTAAAGGTGTGAATTCTGTACCGTACGCGCTTGCTTCTCTATATCTTCTGTTGTTAAGAATGAGTAAAAGAAGGGTAGGTGACATTAGGGTAGGCTCTAGACGGGTTAAATGATGTTTGTATGAGCGGGGTTAGAGTTAACCTAATAGTAAAGGTGTGAATTCTGTACCGTATGCGCTTGCTTCTCTATATCTTTTGTTGTTAAGAAGGAATAAAAGAAGGGTAGGTGACATTAGGGTAGGCTCTAGACGGGTTAAATGATGTTTGTATGAGTGGGGTTAGGGTTAATCTAATAGTAAAGATGTGAATTCTGTACCGTACGTGCTTGCTTCTCTATATTTTCTGTTGTTAAGAATGAATAAAAGAAGGGTAGGTGACTATTTGAAGCAACCATTACTTTGATGAACTCTATGATTAAAAACGAATGATATATGTATTTTCCGCTATATATACAGGCTTGTTTGAGCGTTATATTTTATTCAAAAATGTAATGTACTCCCGTTACCTTGTTTGTTTATTTTATAAATTATTATAAAATAAAATTGGTTAAAATACCCTAACAATTTTAAGAGCTACAATGTGTAGTCAGTTATAAAAAAGAAGTTAATGATGCATTGATACATTGTAGTGTAATTTTAATACACAACAAATTGCCAGACCGTTATAATAATATCGATATCAATAGTCTTTAGAGGAACGTTTCTATGTCTGTTCTATGTATGTTCTGTATCATAAATGAGTACTTAAACCACAATTTTCAATGATTTTTCTATTTCGAGTGTAATAAATATTTGACATTGTATTAAATTAAGTTTTGACTTAGCTATTAATTTAAACTGAAAAAATAATGGAGCTAAAGTTGAGTTATTACCCTAGCTTATATTAAATTATGTTTTAACCTTGATTTGACTTTTCATTCAATTTAACATGGCACATAATTTTGAGATTTTAAATAGGTATTTTGTCAGTTTATAAATTATTATTTTATTTTATTTAACACTTAACAGTAAAATGGAAGCAATACAATATTTTCAAATGTGTAATTATTTTTGACTTACAAAGTCATGTTTATTGTTAAATAAGCGTAAAACTGCAATTACCATTATAACACTATTTTTAATATTCATATACATATTATGATAAAAAGAATCAGGGTATCTATATAATATCTAAGCAAAAACATATGTAAACCTGCTTTCGTATGAATAAATTGTTGACACTAGCTAATGCTAAAATAATTTCGAATTATGTAATCGGAACAAATTGTTGCAGCGACAGGGATTGTACCATAATTTTTTAGTAGAGGAAACATCTCGAGAAAGTCCCAGGACTTGTGAGTGGGTTTAAAGGTTATTCAAAGCTGATTGAAATTATTTATTGATGTTCATGTATCTAGTGACATAGATTTTTGGTGCAAGCCTACTAAGTGTTCATTTACACGAGCGACAGCTGGTACTGACGCCTGCCGCCGCGACGTCGTCGACTGCAGTCGAGTGCCGTTGGCTGCCGCCGAGACGTCGCTGACTGCAGTCGGCGACGCCGTCGCCTGCCGCCGAGACGTTGCGGACTGCAGTCGACTGCGGTCGTCGGTAGAGTTGCCGCTCGTGTAAATGAACCCTAAGACTGAAATAATTATAATGTTTTGCATACCTACCTATTTACGGGTACCAATACTCTTGGATTGAATATTATAGAATTAAAGAGAATTATTAATCTGCGGAGGAATTATGATACTATGTACAGTTGTACATACATAATGTTGTATTAGGTACCAAATTAGTTTGTATTATTTGTTGATATGACAATGTATTTAAT
This sequence comes from Bicyclus anynana, assembly GCF_947172395.1. Lineage (NCBI taxonomy): Eukaryota > Metazoa > Arthropoda > Insecta > Lepidoptera > Nymphalidae > Bicyclus > Bicyclus anynana. The sequence goes on from NC_069092.1 coordinate 2,896,146, forward strand.
ACAAATGAAGATCAATTTCAAATGGACTGGAATAGAAAATGTGTCCAATAAATTGATTGTTTTGATTTTTTTTCATTCATGTTGACATATTGTAACTGTGCTGATATATGACAAAAATAATAAGTGTCTATATTTGGTATGTTATTAATAAAGAATATTAATTTAATACTTACAATAGTTAAGCATATAATGTTGTAGAGAAAATAGTAATATCGGTATATTATATATTATGAGTATTATAAAGTTAGTTTTAAATTTGTGACAGTCCATAAGACATAGAACACAAAACTTAAGCCGTAATTAAATTGTTAAGGAACTCATAGGTCCATTGTAACTGTGCTGATATATGACAAAAATAACAAGTGTCTCCTTATAATTGGTATTTTATTAATAAAGAATATTGAATACCTACAATATTTAAGCATATAATGTTGTATAGAAAATAGAAATATCGGTATATATTTTGTGTATTTATATTATAAACTTAGTTTTAAAGGAGATGGTCCAAAATTGTATGGAGCCCAGGATCAGTCATTGTACCCTGGCGGAAATAAAAAAAATATTTTTTTTACCTATTTTTGATTATACAAATCTACGAATTCACTTTAATTCTTTCGAAATAATACTCATTCTCTTTCAAGAAGTGCAATACTAAAATGGGTAATAATGGCGGATTGATGACGTTTTCAATACAATAGTCGATTTGACGTTTGCTGTCAATTGACATGTCATAGTTGCTTAAGGACGCCATCTTGTTATAACTCAAAATCTTGGGTTTTTAATATTATTTATTTCTTTTTATTTAATTAGATTTATTCGCTTATTTAGATTTTAATCGAATCCTTGTGTGACCATCGTGGACATGAGGCATAGAAACACAAAACTTAAGCTGTATTTAAATTGTTTAAAACCTGACAATTCCGGTATAATTTTCAACAGATTTGAGTCATGAAGACTCATTTTTACTGACACTACAAAATAAGTACCAGTAGTTTTTAAGATTTGTTGTAATGTATGTAATATAAACCATTGAATAGTTTAATTTGTTGCACCATGCACAGCAGGCTGATTCACTAACTTTGACATATGTTAGTTGATATGAAATTAAAGTAATATGAAATTAAAGCCGGCTTTATATTTGTCTGACGTGTCGTGTTGTGACGCGTTAGAACAGAATCGGTATCATACATTTTGTATGGCAACGTTTACACTAATGTGTTGTGACATGTCGTGATGGCTTCTGATGCGTCGCATACAAAATGTATGAAACCGATTCTGTTCTGATGCGTCACGACACGACACGTCAGACAAATATTAAATTAAGATTCTCTTAAGATAAATAAAAATAAATAGAGAAAGATTCTATGTAACAAATGTCTTATGGTGTCTACTGACAACCCGTCATTGATATCATAAAGTAGGTAGATGACATTTCTCAGCTGATTTGAAGTTTATATTAATATAATAAATTATAATAAGATAATAAAGACCTAATTAGTGAATAGACCAGCTGGTCTTATTCTATTTTCTCTTAGTCTTGTGAATATAATTATATTAATATAATAAGTCATAATCAAGTTGGTTAATCAGAACCCTATTGTTAACCACTCCACTGCCTACTTATGAGGCTCTAGTTAGTAATTGAAAATTTTCATTTTAGATTCATTGTTTTATCAAATTTATTAACTTCCATATAGAATCTAGTGTAGGAAATAGTAGTATGAGAAACAATTTTTCAAATCGGACCAGTAGTTCCTGAGATTAGCACGTTCAACCAAACAAACAAAATTTATAATATTAGTATAGATGTCTATGTGAATTTATTTTTATTTTGATTCTAATTAATTATTATTAGTATTAACTTAAAACAAATAAGATTACATGTTATAAATTGTTATTGGGCTATCTATACACAATAGCCCAATAACGATGAAACGTACCTAATCATATTTTTTTATTAGTAGGACTGTAAATATTAATTTTATTAAGTAGTTTATTCATTAAATGCACGTAAAGACATTTGTACCCAAATTAACATTCCAAAAATTGTTAAGTTATTTACGAGTTATGACGATGAATTTTTTTTTTCCTAAATAAATTGTTGTTATAATCAATTGTTTTATTTATTATCGTTACCTTAGTTTACACATATTCAAGAAGTGTTAATTATGATAATTAAAACTTCTTTTCAATTCAGGAAGTATTAATTATAATAATTAATACTTCTTGAAGATGTGCAAATAAAACCCGTCAGATTTTATGACAAATATTATAGCAAGCTAATATTAGTGAGTTGAATGAATATACATAAATATATTCATTTATTAAGGCATATTGTAAATTGTACTGCTTTATTTCGTCATGTTGAAAATCGATATTGATATCGTGGCAGCTAAAAAGTTATAAACGTCAAAAGGTCACGAAAATCAATATTTCGCATCCTCCGTTTACCTACCTAGTCGACGACGGTGGGTCGACCATTAATTTCTGGTCGGGTCAGGGTCGCCATTCCAGCACCTAAGAACCCCAATGTCCGTCGGCTCTTCGAACGATGTGCCTTGCCCATTACCATTTCAGCTTCGCGACTTGCTGAGCTATGTTGGTAACTTTGGTTCTTCTGCGGATCTTCTCCTTTCGCGGGATTTGATCCCGCAGAGAAGCTCCAAGCATAACTCGCTCCATCGCCCGGTACTTTGCGCCTTAAGCATGTCACAGATACTGCGACTATAATAAGTATGGTAAGTTGAGTACATCCCCAGAAGAGCTCTCTCGTAAATAGCTTTACTACTAATATTACAGGGAACAAATAGTTATAAAAGTCGAATTGTGTGACATTTGAACCTGAATAACGGAGGCTTTTTCGGGCTTTTCGGTTATTTTTTATGTTTTTTTCTGAAGTGAAATTGGAATACTGTGTAAGTATCATCATTATCATCATCATTATCAGCCGATGGACGTCCACTTCTGGACGTAAGTCTCTTTTGTAGACTTTCAAACTAACCAGTATAACCAGCCACTTTGCTTAGCGTTTGTGGACTATGAAAAAGTCTTCGATTCGGCGGAAACCTGGGGTGAGCTAAGGTCGCAGGAATGCCGAATCGACTACAGGTATATCCAAGTGTAAGTATAGATATCTTTATTCCCTGTACTGAGTCTGGTTAAAAATAAAAATTAACGCAAAAGATGATTGCAGAATAAAACAACTTACTATTTAAATAAAATTTATTTAAAATGAAAAAAATATGGGCAGTACAAACCTTTCAACTTATCAAAGTACAAAGAAAAATTGAAACGTAAAGAGTAACATTTATGTACAGATGTTGACCAAAGAAAAACAATGTACCTAATTAAAAAGTTCAGTTTAATGCATCGATCTCCTATTCAAAAGTGGATGCACAATCAAACGTTCCCACTCATTGAGTGCCAAACACAACTTCTTGGCACTCAGTTCAGTAGTCGCATTTGCAAATTCAACCTTAAACTCAATCCTTAAGGTTAAATTTGCTCTGAATTTGGGACTATATAAAGGCATTTAGGTATAATTTTCTTCACCAATAATTCTAAAACAGTCAAAGCAAAATTGGCCAACTTTTAAGTGAAATTTTCTACACGATTGTGCGTCCATTTATTATAAGAGGTCAGTGGTTTAATGATTATGTGGCTTTATATATATTATGTCATTTTCTATCATGATGGCCATAGATTTACAATTCTTGCTGTGTCGGACGCAGCGCCACCAACTTTTGCAGCCAGTGCAGCGTCGCAACCCGTATCTGTGACCTTCGTGAAGAAGCATTTGAGTCCCTCGCGCTGTGGTTATTATCGTGTGTTCACTGGTTACTGTAATATGAAATAATACCGTTTATTGAAATTCATCCACACCTAAATTATTAAAACAACTAACGTATAAGAACTATGAACTTTGTTGCGATGGAAAGGCAAACATCGTCCAATAGCAAAATCACAAATATCGCTCTCTTTCGTTGCGATGAGACGATGAAAGAGTAAGCGATATTTGAAATATTGTAATTAAAAACTAGGTTAGCTTTTTAGTTTTAATTGATGAAAAAAAAGTTGAATGTTTATGCTACTACGATTGGAGATTGAATTTAGATCTTCTTTGTTCATAGAGTAAGATTCTATTTCCAATACGTCGTACATACTACAAACATAAATTTTCTTTATTGGAGAAATTTTAAAAATACTGAGTAATAAAACGAATTGATAAGAGCGCAATCAAAACAAAGCGCCATCTATGATCCTCAGGCTTATGCAGCGCAACAGACTAATGAAGCGTAAATAAGGGTTTGTTTCAAAGTTCTCTAAGAGCGCCATCTACTGGTAGTTTAAAATAACAAACACTGTTACACTATGCGCGTAGATGGCAGCACATTATATACATTTCGTAACACATAAGTCAAGCTTGAGTAAAGAAGTTTTACTTCTAAAATACGATGTGACAATTTTTGCCACTGGTGAATAGGAAAATAAACAGGGTTCAGAAAAAACGACTTGTTTCTTAATTTACAATTTATTCCATAACTACAATAAACTTAGGATGACATCAAACGGTCTTTACTATCTAAAAGCTGGAGGAAATCTACATCAGTTTGTCTTGACGCGTTCAAAAGTGGAGGGTGCGTGTGTTTGTTCTGTCTGTCGACGGTCATGCAGCCGATGGTGACCACTATGGCGTGGCACTGTTTGTGGCGGCTCTCGGCGCACAACCACTTGACCCGTGAGGAGCAGACGGAGTGCCGTGTGTACCAATAGCCGCGCAGCTTCATGATCCGTGCGCCGATTTTCGACGTGAAGAACGCTGGGCGATCTGAAAAGGAAAGCGCTGTTACTTCTGCTACGAATAATTTGTACATATAGCTCTTTTATTCCTGTGTAAGACGGTTTGCTTTTGGACTTTTTTTATCTGTGGTTTATTAGGAAAATGATATGTCGTAATCTCGCATTAAGCTGGCAATATTATATGAATTTAGATTTAAAAGCTTTCGTACACTTGCTTTTAAAACTGGGAAACTTTAAAAATTTTGTTGCTACAAAATAAAACATCTTGAGAAAATAATTACAAAATTATTATTATTATTTATGAGTAGGTACATCCACAAATCATCCATGACATACAGGGCTACTGGTACAGTGTATTGCTAGCAAATCTGGTGATTACAATGCTTTTTAACGTGACAACGTCTTGTAATTCGATGAAGCCGTCTGCAAACTTGAAAAAGATGACGTCATGCGTCGTTCCCTCGCTCTAGGGTTGCCAATTTTTTTTACAAGAAACAAAGTATATTCTGATGTATGAAGATTATTAAACAGTATTTTAGAAAAAACGAACAGTATTTTATTTACTTCTTATGACGTTGTCACGTTCAACTATCGTCAGTAAACCGACATTAAAGAATAGGTACAGGCAACCGATTTTTTCATAATATAATTGGTCACCTCAATGTTTCGGCTACGTCGTCGTCATCAACCCATATTCGGCTCACTGCTGAGCTCGAGTCTCCTCTCAGAATGAGAGGGATTCGGTTACGTAATAGAGAACAAATACATTAAGTAGCATTAAGTCTTACGAGTACATGCAGGTGGGTGGGGGAGGGTCATGGTTGTGCTCTGAATTACATTTGACAATCTCGTCTTGTATGGTGAAGATGACCGCCTTGCAACCTCTACTGCTGTGTGTACCACACCACCATCTCGTCTTGTATCCCGTACTCCTCTGCATTAGGAACTTGTATCCATTTAACCGGATAATACGACCTCCTCGAGGGCCTACCGAGAATACTGGAATTCCTAAACGAAATTTGATGATGTTAATGATAAATGATAACAACCTTTCCCAGAGATATGCATTTAAATAATGAGAAACTCATCCAATTCAGAGGGCCTAGTGGCAGTTAACGTAAACGCGATTTTCTAAGGAATTGAAACAGTGCCATCTAGTGGCACTACTGCATAACTGTTTCAATTCCATATAAATTTCCGTTTACGTTAACGCGATAGTAACAGTATGAAAATATCGAAAACTCCCAATAGGCACACTGGTGTGTAGTTTCTGAGAAAATCGCAGGCATGCAAATATAATTATTTAGGCGCTGAATACAGAACATTTATTTTTTGGCCAGGTAAACTTATAAGCTCCTAAGTTAAGAGGTCAGACTCAAACATGGGAGATGCTGATTGCATATTTTGTCATAATTAGAAATAAAAAGATTCAAGATTTTATTGTACGAGTTGTATTGTTATATTTGTTCACATTTTTAAGACACTCTCATGCTAATTTACAGCTTTCTATTAATAATAGTCTCTGCGCTAAACCGCAGACAGACGGACGAACGTACAAACAGACGCACATGACGAAACTATAAGGGTTCCTTGCTGACTACGGAATCCTAAAAAGAGAACATACTTCAAAAATATTGATTAGGTATGCTTGAAAAATTGTCTAACATCCACGAAATGTTTGTTAAAAATAAAAAAATACCTTGAAACTGCAAACCCGGGCAGGAGACATCCTAGCATACATCTTTAACCTCAGAAATATCCGACATCCAGCGAAGCCTTGAGACTCGCTTGATGTCGTCAGTCCACCTGGTAGGAGGTCGACCAACACTACACCTTCTAGTGTGGGGTCGCCATTCCAGCACCCTATGAATAAGCTATCTATGTGAATAAGCCCATTTTATCAGAAGGTCTAATCAGAATAAGCCCATCTATTCAGCTTTCAATAGCAAAGTTTCCTTACAAACTGAGAAATTTAGTCTATGACCTTACTATTGCAAGCTGAATAATATACTTCTCATCAAAAAAATCGAAACAGTCCGCAACTACTCTTAAGCGTTCAGGCGGACTGTTTCGATTTTATTGATGAGAAGTATATTTTTCAGCTCGCAATAGTAAGGTCGAAACTTTACTTTTTATAAGATGTATATATGACTCGTTGGTACAGTAATTAGACTAAGCAGTTTCAAATCATGAAAGACCCAAATTCGATTCTTGCCTCATGCTGGGTTACCTACTTTGAAGTCAGTGCTTGAATACTATGAAAACCCCCAGTGACACAGCTAAAATTCAAGGAGCCTACGGCATTTACAAAATCGAAATCAGAAAATCACTACTGTGATTTCAGGTTCGAATAAAAAAACGCACAAAATTTTTAGAAAGCGTTTATTCTATCTTCTAGCGTCCTGTTATGGTTTTGGATGGATTTATAATGAACAAATCCGCGGTTAACCCGCGTAGTTCCTATTCTCGTGTGAAAACCCATGGATAAAATATGACACTCACAAATAACGTGGCTGTCTAGTGGTAAAAGAATTTTCAAAATAGGTTAAGTAGATCTAGAGATTACCCCCTATAACACAACACACTTTCCCTCTTATATAATACTAGCAGACGCCCGCGACTTCGTCCGCGTAAAAATCGATGTCAACTTTCAACCCCTATTTCACATTCTGTTTGCAAGTTTTATAACTTTTACCTAATAAATAGTCCACTTATTATTTTACATTTACAAATGTACCTAGAAAAATTAAAGACTTTCCGTACAAACTTTCTGCCCCTACTTCACCCATTTCTGATTTTGTTTTCGCGACAAAAAGTATCTTATTATCCTTCTACGTATTATGGTCTCAAATCGTCTTAAGTATCATTTGAATTCATTCTGTAGTTTCAGCGTAATGCCCGGTCAAAAAAAAAAGGCAAACAGACAGACAAAAAATAGAAAATAGGCTTCAGTGTCGATCTCCTACCTCTACCCTACTTCTACCCTACCCGTACCCTAACTGTATCCTACCCCTACCCTACCCGTACCCTACCCTACCCGTAATCTTCCCTTTCCCTACCCCTAGGATAGGGAAAGGGAAGATTAGGCCCTACCCCTACCTTACCCCTAACCTAGGCATACACTCCCCTACCCTGCCCTACCCCACCCTACCCCTACCCTACCTTTACCCCTAACCTACCCTTACACAACCCCTACCCTACCTGTATCCTACCCTACCCTACCCTATACCTTCCCTACCATACCCCTACCCTTAGCAAAATCGGTCCAGCCCTATGAGCGTGGTGCGATGACAAAGGAAAATAGAGACTTCTATGCTAAAATTATAATCTTTGGATCTACTGGACCGATTTGGAAAATTGTTTTACCAATAGAAAGCTACGTTATTTGCAAATGTCATAGGCTATGTTTGATTCCCATATTCACACAGGAACGGGAACTACGTAATTGAAAGCGCGGGGCGTCATGTAGCGGAATTTCTGCGTTTTTTAGAAATTTTGTTTAACTCCGAAACTATTTAACTAATTAACTTACTATAAAGGGCAAATTTTATCTCCATAATATCCTTGTGATTATTAAATAATTTATTTTGATAAGGATTTAAGTTAAGTAGCATAAATAATGACACAGACCTAAGTATATAAAATTTATAATTTTTAAAACACAAAAGGTACTATATCTGCTAATATATAGAAGATAGATATATGGTGTCGCGGACTTTTTTGTAGAACTTTTAAAGATACATAAAGCCTTCATACATTAATTTCAATTTTACACAATGGTTAAGGCAGCGCATGCGAATAAGTCTGCTTAAGAGGATTTTCGACCTGTATGACAAAAACTGTGTTAACTCGGCGAATATATATCATACTAATATAAAATAAATAGCCTATAGCACTCCCTGATAATGTAGCATTCTACTGGTGAAAGAATTTTTGAAATCGGACCAGTAGTTCCGAAGATTACCTCATTTAAAAAATGTGACAAACTTACAAACTTACAAACTTTACCTCTTTATAATATTAGTATAGAGTATAGATAGTATAGATTAATATAGAAGGACTTCTAAACTAAGTACAGTATATATAAATATTCATGCTTAGATGCCCATGTATAATTTTCACTCTTTTGTACGTGTCTCGATGAATGAGCCGTTTGCCAGTCCTCCCCCTGTGAAAGAAACACCAAGTTTAATACCTTACACATCTTATAACTAATTCAAAACAATCATGGTGCCATTTTACAGTACAGTTCATAAAAAAATATATATCTAAACTTATTGCGTTAAAGTTTATTTACATTGTTGATTTATAGATTTTTATCGTATTCTAACCTCGCAAATTAAAAACATGAACACTATTTTAGACTATTGCTTAAGATCTGTGTGCCTAGTGGGAGTTTCATACTATGACTATCGCGTAAACGTAAACGCGAATTTATATGGAAATGAAAGTTGCGCAGTAGTGCCACTAGATGGCGCTGTTTCAATTCCTTAGAAATTCGCGTTTATGTTTACGCGATCGTCACAGTATCAAACTGCCACTAGGCACACTGAAGTCTGTATGTATAGACATTCCTCAATATCGAACTCGAAGTTCAAATTACTTGAGATCATAAATAATTGTGATGTTTATTTATATGGTAGGAACTAAACACTTATGTACGTATTCAATTGAGTAACATCTCTTAATACGGGCCTATGTGAATGCGAAAATTATTGATTTTTTGAAAATTGACAATACATAAATCAACATTGCATAGGTTAACGAGTTATCAATTGAGTCGCTAAACCATAATTTCCCGGATATATTTACAACTCAGTTGATATCGCGCTGACTAGTATAGCTTGTCAACTTCGTTCGTAACGCTCCCGATGTTGCGCGCGGGGCGAGGGGAGTGTAGCGATGAAAAACCCACGACTGATGCACGTACATCCGCGCAGTCTTTCTGCCCGTCGCCCGCATATCATGGAAGTGTCATCAACGAACTTGCCAGACTATAGTCTCTTCTAAGTAAAAAATAAGTTAGTCTTTTTAATTACAGCTCCACGCTGTGGAGGCATGCAATACATAGGTTCTGTGTGATTATGAACGTTTTTCATTTTCACAATATCGTTCTCTATGGTATATAAGACCGCTGTGCATCCTCGACGGTTGTGACTGGAGCAGTGCCAGCGTATCTTCTCACCGCAGTCACGGTGTTTGCTGAATCTGAAGCCTTCCAAGACGATAATTGGACGCCCGCGCGTTGAAGTGTCAAAGTAGTATTCTGAAAAACAAGAATGTGTTAGTACTGTATTCTGAAAAACAAGATAAAATGTGTTAGTACTGTGTGGCTAGTGGGAGTTTTCAATATTTTCATACTGTTACTATCGCGTTGACGTAAACGCGAATTTATATGGAATTGAAACAGTTGTGCAGTAGTGCCAATAGATGGCGCTCTTTCAATTTCTTAGAAATTCACGTTTACGTTAACAGGATATTAATTAGTAACAGGATCAAACTGCCAGTCTAGGCCCTCTGGACACAGAGTAATCTGGGTGAGTCTCTACAAGCAACATACTGCCGGTGAAATCCATTAAATTCATTATTTGTATTTTCAAAATTTAACACTAACAACAATTACGTAAATTAATATAATAATAAAAAAATACTCCATCTTATTTCTTTAGTTTTTGAGAACAGATTTTAAAATATTGAAAAACATAAGAAGCCATTTTTCTTGAATAATATTGAAAGTTACTGATGCGACGGTTCATGTCGTACTGACTCGAGAATGTATTACTTTTTGAATTTCGTATTCGGAGCGGCTACGACACCGTCGTGTTCCGTACGCTCCATCAGTATATTGATGGGTAGTGAACACAGACGTCCTAGAGAACATAGAGAATATGTATACCTACGAGTAGTCTATTTTTAATGTATAGCTTGGCAACTTCGTTCGTAACACTTCCGATGTTCTGCGCGGGCCGCGGGGCGTGTAGCGATGAATGAAAAACCCTCACCCGCGCAGTCTATCCCCTTATCGCCCGCAACATGGGAGTGTTTTCAACGAAATTGCTAGACTTATATTTAAATTCATGTCGTTGTTTACCTCCAAATATCTAGGTAACGTAAAATTTTGGATCACCATGTTGCTTGTCATTTTTATTCGTCACCAATTTCCAATTTCAACAACTATAAGGGTTCCTTGTGGTCTACGGAACCCTGAAAATTACTAAATAATTAAACGTTTAGAAGATCTGGACGCGAAAAGGCACCTTTAGTTGTTTTGTCGTCGTCCAACCGGGCTTTTAAGGCTAAGTTTGGTTTGCCAGTGCCATAACCTAGGCTCTCTACTATAGTTTGGCATGTTCGTTCATGATATGCGGGCGACGGGAGGGGAAGGACTGCGCGGGTGTGAAGACGTGCGCGGGGCAGATGTATATTATTGCCAATAATACTTATATATTACTTACGGTAAAGTTGTGTTACCTCGGCAACATCGTCCAAGGAGTGCGACTTAAGAGACCTTACGTACTTTATTATTACATATTAAACACACAATTAATTTAAATAATGATTTACGTTAATCAAAAATCAGCTTTATTTATTAAAATGAAATTTCATTTCAAATATTTATACGTAAAAGTTCGAAATGGTTTGTCGTGGTTGTGAACAGTGCTGTACTTCACGATTTGGTTTTCTATAGTAGTGACGTAGGCGGTGCATGCTTTAGCATGTCGTGAGCAAAACCACCTAGTTCTGATACCCCTAACGCGGTGTTTGCAGTACCTGTACCCGTCCAATACTAAAATTTGACCGCCGCGGTGAGATACCTCGAAAGAGACCCCTGGAAATTGAAATTACTATTAATAAATTGTTATTGGGTCCTTTAGACCTAAGTGTTCATTTACACGACCGGCAGATGCTACCGACGACTGCAGTCAGCGACGTCTCGGCGGTAACTAACGGCATGCGACTGCAGTCACCGACGTCTCGGCGGCAGGCGGTGACAATCACCGACTGAAGTGGACGGTCGGCGGTCGACGGCGGTCACCGATTGCAGTCGACTGCCGTTGGCTACCGCCGAGACGTCTCTTACTGCAGTCGACTGCGGTCGTCCGCAGCAGATGCCGCTCGTGTAAATGAACCCTAAGATGCGCAAGACAAGAAAAAAGACAAATTCGACCAATAGCAGCACAAGCGCAATAACAATCAAGAGTATTTGCTTGTGAATGCAAAAGGTCATTTTCATCACGAAATCGACGAAAGAACCGTTTGATGTACAAAGCTGAATTTTTGAATTGAAGCTAACTATTTTTTTTATTCCATCTGAATTTAACTATTTTTTTTCTTCTAGTAATAATATACATATCTACAGGGTATGACAATTTAATTAGGGAATTAGTTTACGGCCGATTCAGTGTCTGTGATTGTAGTACATTGTACCTACACCATTCTTTAAACTTGATAGAAATTATAACAGTTCATCATCATCATTAACAAGAACAACCCACATTCGGCTCACAGAAAAAAAAATATAAAATACATAAAAAAAAATAATATATAAAAAAAAAGTTGTATCATAAGTGTCAGACACTATCCATGGGCCAGAACTTTTGTCAGACGGCTTAAAGCTCCACTAAAAATAGCTGAATTTTAATTATTTATTTATATTTTATACGTGTATACAACGGGAATCGCATCATGTAATTAATTTATCAACAACCTTATTCGTAAATATTTGAAAATTCTTACAAATTAAACAAAAAAAAAACAATTCTTAAAAATTAAACAAACTACAAAACTAGTTAAACAATAGTAAAATTATCTAACACTTCCCTATTTTAACATAATATAGATCGAGATGATCCTGTAAAAAAAGTTTTTAACCGACTTCCAAAAAGGAGGAGGTTCTACGTTCGGCTGTATGTATGTTTTTTTTTTTTTTTTTTTTTTTTTTTATGTATGTCCAGCGATAATTCCGTCAATTATGGACCGATTTTGAAAATTCTTTTTTTGTTTTGAAGGTTTTACTTCCAGGGTGGTCCCATTTTTTTCATGTCAGGATCTGATGATGGCATCTTGGAGAAATTGAGGGGAACTTTCGAAAGTTGTAGAGACGGCTAGTGCGTTTGTTAGTGTTTCCATAAGGTATTTTAAACCACTACAACTTTATGAAGGTTTGGAGGTGGTCTGATGATGGAGCCGAAACACAGACGATGGAACTCGTCAACGATTTACAGCAGGTACCTTTTGTTTGGGCTTGATTTATTTGTATTGATGAGTACTTTCCACCTATATGGGTTGTGACTGTATTAAGGGTCTGGTGATGAAGACGAGGGACAGTGAAGAGAACTCCTCGACGGTTCACAGTAGCTACCTTGTGTTTGGACTTGATAAATTTGTAATGATGAGAACTTTCCACCTAGATGGATTGTGACTGTATTAAGGGTCTGGTGGTGAAGACGAAGGACAGTGAAGAGAACTCCTCGACGGTTCACAGTAGCTACCTTGTTTTTGGACTTGATAATTTTGTATTGATAAGAAATTTCCACTTAGATAGGTTGTGACGGTGATGAAGATGAAAGAAAATTAAAGGACCTCCTCGACGCTTCACAGTAGCTACCTAGTGTTTAAACTTGATTTATTTTATATTGATGAGAACTTTCCACCTATATGGATTGTGACTGCATAAAGGGTCTGGTGATGAAGGCGGAGGACAGTTAAGACAAATCCTTATTGGTCAGGATACCATTCACTTTTTTCTGGATATTCATATTACGTGTGGATAAAGGGAGAGTGAAATTTTGTATATGAGTTAAAGAGTATTTTCAAAATTGGATTGTAAGTCTTAGGTACTTATCATAAGAAAATACCGTTTTAGCTAATTGCTTATTAATTTTTGTTCACACGCAGTAGGTATGCTAACACTAAAAATGAAAAAATAAAAATTTTAATAAAAAAAATTCAACCGACTTCCAACTCAAAAAATAACTTTAACTAAAAAGCAAAAAATAACATCCTACCTATGTGCTACCTTCTGATCAGTTTGAAGGCGGTGCCAAGCCAGTGTCGTGTTTTAATTAAAGCTGTTTCTGAAAAAAAACACAGAAATTTTGTAGTTTAAACGTGTTTAATTAAAACATCACTGGCTTGGCACCGCCTTCAAACTGATCAGAAGGTAGCACATAGGTAGGATGTTATTTTTTGCTTTTTAGTTAAAGTTATTTTTTGAGTTGGAAGTCGGTTGAATTTTTTTTATTAAAATTTTTATAACACAACCAGATTCGTATACACTTAATACTTATACACAAATAATATTTACACATGTTTTTATATGCTTTAACAACAAATTTTGCTTATATAACCACATAAAAAATTAAAAAAATGCTGGACGTAAATGTTTGTCTCCAAAAAGGAAATCATCTTATAATTTTGGATGAGGCATGACTATTCTTGCCTATTCATAAAGATAAAATTAACAATAAATTAAACATATACGCGTCACAGATGCAATATTCTGGTGTCCTTTTACTGAATATAAATTATGGCAATGAACTAAAATTACTACAAATTAGCAAACACCCCGATGTTTTAATTGCGTGATTCCCGTGGGAATACGGAGATCAAATATAGCCTACAAAACTCATAAATAACGTAGCTTTCTATGGGTAAAAAAATTTTCAAAATCGGTTCAGTAAATCCGAAGATTATAAAGAGGTAAAGTTTGTGATGTTGTAAGGGGGGGTACCCTTACAACATCACAAACTTTACCTCTTTATAATATTAGTATAGAAGTTGGGAGGGCAACAGAACTAAGGAAAAATATGTCACAACTCCTTTCCTCAGACTGAAGTTCTAGGAAAACCATGGTTATGGTCATTACTGGCTCTGATTATTTTCGTCTCAACAGTATAAATGTACGCTCTACATCCTTTGGCCTTATGTGTGGCGCAATGCCACCGAGTCTTTGAATCAGTGACGTGGTGTCGACTGAATCTGTAGCCTTCATATACAATCACAGTACCACCTCTCTGCGTTGTATTAAAACAGGCCTCTTCAGGAATCTTCAAATTCGTTTGCCTATCTTTATTTAATAATACATATCTTATTAGTTTCTCAGTTATATTCAAAGTATTCAAAAATAACTTCCTACAGACGTGATACAGTTTGTTATTGTAGACCACTGTGTAGGAAAAGGTTATTTTCTTTTTCGAATCCTTCGCATGCCTTGTCTGTTCATGCATTCTCACTTTGTGTACCAAGTAATCTCTTTGGCATTGTCTGTCTTTTAATCCCCAGAATTCACAGAATAGTTCGCTTTGAGCAGCAGCATCGAGATCGTCGACACAATTGCGTTTGCATCCACACGAATCTAATGGTTCAGGTGTATCTGGCCGCTTGAAAGTTATTGTCTTGTAATAATTTGTGTTAGTTTCTTCAGATTTTATATAATTTCGTGGGATATTCTTAATAGGTTCAATAGGTACAGGAAGGTCGGGTGTTACGATAATATGATTGATTTCTTCTGTCCAATCGTAATTGTAATAATCAGCTTGGTCAGGGTACGCAGTGTATGTTCTCAACAAAGCAGACGACATGTGATCTGTAAAATATGATTTCTTTAGTAAAATCATTTTTATTAGCGTTAGTTTAATATGTTAATTATTGTCCTTTGAATCGAAAACGTTTTATATGTTTCGTTTCTAGTAAGTGTGTATATTTTAAACATATTTTATTTGAAGAGTTATTTGTCAATTCTTTTTAATTGTTTAATTCAAATAACAATTATGATAGACATTATAGCTTATGTACATGTTATTTGTTTTATTTCTACTAAACATTTATACATTTAAATAAGTTGAGTACAGAATAGGTATACAAAATAAAAGAATAGGAATGAAAATATGATTTTGGATTACAATATAGGTTTTTCTACCAACCAAACCAAGGCGCATTAGGAAACCTCGTAAATTTAATTTTAAGTTTTCGACTATATTATCACCATTATCATATAATATTTATACCTGTCGTTTCGAAAGTGCTTGTAAACTTAGCCCAATTGAAATACTTCAATGAATGTTTACTATTGACTATTGACATCCATACTAGTAACATTATGCCAACTAATATATCAGTACCAAAGTGCATGAATGCTAAATAAATATCTAATAATAAGCAAATTCTTTGTTTACTGTAAGGGCTGATACACAATTACGAGTTATTAGACACCTACTAAGTAGTTAAATTATAAACTATTAACTTTATAACTCTCTGAGTATAATATAATTATATGAATATTGAGTACCTATATTCCCCATCAACTTAATTTAAGTTGTCGTGCATCAAGAACGATCTACTACTTTGAAAATTACACAGATTAATCACAAAAAATCAATTTAGCTTAAAATACTAATGTTTTGTCTTAAATTTCGGGGGTAAGATGTTTTTTTTGGCCTGTCATGGTTATGGATGTTGCTGCATTTAATAATTTCGTGACCGATTGTGTAGATGACGGCTTTGCAGCCACGGGAGCCGTGGCTTCCACAAATCCATCGCGTCTTGCGTCCGCTGACTCTGTGGACACAGAACCTGTAACCTTCCAACACTATGACGGTGCCGCCTTTTTTTGAAGTATCGAAACAGGGTGCTGAAATTAACGTTTCATTAGAAGGACAGTTGATGAAACTTATACTCAACGTATCATTAGAAAGACAGTTGATGAAACTTATACTTAACGTATCATTAGAAAGACAGTTGATGAAACTTATACTCAACGTATCATTAGAAAGACAGTTGATGAAACTTATACTTAACGTATCATTAGAAAGACAGTTGATGAAACTTATACTTAACGTATCATTAGAAAGACAGTTGATGAAACTTATACTCAACGTATCATAATAATCTCCTTACATTTATCTCTACATGAGTTATTAAAGATTGTACAAATTAACCGCCTGCGGTGTGTTAGTGATGTGCCACAAGCATTAGCATTTTATCGTTTGCCAAGGCAGACGGGTGCGTCGGCTTACATAATCAATCCTAATATACTAATTCGTACGCACTTCAGGTTTACTCGTTTTGGTAACTAAAGCCGAGTTAATATTTAAAAAGTTAGCGCTTGCAATGTTGCTAAATGACGATGCAAATCTGCTTTGCTTTTTCAAAAATACTACAATTACTCTAATAAGTATTTAAAGTTAAAAATCTATTTAAAATTTGTATGATTTTTCCATGACCGAAGTTTATTTGCATGGCCTATAACAGGGCTAATCTTCCCTTCTTAGAGAAGAGCAGATTAATGGTAGGCATCCACTTATCTGTATCGTATTTATAATTTTACGGTAGATAAAATTCGTTCGATGCGATCCGTACGTTTCGGATCAGTGGACGCACTTGTATGTCTTTCTATACAAAGAATACTAAAATCCGTTTGATGCGATGCGTCCGATGCAGATCTGTGGACGCCTGTCTTCAGAGCCTAAAGTGATAATGTTTAACTTTGTTCTGATCTTACTGTCAGTTTTTAGGGATCCAAACGTACGTAGTACAAAAACTATAAATTATAAACTATTAACTTTATAACTCTCTGAGTATAATATAATTATATGAATATTGAGTACCTATATTCCCCATCAACTTAATTTAAGTTGTCGTGCATCAAGAACGATCTACTACTTTGAAAATTACACAGATTAATCACAAAAAATCAATTTAGCTTAAAATACTAATGTTTTGTCTTAAATTTCGGGGGTAAGATGTTTTTTTTGGCCTGTCATGGTTATGGATGTTGCTGCATTTAATAATTTCGTGACCGATTGTGTAGATGACGGCTTTGCAGCCACGGGAGCCGTGGCTTCCACAAATCCATCGCGTCTTGCGTCCGCTGACTCTGTGGACACAGAACCTGTAACCTTCCAACACTATGACGGTGCCGCCTTTTTTTGAAGTATCGAAACAGGGTGCTGAAATTAACGTTTCATTAGAAGGACAGTTGATGAAACTTATACTCAACGTATCATTAGAAAGACAGTTGATGAAACTTATACTCAACGTATCATTAGAAAGACAGATGATGAAACTTATACTCAACGTATCATTAGAAAGACAGTTGATGAAACTTATACTTAACGTATCATTAGAAAGACAGATGATGAAAATTATACTCAACATATCATTAAAAAGACAGTTGATGAAACTTATAGTTAACGTATCATTAGAAAGACAGTTGATGAAACTTATACTCAACGTATCATTAGAAAAACAGTTGATGAAACTTACACTTAACGTATCATTAGAAAGATAGATGATGAAACATACTGAACGTATCATAAGAAAGTCAGATGATGAAACTTATACTCAACGTATCATTAGAAAGACAGATGATGAAACTTATAATTAACGTATCAATAGAAACACAGATGATGAAACTTACACTTAATATATCATTAGAAAGATACATGATGAAACATACTGAACGTATCATTAGAAAGCCAGATGATGAAACTTATACTCAACGTATCATTAGAAAGACAGTTGATGAAACATATACGTAAACTGAAACGTATACTTACTTATATTGAAAGGTTGGGAAACAAAATTAGGTATTTGATTTATTTTTCTCCTTGACCCGTGGTACAGATCTGCTTAGTAGAGTAGAGAGTAGTAGAGCTTTAACTGCACAGTCCATCTATTCCATTTAATCTAGTGTGTAGTGTATGTCAGTTTTAACAGTACAGATTTTCTAATGATTTTGATTGAAATCTCGATTATACATAAGACTGTACAGTTAAAACGAAAGCTCTTTAGCGTATGATGATAATAATAAAAACGTGTGATTTGTTACGCAATTGATGAGTACCAAACCAAACGCAAGACGTTTATGAGTATATAATATCACTTAAAGAGTAATTAATTCATAGTTATCCAAGACAAGCTTTGCGGCAACCCTTCGAAGTTAAAAATTAAACTGTAAGTGTATCTAACGACGGACTGACACGAAGCTAGTGTCTGGTGAATGAGGAAATAAAAAATATTTTCATGATATGAACTCTATAACACTCCGCGCCACGAAAGAAGTCCTAAATAACTTGACCTGTAAAAACCTGAACTAAAATTGACAGCGACATAAATGACAATAAGGCAGCCAATACCAAATGACAATGAGCGCCATTATTACATTAGCGCCGCGTCTACGGGACTTGTTTCGTGGCGCGGAGTATATCTATCTACTATAGATAGTCGTGCCGTACTATCTATGACTTCTACCATAGATAGTACGATAGGCTAGGGTAGAACATGCTCCTGCAAGAGCTGACAAACTTGCAGCTTTTACAAAACTACATGATAACGAAAGAGATATAATCAAAAGTTTTAATTTTTTATTTCAAAATAGTTACTGTAAAAATTTTGGCAATAGTCGTATATTTAAAACGTAAATACTTGTTCATTCAAGTTGTTAAACTAAAATACATTTTAGATTTAGATACATTTACAAATATAAATGAGGTTAAGCCTCATTTAATTTTGTAAATGTATCTCTCAAAGGCATATTTATAAATGAGTGTTTATTTTCCACATACATTGACTTCTAATTATAAAATAGGAGATCGATGGCCACATGGCAAGAAGCCATTGTCTAAAACAGATCATCAATATTCAATAGAGAGGCACACACAACAACGCAGTGATTCTTCAGTTGTTGAGGTAGAGGTGAGTTTTGCATCCGTACTTGTACATCCGGCTGCCACAGAACCAGTAACACTTGAGGCGGATCGTGGTTTTGGTTGTTGTTGCAAATGATGATGACGTTGTCGTCCCTGAGGTAGAGGTGAGCCTTGCATCCGTGCTTGTTGTGGCTGCCGCAGAACCAGCGCGTCTAAGCGAGTTGTTCTAAACTACAACACTTGAGGCGGATCGTGATTATGGTTGTTGTTGCAAATGATGATGACATTGTCGTCGTTGAGGTAGAGGTGAGCCTTGCATCCGTACTTATTGTGGCTGGCGACGAACCAGCTCGTCTAAGCGAGTTGATCTAAACTACAACACTTGAGGCGGATCGTGGTTGTGGTTGTTGTTGCAAATGATGATGACATTGTCGTCGTTGAGGTAGAGGTGAGCCTTGCATCCGTACTTGTTGTGGCTGCCGCAGAACCAGCGCGTCTTAGCGAGTTGTTCTAAACTACAACACTTGAGGCGGATCGTGGTTGTGGTTGTTGTTGCAAATGATGATGACATTGTCGTCGTTGAGGTAGAGGTGAGCCTTGCATCCGTATTTGTTGTGGCTGCCGCAGAACCAGCGCGTCTTAGCGAGTTGTTCTAAACTACAACACTTGAGGCGGATCGTGGTTGTGGTTGTTGTTGCAAATGATGATGACATTGTCGTCGTTGAGGTAGAGGTGAGCCTTGCATCCGTATTTGTTGTGGCTGCCGCAGAACCAGCGCGTCTTAGCGAGTTGTTCTAAACTACAACACTTGAGGCGGATCGTGGTTGTGGTTGTTGTTGCAAATGATGATGACGTTGTCGTCGTTGAGGTAGAGGTGAGCCTTGCATCCGTATTTGTTGTGGCTGCCGCAGAACCAGCGCGTCTTAGCGAGTTGTTCTAAACTACAACACTTGAGGCGGATCGTGGTTGTGGTTGTTGTTGCAAATGATGATGACGTTGTCGTCGTTGAGGTAGAGGTGAGCCTTGCATCCGTATTTGTTGTGGCTGCCGCAGAACCAGCGCGTCTTAGCGCCCTGCCTCTGTTGCCTCACGAACTTAAAACCGGCTATGACGATGATGCGCGCGCCGCGGCATGAGTTCGTGAATATTGCTGCAAAATTATAATTGGAATAATGACAGTTTTTTGAATTGTATATAAATTAAGAGTACGCTAATAGTAAAGCAATTTTCTAAAAGTAACAGGATATCTGCGACCATTACTTTCGGAGCTACAGGGATTTAAAGAGTCAAATTTATATTCCTGAAAAAGTCCCATAATAAATGGTATGAATTAATGACGTCGTTGGTTCGCTGATCGTTAGATTTGTATGGGCGTAAAAACAAAATTACAAATATCTTTGTTATTTGTGCGTTTATGTTTCTAGTTCAAATATTGAAAAATGTCACGTTTAATGTAAAGAAGGGAATCAAATCAAATCAAATCAAAAATCATTTATTTCAAGTAGGCTCAGTTTACAAGCACTTTTGACACGTCAGTTGACTATTTGTAAAGATTCTACCACCGGTTCGGAAGGCAGGTTCTGCTGAGAAGATACCGGCAAGAAACTCAACAGTTGCTCTTTTGAAAAAGTCATACAGTATTATAATTTACAATTGATAACAATTACTGTTTACATTTCTTATAGTTTTACTTCCTGTGTGAAGGTGGAAGCTGATCCAACGGGCTCCAAGCATCTTTATCATTAAGGAACTCATTAATGTTGTAGTACGCTCGACTAAGTAAATGTCTTGGGGATTTTATTATAGAAGAGTACACCCAAACCTACAAAAGATTTTTTTACTCTTTGGAGACGATATGCAGAAATAACTAACTTATGCCCGTGTCTAGTAAGACGTGGGTTTAAATCTCCTTTTCGTTTGTACAAATTAATATTTTGTCTTACATATACTATACTGTTATATATATATTGACAGGCTACTGTTAGTATACCTATTTCTTTAAACTTTTGACGAAGGGACTCGCGTGATTTTAATTGATATATTGCTCGAATTGCTCTTTTTTGAAGTACAAATATAGATTGTATATCGGCAGCCTTGCCCCACAATAAAATACCGTAAGACATTACGCTGTGAAAGTACGCAAAATAAACAAGCCTAGCTGTATCAACATCAGTAAACTGTCTTATTTTTCTCACGGCAAATGCCGCTGAGCTAAGTTTACCAGACAGTTTTTCTATATGAGCACCCCACTGAAGTTTACAATCCAAGGTCACTCCCAGGAAAACTGTGGAACTCTCCATTTCCAGTGTTTCACCATCGATCATTATAGACTTATCTAATTTTATAACATTTGGCAATGAAAACTCAATAAGTTTAGTTTTCTTGGCATTCAAAAGAAGATTATTTGCAGTGAACCAATGCGACACATAAGATATGGCACGGTTTACGTCGTCAGAGTTATCTTTATTTCTGTCGGACTTAAAAATTAAGGATGTGTCATCAGCAAACAGTACAATCTCACATATGCCGCTG
The DNA here is from genome assembly GCF_947172395.1 of Bicyclus anynana. Taxonomy (NCBI): domain Eukaryota; kingdom Metazoa; phylum Arthropoda; class Insecta; order Lepidoptera; family Nymphalidae; genus Bicyclus; species Bicyclus anynana. The sequence goes on from NC_069092.1 coordinate 2,918,129, forward strand.
ACATGGTATGGTAAATCGTTTATGTACACTAAAAATAGAAAAGGACCCAGAATTGAACCTTGTGGGACGCCCATTATGGTAGTGGAACCGTGCGACCGTGCGTGGAAAAATGTATTAAGTTTCATCTAATTACGACAAAATAATTTTAGTAGATTTTGATATTTTATAATCTTATTTATTTTGCAAACATCCAGTCAATCTTTGTTTTTTACATATTAATTAGTTAATATTGACCTTTTTTACTCGAATGTCTTATAAAAATCAATATATTCAATCTTAGTCATCATCCCCATTATATTTATCATCATCATTATTATCAGTTACTAGTTAACGCCGCGCGGTTTCACCCGCGTGGTTCCCGTTCCCATAGGAATATGGGGATAATATATAGCATATAGCCTTCCTCGATAAATGGGCTAACTAACACTGAAAGAATTTTTCATATCGGACCAGTAGCTCCTGAGATTAGCGGGTTCAATAAAACAAACAAACGCTTCAGCTTTATGATATTAGTATAGATATGTCCATTGTCATCCATAGTATAATGACTCAACCATTGATGCGAAATCAGAAGGTAAACTCTATAAATGTGTGCCCCTAAAGATGTCTTGTAAGAATTTCCAAAGATCACGATTTTGAGTAGCAGCATCCAGCGACTCCCTGTTATCCCCTTGGTAGCATCGGGCCATCTAATAGTGGGTCGATTGACAAATGGTTCTTCTGCGGATCGCATGAATTCTGATTCGATTGCGCAGAGACATCCAAGCATAGCTCGCTCCGTCGGTCGCTGGTCGCTGAGTGACTCTGAGCCTTATTACGCGGCCAAAGTTCTTTTTATATGTAACATGGATAAAAAAAACATGAACCCGTTAATGCTATTTTAATACAAAATTTTTATTTTACCTGTAATACTGTTTCATTATTTTTAAAAAAGGAGGAGGTTCTTCGACACAGGTTTAAAAAAAGAATATTTGGCTTTTTTTTTAAATATGACTAATATTCTCGTTGCCCTCCAATTAGAAAAGGCTGTAGGAGTACAACAATAGTTTTTTTTTATTCTTCACAAGTTAGCCCTTGCCTACAATCTCACCTGATGGTAAGTGATGATGCAATCGAAGATGCAAGCGGGCTAGCTTGTTAGGAGGAGGATGAAAAATCCACACCCCTTTCGGTTCTACACATCGTATCGGAACGCTAAATCGCTTGGCGGTGCGACTATAGCCCATCGGACAAGAATCGAACGACGATCTTTCGATGTGTTCTCAGCCCTTTATTGAGCTATTGAGGGTTATTTACAAGGTGTCTGGTGGACAATGGTTATGGATGTTATTGCAAGTGACAATTACGTCCTCATCATTCAAATAGAGGTACGCTTTGCAGCCAAATCTGTGTTTGCCGCAGTACCAACGAGTCTTGTTGCTCGAGCTCCGGTACTGTTTGATGAACTTGTAGCCGGCTACTACGACTATCCGAGCGCCTCGCCGTGAGGTTGTGATCATCGGACCTAGAATGAATTATATAAATATTATTATTATATAAACGGTCACTTGAAATGGTGCATGGTTTCTTTTTTTCATGTTCATTATTTCCCTTAGGGAAAAGGCAAAGGTATTACACTGTACAGCCTGTCTTCAGTGTATTCATATATATCACTAGCTGACGCTGCGCGTTTCAACGTGGTCCCTGTAGGAATAAGGGATAATACATAGCATATAGCCTTCCTCGATAAGTGGGCTATCTAACACTTATAGATTGTTTTTTAAATCGAAGCAGTAGTTCCTACCATTACCGCGTTCAAGCAAACAAACAAACACTTCAGCTTTATAATATTAGTATAGATAAATAAAAGAAAATCGTGTTTTTTTTAGTAAAAAGAATATAAAAAGTTTACGAGCAGGAGACGGACATAAGATAGGTACGTACTTAGGGATAGGGTTTCACGCGGACGAAGTTGTGGGCGTCCGCTGGTACCTATATCATAAATATATAATAGTCAATCGTCTGTCGTTGTTGTCAGTCAGTCAGTCCTGAGTTAAATCATGTCTAGCTGAAAGGCAATCTGACCACTTTTGATAGAGTCCAGCGAGAAAATAGAATTGATTACTTATAACACTCTTGCTCAACCTCCACTTCACTTGTGCAGCTCTAAAGAACTATAATGAATAAAATGCATTCTTTATGAAGTAAAACTCTGAAATGCAGCTTAATCAATGAAAATAAAACGAGAGGTTCTAGTAATTCCAGTTTTTATAGAAGAGGAAGGTCAAGCTATTCATTCAAAGCATGTTCAAAGTTTTTGTAATATATTTTAAAATTAAACAGACACATTATACCTAATTTTTATTTATTAATTAATTAGTCAATTCTTAGAAATATTTTACAATCTAAATATATTTTAAATTATAATATCTTGCAATAAAAATATCTAGTATTATGTCCATCCATCACAAAGTAGAATATTAACAGATTTTAAACACAATTAATTCTTGATTATAGTTGGAATGAATTGGCACATCACAGGCTTATTATTCGTAATAGTATGACAGTATTATCAGCCATTGCCTTGGCATAACAAGCAATTAAAAGAAGTCAACGTAGCAAATAGCGCAAAAGCACAAAAATCCGAAGAGTGACGCATAAAAATGTGGCGGAACGCAGATCACAGAATGGCTGAAATCTGACTGCATTAGCTCTAAGGGTAATGGCACACATATCAAATCGGAAAGGGATCGTCATCATATTGCCTTTTGCCTTGCCGTCAACCGAACGTAAATGGATCAACAACTTCGGAAGACCGCTAGTTGATAGCCAGGCGAGAAAATTCCGTTACGATTTCGATTACTTTGAGTTGCAGGGAGTTTTATACATAGATTAATGTACTTGTGATCCCTTTTTAAGTTGACATATGTCTTTTAACATAACTAACAGCTAGGCGAGACGATTCTGTTTATTTTCTACTAGTTATAGTTGCAGGGAGTTTTATACATAGATTAATGTACTTGTGATCCCTTTCTAAGTTGACATATGTCTTTTAACATAACTAACAGCTAGGCGAGAGGATTCTGTTTATTTTCTACTAGTTTGAGTTGCAGGGAGTTTTATACATAAAATATCTTACAATCCCTTTCTGAGTTGTTGTATGAGTTTAAACATATTTTGGCTAAATCTTTCGTGGCTGGCATGAGTCACATGGCTAGATGGTTATGATTGTTGTTGTAAAAGACTATAGCGTCGTAGTTGTTGACGTGGACGACCGCCCTGCAGTGGTGCGACTGGTAGCGGCTGCATCTGTAGCGGGTTTTGTACTTACTGCACTTATGCTTGATAAACTTGAAACCAGTTACTATGATGGTGCGTCCACCTCGATTGGATGTTGAGAAGAACACCTCGCCTGGTAATTATGAATTTAAGATTAGTAATGATTTATTTATAATAATTAAGTTATTTAATATAATTACTATTAGGGAATCTTATAGTAAATAATGCTTTATAACGACAGGCGTCCAAAAATGCCGTTGGATCTGCCTCCGATCCATATCCACTGGGCTATCACGGCTTATACACAATAATCAGTTGAAATACTCAGCCACGTCATGAAATTATCACTTCTAAGATCTGGCCACGACAAAACGATACAATAGGGTAGTTGACTCATATCAAATTTAATTTCAACAATATTAATTTCGTAAAGTGCGTGGAATAAGTAATATATCGATATTTATTAATAAGAGCTAAGGATTTCAAAGAAAACTTAATTTAAAAATAATGTATTTTTTTAAATTTTCTAAACGACAAAAACGCTATCGTCCATTTTCTAACGTCAAAATGTTACTTGATGTGGGTACTAAACGTCAAAGTAATTCAAAATTCAAACGTCAGTATTAATTTTGTCAAACGACGTCATAAAACAGTTGAAATATAAACCATCATGACCGACAGCGTTTTGTCTCGTATTGTCAAAAAAAATATTTAAAAATTTTAATTTTCATGTCAAAAAAAAATTATAAATTCTTTTTAATCTTAGTAGAACGATAATGAACAATTTAAGAAAATTAAAAAAAAAAGTATCAACTAGCCTATTGTAAGACTGTTTACACATCCAAGAAGTTTCATCGACGGTCGTGGTTGTGCGAGTTCTTGCACTCTACAATGTCATTTCCGATGGTGAAAACGGCTGCTTTGCACCCTTTGGCGTGGTGGCTGCCACAGAACCATCTGGTTTTTGTCACGTTGTACCTGTTTGTGCACTCCCGTTGCTTGTAGAACCCGTACCCGTCTAGCACAAGCATACGGGCTCCCCGGACTGATGTTATAAGTGTCAGACCTGTAAATATACAAAAACATATTTTTCTAGTCTCTTTCTGATTTCTGCTTTAATTATCTTAATAACACATTTACTCGTTAAGTATCGGTTTTTTCACAAATTTCAATATCATAATGTATTTCATTACGCACATGTGCCGTAATGTAGGTAATATAAAATCATCCGTCTAAAAACGAACGGTACTTTTTAAATCTTGGCAAAGAGTTTTTATGTCTGAAAAGTGCTCAACATTTTATAAACAAAATTAACTTAGTGAGTTGTTTTTTTTATTATAATAAAGAAATATTTAACCCTTTCATTTTAATAATTTTGACAATAGATGTCAACCATTTATCTGTATCAGAAACACAAAAATATTAATTTATTTTATTAGTAATACTGGCTGTTTTTCGTGCATTTGCCTAAAATAAAAACGCACGCTCTTCGCTATCTGTGCAAAAATGACAAGCGTATCAAAATGTCATCATATGGATAACAGGCAAAGATCAATCATTTTGCTCTGCTCCCTTACTAAAGCTCTCGCCTTCGGCTCGAGCTGCAATAACACCTCGGCTGTATTTTTCAACTTACCGCACTTATATGATAATGACTATTAGGTGGTTTTGCAACGATTATTACTACACGGGTTAATTGTATACTGTTACGGACTATTCATGCGCCATTTTAAATCTTTATTCTCACATACATTGATCAGACGAGCCGATGGACGTTGGGTCCCAAGACCCCCCACTAGGTGGACCGAGAATATCAAGCGGGTTGCAGGGAGCCGCTGGATGCTGGCGGCTCGAGACTGTTGAGCTTGGAGGTCCATGCAAGAGGCCTATGTCCATATCGGCTGATAAGGAAAAAAGGGAACATTGATCAGATATTAATTTATTATTTCGCTAAAATTAGTGATGATATAAACTAATATGGATGGAAAATTACTGCCATCTGGAATAACTGAGATAGATCACTGCAACTTCCTGCTAATTATAAAGCTCTATGATACATAGATTCATAACACAAAGGTAGTGTGTAGTCGCCGGATTCGTATGCCGTTTACGTGCCCCGAAATTGGGGCACTTGACGCATCGCTACGCTACGATAAGTACGTACTGTAGTAGTTTTGACGGTCCCATGGAGTTACAAGACGGAGGTCCTAGGTTCGATCCCCGGCTGGGCCGATTGAGGTTTTCTAAATTGGTCTAGGTCTGGCTGGTGAGAGGTTTTGGTCGTGGCTAGGTTACCACCCTACCGACGAAGACGTACCGCCAAGCGATTTAGCGGTACGATGTCGTGTAGAAACCGAAAGGGGTGTTGATTTTCATCCACCTCCTAACAAGTTAGCCCGCTTCCATCTTAAATTGCAGCATCACTTAACATCAGGTGAGATTGTAGTCAAGGGCTTACTTGTAAAGAATATTCTAAGTTTCAACAAAACAAAGATTGTTTTTATTACTGCTTTATTATAGCCAACAATGCCTCATGCGTGTGGCAGTTGTTACTCATCACGATGGTGTTGTTCACGGTGTACATAGACGCGTTGCATCCCCTGGTGCCGTGCGTGCCACAATACCATCGGACCTTGGCGCCGGTTGTGCGGTGCTTCAGGAACCGGTACCCGTCCACGATCAGCCAGATTGCACCTCTCTCCGATCTTTGGAACCTTGCACCTACAATGTGACACACTGTTAGTACTATTAAACCGATTTTAGGGTTCCTCATGTTCGAATAACAAAACGATTCAGGATCACTCGTGTCTGTTTGGCAGTCCGTCACAGTTAACTCACAGTGGATTTTGTCCGAATCTAGATAGATAAGTAGATTAAAGCTACTGTTACACATGCTCATTTCGAGCACGAAAGCATGCTACTATTGAGCAGTTGCTAATTATTAGCATGTGCAACTAATAATGAGCATGCTTATTTCGAGCTTGCTCAACAATCAACAGTCGTGCGATTTATGAGCATGCTAGTCGCTGCGAGGGTGGAAGGGGGCGTGCTTTTAGCGGGTCAGCATTGCTATTCTGTATTCTCTTCAGCTTCATCTCTCCCTGTTTGACACGATACTATAGACAGAGAGCGACAGATACAAATTTACAAACTTAAAAATAGCATGCTTTTTGCTAGCAAATATAAACTAATAATAAACATGCTCATATGGAGCATACTTAATAGCACGTTTTTAGCATGCTATTTTAGAGCATGTGTAACAGTATCTTAAGTTGAGAATATTTGTAACGTAAATGTAGAGATTATTAGTATAACGCGAGTTCAATTCGCACTTTACTGGTTCTTTTTATATTTATAATTGTTCATCCAAGTAGTTGGCTCTTCTATACTTACAATCAAGTGTATATTATAGTAAAACCGGTAATGTTTCCATCAAGTTGTGTGCATCAAAGTTACGTATGGAAAATCAAAACCGATTGATGTGAACTCTATATAAATTGGCAAGATTTGAGCATAGCAAATCTAATAAAAGAAAACGAGCAAAAATCTTTACTTACCAAAAACGAGAGGAGTGTTTTGTGGAGGTTGTTTGGCCCTCAACTTCCGGATTTCGGACTTTGTTAGAATTATCAACGAAATATAAATAAAAACAGACAATGTTGCTTAACAGTTTAATATATAATAGCATTAAATATTAAAAGAAAGTTACATAAAATAAGATTTAAAGTTAAGCAAAGATGTTGTAGTAAAATTCACAAGATAATTAATTAGTAAAATGAGTTGTGATGGATGGACATCCACTGCTGGGGATCCACCTTTTGTATGATCATCTAATAGGAAGGGTCCTGCAGGGTTATTATGCATGGGTGCACTATTCAAATAATGAGTCACTACGTGATTTTTCATCGTATTTTCGTTTTTGCAATCATCTAATACTAGCGGACGCCCAAGACTTCCTCCGCGTGGAATTTACTTTTTCACAAATCCCTCGGGATCCATGGATTTTTTCGGGATAAAAAGTAGCCTATGTGTTAATCCAGACTATAATTTATCTCTACTTCAAATTTCAGGCGATTCGGTTTAGTAGCCGAGGCGTGAAAGAGAAACGAAACACTCATACCTTCAAAATCATAAGGTTTTCGTAAATCTCGTGAATCCAAGGATTTTTTCGGGATAAAGAGTAGTGTATGTGTTAATCCAGAGTAAAATCCATTTTCATTTTAAAGAGTAACAGAGTAGAGCGGCGTTAAAGATTAACAAACATCCAAAAAATCCATATAAACTTATACGTTTATAATTTTAGTGTTTTCAATGAAATAACACAATTATAATTTTACCTAAAGTGGGATTGGTATATAATGGTAGTAGTAGCAAGTATTAACATTATTTTTACGAAAAATCTTTATTAACGTAATTTCTTTGAAATAATCAAGATAAATAATCGTAGAAACAAAAAAAAACACCACTTGATGTAACATGGCGTAGTTTAGGTTATTTCATTGAAATAACTATGCTAGATGATCATACGACATGAATATACGACAAAAAATTATGTAGTGACTTATTGAATGGTACACCGAGTTACATAATGGGGCCCTGCGACACGTTTAATATCGTCAGTACCTACACCTTAGTGGTCAAATAATTCCGGTGTGGAGTCGGCATTCCAACACTTTGAGCCCCCCCATCGGCTCTTCTAGATGTACTAATCCAGGGTTTCTCAAAGTTTCGGCTTCACGAACCCCTGTTAAAATTTCCAAGTGACAGCGAACCCCTTATTAACAAATGGAACCCCTCCCCCAAAGAAAAGAATAAATTTGCCTGTTAAAGAAAATAAGGTTGCAAATGGATTTTGGACAATATTTGACTTGGTATCAGTTACGTAAATCTTGTCGCGAACCCCCTGCCGTCGAATGGCGAACCCCTAGGGCCTAGGGGTTCACGTACCCCACTTTGAGAAACCTTGTACTAATCTAACTATCCTAAATACGAGTATACTATATTCTAATCGAGTATATACTTATACGAGTAAACACGTTTTTGATTACAAAATTAACCCCCCCCCCCCCCATTCCCATAACCATAACCCATAACCCATTCGCACGAATTATCCGAAATTCCAAGTAGGTTCGTGGATATGATTGTTGTTATACTTGATGATCTCGTTCCCTATTGTGGAGATGGAGGCCTTGCAGCCCCTGTTGTGATGAGTGCCGCAGTACCATCGCACTCCGTAGCCGGACAGGCGGTGTTTATGGAACTTGAAGCCGTGGACGATCAGTATACGAGCGCCTCGACGTGTGGTCGCAAAGGTTATGGCTGAAACAAATGTATATTTTTTAAAACATTCGCTGCGGTACGAGGTCAATCGACCTCGTGGGTCTTCAAGAGTTAGGAGGTCGATGGACCTCGTAACGGACTACGTTAAGTTCTAGTATGAGCTCAAAAAACCTCGTACCGCGTCAGAGAAAAGTACAGAAAAATCTGTGCCGCAGCGAACGTGTTAATATTGAAGTTAGTACTCAACTGCGTAGCTAGCAGAATACATAGACGTTGCAAGGGCACCCCCAGGGGTCCATTCACCCGCTGAGTGTCGAATTCTAAAACGCATAGAGTTTAAATTCGACACTCATCGGGTAAACGATCCCCAGAACGTCTATGAATTCCACTGTAAGTCCTCTTCTGCGTGATACAGGGATGAGACGAAAGGAAAGCAAGGAAAGTGCAAGAGCTTTTCAAGCTTTAAATTAAAGGAGATTGAGCCAGCCGATCGCTTCTCTCTCTTCTTATCCGTACATTGACGACTGAATCACGTGGTTGAGAACTCAACAATTTGGTTTGCCTTTATTTAATTAAATATAAGATACTGCACTCAAATCGACTTTGTTACAGAACATAATATGAACGTTAATAATTGCGAAGCTTAAATATAAAAATATATAAATAATCGATTCTACACAACCATAGGAAAAGTAGGAATATGATGGTCTTTGTAGTATTCTTTTATTTCAGGAATTGGCATATATTATAAAGCTTGACTAAGATTACAATAAGTCTGATCTAGTCTCATGATGCCTATACCATTACTAAAACAGGAGTCTAGTGGTGGTATATAATTATAGTCTTTGATACCTATTAAGCGTGATGTAGGTTTATATAATTGACATTAAAACATAATTTTATATAAATATATTTATTACGTTGACTAAATTAAATAAAAAGGATTTATAGATATCGAAATAAAGAATATTACCATAAAAAACATACAAACAAATATTTGTACATAATATTCAAATGAAAAAAAAACACAACATAATTTTACCAAAACAAGAATTTGACGCGTTGTTTTCGACTTTCTAATAAACTGACGTTTACGTTGACGACCCTCATTCGCACGAGAGCTTTTTCAACGGACGTTAATAAAGCGTTTAAATACGACAAATGCATTCCCAAGTATATATTCACACGACAGCGTTTTTAAAACACGACGCTTTTTTGGGCAGTGTTGCATTTTCAATTTTGGGCATTCGAAATAGACCTTCATTTAACTTTATACTATATTTGAACGCTTATTTAACGTTCCTTAAAAATAACTTTAGTGTGAATGATGGCTAGCCGGCTACTATCAAAGACTAATGACTACGTCATTTAACTTTTAGTTAAATTTTTGTTAAACTTCCCTAACTTATTTTTTAATGACATTGATATTTTCCTTACAAATAAAAACAATTAGATAATTAGTTTTGTATTACTCAGATATTTTTTTAACGGGATGATTGTGGTCGTTGTTGCATCTAACAATTTCATCTTCAATAGTAATAATGGAGGCTGTACACCCCTTGCTGTGATGGGAGCCGCAGAACCAACGGGACTTGATCCCCATTTTGCGTTGGCGACTGAACCGGTACCCGTTTACACAGATCATTTGGGTGCCACGGGACGTAGTAATAAAATATGAGTCTGTAAATAAATGTCATACATTAATAAAATCATCATTGGCAATCGGTTCACTGTTGAGAACGAGTCTTTTTTCATAATGAAAAGGATTACGCCAATAGTCCACCACGCTGGCCCATTGCGGGTTGTTATACTTCACACACGTAGAGAATTAAGAAAATTCTCAGGTATGAGAATTAATAATAATTGATAATTCCTTCCCCTTCTTTTGTTTACAGACTCTAACACATTTACAGATTGTGTTCAAACTCATTTAGTGGTGTGCTACCTATTTCTATAACGACAGATGTGATAGGTACCTATTGCATCTCGCCGTTAGATATCGCAGATTCTGGTATCTCCTTTCCAAACACAATTATCATCATCATAATTATCTATTCATTATTATTATTTATTGTTTATTTATTTATGTAAATTTAATAATATACTTGTATGTAGCTATATATATTAATATTATAATTATAATGTATTTTACCTTTTCGCTCTTTCTTCGCAAGTCTTCTCGTCAGGGGTTGCCTGGTAGAGATTACTTATAGTAATAAGTCCGCCTTTGCATGCTAAGTTTAAATTATTCATTTTTAATGTTTTTATATACATTGAATTGTATTTTTGTGTGTAAATAAGCTCCCAGAACCAGGAACATGAGGACTAGGGGCAAATAACACAATTATATGTAGCCATTTAAAGATTATTTATTTTATAACATCAATATTTATCAGGAATTAAAAATATAATCTCTTATTTTTATGACGATTGCAATCTACCATAGATATACATTTAATAAATATATAAAATAAACCTTTTTAAGTTTATTGTTTTCTACTAAATTATAGTGAATTTTATAAGAACGATATTTTGATATATACACCATTTAATATCATTGAAATATACATTATTATTGGACATGCACAATTTTGAATATAATCTTTGTTCTTTTTATGACAAATGTCCACTTCTACGTCTTTAAAATAGACGTAGAAGTGGACATTAGACATTTAATAAATAGATAAATTCATTCATTGTAAACATAGAACAGACATCGCTAAAAGCTAACGCTTTTTCTAAACATCTACAAACAGTTCTGAAACGATTAAATACCGATGATTGTTTTTACCTTTTTTGTAATTTAAAATTTATTTTACTGTTTTCTATTTTGTTATAGTTAATTTAATAATCAATACACATTTAATATATTAAAATATAATTTATATTCGTTAAGTTACTCGTACGAATGCAACGTACTTTAATAAACAGATATATTTATTTATAATAAGCCGCTATAAACAATTTAATAAATTGTAATAATAGTCACGTAATTAAATAAAAATACAACATTTAAAGCGTTTTGACTAGCTTGGTATAAAGAAATAAAAATTCATTTTCTTGCAGGATGATTGTGGTTGTTATTGCATCTGATGATTTCATATCCTTCAGTAACAATGACCGCTTTGCACCTCTTGTTATGATGCGAAGCACAGAACCACCTAGTCTTAATCCCCATCTGGCATTGGCGACTGAATCGGTAGCCATTCATGTGGATCATTGTAGTTCCGCGGGTAGTCGTGATGAATCGGGCTTCTGGAAAGTATAAAAGATAAAAAACCATGTTACTAAAAGTTTGTTTGAACAAATTTAAATACTGGGAGGTTCAACATTCGGCGATTATATTTATACTAATATCATAAAGCTGAAGAGTTTGTTTGTTTGTTTGATTAAACGCGCTAATCAAGAACTACTGGTCCGATTTGAAAAATTCTTTTATTGTTAGATAGCCCATTTATCGAGAAGGGTATAGGCTATTTAATGACCGTAATCCTACGGGAACGTTAACCACGCGGGTGAAACCGCGCGGCGTAAACTAGTACCTAATATACTTACCGAATGTTCCTCGACTACATTTTGTTCCAAAATTATTCGTATTACAGTGTAGAATTGAATGTAGGTACGTACCTACATTCAACATATTATTAGATATACATTCTAGATTTCTTTGGATATAGTAGGAAGGTAATGGCACAATGTAGCAGAAAGTATGTGTAAACTAAAGAGAAACGCTTACATTATTGTAAAATGAACCGTTGCCAAACAACCTTTCATATAATATTTAACTGCTTAGTTAGCGCTTTTCAACTTCAAACAAACATCTGTAGAAATGTACATTGTAGGAACACCCTACCTCTACAATCAAAGCAAACCCATCTTCCGATAATACAATATCATTACCACCCGCACATACTGTGTTTTAGTACGCTGCAACTTTGCTTAAGTATTGCTGAATAATGTTCTAAATTTTTAAAATAAAGTCATCAATAAAATAAAATATAATCGCGTACGAGTATTTGTAGGTATATTATTGTAATAAAACACGTCTTATTGCATACTATTTATTGACTTTCAACGTTACTTTTCTATATAAATATATATCCCCTAGTAGGTAGGTAGTTCAACAATACAATACGTCACAATAGTGTAAACGAGTTTGATGGCCAACGTGAACACCAGCACGGCTATTCTCTAACGATATTTTGTATAACTCGCAAGTGCGAGTCTCGAAGTCACCGCTATCTTTCTCATTCTATAGTATTGTGTTAAAGAGAGAGAGAGATAGAGATGAATTCGAAACTCGCACTTGCGAATTATAAAAATATCGTTACAGAATAGGCTATTCTAGGCAGCTCACCTATACCACGCTATAGTACTTTGTTTACAGCGCGCCTTCGTGTTATACACAAAGTACTGTGTAAGTAAGTACGCGAGTTGATTCACTTAGCTAACTGCTATTTTATTTTACTTTTTAATTTTAGTTTCGTGCAGGATGGTTGTGGTTATTATTGCATTTAACAATTTCATTTTCCACAGTAATAATGGCCGCTTTGCATCCCTTGCTGTGATGGGAGGCACAGAACCATCTAGTCTTGATCCCCGAGCACAATTGACGGCTGAATCGGTAACCATCTAAGTGTATCATAGTGGTGCCGCGGGATGTCTTGACGAAGCGTGGCTCTGTGAAATAATAATCATGTTACAGGGATATCGAAAAATGGCTTTTTAACCGATTTGAAATTGACAAGGTAAATTTGACATTTGACAAAGGAAACAGGTTAACCGTAATTTTTTGCTAAATTTTAATCTCTAAGTCTTTGTCGTTTAGGTATAAAAGTTATTTAAGAGAAGGTATATTTTATTATATCTAAAAGATTTATCATTTCTCGTGATATTTGATTTAACGTAAACATTATAAATAAAACACGTACGTACTCGTTATAATATTATAATGAACTTCCAAAATTTCTTTCCTTTTTAGTTCAAAAAATTACTCTTACGCTAAAATAATGATAAAGGTAATTACAGTATTATGTCTTTTTTTTCGCGACCAAGAACTTTTATAATTTAGGCATTAATTTTCATCAGGTATATCTTATGAAATTTTGTAATTACTGTCTCGAGTTACGGCAACAATCTATAAAGGATTCTGGCTCGCATGGTTATAATTTTTTTTTTAATAAATTTTTAAGTCCATTTTCGAGCTGGATGGTTATGGTCGTTATTGCATTTAACAATTTCATCTTGCACACTAATAATGAGCGCTTTGCATCCCTTGGTGTGATGGGAGGCACAGTACCATCTAGTCTTGATCCCCGAACAACATTGACGGCTAAACCGGTAACCATCTAAGTGTATCATAGTGGTGCCGCGAGAAGTCTTGACGAAGCGTGGTTCTGTGAAATAATAACCATATTATAGGAATCTCTAAAACGGCTTTTGACATGTTTTGACAGATTTTAGTCTCTAAATCTTTGTCATATAGGTAGAAAGTAATATACGAAGGTATATTTTATTATGCTTCATCATGTGTTATGGTATTTAAATTAACGTAAACATTATAAATGAAACACGTACTCGTTAAAATATTATAATTATGATAATCCACAATTCATTATACATTAGTGGGCCCAGATTCATCAGAATGAACCGTTAAAATATCCAAATTTCTTTCATTTATTAAATATTAATACTCGTTTAATTTCAATTTGATTGCCAGCTATAATCAAATTGTGGGCATTATAGAATGCATGAAAACACACACAAATTTTTGATTTACAATCACAAAAAAGATTTTTCGTAGATTTATTTCCTGTAACTTCATCATCTTCATTATCAATCCATATTCGGCTCACTGCTGAGCTCGAGTCTCTTCACAGAATGAGAGGAGTTATGCCAATAATCCACTACGCCGGCCCAATGCGGATTGGCAGACTTCACACACGCAGAGAATTAAGAAGATTCTCTGGTATGCAGGTTTCCTCACGGTGTTTTTTCGGCTCCGCTGTAACTTCCTGGGTCTTAAATGGTAAATTTCGTACATCCTTCCTATTTTATTTTAGAAACTTACTTATAAAATAATGGATAATGGACGTTTCTTTTCTTTTCAGTATAATTTCTTTTATTTTGCAAACTAGAACTTATTATGGCAAGTACTCTCTAACTTTGTCATTCCTTTTCAACAGATATTAAAGCGTAGGTATGCCTTGTATATTTTGTAATTATTGTCTTAGGTTACATAAGCAATCTGTCAAGGATTTGGTTACAGTGTAATATCAACTATTTAGTTAAGTTCATTTAGTTCATTTCAATTTAGATACAGGATGGTTATGGTTGTTATTGCATTTAACAATTTTATCCTCAAGAGTAATAATGACCGCTTTGCATCCCTTGCTGTGATGGGAGCCACAATACCATCTAGTTTTGATCCCCATATTCATCTGGCGACTGAATCGATAACCATCTATGTGTATCATAGTGGTGCCGCGGGAAGTCTTGACGAAGCGTGGTTCTAAAAAAAAAAGAACGTGTTACATCATCACGAATATTTAATAAGCATCATTTTTTGCTAAATTTGGGTCTCTGAATCTTACAAAAGTTGTATCAAGCGGCATATTTTATTATACCTTACACATTTATCATTTCTTCCGATATTATAAAATAATTTGAATATTATAAATAAAAGAGGCACTCGGTATAAATATTATATGCACTTCTAAAATTTCAGGAATCATGAAACGTACGTATATCTTGTGTTTTTTTTATTCTTTAGAAGTTAGCCCTTGACTACAATCTCACCTGATGGTAAGTGATGATGCAATCTAAGATGGAAGTGGGCTAACTTGTTAGGATTAGGATGAAAATTCACACCCCTTTTGATTTCTACACGACATCGTACCGGTACGCTAAATCGCTTGGCTTTAAATAAGGGTGGTAACTAGCCACGGCCGAAATCTCTCACCAGTTAGTATTTATATATAAATTGTAATATTGTCTTACAATAACAACCTCTCAAGGTTTATGGCGCATTGGTAATAATTTAATTTCAACTATTTATTAGAGTTTATTTTATTTTCGAGCAGGATGGTTATGGTCGTTATTGCATTTAACAATTTCATCTTTCACAGTAATTATGCTTCGCTGCTCAATTCTCGCGATTAATATTTACTTGTAGTACTGGTTCGTATTTCTCGACCATTTCCACGAATTGTTTAAAGAAAATCTAAAAAAAAAAGATCCTAAAACACTATAACACAACAAAGTGAACAGTTTCCGCTCAGTAGCGCCCCCATGTCAGTAATGGCGCGCGCGCTCATACGTCAAAACCTTCATTATCTGTTTTCGTGCAGTACCGGCCACTCCACGTATTTTACTTTCTTAAATATTAAGTTTCTTTTAGTGCGTTTCTTAGTGTTTTTCAGCTCTAAACATGGGAAAAAGGCGTAAGCACAGGGGCAGTGATAATAGCGAGTATTTATTACGCCGGATTGAGAAATTGGAGGCAAAATTACGAAAGCGATGACGTAAAACATACTCACGATCTACATCTACATGCCGTTATTTGCGATCTGGTTAGTCCTTTCTGATTAGTAATCGTAATCAGTAAAATTATAATATAACCTATCCTTAATCAGCAATTACGAGCTTTGAATCCCAAGTTAATCGCATAAATAGCCGCTTACCTACCTACATACCTTCTCTTTGCAGTTAGAATTTAGTTTTTTCATATCTTAGCTAAACTTGCAAATTTGATGTCTACAATACGACGCAGTAATCAAGGTATTGTTAGAATTCGTTTGATTGGCAAAGTAAAAGTGATGCGGACAATACAATGGGATTGTTACCTTCATGTTACAACTTTTGTGGGTACTTTTGAATTTTTATCTTGAATGTGCTTAATTAGACAAATTATGGTAAAATAAAAGTGATACAAATAATACAATGGCATTGGTATGAGTATTCACATCATATGAAAAAATAGAAATGATGCGGGCAATACAATGGGATTGTTACCTTCATATTATAACTTCTGTGGGTACCTTTGACCTTTTATCGTGAATGTGCAATTAAGCAATGAGAAATAATGTTAACATAAAAGTGATACAAACAATAAAAAGAGTTTGATATGAGTATACACGTTCAAACTCTCGTCGAATTTCATAATAATCCTTCATAATAAGGAACATGCAATGCTTTGAGATGCAAACAAATCTATTGGTTTTCATTGTAATATGTTAGGTATCAAATTAAGTGATGCGAACAGTACATGTTTTGGGACTGTTACCTTCACTGTTTGTGATGCGAACAGTACATGTTTTGGGACTGTTACCTTCACTGTTTGTGATGCGAACAGTACATGTTTTGGGACTGTTACCTTCACTGTTTGTGATGCGAATGGTTTTCGGGATCATTACCTTCACTGGCTACTAATAGTATTTGATACCTTTGTTGTGATGCGATTGGTTTTTCGATCACTGGCTAATAATAGTACTAGATATATCTGTTTGTGATGCGAATGGTTTTCGGGATCATTACCTTCACTGGCCAATAATAGTACTTACTAGATATATCTGTTTGTGATGCGAATGGTTTTCGGGATCATTACCTTCACTGGCCAATAATAGTACTTACTAGATATCTCTGTTTGTGATGCGAATGGTTTTCGGGATCATTACCTTCACTGGCCAATAATAGTACTTACTAGATATATCTGTTTGTGATGCGAATGGTTTTCGGGATCATTACCTTCACTGGCCAATAATAGTACTTACTAGATATCTCTGTTTGTGATGCGAATGGTTTTCTGGATCATTACCTTCACTGGCCAATAATAGTACGAGATATCTCTGTTTGTGATGCGAATGGTTTTCGGGACCATAACCTTCACTGTTACAAAATCTCCAAGATGAGTTACCTGTGAAATTTGAAATAAATAACTCTGAAAATAAGCTAGATTATCACAACCAACCTGACCAGAGGCACAGACTTATGGCGACTTTAGTGATCACATGACTGAGCCATCGCCAGTTTCAAACCTTTCGCAACAATCACATCAGCTACAGCTACACCACCAGAGGATGAGAGTAGTGCAGACTAAATTATCCCCTTGAACGAGGATGTACTCTACATATTAGGTGACGCTCCTGAAGATGATTCTCTATCAGGAAAAGATGTGCATAAAGACATGGCGTCACGACTGAGAGGTACTTACTTAATGGTTTAAAAACAGAATTTAAAGATAAAATTAAAGATGAATACTAATAAAGCCACCTCTTTTAAATGATAAGGTCAAAGCTGCGGTTTCCGTTTTACTTCAGAAGAAAGATTTCAAAATTGGTGTAACATTGACAGCTTTAACTACTATGACTGCTATAGATATTTCTTTAGCATCAGAGAAATCAGAGATCAATCAAAACCTACTGAAGCATGTCAGTACCGCAGCACGCTTATTAAGTATGTGTTACTCATTGCATAGACACGAAAATTAGGTGAATTTTTTGATTTTTACATTGACTATTAAACTACAAGCTATTCGCTCTAAGGGAATCCAAAAGAGGCACGTATCTGTTTGGATAAAGTATTGTTTGAGAAACTAAAAGCTAACAAAGCTGTTACCAAAATGAAGTCAAGATCTACTAGTGCCCAAACCCAAGCCAGTCGTTACAAAGAATGCCACACCCTCTACGCCACAAAATAATTTAAACTGGAAGCACCCGCAGTCGACCACGCAGACTGTGAATCGAAGACCAGCAGACCAACAGAGACGATGCATCACTGCGGGTACAGCGCCGCTGCGCAAGCGCGAAACAGCGCAAAAGGCGCCGACATCGTGTGCGACCAGGCACAATGCCCACTACAAACAGAGGGGATACTAGTTCCCCAGGTGACTGGCAGGTTACAACTTTTCTTGTATGTATGGCGCAAGCTGACGTCTGATCGTAATGTTTTATCTTGTATAGAGGGATATAAAGTTCCGTTTTCTAGTTTACCTGTTATCCAAAAATAATAATAATAACCTATTAAGATTAAGCTTCAAGTTTTTCAAATTAAAATAGCTAATCTTATTTAAAAAGGCGCTATCTCGCCATGCTATAGAGAGGAGGGTGATTTTTAGTCCCCAAACCTAATGGCGAAAAAAGGTTTATATGAAACTATGTTAATTTATTATTAATACAAATTTTTTGAATAAATTTATTAAAACTCCACATTTTAAAATGGAGGATCTCAGAACCGCCAATAAGCTCGTCTCTCCTGGATGTTTTTTAGCCTCTGCTGATTTAAAAGACGGCTATTTTTTTTTTAAACTAATACAACCAGATTATGAAAAGTATTTACGATTTGAATTTCAACATAATTGTTATGAATTTAATTGTTTCCTTCTGGGTAAATACAGCACCTTTAGTCTTAACTAAAGTAAAGCTACCAGTAGTAGAACATTTACGTTTACATAGTTTTTGTCTACTGTATTCTTGGAGGATATTTTACTTATTTCTAAAACTTATTCTGAATGTCAACAGTTTAACAGAATGTCTGCTATTGCCTGCATCAAAGCATTGATTCTACAGTTCGCTTCTTGAATAATCTGGGTTTCATAATACGTACTATGAAATGGTTCTAGGGTTTATTTTAGACACAAAAAACTTCTGTATTAAGCTAGCAAGTGAAGTGAAAAAATGAAACGAGTCAAACATGAAATTGAAATAATTAAATTCTATAGACAGGTGTAAAATAAGAGACTTTGCTAAATTCATTGGTTTATTAATTTCAATTTGTCCTGCTGTAGAATATGGTTGGGAGTCACACAGAAGACAGACAGACAGACAAAAAAAAAAAAAAAAATTTGAACAAAAAGATTTTGAAATTACACATAAATATTCTCATTTCTCATTGACGACGAGGTTACTCGGTGGGATAATAACATCCAGTCGTATTCGCAATACTTTTTATATTTTTGAAATCTTCGCTTATGCTTCGACGACTAGTTGGGGCATCTTTTGCGGTAGTCAACAAGCTAATGATTTTGGATTAGCGAAGAAAAAGAGCTTCATATTAATACTTTTAGCTTCTTGCTGCTCTTTTTTGTTGAAGATCTTTGCAAGATTTACATAATGTCCAAATTATTATATGAATAGACAACACAACTGCTATCGCCTGTATCAATCGCATAGGAAGCGTGCAATTCCCACTTTTGAACAAAGTCCCGCATGAAATACTTTTGCGAGGAATGAAAGTTGTTTATATTTGCTTCCTATTTTGATTAAGTCATCAAAAAATACTATGGCTGGTTTTAAATCTATAAAAATAAAACTCATACAGAGTGTGAACTGGAACCCTATGTTTTTCTAAAATTATTAACATTTTGGGATGCCTAAAATAGATATTTTTGCTAGTAGATCTAATTCTAAATGCGATAAATATATTTCTTGGAAATCTGATTCTTATGCCTTCACATTGATGCTTTCACAACTGATTGGTCATATTTTCTTTTATGCTTTCCCTCTTTTTGTTATATTATTAAAAACTTTGAATAAAATTATTACAGACAAAGCTATGGGTCGTAACACAAACTTCAAAAAAGCCTTATCCTGGCGGCTGCGACCTTATAAGGCATACTTTATTAAGAATCTTCTTAATTACACATATACACATCAGTGTTCCGCCCCCCTCAGTGTAAAACAGTATGATTGTTATTTTAAATTGTAGTATAAATTTTGCAACATCCAAAATATTTATTACAGGTATCTAGTCCAAATGTTTTGTATTTTTTTACAAAGCGTATAGGTTAGATTATAGGTTATCAATATGGTAGCCTTAACTGTTGTAAATCAGCTTTATATTTCGTTTTGGGAAACAATTTATAGATGACGATAGAATAGCGAGGTTTATGAATGGTGTATTTAAATCCCGTCCCCCTAAACCTACTTAAATACGATTTCCTTTGGATTGTAGATATTTTATACAAACAATGTATTCTAATGAAATTTTTAGTTTGTCATTTAAAATGATATGTTTATTAGCTGTAGTGACAGCTCAAACGTTTTCAAAAAATCAATTGAAAAATATTATATTTCAATCTGATTACATAACCATTAAAATTTCAGATTAAATTAAAACATCAAGGCCTAATACCTTTAAAATCCATTGTTAAAATTACCATTTTTAATGAAAACCCTGAAATATGTCCTGTGTGTACTTTATGTTCTTATAAAGATAAGACTGTTTCTATTAGGAAATCTGGAAGTGATAATCTTTTTCTTAGTTACAGGAATCCTATACAAATGTTACTAGTTAAACCTTAAGTCACTGGATAAAAGACGTGGTCTACAAGAGTGGTGTAGACACTAGCGTGTTTAGCTCACACACGCCATACTTCCAAAGCGAAAGATGCGAGTTAACGTAGACTTAATTTCTAAAACCGCTGGGCGTAGCACGACTTCAACAGTCTTTGCGAGTTGTATTAAACTCGTAGTAGAGAAATTGTCTCAAATTCTAATGATTCTTTTGGTTGTTCAGTTCTTCATACTTAATAAGTTACTGATTTATCTTGTTAGATCTTTATTATATTAGATATCTCGTTTATAGATATACTTCTAGTATATTAATTGTTTTAGGTACTACCTACATTGCTAGATATAATATATCTTAATTTGTATTCGAGATAGTATCTGTTATTAATCATTAGTAAAATAATCCTTAACTTATCCTTATACTTATTAACCCTGATAGAGCACAGTTTTTGCACTCTAGCTTTAAACATCTACAAGTAAATATTAATCGCGAGAATTGAGCAGCGAAGCATAATTAATGATAAAACGAACTTACCTGTACGTGAAGTTCTATCATAATTATGCGAGCTGCTCAATTCGAAGCGATTAATACTATCGCCCGCCCTAGATCCCACCCACTGTGCAAAAATACCTGTGCTCTACATTATATTTTTCAGGATACCTAGCTTTGAACTTAATGAAGGTTTTGACGTATGAGCGCGCGCGCCATTACTGACATGGGGGCGCTACTGAGCGGAAACTGTTCACTTTGTTGTGTTATAGTGTTTTAGGATCTTTTTTTTTTAGATTTTCTTTAAACAATTCGTGGAAATGGTCGAGAAATACGAACCAGTACTACAAGTAAATATTAATCGCTTCGAATTGAGCAGCTCGCATAATTATGATAGAACTTCACGTACAGGTAAGTTCGTTTTATCATTAATAATGACCGCTTTACATCCCTTGCTGCGATGGGAGGCACAGTACCATCTACTCTTGGCCCCCAAACTGCAGTGGCGGCTGAATCGGTAACCATCTATGTGTATCATTGTGGTGCCGCGGGAAGTCTTTATAAAGCAAGGTTCTGCGAAACAATAGACATATTACAGGGATATCTGAAAACGACTATTAAATTTGAAAAACGGTTAGATTTTCAAATTGATAAGGTTAACAATGCGTAAATAAATCTTTGTTTCTAAATTATTATCATTTAGTTTAACAAAAGTTGTATGAGAAGGTATTTTTTACTATAATAATAATAATAATAATACAATATAATAATTCATTTATTTCAAGTACCCAAGACTCATTTTGTTGATAAAATTTACTTAAATCTATGTTTACTGTATTTGAACCCAATATTTTGTTGGTAACAAATTCTACTTATTATCTATGTTAGTTACTTAATTTTAAAAACTAACTAACATAAGATGATATAATGACTAATAGACATTTATTACGGTATAATATATTTTATTTTATGAAATAAAATTTCACCGTGGCAATTCTAACTTTATCATTGATTTTCAACAGACATTTTAAACCTTATATCTTATGTGTTTTAAAATAAGCCAATAATATGTATTGGCTTATTTTAACTATTTATTTCAATTAATTTCGTGAAGGATGGATATGGTCGTTATTACATTTAACAATTTCATCTTCTACGGTAATAATGACCGCTTTGCATCCCTTGTTGTGATGGGAAGCACAGAACCATCTAGTCTTGATCCCCATATTATAATGTCGGCTGAACCGGTAACCATCTATGTGTATCATCGTGGTGCCACGAGAAGTCTTGATAAAGTGTGGTTCTGTAAAATAATAACCATGTTACAAGGATCTCTAAATACGGCTTTTTAATAAACTCTTAAAACAGAAAAAGTTAACATCGCTTATTAATAAACGTATTTCTCAAAGTCTTTGCAATTTACGAATAATGTGAAGGTATTTTTTTATAATAACTCATTTAAATAAACAATGAGCATTTTAAATTAAACACGTACTCGTTATAATATTATAAATATGAGCTTTATTTGTGAGAAACATTACATTTTATGATACAAAGTTGTTACTTATGTCAATGTCGCACTGTTAATAGGTATGCAAATATTTAATTATACAGATTAATCTTTTGTGTTTTGTAATTATTGTGTTAAGATAATAATCATTAAAGGGTTCGCTTGGTAATAATTTTATTTCATACTCGTAGTGCTTTTTCGCGCAGGATGGATATGGTCGTTATTACATCTCACAATCACATCTTCCACAGTTATAATGACTGCTTTGCATCCCTTGTTGTGATGGGAGCCACAGTACCATCTAGTCTTGATACCCCTAGTTAACTGGCGACTAAATCGATAACCATCTACATATATCATAGTGGTGCCGCGGGAACTCTTGATGAAACGTGGTCCTAAGAAACAATAATCATGTTACAGGAATTTGAATAGATATGGCTTTTTAATCGATTTTAAAAACCGAGAAGGTTAACATTTCGTCACGTATATTAAAAAGAATATTGATTTTTTGTGTTTTAGGTCTCAAACTGAAATCAAAAGTATATTTTGTATTATAATACATAATTTATTTTTTAAACAAGTTTATGAGTAATAATCATTTTATATAAATGATGCTCGTACTCATTATAATATTATATGAACTTCACAAAAATCTTTCCTTTGTAACTTTATAAACGTATGTTATTCATAAGCTAACATAATGATTAATAAGCATTTCTTACAGTATACAGCAGTATATTTAATTTTACATATTAGAATTCATCATGGCAAGTACTCTCTTAAATCATCATTGCTTTTCAAGAAACAATATAAAATGATGGAATATCTTGTGTATTTTGTAATTAATGTCTTACGGCAGCGATCTCTAAAGAACTCGCATGGTTATAATTTTATATTAACAATTTATTTAAGTTCATTTTCGTGCAGGATGGTTATGGTAGTTATTGCATCTGACTATTTCATCTTCCACACTAACTATGACCGCTTTGCATCCTTTGCTGTGATGGGAGCCACAGAACCATCTAGTCTTTATCCCCATACTGCATTGCCGGCTGAATCGGTAACCATCTATGAGTATCATAGTTGTGCCGCGAGAAGTCTTGATGAAGCTTGGTCCTGAGAAATGATAACAATGTTACAGGAATTTTTGAATATGTCTTTTAATCAATTTTATAACCGAGAAAGTTAACATTTTTAACATATATTTAAAAGCGTCATTTTTTTAATTAATCGTGTTCTTTATTTCTTTTGTTTTAGAATAGTGATTCTAAAATCAAAAGTATATTTTTTACTTTTTATACCTTTTTAAATTATAAATACGTATTATATAATTTTTGTGATATGTTTATAAATTAGATCGAATTATAATCATCATAAATAAGGTTTACGTGCTCTTCAGGTACTCATTATAATATTTATATGAAAAAAAATATCTTCTCCTT
Source organism: Bicyclus anynana (assembly GCF_947172395.1). Lineage (NCBI taxonomy): Eukaryota > Metazoa > Arthropoda > Insecta > Lepidoptera > Nymphalidae > Bicyclus > Bicyclus anynana. The sequence goes on from NC_069092.1 coordinate 2,942,396, forward strand.
TTTAACTTTACAAACTTATGTATTAGTTTAAAAAAATATTGAATCGGACTACTCAGTAAAAAGCTACACGTGTTCATACACAAAAAATATACACGTCAAATTGTTAACCTTCTCTTTGTTTTCGTCGGTTGATAATAACGATTAATGGGCGTTTCTTACAGCATAATATATTTTATTATGCAAATTAGAATTTATCATGGCAAGTTCTCTCTTACATCATCGTTGCTTTTCAAGAAACAATCGAAAGCGTTGGAATCTTGTGTATTTTGTAATTAATGTCTTACGGCAACGATCTCTAAAGAACTCGCATGGTTATCATTTTATATTAACAATTTATTTAAGTTCATTTTCGTGCAGGATGGTTATGGTAGTTATTGCATCTGACTATTTCATCTTCCACACTAACTATGACCGCTTTGCATCCTTTGCTGTGATGAGAGCCACAGAACCATCTAGTCTTTATCCCCATACTGCATTGGCGGCTGAATCGGTAACCATCTATGAGTATCATAGTTGTGCCGCGAGAAGTCTTGATGAAGCGTGGTTCTGTAAAACCACAACCACGTTACAATAGTAATATCTATACAGGAATAAAGTAGGCTTTTTAAGTGATTTTCAAAAGTGAGATGTTTATCAATTCGTCGCGTATAAAATATTTTTTATATAGTCTAAAAATTATTTTACCGAATTTCATTGCTGAAAATCTCTTGAAATGAACTCTTATATTAAAAGGACGCACAATCATGTAGAAAACGTTATTTAAAAACGGGCCAATTTTGCTTTGGCAGTTTTAGATTTATTAGTAAAGAAAATTATACCTAAAGGCCTTTAGATATAGTCCAATTTTCAATAAAATCTCACATTCAGAGCAAATTCAACTTTAAGAATTGAGTTTAAGGTTGAATTTGCAAATGCGACTACTTGAATTGAGTGCCAAGAAGTTGTGTTTGGCACTCATTGATTGGGGACGTTTTTTGGTCGCTGATTGTGCATCCACTTATTAATAGGAGATCGATGTTGAAATTATACCTAAGTATTCAGCTTGTATAACACAATCTCATGTAAAAGTAATTGTGGTCTATATATATCTTGGCAAGGTTTATGTTACTAAAAGGTAATGAATAAAAAACTATATTTTTTTTAATATATGCACTTCTAATTTTTGTATTTTGTATATTTTAAAGGAACTAAGAAAATTTTAAAAATAACACGTTCTTGTTAAAGAAGTACTAATTACACGAATGCCCAAAAAGATTATAATACATTTTAGAGCTACTTTAAATTATTAGAAAAACATCCTTAAAAATTAAAATAATTGCTCATAAATAAAGCAATATTTTTTAATTCTAATTTTGAATTAGTAGACCAGGCGCTATAAGGAGTGATCATGCTTTTCTCTGAACTGTACTCTAAACAGAAAGTGGTCCTTATGTTACGTCAACTCAACTCCTCACAGCGCCTGGTCTGTAGATAAAACATGACTCGTATAGTAAAATAAAATATAATGAGGTAATGTTATATCGTTTGAACAATTTGTCAAACAGATTACTATCTAATGTGATTTAATTAATAGCTGATAATAAATAAAAGTCACTCGTAGATAGAGAAGTTTATAGACATAATAAGGATAAAAGGCTTCCATCGCATTCCCTCAAAAAGAGACAACATGGGTGGACATTTACACTTTTAGTATATGACAGTATTAATTATCTATCTTGAATTAATGGTACATTTCATACCGAGAACTATGACATTTATCATAGATACTTAAGGAAAGTACCACAATTATTTGGATTCATTCGATTTTGTGGCGGTATCTTTTTATTTCGTTAACTTGAAAGTTTAATTTTCCACGTGTTCCCGAAATATCGGTTTTAGACAGACAAACGGACAAAAAAATTATCTTACAAAGTTTCAAAACAAAAAGCGACCCGATATTGATTGTCATATAAATATCGAGTCAAAATAAACCTATTATAAGCACATAATTACAACCACAACCTATTGCTAATAAGTAACCTTAAGTAATGCTTTAAATATATTCTTAAAATGGGTCAGTTCTATTCAGTGTTTTAGATATAAAAATCGTTTTTGTCTATTAACTTTTCTGTCTACGAATTCACTAGATATAAGGTACACACAGCTATAGTCTAATAAGGCGTTAAATAAGTTAATTTCTAAATTATCAATTATATCTACAACCTACTTACTTGTTAACAGTTTAAAATAACTATAATTAGGTATATTTTATACTCTAAAAACTTGTTCTGATATCAAAAAAGATGTAAAAGTTTCACAAAAGAAATTGTAATTGGTAAACTTATAAGAAAATTATGGTCATGTTTAAGTCTTCGTTCTGAAAGTTAAAGTTATGTTAAAACTGGGTGCGATCCGTACGATGCAGATCAGTGGACGCTTTCCATAATACGGGCTACAGACCTGTAATTTTAACTGCAGTTTTAACTGTACAGTCGAACTCAATCGAAGTCGAACTCAATTGTAGTCAGGGACTAATTTGTAAAGAATAAAAAAAAGTAACTGTTCAGTTAAAACGTCCGTGTGTAAGCTAACAAGTTTTATTTAACTGTACAGTTTTTTCAAAAGAAATTTCGATTAGATAAAACGGTACAGCTAAAACTGGGCGGCTAAGCCTGACAGTCAGTAGCCCGTATAAGCTTGTAAATTGTCTATGGCTACACTAACGAATTGGGGATGACTTGTAATGCTAGTGTAAGTTTGTAAATAAATAAATAAAAAGCTCAAAACTCATCTATCGACTTGGACACAGAACGGCTACGTATCGTACGTAGCACCGTACCACCGTAGCTTGTCCTGATGCTACGCCTTTCAGTTACTAATGCTACGAGTATAAGTATGTCTACGGCCTCTGTGGCGCAGTGGTGGCGCGTTGGATTTACAAGACGGAGGGTTCGATCCCCGGCTAGGCTGATTGAGGTTTTTCTGAATTGGTCCTGGTCTGGCTGGTGGGAGACTTCAGCCGTGGCTAGTTACCACTCTACGTCAAAAACGTATCGTCGTTGCTAAATCGACGTACAAAGATGACGTGTACAAATCGAAAAGGGTGTGGATTTTCATCCTCCTCCTAACAACATAGCCCTCTTCTATTTTAGATTGCATCATCACTTATCATGTGAGAGGTGAGGTAATGTAGTCAAGAGCTAACTCGTAAATAATAATAAAAAAATGCGTTGAGGTATGAAGTTTCATGCAAAGCAAACTGAACGCCTCGAGGCGATATGTAGCCGCGCCGATAGATGAGTATTGAGCTTAACTTGAGATGAACGGGAATACTCGTTATAGTTTAAAAACTACCTATGGCAAGTATTCCTTATAACAAAATAATAGATATGGAGTGTGCAGGTACAAAAAAGTTAAAAAAACCTATTAACCGAAAACACCACATGGCATGTCGACTCTCTTTCTACAATCGCTAACGGTTCTAAAATTAAAAAAAATGTGTAGGAATTACATTCACTATCGGCAGGTCACGTGATCAAGTTATCGATCGGATGTCATTCCCATACATTTTATTTAGTTTTTTAGACAGAGAATCGAATATGACTATCTAAGCGCATAGTTTAGGCACTCGAAGCGACACTTATATTATGCTTTTTATTAAGAACGCGGACGCCCGCGACTTCAGTTTTTTACAAATCCCGCGGGAACCATGGATTTTTCCGGTATAAAAAGTAGCCTGTGTTAATCCAGAGTAAAATCCATTTCCATTACAAGTTCCAGCCAAATCGCTTCCGTAGCCGCAGCACAAAGGAAAAACAAACATAGGTACATACAAACTTTCGCCTTTTTAAATATGATTCTATATGTTCAATAAAGTGTACTTCCTATTTCATCTAATCTCAATTCCATTTCTACTTCGCTTATTTCAAAATCTATAGGAAAACTCGAGCAAAGTGCTCACTAACGTCGTTCACAAAGAAGTCGGCGGCGGATGAGTGTGCAGGTTTTTGATTTTGATGATGTTCATCCCAACAGTGTAAACCACGGCGCGACAGCCTCTATTGTAGTGCGATCCGCACCACCAACGTGTCTTGAAGCCCAACTCGCACTGACGAAGGAACTTATAACCACCGATGCAAATCATTCGAGCACCTCGGGAGGATGTCGTGAAAATTGGCCCTGAAACAGACATACCATTTAGTATAATCCTAAATACATGCTGAGCTGGTAATGAGTACCTTTTACTGTAGTTCATGGTACTCATATAGTATATCTTTTCATTTTGGTGTATCTTTTCTTAGGATTGTAATAAAAGACTGATAAGAAAGAACAAAGTATATTATAAAGATAAAATCTTACAAATATTTGTTGTTGAACAAGTTACTTATCGACTCGAGGATGCAACTAAGATTAAAAGCAAAAAAAAAAATACAGAAAACAACATTGCATGATACTCATACAAAGGTATTAATTAATTAAAAAATACTCAAAATAAATTTACTTAATGGATTTAATTATTTTCCATATGATTGATTTTATGTTACTAAATTAAGTTTAATTTATTTTATAACCAATAAGCATCCAATTAAACACCAAGTAGTTAACAAAAAAAAAAAATAAGGCAGCATACCTGTATACATAATATAGTCCCGTGACTTATTTGCAATACTTTCTAAGCCAAAGTTTCGTACTAAAGTCAGGCCGCTTGGAGCTTGCGTTTCTGACAGGTGGGCGAGGACTAAAAACGAGGCAATCGTAATTGAATATGTTTGTCTCATTCGCACGACCAGTCAAAAACGCAATCTCTGAGCGGCCGGACTTTAAACCAGTAGGTCTATTCTGTAATGATGTTTTTAAAACTCTTTATAGTACGATTAATCTTACTTAAGATTATTAACTCCAGTCAGTAAAATGACATTTCAGTGACAGTTGCACTTGTCATTTTAATGACCGGAATTAATAATCGTACTATAGTGTGACTTTTGAATTAATCTCTATCTCTCTCTCTGTCTAATACGATACTATAAAATAAGAAAGATAGAAGTGAATTTGAAACTCGCACTTGCGAGTGTAAAACATTGTAACAGAATAGTCCTACAGAAGAGGTAGTGACAGTTGTAATTAATCCGTAATCTAATTAGTCCATATAGTATAAAATGTAAGGAACTCCAGAGATTTAGTACTAAATCCATATCAAGCTAGTTTCTTAAAATACCCAAAACAACTAAATAAAGCGTCTACAGACGGGTCAACGACTCGACATATCAATTGACAAAAAGACGACAAAAGTTGGCATGTCTGTTCAAGCTCTTAATTTGTCCTCGTCCTTTACCATAAAAACTAACTTAACAAGCAGGTCATAAGCTAACTTCATAAACTTAGCACACTTCTGATCATAGAATATACCCCTATACACCCCATAGGTTACCTAATCACATGACAAATAAAACTATTAAAAAATATGTTCCCATTTATACAATAAGATTATAATTAAAATATTTCATTATCAAAATAATCTAAAACATATAAAGCAATTTCAAATATACATTTAGAGCCTTTTTGTAAATATTTCCAAACTATAAACTACAAAATGAAACAAAATGGTTTTTTTTACCCAATTTGAAACCAACATAATCTTAGAACGTCAAAGAAAATTACTGTGAAGAAAATATAAAGAGTTCTTCAAAGGTTTTTATGAGTATAACAAAAAAATAAACCAAAATTAAAAGCTAAATTTATAATTTAATGCAATATGTAGTGCGAAAAGTCGATGTACGGATATCATGATTGCTGGGCCTGTAGATGTAATAACAAAGAAGAACCGGCATTCCTGCCTGAATACCAATAACAACATGCGCTATATCATTGGACAGGATTTTTTATGTACTGTAATTAATAATAATGTCAAAAGCACTTAATTACTATGTGGAAAAAGTTATGGCTCAAAAAATAATAACAATATTTTTCTTTAAAATGACTTAAAATGGTTTAACAAGCTTAACGTTATAACTCGGTTACTGTCAAAAATATCAACCTGTTTAATATAAAAAATATTATTTCTCTATATTTATAAAAATATATCCAAAATGTTAGTTTCAGTCGTAACTTGTATGCACGATTTATTTTTCTTTAAGGCGAGGGCATGTTAAAACATGTTCACTATCTTTATTTCATAGGGCACTCCTATATTTTTATTTAAATAAAATATGACTTTTTTGTCATAATTTTTTTACACAGCACTCAGGTATTTCCTGCTATAACAAAAGTTAAAGTACGTAAAAAACCTATCCAATGATATAACATGTTAACTTACAATTTGGTACGTTGTAAACTTATGGATAATTTACGCTAATAATGTTTATACAATAATATTTATATTGATAACGCTACATACATCACCACTTTGCCGCGTGTGATTAGAAGGTAAGGGGGCAAAGAAAAGCTTTTATCGATACCTGTTTACTGTTCAACTGGTTTAATGTATGTTGTTATTAGTACTTAGGCAGGCTCCCATACATTTTTACCGGTTCTCCTTGCATAGTTTCTAATTACAGGCGATTTAAGGCCGTAGTCGTTCGTAATGATAACATACCTATACTAAGGTATGCTATACCTATGCTATATAGTCTACCTTTTGTAGCTATTCAATATTCAGCGTTACATCTATCTTTAGGAAATCCTGGAACAAATTTTGGTGTATTCTTAGGATCCTTATGAGGAGCTGGATGATTATGGAAGTCCTTCAATCCGACTATATCGTCTTTGAATGTGTATAAGCAAGCGTTGCAACCACACGACGCGTGTGTAGAACATCGCCATCTTGTCTTTGGTCCATCTTTAGATGCTGCGTAGTATGTGTAGTTATTTAACTTGATCAACATCTTCCCTCTTTTAGACTGTATATACTCCGCTGTAAGAAAAATAAGTGTTTAGAATCAGTAGAAAATTGTAATGTATTTTTGATATTATATTGTAGATCACAAGTGTTGTTGAACTTCAATAAAGAAATTTGATATTTCCACCAGAGTTCATTATAGAAGAACTAAAAATTTGCATTCAAAAATTTCATGTAAACATAAGAAATATACGTCTTGGGCATCGATCTTCTATTAAAAAGTGGATGCACAATCAGCGACCAAAAAACGTCCCCACTCAATGAGTGCTTAACACAACTTCCTGGCACTCAATTCAAGTAGTCGCATTTGCAAATCCAACCTTAAAGTGTTTTTTTTTTATTGTAAAAGAATACAATAAGAAACTTAGGACTACGAAACGCTAACTCACCCTAATAACTATACAAATCATGCCCACATGGAATGGCGGCAAGAATACTGGCTGCATTTCCGCGCTGGACAGCCAGGCTGATCCTTTGCGCAAAAATGAGCCAGCCCTTAAACTCAACCTTAAACTCAATTTTTAAGGTTGAGTTTTCTCTGAATTTGATATTTTATTGGACTGTATCTAAAGGCCTTTAGGTATAATTTTCTTTACCAATAATTCTAAAACTGACAAAGCAAAACTGGCCAAATTTCGAGTGAAATTTTCTACATGATTGGGCGTCCTTTTATTATAAGAGGTCAATTGGTCTTGTGTTATAAATAATAACATAATCTGTCAAATCAATGACAAGGGTATGCTTGCATGTGAACTAATAAAACACGAATAATCATGCAAAAATACTTTTTAAAATTTATTTTTAAAAATGTTTTTTTTTGTACATTTCTGACAATTCAAATTAACTATATTTTTTAACAAATGCTAAAAAGTTATCATTTTAGAAACGCAAACTTCAGCAGAACTTTTAAAAGCTTAGGATGCACTGATCAAAAACTTAAAATTATTGTCTTATAGCTTTTTTCAGATAGCATGGGTAGGGTGACAGTCACCTGTACCACGTTCATAATCCTACTATCCTACTACTAGGGCGTCCGCTAGTACGTAGTAATATCGTGAATCGCGGCAAACTTTTAAGAGTGAAACGAACCGTCACCCGCACCATCATACATGAAACGAACTGTAGTTCTTGCTCCCAGAACTTTGGAAAATTGTTCTGCTATGCCTGCGAATGTCTCTAGCCTAAAAATATTTTTTTCACGGCACTGGAAGTGCCAGTTGTCTAAATAAGTTAAGGTCAATTTCCAATGACAATCACAAGTAAGAATTTGCCAAAAAATTACAGAAGATCATTCGGTACTGGCAGAAGTACTAAATTTTCAGATTTTCTTAGAGAATTATAATCTTTTTTAATAAGTGAACCTTTTTATCCAATTAATGACTTTCAAATTGAAATTTTAAATATACTACTATATAACGAGAACTTCAACTTTTAAACGAAATTCATCTGATATTAAGTTTCGCGCTATCTAAGAAAGTAACGGACCAACTTAAATTAAAGTACAAGTTAAGTAAGCCAAGTATTGTGTTGACCAATACTTAGCTTAGAATGCATCAACAATATTATATCTCGTGAAGAGAAAAAAACGCAATGTCAACCAATAGCGGCAGAGTTGGAAAATCGGTCTCTCTCTCTCTCTCTCACCCTCTGTCTGCGAAAACTATATGTTCGAGTCTGTCGCTGTTGCTAGACATTGTATTTTTCTCTTGACTCGACATATGTCAACTCATGGGGTGCTACATAGCAGTGGCGAAGGTTGAACTTTTGACGAAGCCGTCCCAAAGAAAAGGATAGGTATTTAAACAGCTTGATACAAACTATGGTTTCTCATACATCCATACATATAATATTTTAATTATAATAATGAATATGTATTTATGGATTTTTAAAAGGTAATCCTAGGGAATCGGCCTGTATGGACTCTTCGCCACTGCTATATTGTTTTATTAGTTTCTTAGCGGCATCATTTTGTATTGCTATATTTTTTTGCGGCTCTTGTCCGGGTGGGTAATATAGTGGAAACTTTAACACCAATTAACTTTTTATCAGGTTCATTATGATCATTGTGGGAGTTGTTGTGTCCGATGACCTTCTCATTGAATGTATACAGCATTGCTGGGCAGCGGTAGCCAGTGCACTTCCAACACTTCATTGGTCCTTTCTCTTTCGCAGTGAGCTCGTAATACATGTTGTCTTTATACTTCATGACCTTTCCTCTCGCTTCACTCAATATGTGTTGCACTGTAAAAAAAAACATACTTTAGCATATTGTATTACACTGGCAAAGAGGGGATTTAGATGAAGGTAAGTCGTTCCAAACAAAAGGATATTCATATAGCGTTATACAAACTGCTGTTTCAAATATATTTATATACAGTACAACAATGAATATACATGTATTTTAAAGGTAACCCGGTGGGATTCGGCTTGCATTAACTCTTCGCCACTGCGTATTATATTGCTGAATGCTGTATGAAAAGTTTACACAATATATTGAAAAAAAAAATGGAAACATTAAACATATTTTTATATACTTTAATATTATTTTATAAATTAATTCTTATAAATAACTTAATAATTTAAATCGACATATCAAATATTACAAATTAATCAATATCGCATGAATACTAGATTGTGTTTGTAATAAAGAGGTTTGTCGATACAACATATACTCCGCGCCACGGAACAAGTCCCGTAGACGCGGCGCTAACGTCATAATGGCGTCTTATTATCATTTGTGTAAGGCGCTGTCAGTTTTAGTTCAGGTTTTAGCCGCGGGACTTCTTTCGTGGCGCGGAGTCTAAGTGTTATAAGTGGAGTTTAACAGTTCTCAATTTGACCCATATTTTTTTAATGGAGATATGTACACCGATTACTCGAAGACGCCTGTACCGATTTAAATAAAACTCAAAGTTTTTAGGTTTTGAAAACGGTTGTATTTTTTTTTATTAAATTTTTTCATTATTCTACACAATATACTTAGATATTTCCTTAAATTAATCATTTTTTAATCTTAACTCATTATGATGGGAGGAGTCATATTTCCGTGGATGCGTATGAATCTCCTTAATACCTACAACTTCATTGTTTATGGTGTGAATAGCAGCATTGCAGCCAATATGCTGGTGCGTGGAGCATTTCCATCTGGTCCTTAGCCCAGCACTCCTCACGGAGGAGTAGGTGTATCCGTTCAATAGTATCATAAGTTTTCCCTTTTGAGAACGTACGAATTCCACTTCTGTACCAAGACAAAACTTTAAATTAGTTGACTTTTTCTTTTAATAAATTATTATCAGTTCCTCACCTAAGTTGTTAGTACACTCGAGACTTGATGACCTCCGTGGCGCAGTGGTATGCACAGTGGATTTACATGCCGGAGGTCCTGGGTTCGATACCCTGCTGGGCCGATTGAGTTTTCGTTAATTGGTCCAGGTCAAGCTGGTGGGAGGTCTACCGGTAAAGACGTACCGCCAAGCCATTTAGCCTAACAAGTTAGCCCTCTTCCATCTTAGATTGCATCATCACTTACCATCAGGTGAGATTGCAGTTAAGGGCTAACTTGTAAAGAACAATCAAAAAAGAAATGTCTTATTAGTATTATGCCGATTGGTACATTGACGGTAGTTTTTCAAGATTGGTTTTCAATAATGCCATTTTCTTGATTTGTAAGGGACTATAAAATATTATGATTATAAAAAATCTCATACCTGGTATACAAAGATAGTAAGTAAATAAATAGATACCTACAAAATTTGTCATTAATGACATCCTCGTATATGAAGATCGAGTAGGAAAGAAAAACAACTACCTAAGATAAAAAAAAAAATATATTTATATATTTGAATCAAGCATATCGGGAAAACTCGCTGAAAATTTATTCACCGAAATTCTGAAAATTTCGTTAGGGTTAGTTAGACATAAAGACCGAAGGATAAGTTAGACATACAAGAAATAGAACTACTCTTTTCAACGTTCTCGGAAGATTTCCATTTCGGCGATTTTTTTTTCGGTGAAACTCTCACTTTATCGGCGTGCTATCTTTGACGCATTCAGGGAGCTGACAGCAACGATATCGGCTATACATGCCCTGGTGGATGTGTATGCTTGTGTTTAACAAAGACAACAGTCTCATCTACAGTGTATATTATAGCTTGGCAGCCCTTGCGTTGGTGAGTGGAACACCGCCACCTGGCTTTGACTCCATCACGATCGGCCCCTGCGGCCGCGTACGTATATCCATTCAGTTTTATCAAACGCTTGCCCTTCTTAGATGTCACGTACTGTGCAAGGTTACCTGGAGACAACATTAAGTGTGTTTAGTATTTTTATTTTAAGTCAAGTACATACGTGAGAGTCGTGATAGACCAGTGGATATGACTTCTGCCTCCGACTCCGGAGGGTGTGGGTTGAATCTGGTCCGGGGCATGCACCTCCAACTTTTCAGTTGTGTGCATTTTAAGAAATAAATATCACGTGTCTCAAACGGTGAAGAAAAACATCGTGAGGAAACCAGAGAATTTTCTTAATTCTCTGCGTGTATGAAGTCTGCCAATCCGCATTGGGCTAGCGTGGTGGACTAAGGCCTAACCCCTCTCAATTTGAGAGGAGACTCGAGCTCAGCAGTGAGCCAAATATGGGTTGATAACGAACATACGTGAAAATTTTCTTCAATATACCTATACCTACAGGTTTCTTTACGATGTTTTTCCTTCACCGTTTGAGACAGGTGATATTTAATTTATTGAAATGCACACAACTGAAAAGTTGGAGCAGTATGCGTAAGATTCGAAGCTACTTAAGTCAAGTTCAGATAAAATAAATAATCAGCTTTGCAAAATACGATATTATATTCATCAAACTGCATAGTTTATTACTATTTACAATACTAAACATAAAACACATAGGTACTTATTAGTACTTTATTTGAAACATTTAATTTCACCAAACATATACACTCATAACTATCGTTAACGAATATACTTAATACTATGCTTAAATCTACAGCGTGATTCGTAATCAGCTAGGTTATTCGATAACTTAGTGCCTTTCGATAAAGTCAACCGAGCCTGTTTAACATTATACTCCGTGCCACAAAACAAGTCCCGCAGATGCGGCGCTAATGTCTTAATGGCGCTCATGATAATGGCGGTCTTTATTGTCATTTGTGTAAGACACTGTCAATTTTAGTTCAGGTTTTAGCCGCGTGGCACGGAGTCCAGTTACATAGTGACTTCATTGAGTGATATAAAATAAAAATTACGTTACGAGTTACATCATTATCGTCCTCATCACCCACCACACTGCTTTAATTGGAGTGGCGGGCTTAGATTTATAGTATTATAATTTACTCTTTGTAACTATTACTATCAGATAATGAACGGAACGGCTTAAAATTGGGCTTAACTCCGAGGGACGGGAGTGTGGACCCATTTCCCAACTGTGGGCTGAGTTTTTATTCTTTACAAGTTAGCTCAATCTCACCTGATGGTAAGTGATGATGCAATCTCAGATGGAAGAGGGCTAACTTTAAGTTAGGCTGAAAATCCTCACCCATTTAAAATTTTCACTGTTCGTTCAAAAACATCAAATTTTACGGCTTACTCATAGTAACAATTGATTTCATTGAGTAAAGTTTCACGATTAACGAGTATTTATTCTATATAATAATATCATAGATTTTATCTTTAAATGTACGTCACACAAACACATTTTTTATGTTTATGCCGGCGGTACATCTAGCATTAGCTTCAAACATTGGAACAATAATTACGGACTTTATTCACTTGTACGTACACTTATTTCAGAAATAGGCCAGGTTGCGCCAAACGTGACTTACTCGTACGGTGATGCTTATACTGCTGTTCATTTTGACATGTCCAAGTCGAGGTCGAGGTATCAGGTACAACAATTTTTGCTTCTTCTATATTGATAGAAGAAAGAAAGCAAAAATTGTTGTACCTGATCTAGTACAGGATTTTGAATCTTTGTCCAAATTAGTGCGCAAAAAAAACCGCCGAGCGGTGTCGGTTTTAAGTATAGGTATCCAAGTGTTCAAGTGTTTATAATTTGGACAAAGATTTAAAATCCTCATCACATTCATCATCACAGCATCATTCAGAGTTCAAATGTTTAAGCTATAGTATATGTAATGCCGGCATTAAGTAGATATTTGTCACTCAATCACGCAAACCTGGATATGGATGAAATTTAACATCCTTAGTTTTATAGAATGACCTGGACACATGTCTGTTTGTCTTATCATGCTAAACCTTTAAACAGCTAATGGATTTACCTAATACAGTGATTTTCACAGATGGGCTTAGCTTTGGGGCCTTAGGCTGTGTTATTATGACAGAACATAGGGATTTTTAAGAAAAAGTTAATTACATGCGATTTAAGTCGCATGAAGTCGCAAAGAAAACACCTAATTCATTAATCATAAGAAAGTCAAAAATGTATACATTAAAAAGAGATTTTGAAAATACATATTTTTTTAAATACGAGTAGGTACCTACTAAACATAACAATACAAACTGAAGAATTCGACGTTTTAAAAATCTTCGACTACTTCAATGTACGTTGGATACCTTTATTAAAAAATTAAACCTCAAAACAGTGTTTTAAAATGTTCACAAATCACAAACTAACAGAACGAATTTGATCTAAGTCAAATTTTGGAGCACACTTTATTTTAATCAGAAGAATCGGCTTTTCCGATTTTTAGATTTAAACACGTTTAAAAAAAACCGATCTTCACTTAGACGAAGTCATCATCTAAATTTAGTAAAAAAAATTAGGCGGTGGATGAGTGTGTGCATCGTTTATGATAATAACTTCGTTGCCATCGGAGTGTACATTGGCCTGGCAACCATAAGGCTGGTGGGTCGAGCACTTCCATCGTGTCTTGCTCCCGGAGCCGCATGGTCTCGACGAGTACGTATATCCGTTTAGCTTGAGCAAACGCTTGCCTTTCCTTGACAGCAACCATTCGACTTCCACTGAAAATAACACGCACTTTTAGATATGATCCAAAATAATTCAAGAGAGAGGCGCCAGCGTACGCAGACGTATTTAGAAAGGTGGTTCTCTTTTTACCGTCGAAATTATATATATGCCTATCTACTGTATATATTGTAAACTAAATTGTTCTATAATTTAGTTTACAATATATACAGTAGGTAATTCAGTGGCGAAGGATGTAATTTTGATGAATATAAACCGTCCCAAAGAAAGGAAATTCATATCGCGTGATACTCCACAACTCCTCCAAATCCATGTTTCTCATGCATCCATAGATAATTATATTAAAAATATCCATACATACATATTTTTTATTTTCTTTTAAAAAAGAATATTTGCCATATCTTCTAAATATGACCAATATTCCCATTCCCCTCCAACTAGTCGGGAAAGACTCTATTAGGAGTGGGTACAACAATAGACCAACGGAGCGGGGATCGAACCACCACCCCTCGGTGATGAGTCCGACCGCTCTTACCGCTGAGTTATAGAGGTTTATTACAACAATGAATATGTATGAATGTATAGATATTTAAAAGGTAACCCGGCACGAATCGGCTTGTATGAACTCTTCGCCGCTAGTAGGTATATTATTTAGTGGCATGCACAAGTGTGGTGGTAAAACTTCAACATAATTACTCTGTTGGTCTTAAAACATTCTGGGGTAAGCACTGCGTATGAGTAAGTGTTGATAGCACACCATTGGGTAGTCACGGAATGCAACACAAAATTCTATGCAAAATTCACTAAAAAAGGAAAAGGAAGAAGGAGAAATATGTAATAAAATAATAAATTAAAACAGTATTTCAAGTATTTATAATTTATTAATTTTAATTTAATATGAGAGCAGTTTGGGCGTTGGAAATACACATTTATTTAACTTCATACTATATTTGAACGCTTCTTTAACATCTGAATATATACTTAAAAGGTCTAAAAAGGTGCGCAACCGAGGAGCGGAAGTGTACGGTGAAAAGCGCGCAGAATAGGTTGCGCACAAAAAACATAACGCTGTCATCCGTCCTTCGAATTTTACTGACCATATATTTTTCAAACCGGGGGATATTTATAAAAATCGATTCTTAAGGAGTAAACTCCAAAAACAAAATGGGTTACCAGCGTTCATACAAAGAAAATTCCTTTATAAATAATCACTATGGTGTCTCGTAGGGGGATGTATATGGGAATCATCTATGAACATGATCTCGTTCTCGACAGTGATGAGTGCCGCTCGACATCCGATGGGCTGGTGGGTTGAGCACTTCCACCTGGTCCTCATGCGAGCTCCGACTTTCCGGGGGGAGTACGTGTAACCGTTTATTCTTATCATTCTCCTTCCTCTCTTCGATAGTATGAATTCCACTGTAAAAATATCATCAGATGTAATAAAAAATAAAAACTTAACATTGGACTATCTCTGCGTGATCGAATCAGAAATGAGGAGATCCGCGGAAAATCGATCGAAAAATCGGACGAATTTAGAGAGTCGTTCCGTCCTCTGTCTTTCTTTCAGCCTTCGGGTCTTACCAGACGATGCTTCTGCGCTCATCCCAACCCGGTGATGCTGCAGCGGTCCCATATGCCTACGGAACTTGCTCAAACAGAAAAAAAGCCGTACAGTAACAGTATAAATAAATTATTAATTATTCGCAATGAACCTCAGCGAAGTATCTAACGCCTGTATATATTTAATATCTGAGTTCACGATGTTAATGTACACAATAATAGGCATGATGATAGTTTTTTAAATTGTATATAAATTAATAGTAAAGCAATTTTGTAAAAGTAACAGTGTATGTGGGATCTTTACTTTCGGAGCTACAGGGATTTAAAGGGTCAGATTTGCGGCGCTGCCACGGATCCCTACAAAATGGTACGAATTAATGACGTCGTAGATACATAACGATCGTTAGATTTGTATGGGCGTTCAAACAAAATTACTAATATCTTTGTTATTTGTGCGTTTATGTTTATAATTCAAATATTAAAAAACGACACATTTAATGTAAGGAAGCTAAAACTGCATGAATTTTCCTCAATCAATCAATTTATTTATTTGCAGATAAATTACGATAAAAGATTTTTAATATAGATTTTGAAATTTTATAATCCTATTTATTTTGCAAATATCCAGGCAATCTTTGCTTTTTATTTATAAATTAGTTAACATTGACCTTATTTACCTGAATGTATCATAAAAATCAATATATTCAAACCTAGTCATCATCGCCATTTACATATTTCTATGTTTTTGGGGGATGGTTATGGATCTCCTTGACGAAGACGACTTCGTCCTCAATGGTGTGGATGGCGGCGTGGCACGATCTGTCTCGGTGCGACGAACACCGCCACCTCAACTTGCCACTGCTCCTCACTGTGTCGGACGTCGAATAGGTAAACCCATTCAGTCTAATCATACGCGTGCCGCGACGCGATTGTATGAATTCCACTGGAACAAAATTAATAATAAAAAACAAGCCTCTGTATTTATCTCTTTAAAAAAACTCTCTTTTTTTACAATTGTTAAAGATGTAGCGATTGCCGATTGAGGTTTACTTAATCGGTCCAGATCTCTGTAATATGCTTATTGTTCGCAGAACATCGCTTCATAAAGACTTCCCGCGGCACCACAATGATACACATAGATGGTTACCGATTTAGCCACCACTGCATTATGGGGGGCAAGACTAGATGGTACTGTGCCTCTCATCACAGCAAGGGATGTCAAGCGGTCATTGTTACTGTGGAAGATGAAATTGTCAAATGCAAGACCATAACCATCCTGCTCGAAAATAAAATAAACTTAAATAAATAGAAGAAATTAAATAATTACCAAGTGCGCCATAAACCTTGAGAGTTTGTTATTGTAAGCCAATAATTACAATTAATATATAATTACTGGCTGGTGCGAGGCTTCGGCCGTAGCTAGTAAAGACGTACCGTGAAGCGATTTAGCGTTCCGGCACCATGTCGTGTAGATAAATGATAGATGCTCTAGAAATGTGGTGCTGGAGAAGAATGCTTGGCATTCCCTGGACACAGTTTCGAACGAACATCTCAATCCTCCAAGAACTGGGCATCAAATAGTTCTTACTACTACGACTTTCTTTGACACGTCCACGACTTGTGGTGCGGTGGGCACAAGAGCGCATGGCAGGTCACCAATACGCTGGACTGAAAGTGAAAACTACTCTCCATGATTCGCATGTGCTAGGAGAGCCACACTACGAGAGGAATGGCGACGGATAGTGAGGCTTGCCACCACAACTTACGTACACGTACAAGGTACACGAAACAACGTAAGGAAACCGAAAGAGGTGTGAATTTTCATCCTACTCCTAACAAGTAAGCCCGCTTCCATATTGCATCATCACTTACCATCACCGATTGTAGTCAAGGGCTAGCTTGTAAAGAATAAAAAAAAGCTTTATAATGGTAAAAAAAAACTGTCGAATAATTTTCGAGTTAATTCGTAGCAAACAAACAAACAAATTTTTTTTTCTTTAAAAAAAGTTTTCATAGATGTCATGTTTTAGAGAAACAAATTGTGTTATTCTTATCAGAAACAATTTTAATCAATACTAAAGTAAACTTTTCTTTCTTCTCCGTGATTGTTCTTTCTTTTTTATTTTACTAGGAGGGTGGTTATGTTTCTCTTTGATATATACTGGTACGTTGTCTATGGTGTGTATGGTGGCGTGGCAGCGACGGTCCCTGTGGGTGGAACAGCGCCATCTTGATTTGCTACCACTAGTTTTGATCACAGTGTATGTGTAACCCTTCCTTTTCAACATACACCTTCCTTGGCGAGACATTATGTATTCAACTGCAAAGAAATATTTTAGTACGTTAATCATCAATAAAAACAGCAGGAAAAAACTTGATGCATATGGCCAAAGATAGGGAAAAAATGGAGGAGGCTTTTACCCATAGAGGGCCACATAACAAAATAACAGAAATACTTTAAAAAAATATGATTAACATGTTATGTATTGTAAAATTGTTATGTGGAAATAAAGCTATAATAATAAATAATAATCATCAATATTCTCAGACCAATTACCTTCTTTTGGACTTCAAATTCGCCCACAAAATTGTCTGTCGTTTTGAGAGGGAGACGAGGTAAACTCACACATCGAAAATATTTGACTCCAAATACATATATTCTGTGTACACTACATACATACATTTTAAATAATAATAGACACACATGTGTAATTTTAACAAGTGTGTATGAACAAGTTTGAGCATGATCATATAGTTTTGATAGAGGCAGAGACTCTAGCGAGGCAGGTCCTATAGAAGGTAATTAGTCTAAGTCATTATTATCAGCCTTATAGGAGAGAAGATATGGAACCAAGGCCCCACATGCTGCTCTAATGAGGACTGGCGAGCAGTATGTTAATATTTTGATATTCTGTAAGATCCTTAAATAATCAACCGACCTTATAGTTAGGGATCCGTAGAGCATTTTGTACAACTGATTACTAACAAGTTAATTTTTCGTGAGTAGCTTCATATCAATGAGACGATCAACTTTTTTTATTCAGAAAAATTCTTGATTCTGGTAGCTAACTGAGTTACCGGGCGAAATTTCTGAGCGTCCGTTAATGTACCAAGCAATTTATAGGCTGGTTATGTTGTGTAACTATTAATTAGGCAACAGTAAAAAAAAACATCTGGTTTGTTAGTAAATAAAAACAACTTTTGATACACTACCCTCCTTCTAACTTGTATCAATAACGAGGTTGTAAAACGTTCAGGTTAGCTTTTTAATAGTTCAGGTTAGCTTGGGTTAGGTCTGATGATAGGCTTAAAACATAGTTTTCAATATTCCTTTTTGTTTTCTTTACTCTTTCCAAGGGTGGTTTGAGAAAAAAGAGAATTAGGTAAAACCCTCAGAAATAGCGAAAAAACTTATATGAGTTTGTAGGCGTAATCTCTGGATCTATAGAACCGTTATTTAAAATTCTTTTACCAATAGGAAGCTACGTTATATGTGAGTGTGACTGGCCATATTTTATCCCCGTATGTACTAATAAGAGATAAAAATAAATATCTAAAGAATTTCGTGCTAACAGATGCAACAATTAAAAAAGTAAGTCATAGTTAGAACCTCCATTTATTCAATCAAAACTGAAAAACTTTTAGGCACGGACGGTGAGTGCTAAGAAAGAAGGAAAAAACATTTATTCCAAAAAATTGTGCCACACTTAACATATCACTAGCATCATAACACCACTATGTCATATTTGGCAACCAACCTTGAAAAAAGATCCAGCTCAGCACTGTGCTGCATATACCAATCAAATATTGATCATACAGCGCTGATTTTTAACCTTTAACCAGTAAGTGCCTTTAACCCATAAAAGCTACAACGGTGTTTTTACACCCAGGTGACTTAGTTCTGTGTCTACAACTTTTTCCGTTTTTAACACAGCAGGTTTCGTGTATTCTCCTAAACAGTGGCCCAAGAACACGTGGGCCAAGAAGTTTGAGCGAGCCATGGTTTCGAGATACACTCGCAACCCGGTGATTTTACAACCTTTGTAGTCATAGTGGGATATTGATTTAGTAGGTAATGAAATTTTTTAATATTATTTTTAGTATGTGTGCAAAATATGCCATTTTCATGTGTATTATTGTATGTATTATGTTATTTCATGAGTATAATCACATTTATATTCTATTTTCATTATAGATCAATCGACTGAGGTGAGGAAGAGTTTTGCAGAAGTAGTGAGCTTTGTTGATGTGAATACTGAAAAAGACCTACATGAAAAAGATGTATAAAGTAGATATATAACCCCCGTTATATTTATTTTCAATCAAATAAAAGGACCGAATAAAAAATATAATAGTCTATTTCTTTTTAATTTTTTCCATACCCCTTCAAAATTACTATGATTTTGAGAACCGTTCTCTCATACCCCTTTACACTCGAGCTTATACGATCGTGAGTTTTGACTTTGAAAAATTCTACACTACACACGTAACAGCTTTTGCGGACGCAAACGTCGTCGAACGATCGTAAGACTATCTGAGGGCATGCGAAAACACACTTTATTACTATAGCTACATGGTGGAACTTGTCAGTCGTCCGGAAAACACGAAAAAGATGACTGTGTTTTTTGACCACGCCGCTCGAACAAGTACGTATTTAATATTTTCGTAATGCTAACGGTTTACTAATATTTTTAAATGTAGTTTGCTACTTTATTAGTTGTTAAATAATACCACATATGTTTTTTGTACATTAGTTTATTTATCGGTTGATACTATGCCTCGAAATTTTAACTCGCACGATTGTAGTACCTCGGTTGTACTACGTAAACTTGATAACAAATGTTACCCTGTCTTTTAGTTTTATTTATGTGATTTAATGCCTTTAAATGTATGTATTTTTTACTTTTAGAGCGTTCACTCATGGGCGAAATAGTTCACCTTTTGGCTAACGGCAATATCTCTGATATTGAAGATTCTGAACACAGAATTCGATCCAGATGTCTCGTTTCAGCACACTGTAGACGAAGCGTCAGAAGAAGAACAGGATGACAAAGAAATACTACCTACCTTTTAGGTAACAGAACTAAAACCTCCGTCACCACCATATGAATTGCCAGTCCTGCCAAATTTAAGAACGACAGTGAGAGAATCGCGTTCTACTGAGCGAGAATCAAGATGTTTGCCTTCTACAGTAGCAGATCGAGAACGCCAGTAAGTAGACGTGGAAGAAGGCCTTCAAGAGGGCGAGGGGCAGCATCAGTTTTAGGTACAAGAAACAAGAAAGCGAATATGGAAGCAAACTGCTTTTATAGAAAACGCTCACAAGTATTCTACCTTAACAATAAACCCAGTAAGACGACCAATTGAATATTTTCATGGTTATTTTGATACACAGTTTTTTAGAAAAGATATCTCATTGTTCCAAATTATATTACCATACGCACTGCAGATCATGAACTTAAATCTTCAAGAGCTGAAATAGCTAAATGATTTGCTATTTCTTCATCTTATTATGGGCTGTATTCCTTACCCTCGAGTAATGTATTGGAGAGTTGGTATGAAGTTAAGATTGATCAATGACCTAATGACAAGAGACAGGCTCCTTACTCTAACTGGTAATGCACTCCATGTTGTCGAGTCCTATTCATCAGCTCCAAACGAAGTGGATAACCACGTATGGAAGGTACAAGCCATGATAGACATGTGAAATTAGCCTGTAAAAAATTGGTAAGAGTCCCAGAATTCTACTCGATTGACGAGCAGATGATCCCCTTTACAGGACGCTGTAAGCTATGGCAGGTTGTAAAAAATAGACCACGACCTGTAGGCCTAAAAAGTTTTATCCTTTCCACAAGTGATGGTGATGCTAGATTTCGAAATTCACATAGGCGCTAAAAGCAGTTTCGGTGATACAAATCTTGGGTCTTGGCCCTTCAGTAATTTTACATTTGATAAAAGGTGTTCCACGTGGTTGTTGTACATATAATGATCAATATTTTACTATACCATTCCTTTAATTGAGGAAATGGAAAAGATGGGGTTGCATTCGACAGTAACCATAATGCAGAACAGGATTCCTGGCCGAGCATCAACTAAAATGTTTATTTTGTTTAACTTAAGTCTAAGACTGAAGTAAAAAAGTGTTGATTTTATAATAATAATTATTAAAATAAATTATGTTCATAATTATCAATCATTATTTTATTATTTTCTTTGTTATATAATAACAGAGTCTCACGATCGTGCGACTTACAATTATTTCCTGAAACTCACGATCGTGAGGGTCTGGTTGCTGCAAACCAGGTGCACCAGGATTTTTTTCAATATTTTTCTCATCATTTTCTACCACTATGGAAGTTAAGGAATAACATTTAAACACAATATAGAAGAACTTCATCTCTCGGGTGTAAAGGGATACGGAATTTTATTTGATTTTTATTCAAAAATGTAAATCGATATATCAAAAAAACATAGAGATAGATCTAATATCTATGTACGTACAATAAAAAAAATTTAAACGTGTTTACTTACATAATTTATTCCAATAATTAAAACCGGGTTTATTTTCACCCATTGTAGTCATAGTGCTGGAATGGCGACCCCGCACTAGTAAGCGCAGTGTTGGCCGACTCCCCACCAGGTGGACTGACGACATCAAGCGAGTCGCAGGGATTCGCTGGATGCAGATGGCTCAGTATCGTGATGCTTGGAAGTCCCTACAAAAGGCCTATGTCCTGCAGTGGACGTCCATCGGCTGATATGATGATGATGATGATGTAGTCATAGTGGTATAAAAAAACATTGTAGCTTTTAAGGGTTAAGTTGTGTTAGTGAAAGTGCGTTTCCTTCGTAAATATAACCTTATCCGCAATGGTGTGAACAATGGCATTGCAGCCTCTATTGTGGTGTGTGGAGCAGCGCCATCTTGTTCTGATGCCTCTGGGAACACGTTTCGAGTAAGTATATCCGTTGAGTTGTAACAAAACATTGCCTTTCTGAGATGTCACAAAGTCCACTGAAAAATAACATGTTTAAATTAATTGATTATGAAACACGTGGCTAAAACTCACGTGATACAATGTAGGAGTATGCTTGACTAGTTTAGAACCCATACGGAGCCCTTAGTCATGAGCTGGTTGTTGCAACGCGGCACGGTCTTAACGTGTTCGAAACTAGTCGAGCATACTCCGACGTTGTTTCAGGAGAGATTTAGCCGTGTTTCATAATCAATTAATATGAATAACACTCACTATAGCTTAATTTCTAAAATGTTTAAATCTATTTAAAGCAAAATATCCTATTTTATCAGCCCACTACATAGCTAAAGATACCTCCTTATAGGAAGAGGAATTTGGAGTTCAGACCCACCAGGCTGCCGATTGGCGGGATCATAGGGATTGATGCATCAACCCATATTTGGCTTCTGCTGATCTCGAGTCTCCTTTCAGAATGAGAAATTCTGCCAATGCGGATTGGCAGACTTCACATATGCAGAGAATTAAGAAAATTCTCAGGTATGCAGGTTTCCTCACCATGTTTTTCCTTCACACTTTGCAAACAACTGAAATGTTAGAGGTGCATGTTCTGGACCGGATTGAAACTAGGCTATCACGGCTCATAGGGATAATAAGTAACAACTAAAAAGAGTGAGTCCTAGTTATAATTTCAATTTATTCTATTAATAATTAATTTTTAAGCACGGACGGTGGATGTGAGTGCTTTTCTTTAGTGAGTATAACCTCGTCCTCAATGGTATATAAGGTTGCACTACAACCTCTGTTCTGGTGCGTCGAGCAGCGCCATCTAGTTTTGAAGCCATTGAAACCTCGTTGCGAATAGGTGTATCCGTTGAGTTTTATCATGACGTGTCCTCTTTGAGATTTCACGAATTCCACTGGAAAACAACATGTATTTATTACGATTTTGTATTTTTTTATTTTTATTGTACAAAATACAAAAAGTGTTATATAATTAGGTTCATAAATAGCCATCCTCATAAACTTGACGTTTTTGTGAGGACGGCGAGTTTACAATTATGTTAATTTAATATATAAAATAAACTTACCTACACATAGGGGACACAATTCGGCACCATATTTTATAATGCCTAAATATGTCGCCTAGCGAAGTGCATCTGCGAACCCTCCCCTCCCGCTCGAGATGCACCCTTTACATTTTTTACCAATTTTTTTTTTGGTTAAGTTAATATTGAACAATTTGCTAGTATCCAGTCTTTGGTGCGCTTACCATAATAATTGTTTTTTCTGGTTAAAACAATGATGCTAAACCACATTCGATGTTTACAACTGGCACACAAAAATATTTCAGTGGCGTTGTCAACAGCGTGATAATGCGGCGACTGAGCTCAGGTTTGCTAATTAGCATAGTTTTAGCGTGCCACTTGCGGTCTGCGTGTAGCCTATCTACCCCTTTCTTCGAACATCGGCATCGTTAGATTAAAATGACTGATCTAACCAATATTTCTTGTTCAATTGAGTTTCACCCTTTACCGATTAATATCTCTCATAATGAATAATGTTACTAGGTATGCCAAAGCACTTGAAATGATGTCTCAGTAAAGCCTGTAATATACAAACACACTAGTTTTTGTTGTAGTCAAAAATACCTAATAGTTTTAATGTTGTATGTTGTATGATGACGTCAACGGCGTTAAACGTGCCTTAACGTATCGAAATAATTCTTTCACGAGTATTTTTTGTTTTCAACGGAGGATACAGAAAGCTAGCTAACATTTAAAAATAGTTAACATTATTCATTGAAAAAAAAAGGAGCTGTCATTATATGCCAAGTAAGTGCTTGACTGCGATCTCACCTGATGTTAAGTGACGATGCAGTTTAAAATGGAAGGGCTTACTTGGAAGTGGCACAAGTTGATGCAACCCATACCTACCTTTGAAGGTTTCTACGCGGCAACCGGTAATCGCTTGGCGGTACTTCTTTGCCCGTAGGGTAGTAACACCACAGCCAAAGCCAAAAAATAATACACATACTCAGCTTTCTTGAATAAGCGTTTTTTTTTATACAAAAAATCTTATTTAAAAATATTATATCATAAGTTTTAAAATATAACCTTTGACCAGTCTTTTAAACAAAGTACTTTTATAGTTGGGTTTCATGTTACACACTCCTCACAATAATAATAAAACCATTTTATAGTAAAATAGTGTGTACTTTATAATTATGTATACATAATAACACTGTGTATATAAACAAAAAAAAATTAAAACTATTTATTTTGCAATAACATTAATCAGAATAAATATTAAAAATAAAGACATTATATTGTTTAACCAAATATATCTTAGTCTAAAATAAAATACTTATTTAATTGTGTACGTTTTATTAAAACAATAAAATTATCGTTATGATAATAAAATTGTATTAATACTAATCTATATTTATTTCCGTTGTCTTACTTTAATTTTTTTCGTAAATTTTTATTATGTACTTAAATAAATGTTTTCTACTTATATTACCTATAATATTATATTGTTCATGTAAGAGTATCTTAACCTTAACTTTTCTTAAATAAGCTATTCGCATC
Organism: Bicyclus anynana; assembly: GCF_947172395.1. Classification (NCBI taxonomy): domain Eukaryota; kingdom Metazoa; phylum Arthropoda; class Insecta; order Lepidoptera; family Nymphalidae; genus Bicyclus; species Bicyclus anynana. The sequence goes on from NC_069092.1 coordinate 2,967,361, forward strand.
GAGTGTGCATACCGATTAGACGTGTCGTTGATCGAAAATTAAATATTTAATTGTTATAGTTTGCGAAATTAAACCTTGTGATATTTTTACTAAAGCAGTTATCAAGTTGTTAGCGTGCTGTCCCTTAAGACTACTAGCTTCTGTGCACGTCCGCGGGTAAAAGAGACAAATTTATTCTTGTTCCTGCTTCCGCGCGTACGCAGTGAGTAAACAAGTTCACGCCGACCACGGATATACGAAATTATGTCAAACCAACTACGCTCACCTACTGGAAGTGACCCTAATGAGCGGAAGAGTGGATCTCAACCAAATCTATCGAGTTCGAAACTGTTTCAAGGTATGTCCGAAGAACCAAAAATTACATTCCGAAATAAGAGAAAATTACCTCAAGCGGACTGTGATCTCCGGCAAGAGTTTCTAGAAATTCAGAACAAAATGGATACCATGATGAATTTTTTAATGGATTTCACTTCTACACAAAAAGATAATATAACAAAAATAGCCCAGGACATAGCATCAATAAAAGAAACAACAGAGAGTTTAGTTTTGGCTCAAAATACTATGAAGTCGCAAATTGTTGATCTCACAAATACTACAAAAGAGTCTGAAAAGAAGATTTTAGCCCTAGAAACTGATATTCAAGAAATGAAAACTGCTGCTACAACTTCTCTAGCCATCCCGGCATATGAAGACCTGATCCGCGAAATTCAAGAGCGAAAGGTAAGAGAATCCAATGTCATTATTACAGGAATTCGAGAACCGACAGGTGATAATCCACAAGAAAGACTAATTTCCGATAAAAACAATGTCTTGAAAGTAACTAAATCAATAGATAAAAGTATACCGGAGCCTACCAACATTTTTCGTCTGGGCAAATACGACGCTAACAAAAGCCGACCAATTAAAGCTATTTTCGAAAATCCTAACTTCGTAAAAACATTACTGCGAAACAAAAGTAAGGTGCCATTAGACGATATTAAGTTATACTATGATAATACTCCTAAGCAACAAGCACATATGAAGAAACTAAAACAAGAACTACAACAACGACAGATAAATGGTGAAACTAATCTTGCTATAAAATATATTAGAGGCACTCCTCAAATTGTTAAAGCTTATTCAAAAAACTCCATGATTCTAAGTTAACTCAACATGTTTTTGACGATATATTACAGTATAACAATAAAATTACCTATGAAATACAGAATACTTATACTAATGTCTCTGTTACGAAAGAAAAATTATGCTTCCTTTACTTGAATGCTCGTAGTATTCTTAAACCAGGGAAATTTGATGAACTAAAATGCATATTATATGGATTTGGTACACAGATACAAATTGTAATAATTACTGAGACATGGATAAAATCACAAGATGAAGCAAAGCGACTAGTACTACCCGGATATACCCACTACTATAACTTTAGAGAAAATGCAAAGGGTGGAGGAGTCTCTATTTATGCTCATGTTAATTTGATACATAACTTAACAGATGAACTATGTATGAATGGCATACATTGTCTATGGATTCATCTTAATAATTACTGCCTGGACATTGGTGTAATTTACAACCCCGATCGAAAAAACATTAAAGACTTTCTTGAATTATATTCGACGCAACTACAACAAAGAAAACGAGCTATTGTCTTTGGAGACTATAATATTGACCTTCTACGCTCTGACAGAACAACATTTGACTATAAAGAAATAATAGAGGAAAATGGTTATATTTTACTGAATAAAATTAAAGAAGAATACTGCACCCGAGAAACTGCTACTACGAAGACTATATTAGATCATGTATCAACAAATTTAAAGAATCATATCTTTCACCTGGCTATCGTCGAATCAAGTCTTTCCGATCACAAGCAACTATACTTAGAAGTGGAAAAATACAAGCCAGATACTAGAAATAAAATTGAATATGAAGCTCTTAACTATAACATATTATATAAAAAATTAGAAATCGAAATGACAAGTGAAATCACTAACTACTCAGACTTAGAAACTAAACTTATTAAATGTCTCAAGATGAGTAAAATTATAAAAACTAAAATATTAAACCCACCAAGAAGTGATTGGATTAACAAAGATATTATAACAGACATTGACAAAAGGAATATTCTTTGGCATAAACATAAAAGGGAACCAACTAATGAAAAACTGAAACTCGACTTTTTAAAAGTCAGAAATGAAGTAACTGAGACTATTCAAAAAGTTAAGAGACAATATTATCTGAAGGAATTTAATAAATGTACACATAAGCCCTTAAAAATGTGGAACCTATTATACAACCTATCTAACAATAAAACAAAAGAAATCTGTGCTCCATCAAAGTTAGATATATCAAATAACATAGTAAGTGACTCTCAACATATATGCGAAGCTTTCAACAGCTATTTCTCGACGATAGGATCAATTCTAGCAGATAGTATACCAGTAAAATACCAAAATAACCAAACTTATACTTTACCAAAACAAAGAATACAGTCCCTGTGCTTAACAAAAATGTCACCGGTCACTATAGCTGAGGTTTCAAAGTTAATTGATGATCTTAACATTAATACAGCTGTGGGCATCGACGGAGTAAGTTGCAAAGCAATAAAGTGCGTAAAGAATATTTTAGTTGAAAAATTAGCAAAATCCATAAATTACTGCTTCGATCAAGGCATCTTCCCCGATAGCCTTAAAGTCGCTAAAGTTTCTCCGATTTTTAAAGGTGGTAGGAAATCTGATCCTGGCAATTACCGACCAATATCGGTACTGCCGATAATATCTAAAATATTCGAAAGGGCAATATATCGCAGGCTTGATCAATACCTAAATTCAATAAATTTCTTATACGAAAAACAATACGGATTCAGATCAAAATCCGGTACTATTTCAGCAGCAGTAGATCTTATTACTAACATCAAATTGCAGATTGATAAAAAACAAATAGCTGTAGGTATATTTATTGACCTCAAAAAAGCATTTGATACGGTTAGCCATAATTTGCTTTTAAATAAACTAAATAGTATTGGTATTACTGGTAAAGCCTTCGAAATTTTGAAATCATATCTCTCAAATCGTTCTCAGATAGTGAAAATTGGAGAAAATCGTAGTAGTCCAGCATCCATAAATTGTGGCGTACCGCAAGGTTCTATTCTAGGGCCTTTGCTTTTCTTAATTTATATTAACAATATACATGAAATTGGTCTAAAAGGGGATATTTCTTTATACGCTGATGATACTGTCCTAACCTACTTTGGTAGGTCTGTTGATTCTGTAATGCGAGAAGCTCAAAGTGATTTAAATAATCTTAACGTATGGTTTCAATGTAACCTGCTTACTATTAACACAGCTAAAACAAATTACATTTTATTTATTCCAAAAAATAAGAAAATTGGTACTTTTGAACCACTTACAATTAATAAAGACATTATAGTCAAATCAAACAGTCAAAAATATCTGGGTTTAATTCTTGACAACCAACTGACATGGAGAAATCATATAGATAAGCTTCGCAAAAAACTTGCATCGTTAATGGGATGTCTACGTGGTATTGTTCATTGTTTACCAAAAAATGTAAGATACACAATATATAACTCTCTTGTTAAGCCGCATATTGATTATCTAATCGAATTATGGGGAACAGCGACAAAAACCAACCTAAACATCATTCAGAGAGCACAAAATAAAATTATTAAGGTTTTATTTCATTACGACTTTCTAACACCTACCAATAAAATATATAAAGAAACAAAATTACTTAACATAAAGCAAACATACATATATAGCACTTCAATTCTGATTCGGAAAATACTAAATAAAGATCTACATTCAAAAATCACTTTTACGAAAAAAATTCAAGTACAAAAACGAGCATTTCGCCGAGCAAATCACCTTTTACTAAGTCACAAACCTCGTACTAGCTATGGTAACAAAAATATTATATTTGAAGGAGCACAGATCTACAATAAATTACCATCTGATATAAAAGAAGCTAAATCTATGTTTATTTACAAAAAGAAATTAAAATTTTATTTATTGAATAACATGTCATTGTAACACATGCCGCATCCAGTAAGCTATAATCTTTGTTTTATTAAAACTAGTCAAGTACTACGTAAGAAGCCGGTTACAAACATGTAATTTAAAATCTACCCGCATTCTTTTTTTTTAGCAATTATTTATTTTGATTTATTGTATGTAGGATTTAAGTCTAATTAGTATGTACACACGTAAATAATTACCTTAGTGAGTTAATTGTATTTCTCATATAAGCGAATTTTTTGTAATTCTTTTGAGAAAATAAAGATCTTAAACCAGAAATAATTAAGTATAGATTATTATACAAGTATCTTACAAAACGACCAGTAAAAAACACTAAAATAAAGAAAAGAAAAATATAAGGCTTTTGAAGCTAAAAATAGGGTGGATACACTTTTGTATAGATCACAAAACATAAAGCACTTAAAATCTACGCTATTTTTTATATCCGTGGTACAGATAAAATTTAAGTTTTAAATCAGTTTAATTAAACTATTTTAAGTTTTTAAGCAAGTTATTTAAAATACCCACTTGCACTTAAGTAACTTAAAAGATTTATAATGTCTTACATAGCCTACATGGCATTGAATACTAAATGTATTATATACATTATATAGTACTTACAAGCTATATAAATGTCATTACCTCCCTTTACTGGGCGGTAGAGTTCCCGGTTGTGGATGTGTGTGTGTTTCTCTTACGAACACAATCTTATCTTCTACAGTGCGGAGGATGGCTAAGCACCCGCGGTTGTTATGGGTCGAACACTTCCATCGGGTCCTGACGCCATTATGCGTGGCTATAGAGTACGTGTAGCCATTTAATTTGATCATTGGTTTGCCTCTCTGCGACTGTACATACTGGTATAAGAGTACTGGAAAAATTATTGTCTTTAGTTACTGGTTTATTGGGTTACTATAATCATATAAGTTAGTCTTCGGCTGCGTAATACAAAGGTACGGGGGAGCGGAAGAAGAGGGGGAAGACGAAAAAGGGTGGCTACAGAGGAGCGGGCGACAGGGGCAATGATAGGCATGCGTATTGTAGTTCAGTCAATCTGTCGAAATTTTGACCATTTTGATAAAGCCGTGACCTAAAGGCTATTTTATTTGTCGCTTAAAAATGATGTTACTAAACTACACTGTAAGTTTGCCAGTTGTACCTAATTCCAAATTTCGAAAAAAAATGAAGAGGAAGTTGCGATGCACATTTTACCTCATTAGCTCATAGCTGTACAAGATGAAATGCAGGCGGTAGGTGTCCAAGTCTCTAAAAAAGTGTTTGTTTGTAAAAAAAATCTGTAGAATAAAATTTTGAGAAAAATGCATTTCAAGTTTTTTGAGTTTTTCAAAATGAATGGCATTAGGTATAACTGGTACACTTGTACAATAACATCATTTATAAGCGAAAGAAAAAAAAATAGCCTTTAGGTCACGTCTTTCGTCAAAAACGACAGATTGACTGGAGTATTGCCGCCCGCACCGCTCTTGCTTCCGTCTGTCGTCATATACCTACGTGCTGCATGATTGAGGACTCCGTAAGGCGGTATACTCATTGAAAGTTGAAGAGTGTTCTCATGAAGATGTGCTCCTGGTTACAAATGACTTGAACACTACCGAAAATTTGATATCGACCTAAAATTGATATCGGATATTCTTGAGTTTTCTAAAAAGTGATTGTAAATAATTTAAAGTAAATGAAATAGTTTGAAAATTAGTTTATTGTATTTAATATTCATAATAAAAGAAAAAAAACACACATGGATATTGAGTATATTTTGTACTTATGACTAAAACGCAGGCGGATGACGAAGGCATCGTCACTGACTATTTAAATATTCCTTAAATTCCATTGTAAGGCTCAAGATTACCCGGGACTCCTGTATTACCGTAAGGCGGGGCATGCATATGAGTGTCTTTGACGAAAACAATCGCATCGTGTATAGTATGCAGGAATGCCAAACATCCGCGGTTCTTGTGCGTAGAACAAACCCATCTCTTCTTGAACGTCTGTTTCGGTATACAGCAATACGTGTAACCGTTCAGGAATATCAGAGGCTTTCCTTTTTGAGACATCACGTATTTCACTGGAATTATAATACAGAAAATGTTTTTAAAATCTGGACATAGGCGAAAGGTCATTCATCATGAAATCTCAAAAGCTGCATGTACAAAAATGAAATTTGGCAGGAAGGTAGCATATATAAGAACGAATTTTGCGGGTCGGACTAAGGAGGTCTAAGAGCAGATAAACGCGGGCATTTCGGCTATGATTTGTATACAGAACAACTGCCTTGTTGGTTAGCTTTAGGCCGCTTGTATACGTCCGTTGTTCTCACCGGACATAATATAATGTATATTAGGTATATACCGGACGTATAATGAATGTTTGTACGTGTACAGATACTAATCCGGCAACAAAAAGGTTTTGCGAAGAAAAATACGTTTATTTAAATTTCAAGGTAACATATAACAACATTTTACTAGTGGTATAATTTCTTTTATATTTTTAAATTTTTAATTATTGGTAGGTTACGTTTAGAATGCTAATGCTAGAAAACTGTGTGAATAAAAACGACTTTAAAATCAGTGCAGATACGATCAGATGTTGTAAAGACACGAGATATTTTTTTTCTACATTAAACATTGAATAGAAATAGCTCACTTTCCACACCTTATTTCTGTATAATTAATAAAAATTGTATTAAACTTATGCAATTGAATATTGCCAAGTCTGAAATTGAGATTGTCTTTGAGTTCCATAAGTTTCTAACAGACGGCGGTGCAAGTTCAAATCTGCCGTGTCAACTAAACACTTTACAAGTATACTCAGGCACAATTATCCACCCACTTTAATATGTAGTAAGTATATTAAAGTGGGCGGATCATTGTGCCTCCGAGTATATTTATTTAAAATATTTAAGTAACCAAATTGTGTCAAGTAGTACTTTAGAAATATTGTGTACTTTAAAAATTTAAGACAAAATTGCGAATACATTTTCGTTGCCCTTCTTGCCAACATTTCGATACATAAACTTGGGAGGGTGTACGTGATAGTCCTTTACAAATACGACCGTGTCGTCTACAGTGTGGACTGTAGCGAGGCAGCCGTGGTTATTGTGCGTCGAGCATTTCCATATAACTTTAGAACCGCCGCAGGACGTCTGCTTTCGCGAGTAGTATGTGTATCCATCTTTAGTGATCATACGATTTCCTTTTTGAGAGGTTATATAAGAGAAACCTGAAAACAATGAATGAATAATTTAAAAGATGTTGTAAGTTTTCCTAATAAATGCTAATGAAAGTGAACAAATATAAAGTATCAGATCTTTATCACTTACCTACATTGATTTGTATGAAATTGTTGTATTTTTGACCGACTTCAAAAAAGGAGAAGGTTCTCAATTCGATGCGTATGTTTTTTTTAAATGTTTGTTACCTCATAACTTTGTAATTTACTAACCAATTTTGAAAATTCTTTTTGTGTTACAAGAATATACTTTCAAATTAGTCCCATTTAATTTTTATGAAAATCGGTTTAGTAATATTGTGTTAAAATCTAAATAAATGAAATATGTCTTTTTATGTTAAAAAAGATCCAAGAAAATATGAGGTTCCATTTTTATGTTAAAAAAGATTTTATAGGTTCTGTTACTTTTAAAGTTTAAAACGTTAAATATAAATAGAGAAATAATGAAATTGGTTCTGTGAACAACCCTGAAGTCAATTATGTACCAGGTTTGACACAGAATTGTAAATTGTGATGTTACGATTTAAGGAAAAACAAAATTAAAATTCTTATAAAATGCAATGCAAATCATTGCTAAACTAATATACCTATAGGTACTAAACTTAAAAACAAATTATTGAGATCATAATTATAAAGTAATATGTAATAAAAACAAACATAGGATTTCTATAACAAAATACATGACATACGCAAAATCGAGTAGTCAATCAATATTTATTATAATTTAGTAAGTAGTGTTAATAATGTAACAAGCCACATTGTCACATCAAAATTGTAAAATGATTAACCGACAGTTTCAGAATAATAAAAAATAAAATATAGAAAACCGGAAACCAATATGCCTGTGGAAAAATTCGAATATAGCTCACTATTTCAGAGTATTTATTTGTTGTTTAGTTGTGTTAGTTACCCGGGCTACATACCTCCAGTTGTGTCTAATCGAAATTTCAATCAAAATTATTAGAAAAACAGTACAGTCAAAACTGACGAACACTACACACGCACGCTTTAACTGCACAGCTAAAATAACGTTCGTAATAAATTACATATATCACATAATGATTCACATGATTTTCTTTGGAAAAATAAACCAGTACTGTACCAAAGTTCTGATTCTCTACAGAATCCTGGCGTAAGAGCTTTACTGTCTTGTTTTCATTGGTGTTATTGAGGGTAGTACATTCTGTTCATGATTATTATCTATACTACAGCCTTTGTTGATGAGTATTGTTTACCAACAAACAAATCATTAAAAATGAGGGTATAAATCACTAGTCATTTCACACCTAATAATTATTATAACTAACTTGTTCTTAAATCAATGAAAATAAATTTGATTAATAAGCTTAGAACAATTAAATATGGTTAATATATTTTATATAACAGTTTATAAACAAACCATACTTTATTTAAAATAAATAATTTATCAAATGACATGCGATTTCTACCTTCATTTCTAACTTATTTGATGGTAAACAGTAATCATCAAGATAGGCTGTAGTATATATCGGGGCATCGACTATATTCCACTTCTGATATCGGCGGAACCGTAGTCTAAGAGCAGGTTCCAAGCTTTATGTGTCAAGGATGGCAGATACACTAAGTAATACTATCAATCATCACCGAATCGATCACTAATTCTACCCTCTAATTACACTTGATCAAGTATAGCGCTGATACTATCAGATATAAACCAGGATTAACTATCATACGGCTAGGAGTCAGCCACCAGCTGATGTCAGACTTGAAACTGAACCAGTTGGGTTAAAGACGTCTTCTACTGTTAACCAACACTCCCCATTCTCAGCTGGTGTTGGCTCTCAGCTAATTAATTAACAATGCAATAGCCTTACTTCTATTAACTCACCCACTGAAGTTCGGAAACACTATCACTATTTTAACACTGCACCATTACTATTTAACAAATGGAAGACGAGTATCCATTCCAAGAACTTGATTACTCTGAACTACTCATCTAGCAGGCTATAATGGAGGCAAGGTGCCTCACTATGTTAAGCGTACCGATCACCCGCCATATTGGAAGCAATGCTATTGGACAAGAGTGACGTGATCAATCTTTCACAGTCTAATTTATTTAAACGGTAAATAATTAAATCCCAATTCCATGAAACCTGATTCTAATATTATCACAATAATTAACGTAGATTTTGCTAACCGTTCAAATAACTCACTCGGCGACATATAGATGAATTTTGTTCTTGCCTTGTTAATTGTAACTTAGCGAAACAGCTGTGATTACGTACACTTTATCATTTAACTTTTCATCAACTTTTGGCGCATTCCTCTGCCATCATGCAAAGTGATTCCTTGGTTCAGTTTATAATGAGCGGTGCGTATGAATCGGTAAGTAATACATAATGTTTTTATAAACTTTTTGAGACAAACTTGTACCGGTTCGTATGATGAAAAATTATCATTATCAGAGTTATTAGACAGAGGTAAAAAGTATTTTTTTGTGTATTTTCTTCGAGACGGGCCTTCGATTGTGACATTTTTCTTGTTAAATATCTACATAGTGTATTCAACTACAAAAAAGTAGGTGTTACAAGAAGGCACCACTTAAAGTGATATACCACACAACGCCGGCTAAAGTCTTGCGCGTGATACCAATTACGCTCATCTATATTCGCGGAAAAAAGTAACACTAGATTCACACGGCATTGTCTTGCACGTTTTGTGTATATGTCTTAACGAAGTCTTGGCATATACGTTGTTCACAGAACCGTTCACACTACGTTAATACTGCATAAACTAAGATCATATTAATGTGTTTAGATGTGTACGCAAAAAAAAAAACTTGCCGTACCTACATGTGAACGTAGCGTTACATGGCGTATAATGCGTTTCCTCTCAGCTCAATTTCTCTATTTCACTTCTTATTAGGTATTGTGCTAATAATTAACACTCACTATAGTTTTAAATTCCATAATGTTGAATCAAACTAATTTACCATACTATGATTTGTTTATTTTTTATAAAAAAGATATTTCAGCAAAAAATATGAATGATTAGTTACTATTTATTATCTATTAACTTGTTGATTAACCACGCCTCGTCACAGTAGATATATTACAAGCAGTATAATAACTCGGCCATATTTTTGAAATAAATACCTACAGCCGCGCGCTCCGTAAACATGTGATAGGGCTGCCTGTCTCCAGCATTTTAATTACATTTGCCAACTTTGTGTTTCCATTTAGTTATGTGATTGTAAATATACTGTTTTTTAAATAAACAAATAAAATACTTTGTAAATTGTAGTAAAATAGGAAGTGATCAATAAAATGCGTGTTGTTTTTTGATTGGTAGATTTAAATACGGCTGATACTAATCAATGACCTTCATATATTTATTTTGGTGATGCCATCTATCTATTACCACCACACTAGGTGACCAAATAATAAAAAATCGGTCAAGTGCGTGTCGGGCCACGCGCAGTGTAGGGTTCCGTAGATTATGTTAACACTTTAACCCCTTATGTAATGTACAAAAATACCGATAACGATACCCCCACACTATAGAATAGACGATAAAAAATTGACCCTGACTTGGCATGTAGGGAAGGAACTACAAAAAACAAATTGAGATTGACCGGGTTCGCTAGTAGTTTAATAAAAAAATCTGGATAGGTATATTGATATGAGCTGGCTCTTTACTTTTTTTATTCAAATACATTAAAGTATGAGCAACACAATAATGTTGTTAAATTCAAACAACTTCTTTACGTAACTTCTTTATTACCTTAAAATACAGGTATACAAAACATACATGTCATAAGATTTAAATCTATGTATTACATAATAAATCAAAGAAAACAACCTAAATGAAGAAGTTAATAAATAATTATTTAATAATATTATATTAACGTTTACCTCATTTACCTATTTACACAATTTTATCATTTAAGCATTTATTTATATATATATTTATTAAATTATGCCTTTAGAATACAAAATATTAATCAAACTTTATAAAAATAATAACTTTTTTCCTAGTCGTCATAATTAAAAAATCCAATACACTGCGTTCGTCACCGCGGCACAGTCGCAACGGTCTTCACCCCACGATCACCCCACGTACGAGCTGCGTAGGTATAGCTCGCGTTTCGACCTTTAGTATGAAGTCCAACTACTGCTTGTAATATATCTACTGTGGCCTCGTCACTATGTCGGCAGGCGCCATATTGGTGTTAGTTCGTGACCGGAAGTCATTGTTCAACCGTGTCCATGACATTCATTTAATTAACCAAAAACATAAATGATATCGATATTGAATTAATAACTAATAATATTAACCAATAACTAAAATAGGCATAGTGATTAATTAGAAAATTTTTAAATATGTTTCAAGTACTAAATATATTAATTACAAATTCACAACAATATGGACTACGATAAAAATAAAATTATATAAGTACATATCTATATGAGCTAAAAGCCGAAGTGCGGTTAGAGATATATATGGTCACTGAAAAAAACTTTATTTTTTTTAATTTAACAGTAAAATGTTCGTAATGCACTACTAATGACACTATACATACAAAAAAGTAACTTAAAAAAACTTTACCTACTGTGCTAGTTAATTACCTATGATGCTAGAACAATATAAATTAGATAAGACGCCTAGTTCATATCACTAGTTATTCAAAGTACTTGTATATTATATACTAGCGGACGCCCGAAACTCCGTCCGCGTGGAATTCAGTTTTTCACAAATCCCGCGGGAACTATGGATTTTTCCGGGATAAAAAGTAGCCTATGTGTTAATCCAGAGTAAAATCTATTTCCATTCTAAATTTCAGCCGAATCGCTTCAGTAGCCGCAGTGTGAAAGAGGAACAAACATACTTATACACTTACACACTTACACACTTTCACACCTACACAACTTTCGCCTTTATAATATTTGTGTGATTATACTAGCTGACGCCGCGCGGTTTTACGCGCATGGTTTCCGTTCCCATAAGAAAACGGGGATAATATATAGCCTATAGCCATCCTTGATAAATGGGCTATCTGACACTCAAAGAATTTTTCAAATCGGACTAGTAGTTCCTGAGATTAGCGCGTTTAATCAAATAAACAAACAAACTCTTCAGCTATATAAATATATAAAGCTGTATAGAACTATAGATTATAGGTATTATAGGCTACTATTTTATCCAATAAAATTAGAACCCACCAAAATTTTAACAGTCGCATAAATTGAACAACTAAAACTAATACCGTAAAAGAAGCCAAGTGGAAGCCAACTGCAACTCGGCTTTCAACCTATAACTATATCTGAATTATTTTTCTTGTGATTTATTTATTATAGGTACCTATGTAGTGTGTATGAATGCAAGATCTCACTTTTCAATTAACGTATTTTGCTTCATAGACACTGCAGAAGCGCAATGAATTTACATTTACGTAACTGCGTATAACTGTAATTTGGCCAACGCACATACACAATATTATCGACAATAAAGACAATATTTCTTAAATAAAATTCACATTTATTCGTATGCATAGATAGAGTACCTTCTAATTTTAAGGTACATCTCTTTTTTCCCTGCTTTTCAAGATTGGTTAACATTTGCTTTTTTCTTAGTTTAATCACGATTAATAATTGTTAATGGGTTTGCATTATGTACGCTACTTCTATCTGCTAGTCCCAAAATACATGCAACCTCGCTATTCTCCATTACTGAAATCTATTCAGTGATTTTAGCTATTTGTTGGTCAATCAGTCAAAAACGGTATCTAGGTATATTGAGATATTATTGTATATGCGGGAGCCTTCGCTACTCGTTATAATAATAGCCTTTATTCAGACAACTTAATACATATTTTATAAAGTTTCTAAATCTAAGGTGACACCAGCAACTTTGTCTGTTTGCCCAACTTTGGCAAAGGCCTCCTCCATTTCTTTTCATTTAGGTCGGTTCAACGCCTTCCTTGTCCACGCCTCCCCTGCTACAGCCTTTATTTCGTCCTCCCATCTTCGGAACTGTCTGCCTCGATTCCTTTTGCTGTTTCTTGGGTACCAATATATAATATTTTTATTCCATTTCTCAGTACCTCTTATTATGTGGCCTGTTCATTTCCGGTTAAGTTTCCTTATCCTTGTTGTGACATCCTCTGTTTTCGTATGTTTTCTTATAGTCAAATTGTAACTCGCTACTCGTAACATAGATATTAAATATTAGCAAACGTATACACTTGTGATCCAGGTTTCAAATCAAATTGAGCGTGACCTCTTTCATGTGGTGGATGCGTGTGTTGTTCTCTTAGCAGGACAATTTCGTCGCCGACGGTGTGCAGGGCAGCCTGGCACCCCTTGCTCTGATGCGTGGAGCATTTCCACCTTTTCTTCATGCTCATACCAGGAGTTGAGGAGTAGGTGTAGCGATTAATCATTATCATGGGCTTCCCTTTCTTCGATAGAACGCACCTTACTAAAAGCAACAGTTATATCGTTATAATATATATAATTTTTAAAATATTTTATTCTTTACATTCACATTCTTTTTAATTGATCCTTGACTGCAATCTCAACTGATGGTAAGTGATGATGCAATCTAAGATGGAAGTGGGCTAACTTGTTGTGGATAGGATGAAAATCCACATCCATTAAGGTTTCTACACGACATCGTACCGGAACGCTAAATGGCGGTACGTCTTCGCCGGTAGGGTGGTAGCTTGGGTAGTTAGGGGTAGGGAAGGGTAGGTGTAGGGTGGGACTAGAATAGGATAGGGGTAGGGAAAGAGTCAAAGCGAAGCTTGACCGAGTCAGCTATTATAAAATATTAATAACTCGTAAGCTGGTTTGATTTACAGTTGCATAATCATAGAGTTGATATGGGATAACTACATTACAAACACACATTTAAAAAATATGAATTTTATAAAAAAACTGTGAATTTTAATGATTTTTTGGTGAATTTGATTTATTCTATCAAATAAATGATTTATCGTAATTTTTTTTCTGTAACATTCTGGACCCAAAATGGTCTCTCTGGTCCCTTTTAATCACGTTGCCTGGTTTGGGATCGGTAAAATAAAATGACACTTTTTGAATAAATTTGGCTATCAATTTTTATTTATTCCGTGCCTGGAACAGATTGTGACAAAGTGAAAAAAAAAACAATAAAAACTTTGTCTTGCTGCTAAAAATAATTCAATTTCAATTTGTGCAATTATTTTATATCGAATCGACTTTTTTAAGTAGTTATTTTCATTATTATTGTTGCTTATTACGTCACTTTCACCCTCCGGCATAATTATAGTCCCTCACTTTCCCTCTCTCACTTTTCTCACTATTTTTTTCCTACAGTTGAATGAACTCTTTTTCTTATTTAAGTCATTCATGCACTTAGTGATGCATAGAGCTGAAACCCCTTTTTTCCAACCGAATCTATTCCGGGCTGCATTTTTTGACGTAATCCATGACCAGCCTTCATTTCCGTTTCTATGGAAAATTTCCAAGAAGTCTTTGGCCTTCCACATCTTCAGCGAGCCCCCTCTAGGATACCACTGAAAGGACTCCCGATGTTCAGTGTAAAGTGACCTATTCAATTCCATTTACTGCGTTTTATTTGATCAAGGTTAGAGGGTGCCTTAGCGATAGTTCAGAGTTCACTATTGAAAATAGTGTAAGGCCAAAGACGTTACACAGATACTCTGATAAAGACTTGCAGCATATTAACGACTAGCTGACGCCATGCGGTTTCACCAGCGTGGTTCCCGTTCCCGTAGGAATAAGGAGATAAAATGTAGCTTCTAGCCTTCCTCGATAAATGGGCTATCTAACACTGAAAGAATTTTTCAAATCGGATCTTTTGCTTGAACGCGCTAATCTCAGGAACTACTGGTTTGATTTGAAAATTCTTTCAGTGTTAGATAGCTCATTTATCGAGGAAGGCTAGAAGCTACATTTTATCTCCGTATTCCTACGAGAACGGGAACCATGCTGGTGAAACCGCATGGCGTCAGCTAGACGTTAATATGCTGTAAGTCTTTATCAGAGTATCTATGTAACGTCTAATGTAATAGTGAACTCTGAACTCTCGCTAAGGCACCCTCTAAAATGCAGTAAATGGAATTGAATAGGTCACTCTTTTACGAATAGGTCATTTATCGAGGAGGGCTATATGTTACATATTATCCCCATATTCCTACGATCACGGAAACAACGCAGATGAAACCGCGCGGCGTCTATTAGTATTAGTATAGATGTGGGTTGCGTATTTCCATCATCCATTAATTGAGGGTAGCTTAATAAACGTCGCCTATGCGACTACAATCGCGCGCTTCCTACTACGCACCGCGGGGGCGGGTGGTTGTGGTCTTGCTTCACTGAGACAATCTCGTCGGACACTGTGAAGATAACCGCCCGACATTTGCCGTGTGTGTTGGTGGAACATCTCCACCTGACCTTGGGACCAGCCGTGCTCTCATAGTACGTGTATCCATTGAGCCTGATAAGACGCCTCCCCCTTTGCGAGAGGATGAATTCAGCTGAAAGCAGGGCACTGGTTACAAAACAAGGAATTAAAATAAGGTTAAAGACTTGAATGAATTAAATAGTTAGATTAGGCTAAAATTTTGCGAGATAATATCTCAATTACATTTTTTCTCCCTACTTGTAAAGTATGTCAAGTCAAGAGTAAATAATCCTTCTGGATAAGCACGTTCCACCGTATAGACTTAATCGTTTATCATCAGGTGTGATTGAAGCCAAGCCTATAACAATGTAAATAAATGTCTTGCAAACGTTTAACACGTGAAATAATTAAAAAAATGATCATATGATACCGAAGATAATGTAATAAAAAATGTGCTTGATACCAGATACCTGTTACCTCCCAAAGCTACGCGTACCTCCATATTTGCATAACTGTACTTAAAACATTGAACACGTGGATATGTTACTGTTAAATTGTAAAATATGTTAGTTTATAATCTCACTCGCGATATTGTAATCTGTCGATTTATTGTAAATTTAATATACTGATTACAATTTAACGTGTTATTTTTCACGTGTCATGTTCACTTCACAATATATCGACAGATTACAATATCGCGAGTGAGATTATAAAGTAACGTATTTTGCAATTTAACGAAATTAAAAAATTATCGAAATTATTTTCACTCCTGGTACATGTACTTTACTGCGACGATATACCTCAGAAGCCTTAATCAAGTTTGTTTTAATAACTGAAAGTCAGAAAAAATAAACGAAATATAATAGAAATATTGATATTTATTAACAATAAGGCTTTGTATTAACAACAACTTTGTATTGTCGAACAATAACATATCGATGAGACGATTAACTTTTTTATTTACGAAAATTCTCTGTTGTGGTTAGCTAACTAGACATTGTGGCTAGGTTGTTTAACTATTAATAACCAACAGTAAAAAATCATCTGGGTAGTAACAACTTTTGATAAACTGCCCTTTATATTGAGGTTATTAAAAGTTTTTACTAACCAGGTGTTTTTTTTACTGTTGCTTAATTAATAGTTATACACACTTAACAGCCACAATTTCCTACAAATTGCGTGGTACCGACGTTCCGACGCTCAGAATTTTTTATTTCCTGGTAACTCAGTTAGCTACCAGAATCAATAATTTTCGTAAATAAAAAAGTTGATCATCTCATCCAGATGAAGCTACTCGCGAAAAATTAACTTGATAGTAATTTGTACAAAATGACTAATATATCTAATGTCTATTCTTGAAGCATCCGTCGCAAAGAGCCTGATTGCATGTGTTGCAAAAAGTCTTAACTTTTTTAACAATTGTCTTTGCGACTGTACGGTTTATTTGTAGGTTCTCACGAAGGTTCTTGTAGCACCCTACACAGTTTCTTCTTTTCCCGCCATCTTGTAACACGTGCAAGTACCCGACAATTTTGTCTGAAAGAAAAACAAATATTATCAACTTTTAATTACTTGGTCTACTTGTCGATATGTTCTCAATTAAGTATTTTTCCCATTTAGGTATTGGGGTATTTGTATTTGTGATGTTGGTTATTTAGTAGGTAGTTGTTAGTTTTTATGGAATTTATATCATAGTCCATGTAATCATTAGATACTTCTTTGAACTTTTTCTAAACTTTTTCTAAATAATTGATTTATTTTGTTATTCTCTGCGAAAAATATTTGAATCTCTTTTATGTAAGTTTCACTTCTATAGAATACTATGAAAATCTCCATCATCATCAATGATGTTAGAAGAATCTTCTAACATCATATCAATTTCGTATATGTCAACCAACATACGTCAAAATGAGTAAATTAGCCTGCAGGACATTGGCCTTTAAGATGACTCAACAAAGACTACGGTCCTAAGACTTTCAGCTACAATCCAGGAAAGAATATTTCTCATCGGTTTTTAGTGGAAAAATAAATATTTAATTGCTGTAAAATATCGCCTACTTCTATTCAGAACTTGCTTCTATGGTCCACGAATAATCAAGAGAATATGTTTAGATTCTTAGCAGTAGAGTGTGTTAGAACCAAAAATACTAATAGTCATTAAATAAATTATAAAAAAAAAAATATTTATTAGTAGCCCGCACTTGGATAGTAAACCCTTGTGGGTCAATAAACTGTCAAGGTCTCACTAAAACTTGTAATCAACAAAAAAATCACATAAAAACACCATCTTTGGATAAAATTTAACAAACAAAAATACTTGAACTCAAAATTAAATTCGTCAAAACATAAAATAAATTTCGTCAAAATAAAAAATAAACGGAAACATTGTATCATTGTATTGTATAAGGCCAAACGAGCGTAATTTTGTGAGTTGTCAGTTATGTAATTTCGGTCGCAGAAAATCGCGTGTAACTCATTTTGCAACGCTGTGGCAGGAACTGGACTTTTGTATGAAACCGAATGCAGTAGAAATTACGCGACTGACAACTCACAAAATTACGCTCTTTTGTCCTCACCTAACTTATTTTAAAATAATATACTATAATTTATAACTGGCAACACCTGGTAGGTGGTTATGGTTGGCGACGACGGAAACTATTACGTTCTCTACTGTAAACAGGGCTCCTTTGCAACCGTGTCTCATGTGGGTGGAGCATCTCCACCGGATACGATAATTGTTGACTTTGCTGGCGTAGTAAGTATACCCGTGAAACTTTATCATACGCTTGCCCTTGTGCGATGTTACGAACTCTGCTGTAAAACATAATAATATCATCATCATCATCATCATCATCATCATCTCCAAAACTAGCTGACGCCGCGCGGTTTTACCCGCGTGGTTCCCGTTCCCGTAAGAATACGGGGATAATATATAGCCTACAGCCTTCCTCGATAAATGGGCTATCTAACAATGAAAAAATTTTTCAAATCGGACCAGTAGTTCCTGAAATTAGCTCGTTCAATAAAACAAACTCTTCAGCTTTATAATATTAGTATAGATGGTATAATTTTGCATCAGTCTTTCATGGCCATTTAATACTTTCATTCACCATTCGTCATCACCATCGTTCATCATCACGTTCGTCATCACACCCAAAAGATTTACAAAAGTAAAGGTTGCCTGCTTTCACATTGCAACTGTGGGGTTGCCAGATATAAACAGTTGAGTAATGTTATGTATATACTCTCATCAGTTATTTAGTCGTCTAATCAAATGAAAGCTTATTAAAAGCTGAATTTAATTGTATTAGATTGCCATTGATCTAGTTCATGGTTCTCAATCTAAGGAACACACTTATTACAGAACATTATGTTTAAGTATGCCAATAGTTATCCTATTAATGTGACCGGTGAAAATAATACACTCATTGTTGATACACGTATATTTATCCAAAATATTAAAACATTTGCATAATTCTTTCATTGCATATTTTCATTACCATTAGCTTTGTTACCACATGTGTAACCAGCTATCTATATAACTAAGCCACCTCATTCCTAGAGGTTATGGGCATTTAGATCTTTGCGAATCAATGATGTAGAAAACGCACTTTATCAATATAAACATATGAATATCTACTCGATCTACTATTGAATAACTTTATTAATAAAGGATTCAACAATGTCTTACATTTTTTATCAAAAATATACGCACGTGTCGGTGCGAGGTCATTACATCGGTCGACTCGTATCGTCACGAGCCGAGATAGTACGAAATGTTCTGTGAGTTAGGTGGGAAGTATATATAGATATAGGATAGGCGACTAGTTCATTCATATCATGACATTCGATCCGTCCACACCTTTTGTTTGGATAATCCTTCATGGATTAGTTTTAAAAGAAGTTTAACCCTACATCAAACGGTCACAAGTCCGGGACTTCACTCAAGATTATTTTCTGCCACTCGAGGGATTATTGGTAACATTCATGCTAATCCGCTTCTGATGTCAACCCGTACACACGCTTTTCTTGTTATTGTTATGCTTCATGTCCTAATGGTGGTGAATGATTATGTTCCCCCCTGATGGAGACGATCTCATCTTGTACAGTAATGATGGCCGCCCGACAACCGTAGTTCATATGTGTGGAGCATCGCCAGCGGACTTTCATTCCGGGGCCTTTTACTGCAGAGTATTTGTACCCATGCAGTTTTATCAAGCGATGGCCTTTGGTAGATCGTATGAACTCTGCTGCAAAAAAAAAATACATTGGATTTACTTATGAGTTCTTTAGTTTAACTTAATCTCTAAAGAGTAAAGTTAATCACACTCTAGTCTATGTTTATTAATTGGACTACAAGTCCTCCTCCAAGTCCAGTCCAGCCTATAGATGTATATTTTATTCAGCCTAAAAAATTTTTTTAGCAAGACCAACGTTCTCTTTTCCCCCACAATAAAGTATATAGGCTGATGTGTTAGTAAGGTATTGCTATAATCATAATATGTATGTATAAATGCGCAAAGTCACTCATCACGATATCTCGAAAACCGCATGAGGTACAAAGATAAAATTTGGCAGGGAGGTAGTTTCAGATGAAAGGTGACCGCTAAGAACGGAATTTGCGACAGGGCCGCATTAATTAACGGGAGCAACAATTAAAGACCGCATCGGTGACACAATTAATTTATTTAAGTACCAATAAACACTGAAGTTTACTCGAAATACTAGACGAATAGGCACTATATTACAAAAACACACGCACTCGCACACACATATATATATACTCACAAAATACATAACACTCATCAAATATACACACTAATACATACAGTCACTAAATAAATATTTTGTTTAAATAGTAATAATCTATGCTGATATAAAATTATCTAATTTTCGAATATTATTTAAGAATATTACGAAAATGTTTACAATTATTATTATTATTAGGATTAACCTATTAGGTGATAGGGCCTGGTGTCTTGCAACACAGATTTTTACCCAGTGTAGGCTTTAGACCCCACATTATCACATTATAGCCTAATACTTTAATTTACTCGTATATTGTGATATGTATATATGTGGAGAAAAAAAAATAAATTCAATTTCATTTCATATATTCAAATAAATAAATAAATGTAGATGAGATGATAAAATCAGCGATCATAGTACCTACATAGTAGACACAGGCTTCGCTGTTCGGTTATAATGCTACAAACTTTTTCGACCCGTTGGCAAAAACTAGAGCAAAAGGTCGCCAATTTGCAAAACTTTTTATTAAAAAGCGCGATACAACGGTGCACAGCTAAGTTTGTGGCACTGTATTTTGGGGCTAGTAAGTAATGTGTGTATTGGTAAGTCGTATCTCTATTATAAAATCTTTGGTTTAAGTATATTTGTTTATTAAATAACTAGCTGACGCCGCGCGGTTTCACCCACGTGGTTCCCGTTCCCGTAGGAATATGGGGATAATATATAGCCTATAGCCTTCCTCGATAAATGGGCTATCTAACACTGAAAGAATTTTTCAAATCAGACCAGTAGTTCCTGAGATTAGCGCGTTCAATCAAAAAACAAACAAACAAACTCTTCAGCTTTGTAATATTAGTATAGATTCACGCGAATACGAATTGCTCGCGTTTCGAGTCTCATGCGCTGCGTCGGCGTTCGTTCATCGCTTGCATCCGCAAGTTTTTTTTTTATTTCTTTACAAGTTAGCCCTTGACTACAATCTCACCTGATGGTAAGTGATGATGCAATCTAAAATGGAAGCGGGCTAACTTGTTAGGAGGAAGATAAAAATCCACATTCCTTTCGGTTTCTACACGACATCGTACCGAAACGAGTTTTTTCTTTTCTTTTTCATCTCGTACTATTGGATTCGGAAAAATTAAAGGACAACTTAAATTCTACTTATATGCTAACTACGTACAACGTATTTCAAAAAAGTAGCATTATGTAGTCTGTGCTCTTAAAGTATATAATATTATTATTTCATACGTTCCTTACATATGTTACATATTTTAATGTCAATGGAATGTATACGACACACATTTTTTTGGCAGTTTGAGCACATTCGAGGAGTGTTACTGTCCTTTTGGCGAGGGCACATATGGCATCTGGCTTTTTTTGGTTTCTTATTTTGACTCAGCTGTGTTGACAAGACTGTCGAGGGGTCCACAGGTGGCAGCATACCTGCGGGATGAAGAAATATATAAGTGTTTGTGTTGCTAAAAACATGGCGCGTAACCATATAGATGTTTTAAAAAAACATCTATATAGTTACGCGTAACAAAATCATACAGAAAATTTCACTTACAACTGACTATATTTGTGTTTTGGCAGTTTAAGAATAGTTAAAGAAAATGAAATCTAAACACCTTCGAGTAAAGTTCAATATTAAAATTAATTCAAATAAAACTTCAAATTCAGAGCAAAATCAACGTTAGACGGGTCAAAATTTAAAACTACTTAAAAAGTCCACCTAAAAGGTTGTTTTTGGCACGCATGTGTCATAGTGAGGACGTTTTTTTGGTCGCTGATAGCAAAATTTTAATCGAAAATAATATCATTACAATAATATATAATATAAAATAAAAGACAGTCCTGCTGTATGTTGGCATAAATCTCTTAAACTACTCAACGGATGCAGTTTTCAGCAATAGATAGAATGATTCAAGAGGAAGCATTAAATTTATAAAAGATACATAAATATTAAAATACATAAAATATATCACAGATTTAAATAGCGTACAGGTTTTGCTTGGCGGAGGACTCAGCGCCCCCGCAAATGGAGCTAAGGGGTCGAGTATAACTCGTGCGCAATAACTTGACACCTGGCTACCAAACAAACAGTACAAGCATCATTCGGGCCAGGTGTCAAGTTAATCTTGAGCTGTAGAATATCTACTCCTATTAACCTTTATTTGAATGAAAACGATAAAGGTATTCATAACAGTAATAGATAGATAATTTATTCCTTTATCTATTCAATAGTTCGGTTCAGGATGGTTGTGAGCTGCTCGGATTGAGATGATTACGTCTTTAAAGGTGAAAAGGGCGCCTTTGCACCCGTGGTCTTTATGCGTGGAGCATCGCCAACGGATCTTCTTATTCTTGAGGATAGTTGAGTGGTATCTATAGCCTTGATACATGAGCATGCGCTTGCCTTTTTTGGAGAATATAAACTGAACTGAAAATACAAGAATAAAGTATGAAATCAATACATATAAATTATGATGAAGTCACTGTCTGTGATTTCAAAATAACTGTGTTTTGTGCTTTTAGTTATTTACACGATTCTAAAGCACTATCAAACTTTTTTATTTTTGTATGTCTGTTTGTCAAGGCTTTGAATAGCTGGACTGATTTTAAAAGTCCCGTCCCCCAATGGAAAGCTACATTATCAGCGAGCGACATAGGCTATATTTTTATCTACATAGTCCTACGGGGATAGGAACTACGTGGATGAAACTGCGGGGGTTACTTAGTTTGTTCATAATTATATTAGACCAAGTATTTACTAATTTTAGTATTATATTAAAAGTAATTCGCAAGACTTTTAGTCATGGACCATTGATGTTTTTTGAAGATATTTAAGTATTTATAATAGACAAAGGTTTTACTTAAGATTGAGTACAATATCAACTGTAATTTTAATAGGTAAATAAGTAAATGTATTGAACAGTAACTTATATATCTTTTATTACTCAATACGATTTGCCACTTTACATTTGCCATCACCAATAAAGTTTGTTAAATCTGCTAATGTTTTTAAACTTAAATTGAAAAAAATATTTAATAACTCAGCAGAAACAGACTTGTTGATCTTATAGTTCCAACATTTATAGAGCTAGGTAGATAATATGTTTTTAGTTTTTCTCAGGCTTGTAATGATTTTAATTATCCTTAGGCATTGTTGATTTATAATATCTTATTATTTATATTTTTGAAGTTACATTCTTTGTTTTAAGTAACTTTTTGTTGTTGTTTATTTTTAATAACTGTTGTTTGCGCCCGTGATGTTACCCTTATAAAGGCTTTCACTGAAAACCAGCGCTGCAGCTAGCTTAGTGGGAGACCTTTATTTGGTCAGTGCGCTTTTTTCTTACTGATCAAATAAAAATATTTTCTTCATCAATTCAATAATTCAGCCTTTATTTGAATAGATAAACGATAAAGGTATTCATAACAGTAATAGATAGATAATTTATTCCTTTATCCATATTCAATAATTCAGTTTAGGATGGTTGTGGTCTGCTCGAATAGATATGATTTTGTCTTCTACACTAAAAAGGGCGCCTTTGCACCCATGGTCCTTGTGCGTGGAACACCGCCAACGGATCTTGTTGTTTTGGGTGACAGCGCTCGAGTAGTATCTGTAGCCTTGATATTTGAGCACACGAGTGCCTCTACTGGAATATATGAATTCGGCTGAAAATATAAGAAAAGTATTAAATATTACTAATATATTACTCCTAACTAACAACGTGTGCCTAAAAACCACGTCTTGTACAGATGTACATACTCGTTTTAGAAAAAGTTTTGACGATTTAGGACACATAATATTGTCTTTATTATTTTCTTTCTCAATTTAAAGTACATAAGATATAAATACTTGAGTTGGTACTAATCATACTTCGTAGAAATGAAGCGTGATCCGTACTGATGTTGTAAACATAGTGTGTCGTGGCAAGTTGTAGTGATGCGTATTCAGGCCAACAGTTGTTCTAATGGTAGGCGTCCACTGATCTGTATCGAACGTATCGCATAAATCGGATTTTTAATTTTACGGTAGATAAAAACCGTATAAATACAAATGCGTCCGGTGCGAACATTGCGGATCTGTGGACACCTGCCGTAATCCGCCGAAAAGGAAATTTTATATAAAAGATGTACAATACGTTTTAATATAAAAAGGGACAAACTATGTTATTACAACTATTCATATCACATTTCATCTCTTCCTTCAAAATCAGTTCATCCGTATTTATATCAAATAAAACAATATCGTATATGTACACAAATATGTATATTCTGTCAAATACAGATAATATATTCTGTCATGTAAGAATAAGTATGTAAGAATAAGAATAAGTATTTAATTAAAATAATTAAATTGAACATAAACAACTTTTGTAAATATAATGTAAATAAATTTATTTTCTTAATCGTTTAGTGACTATTCCTATAAGCTATTAATAATAATTTTAAGTGACAACATTTAAGTTAATAGTACTTTAACTTATGTTTATAACATTAAATTTCAAACTACAGCCGATACAAAGTGCAGACTAAATTGACACCTGGCTAGAATGAGGTTTGTATTGTGTTTGTTTAAGTGTGTCAATATTGGATAAAAGCAGGCGTTACTTTGCGGAAGTTCATCATGATTATATAATGATTTATTTATAATGCTACCATCCGCGAAATGTCGACGAACCCATGCGACAACGTCACCCAGGTCCGACAAAATACTCTCGCTACGTACGTTTCACCCCGAAACCGGAGCATCCTCAGGAGATGTTGACTCTACAACGTGCAAATCATTGCAATTGCACGTTGTAGAGTCAATGCGTTGTCGCATGGGTACGTCGACTTTTCGCGGATGATAGCAAAATAAATAAATCATTATATAATAGGTGTGTCAAGTTAATGTGCACGAGTTATATGTATACCAATTAAAATAACATGTTAGGCTAGATTCACGTTCACATAGATTTACAGCATAGCCACATAAATCTTATAACAAACTACTCTGTGTTAAGAGCTATATCAAAGGCAAAATCTTCGTAATTTTATTAAAACTGTATTGTAAATTATGTTAATTATGTAAAGTTGTTGTTTTCATAACCTTGGCTCAAAGTAAACATGTTTTATTATGCTTCACACTTGACTGCCTCCTGAAGTATGTATAACGTAAGATGTCATCTTGATTATTGTCTAATCTACATGTGGCTTCCCACATTTATTCATTTGTGAAAATCAGGACTCAGTCATGCATATCAATTGTTATTTGAAATGTATGTAAGTAGGTATGTATATTAATTATGAAGGAATAATACAACAAAGCTAAAAAGCCGTGATAGTAGATAACCTCTACCTTCCTTCTGCCCGATTCGTAGGGCGTAGATTCGAATCCGGGTAATCCCAGTTATGTGCATTTTAAGAAATTAAATATCATGTCTCAAACGGTGAAGGAAAATTCGCGTTGGCCCAGCGTGGTGGACTATTAGCCTGACCCCTCTCATTCTGAGAGGAGAATCGTGGTCAACAAGGTGTGAGGGGTGAATCTATGACAGTTATGGTTTGGAAGTACTTCATTATTATCAGTTTATTATACCAGGGTCAGTCGTCTCTCCTAATAGAAGAAAGGATATGGAGCTTATACCCATAACGGTGTTATTGTTCTTCTTCTTCTTCTTTCCTGGACTTTTCCCGCACTGCGGAATTGTGTTAGTTTTACGTATTTTGAAAAGCAACGTTGTCCCTTTCTTACTTAAAGGTGTGTGTACATGGAAAGTTGGATTTATTTAAATTACATCGCAAAAAATAAAATATTAGTTATGCAGTTCAGTTCCTATAAATGGTCTCGTCATCACCTTGAATTTATGGGAAGTACCTACTCCAAAGCACCCTGTATAATGTGGTACGTTTTATGCGTGGGTAAAACAGGCACTGCATGGTTGTGGTTAGCCACCACTGATATGATTTTGTCATCCACGGTGAAAAGTGCGGCTTTGCACCCGCGGCGAGTGGAACAACGCCATCTTGTTTTGACATTGTTTTTTTGACTTGCGTAGTAAGTGTAACCTTGCAGCTTGATCATACGTTTGCCTCGCTGAGATGTTACAAATTCGCCTAAAAGAGAATCATACAGTGAGATTTTATCTTATTATAAATTAACTTAATATTAACTAATTGTAATATTTGTATAATAAATATAAAATTATATAAAATACATTTATACATTTATATAAATTACATTTATACAATGTAACACATGACGCATCCAGTAAGCTCTAATCTTCGTTTTATTAAAACTAGTCGAGTATTCTACGTAACAAACATGTAATTTTAAAACTACCCGCATTTTTTAGCAATTGTTTATTTAGATTTTTTTGTCTGTAAAATTTAAGTCTGTACTGTACACACGTGAATAATTAATTACCTTAGTGAGTTAATTGTATTTCTTATATAAGCGAATTTAATGTAATTCTTTTGAGAAAAATAAAGATCTTAAATCAGAAGTATCTTTGTTGCTTCTCACCTACGGCAATTTAAGACCATCATCTTTATTAAACGATTTAATTTTGTAGATCTATTTAGACGATTTAAATATTTCACACACAGCATTATGTACAATTATGAAGCGTTTAATTTTAAGCAAATTAATTAATTCAGTCACATATCTATGTATACAAATTACGAGCATAAATTAAGTATTACTTGAAATAATTACACAAAAGTCAGTTATAATAATAACAGGTAAATTTATTTTTAAAATCTTGCTATATTATTACTATTTTTTCATCATCATCATCATATCAGCCGATGGACGTCCACTGTATGACATAGGACTTCCAAACATCATGATCCTAAGTCGCTTGCATCCAGCGAATCCCTGCGACTCGCTTGATGTCGTCAGTCCACCTGGTGAGGGGTCGACCAACACTCCGCTTTCTAGGACGGGTCGCAATACCAGCACCTTGTGAATATATACTACAATATACTTTGTATATAATTATTTTATTATTTACAAAGTGAACTTCATAGATAGATTTATCAAAGCTTAATGATCTCTTCTGCCTATATACATTGAGCTATTTTCCACCGTGTGTAACTAAATGGCCATACCTGCTCGTAAGCTACACTACTATAAAATTCAACTACCTTACACCAGCTTCCACCGTATGTATATGCCTATACGTAAGGTATAGATCCAAATGTAGTTGAACCAAAATGGCATAAACCAAAGTGTTAAACGCGTGGTCTGAATTTGCCCAGTAATGTAAATATAGGACCAGATTCGAAACCACACCCTCCGAAATCCTAGGCAGAGGTCATATCCACTGGACTATCACGGCTTTATATCATCATTGTTATCAACCCATATTCGGCTCACTGCTGAGCTCAAATCTCCTCTCAGAATGAGAGGGGTTAGGCCAATAGTCCACCACGCTGGCCCAATGCGTATTGGCAGACTTCACACACGCAGAGAATTAAGGTAATTTTCTGGTATGCAGGTTTCCTCACGATGTTTTCCTTCACCGATTGAGACACGTGATATTTAATTTCTTAAAATGCACACAATCGAAAAGTTGGAGGTGCATGCCCCGGACCGAATTCGAACCCACACCCACCGGAATCGGAGGCAGATGTCATATCTACTGGGCTATCACGCCTCACAATGACCTGAATGAATGGTCGCTATCACGGCATTATATGCAAACCCTTTTTTCGCGATTTTTGTTATTGAAGCTTTCTCTAGAATGGTACGTCTACAGATGGTGGATGGTTGTGGCTTCCCACCATGCATACGATGGCATTTTTGCAGGTATAAAGTGCTGCCTTGCAACTGGACCGCTTGTTTACAGAACACCTCCAGCGAACCTTGTTCTTGGCTCCCGTGGTCGAGTAATAAGTGTAGCCCTCCAACTTTATCATGCGTTTTCCCTTTCTGGAGGTTATAAATTCGGCTGCAAAATAGCATTACTATTAATACACTCGTTGATTCTTATCATTACCATCAGCCTAATATTAAAATAAGTCTAAGGGCGAAAACACAACACTGCGATGCGTCGTCGCATCGCAAAAACGATGTCGCAACGCAATGCGATGGTTTGACACAACGCAAACATTTTATCGCTTCCGGCATCGTACGAGAAAATTATGGCAATTAGTTTATCCTCAATTTCTTTTACGGTATTATCCCAAAGGACAAGCCTTTCCTAAATTTATGAAATAATTAGTCAAGTTGGAGTAGGTACATACGCACACACGCAGATAAAACTGAAGTATACCTTGGCAACTTTGTTCGTAACACTCTGGATGGTCTCGGGGGGCGTGTAGCGCTGAATGAAAAACCCACGACTGATGCACCTCACTTCCCCGCACGCACGATTTCACACCCGCGCAGTCTTTCCCCCGTCGCCCGCATGTCATGGGAGTGTCAACGAACTTACCAGACGTCATCGCGTCGCAAGTTTGCATGGTGCGACACCGCATCGAAAATTTGCACGGTGCGTTGTGCGACATCGTAGATTTTTGCGATCCGACGACGCACTGTAAGTAGTGTTGTGGGTTCGCCCTAAGTGTGTTCTGCCAACTTTACGCGTATCATGCGGCTGTCACTATTAAAGCTTATGACTTCGTCTGCAAAGAAGCCTTACAGTAATGCTTCTTTGCAGTGGAAGTACTCCTAGATTCTTTGCATTGTCGAAGTCGAAATATCGAAGATGGTTTGACGTGTTCTCCAAGCCGAGTAACACCACTAACTTCCAGACTTCAGGCTAAATAGCTTTGCTCAATGTCTCCTAAAACAAAAAAGCATGAGCATTTTTGTTTTAGGAGACATTTTCAGCCTATGAAGCCTGAGCCAGAATTCGAATCTCGTAATAAAGCCACATAACTATTGGACCAACGAGGCAGTTAAAGCCGTACATTGCTAAAGCTTACAGTAGGTAGATAGGTAAAGAGTAGGGTAGATAAATAAAAAATCGCCAAACTGTAACAAATTTTAAGCCATTTTAAATATCACGGTTAACGAAGATGCATTAAGTTTTATTTAAGATGACATCTTTGCAATCTATTCGATGCAAATGTCTAAAAAGTTTTTGGCATACAAGCTTTCCTTATTAATTTCTGGTCTCTCCAATGGTGGATGGTTATGGTTTGCCACAACTGATACTATAACGTTGTCCTTGGTAAACAGAGCAGCCTTGCATCGGAACCGCTTTTGTATGGAACACCTCCAGCGAATCTTGTTGTGGCCTCCCTTGCTCGCGTAATACGTGTAGCCCGCTAGCTTTATCATGTGCTTACCCCTTGTGGAGGGTATAAGTTCGGCTGCAAAGAAACATTTCTGTAAATATACAAGTCTTCGATATAAATCGTTAGATGGGCACCTCCATACTAAAGAACGCACAATTTTATGTCATTACCCAAAGACGTGCACGCACATCTTATCTTAGTACGTAACAAGCGCATGCTGTGAGTGGACGTGGACTTAAAAAAATATTTACTGTCTTTTTTTTATTTTAATCCATTAATTATGCCTTCCTGTTCATTTTGGAAGTGTAAAAACACATGCCACAACATGAATAAAGAGAAATGTGTTACGAGTGATGACGTACTCAATGTGCGAAACCAATGACAATTCCACGACGCTTTGAGGTCCATCTAACGATCTACGATTGATGATACAATTAGATTACATTACTGTTATTATCAAGAAACGTTATAAATTCGCTTACTTGTACAATATACAGGCTGCTCGGGAGTATTTCCCATAACTCGGTGAGTTGTCTTCTTTAAGGAAAATTAATTAAAAATGTCTGAGGAACATGTGTTTTAAAATGAATATTTTCGGAGTAAAAATATTTCTTTTGTAAATAGATCTTAAATTGTGTCCCTTATATCGCATCTTTATATTATGACCTAGCCAAACTTATTCATTGATTTGGCTCCTATTATTGGACCTTGAAGATAAGGAAAATACGCCCGAGCACCCTGTAGATCGATATTACTCGTAGCTATACAATATACGTCTACCTATTGCAGATCTATATTGTATATTTTTATCATGTTTGTCACGGCGGTCTAGGTAATAAATAAATGCGATATTTAATATGAACAAAATTAATATTTATGACTGTAAAAAACTGAACTAATTTTTCAATAGTACATAGTATAAGCCGCTTCTAATTGATGTTCACTTAGATCTTTTAAGCCATTCAACGGATTTTAATGCAATTTTCTACAATAGATTGATTCAAGAGGAAAGTTTATATGTATAAATAAAACATTCATAGTATAGTATGGAAATATAATATCAAAGATGTAAAAACTTTTGGCACAGTGGCTACCAGGCAGCGATCGACGGACGCGGGGTGTGCCATCAAGATTTTCCTATCTAATCATAATTTATAGCTTGGCAACTTCGTTCGTAACACTCCCAATGTTCCGCGTGGGGCGGGGGGCGTGTAGCGATGAATGAAAATCCAGAGTTGGGAGTGTTATCAACGAACTTGCTAGACTATATAGCACCCGTGCGAAGCTGGGGCGGGTCGCTAGTGCTAAATAAAATCAGGTGGTGGTGGGTGATTGTGATCGCCTTTAGCGTACACAATACTGTTGTCGACTGTGGTGAGGGAGGCGTTGCATTTGCGCTTTTGGTTCGAACAGCGCCAGCGGACCTTGCAGCCTTTGCTAGTGCCCGCGAAGAAAGTGTAACCTTGCAGCTTTAGTAGATGCCTGCCTTTTCGGGAGATTATGAATTCAGCTGTAAAAAAAATGATATTTTTATACTTATACGGCCGCGACTTCGTCCGCCATTAGACCTCCTTAATCCGGCCCTCTTGCAAAATCCATTCTTAGCGGACGTCTACTAACTATAAACTACCTCCCTGCCAAATTTCATCTTTGTACGTCAAGTGATTTTCGAGATTTCGTGATGAATGACCTTTCGCATTTAGGTACATATTAAGACTAGTTGACGCCGCGCGGTTTCACCCGCGTAGTTCCCGCTTCTGTAGGAATACTTCCTCGATAAATTCTTTATAATCTCAGGAACTCCTGAGATTAGCGCGTTCAATCAAACAAACAAACAAACTCTTCAGCTTTATAATATTAGTATAGATTATACCTTAAACTATTTATACGAGTACTAACTGAACTTAGCGGTATCACCAGCATAGTTTCCGTTCCCGTAAGAATACTGGGATATAATATATCATGTAACTCTCTGATAATGTATCTGTCCAGCCCCGAGTTTATTCGTTACAAACAAAATCTTTCTTTACTTATTTAAGAAAGAATATTTGCCATATAAATAAATACATAACACTAGTGTAAACAATATTTTTATAATATTAGTATAGATTGTACAGAGTTAGTTTTAAAGACTAAACTCAATAAAATACTTTTTTATTTAAATTAGAATGATATTTTTTTAAACATGCCAAATTCTGTCTTTTTTTTCTTCTAACCGCGCTAATAGTTTGTGGTACAACAATAGTCTAGCATGTGAGGATTTGAAACGCGGAAAAAAAGCTTTGCTCAATATATATACGAGTATTAATTTATTGAAACAGAAAATCGCCCGTTATACAAAGTTTCTAAAAGCCAAAGAAGTTTTTCTAACACTTAAGAATAACATATTTCTTATTTTCAGTAAACATCATAATTATCAATTATGTGAGGAGTTTCTTAGTGTGCTTAACTTTTTACATTATCTATAAAAATCTTTTATTTTGACTAACAAAGTAGTTTCACTAAACATTAAACTTAACTTAGGTGTTAGTACTTAAGCCTAGCCTATTCCTTAACACTGTTAGGACAGCAAGGTAATGGGAGGGTTTATAATCATAACAACTATTTAGGATAGTTAATTATGCATATAGTAAACATACTGCATTATTAAAATAATGGGAGAATTTTTTGGGACAAACCTGTCCCAGTGGGCGAAAGCTAATACTTTTTTCCTGAGATTTACTAAAGTCTATAACATTTAACATTATGTTGGTAATAAATATATCTTATTACCAATATAATGTTAAAAGTAAAAAAAAACTTAAGATGCTTTTAAACATTTATAAAAAAATACTTGGGTATTGGTTTTATATTATTGATATATTTCTAATTATCTGCTAGGGACACATTTGTCCCCGCTGTCATCAAAGGGTTAAGAATTGGAGTAGTCCTATCAATATCCTGAATTCATTATTGTATTGCACGCATAGGTGTCTATACCGGGGTAGTTTTCAAAGCTAATTAAATATCAAAAGCAAGGAAGAGGACTATATTTCTATATTACAAAGCATTATAGTACTAATCCTATTCTTTGACAACAGGTGGAGGATGGTTATGCTCCGCGGACACGTTTACAATCACGTCGCCAACAGTATAAAGGTTGGCCCGACAGTTGTATTTTGGCTGGTGGGAACATCTCCATTTGACCCTCTTCCTACCGCGGTTGCTCGCGCAGTAGTGGTAGCCCCGGTACTTGATGAGAGGATTTCCTCTTTGTGACGTCACAAACTCCACTGAAACAAAATATTCATATGTAATAATGTAGTAATGCACGATAAAGCTTTAGACTTAACAAAAAATAATTCAGAAAGACTACACTTATTTAAATAATCATCACCATTTTCAACACATACCTATTCGGCTCACTGCTGCTCGAGTGTCCTCTCAGAATGAGAGAAGTTAGGCCAAATATTCCACCACACGGATTGGCAGACTTCACACACGCAATGAATTAAGATAATTCTAGGGTATGCAGCTTTTTAAGTTTTTCCTTCACTGTTTGAGACACGTGATATTAAATTTCTTAAAATGCACTTATGTGCATTAACTGAGAAGTTGGAGGTCATGCCTCGCATCGTGTATGTTATAATATCACTCTCGCACATATTTTTAATGTCTATCTGTTTTCTGCGAATGTACCGGACCAATCCAGTCAAAATTTCGTACTCACATCAAATCCTGTCACCGAAACGCAGAGGTGCCCCCTTTTCACCAACACGATAGTGAAAATAGGTGACATTTGAATATGGAGGCACTTATGTGCTATGGGGGGTGAAGATGGAAAGTTGAAAAAAAAAAACGTTTGCAAACTTCATCGTGTGATAGGTACATCAAATGAAAGGTCTTGGATAAGAGGATTTTTTATTTTGATTAAATAATGAAAGATAGGTAAAGTTCTGAAATGGTTTATTCACGAATGGTTATGACTCCCTCTGAGGTGTACAAACATATCATCAATAGTGACAATAGTAGCGCGACAGCCGTTGCGTTGTTGGCGCGAACATCGCCACACTGTCTTGACACCGTGAGTCTTGCCCGAGAAGTAAGTGTGCTCTTCGTATCTGATCAGAGGTTTGCCTCTTTGTGAAAATAGAAACTCAACTGCAACACATATTTCACAATATATTACTCATTTCAACAATTTATCAATAGGTATATTTTGAATTCATTAAACTAACAGCCAGTTTCTTCATGTAAAGCTAAAGTAACAGTAAAAGCAGTAAGTAGTAAAGAAGACTTTATTTTTCCGTGATTAAGACTGTCATATTATGCTTTATGACGTTACTTTGACTGTTACTTACGATGAAGAAACTGGCCGTAAGTCTTACACATATTTCACAATATATTTCTCATTCCAACTAATTGTCAATAAGTATGTTTGTTTGACTTGAATAAACTAAGTTTAATGCGGGCTACAGACTTTCAGTTTCAACTGCGCAGTTTTAACTGTCCAGTAAAAATGTTCATTTAAGGCGTGTGAACGACTAAAAACTGTTCAGTTTTTCTATTGATATTGATTAAAATTTCGATTAGATAACACTGTACCTACAGTTAAAACTGCAGGTCTGTAGATTTTATAGCGAAACGCTTACTCTACTCATAAATAATTGCTAACTAATCAGGTGAAATGACAACAGTGTGTGACATGTACTTCGACCCGAAGGTAGCCCTTTTCACCCCTTAGCGGACACCTCTGAGGGTAGGAAGTTTATAATACAAGGTACGTAATTATTAATTTCACCATCCATCAAAATTCCCACCTCTATAGAATTATTTAACGAAAGTTGTAAAGATAAATTTCACTCCTTTTCACCCCTTTCCGAGCACGCCACAGGGTGGGAAAAATAATAATACGTATCAATACGATTATACGTATAGGTATATGTTTATTCGTAATAATACGTAGGGTTTATGTAGGGTAGGGATTGAGATAAGTCCTCTAGTTATATCATATTGCTGTACCATATTTCTTTCTTTCTGTGTGTGTTTTAGTAATTGTCTCTTGATTGTTGCATCGATTGCACACTAATAAGTATGTCCTGTATAAATCTCTTTTTCTGATGGTATCTATCTCTTACTCGTTGTTTGTATAGCTCGTGTTTCTCTGGGTCAGCGTTCCTTCTCATTCTACATCTCCGTTGTCTCTCCGCTGCTGACAATGCTGTTTTATTAAATCGAATGACTGAAACGTAAAATGATCTATTATTTATATCCATGCTATACTTATAAATAAAAATATAATGTCTATATGTTACCTTTTCACGGCTAAACCTCTCAATCAATTTGGATGTGGTATGGATATCAATTGGACCTTAGAGTAGGTAGCACATACTCGTAGGCTGCATTTTTATCCCTAAAAGAACCATGGTACCCGCGGGATTGTTATTATAATATGTTATACCTACATAATAATACATCACCATTAAAAAACTAATTAATGTCAGCATGACAAGCCCGCTCTCATAATAAAGAGAAAGATAGAAGAAAAAAAAAGTCACTCCCACTGAAATTTATTAAGTCGTCATGAAAACGCATAAAATGAGTTTACTTCCTTTTAAAAACATTGAAATCGATAGTCTCCTGTTTACTTTGTCATAACCCATAATTCTTTTGTTTTTCAATGTTTTTCAGCAATCAAAGGAAAAGAAATAGACTGAAAGACGGATAGATAGATAGATTATTATTATAGATAGATACGACACGTAGGTACAACTAGTAGACAAAGGAGTAAATAGATAGATAGCATACAAATATGTCGTATTTCCTTAAAAAGAGATCATGGTGACTTATGGTGTTAAGCAATTCGATGTTTGGTGTCATGACGCGTGCCGTTTAATGCCAGGCATCCACATATACACATCGTACGTACGTATTATACGCATGTACGTATATCGGAGGGATCAAATGGATTTTTAAATGTACGGTATATGAAATTTCTTTGTTGCGATCCGTCCGATACGTACGATGCAGATCAGTGGACGCCTGCCATAATCAGGCACAACGATGGTCCAAACAGATTTCCAAGTCAAATACCCAGTTGCGTCGTGAAAAGTCGCGGAAAAAAGAAAAAAATGACATAGAGTTCCTATGAAGTACGTATTACAAGACAAGTATAGTAACAATAATGTCATGTCAAGACATAAAAAACAGCGGAAGGCTAGCGCTGGACTGATTGAAATATTTGCCGTAGCGCTGCAGCATCGCATAGAGAATATTGTTAACTTGCGACGAAAATGTCGTAAAGGACACGAATTACGTGGCGATTATGCGTTTTGACATGGAAAGTAATGAATTGCGGTGATATCGCCGCAGTCGAACGGAATACTGGCGGTGTCTTCTCTATGTCATAGTAACTCAATGTAAAATGTC
The DNA here is from genome assembly GCF_947172395.1 of Bicyclus anynana. Classification (NCBI taxonomy): domain Eukaryota; kingdom Metazoa; phylum Arthropoda; class Insecta; order Lepidoptera; family Nymphalidae; genus Bicyclus; species Bicyclus anynana. The sequence goes on from NC_069092.1 coordinate 3,003,426, forward strand.
AATTTTATGACTATCAACGACGCGGTTTTTTGGAATGACAATGTCCAGCAAAAATACGATATAAATTGATTCCACCTTTTAAGGGTTTACACGACAAATATATCTTGGCTGGGCATTGCGATCCTTTTTTACATTTGTAATGCATGTCATATCCTCCTTTCGTGTCCAGAACAAAATGAAGCGTCCACGTTTTAGCTTTCTTTATGAATTCCTTTGCTTGACATAATGTATCAAATGTTTTTATCAGGCACCAAGAACCATTTACATTCTTTTCTGTGTCTTTGGTTGATATACTCGTAACATGGATCAAGGTTGGCGTCCTGCTATCACCGGGTACATCAGGTTTCAGAGTTCCATGTATTTTTCCTAAAAAGTATGAAAATTTTCAATATTGATTACAGTATTTGAGCATTTCACTGCATAATTCTGTGTTATTCTGTAAGCGACTAACATACATCCCGTGGTTTCACCCGCGGAACGGGAACTATCCCTTTCCTGCGGGAATACGGGGATAAAATATTAGGGGGAATATTGTCATAGGCAGATAACAAATGACACTCAGAAATAACACGTTTAAAAAAAATTTAAATTGTTGTAATTATTTATTACAGATAATCTAAAATAGTACACCTATGTATTAAATGTATTAAATCATGAATGAACAAATAATTAAACTAAATTCGAGTAGGTATCTACAATCATGCAATACATATTTTTAACTTATAATTTTATGTAAAACGAGACGTGATAGCCCAGTGGATATTACCTCTGCCGTCGATTCGGAGGCACAGATTCGAATTCGGTTAGGGGCATGCAACTGTAACTTTTCAGTTACGTGCATTTTAGGAAATTAAATATCACGTGTCTCAAACGGTGAAGGAAAAGGTGTGAGGAAACCTGAGAATTAGGCCTTAATGTATATGTAATTTATAATGAGTGGCCTTAATACACCATGGCCAAATGCGGATTGGCAGACTTCACACACGTAGGAAATTGGGAAAATTCAGGGTATGCAGGTTTCCTCACGATGTTTTTCCTTCACCCTTTGAGAAACGTGATATTTAATTTCTTAAAATGCACACAACTGAAACTAACTTTCCAGTTATGTGGGGCATATTCGAACCTACACCCTCCGAACCGAAGGCACAGGTCATATATCCACTTGGTTATCATGTCTCCCACTCATCTGTTGACTCGACTCCTGGAGACGACTTCCATTTTTACCCCATCTGTTGACTTGACTCCTGGAGTCGACTTACGGAATCGTTGTTTATTTTAGTGTTTTTTTCTTTGTAAAAACGTCTCTATCTTGCTCTAACTTATATTACGTGTAGTAAAAAGAAAAAGGATGGCATATAATCACTCAATACTTCTACAAAACTTGTCTGTGATTAGTGATAGTATGGAGTATTATCCCAATATATTTATTTATTTAATAATGATAATGAGACAAAATTAATGACTATGATTGCCTCTCACTACGAGTATGACGTCATCAACTGTTATCACAGTAGCAGTACATCCGCGGTGAGCATGCGTTGAGCATCGCCAACGAATCTTAGGCCCTTTTCCTGCACAGGCGTAGTACTTGTATCCACCCAGCTTTATGAGCTTCTTGCCTTTCTGTGACGTAATGAATTCGGCTGGTTCTGCGTCTATAATGAAAATAACAATTGTTAGAAATGTTTGAAATAAATCCATTTTTTTATTAAATAACGCTTCAACAGCTTACTTATATAAAACAACACAAGAAATAGGTGAATACAACGAGAGCCAATAGGAACTATTGGCTCTCGTAGTATTTACCTATTTATTTTTTTATGTAGGTAGTTTTTGTCAGCCTTTACACCTACCATACTTGTACGTATGGTACGGTATGGTACGTACAGTACAGTACAGTAGTACAGTAGAAGTAGTATATATACCTAAATAAAATATTAGGTCCTTAAATATGAAATTGGCATTTTGTCTTACTGCCCACTTTGATCTCAAATATGTCCTCTTTAGTTAAGAATTCCAATTTCAAATTTATACAGCTACTTACTCTTGTTTTTGGGTTTTGAAAACCCTAATTCATTTCTTTATTCCTCTTTTGGTTTTTATCTTTGCGTCACTCAGTTTACAACATGGAAAACTAGAAATATCGCGTTATTTACGAGCACGTGTTCCATTGTGGCACCAGAGCTACAGAAACAGCTCAAAGGCTTAGGCAGAGGCTACACGGTGAGAGGCGTCGCGCCGGAGACGTTTTGCCGCATCGCTGTACACACGCAGAATGGGACGCCGCAGTACGGTGCCGCAGTGAACCGTTTTTAATTTTTTTTTATTCTCTACAAGTTAGCCCTTCACTACAATCTCAACTAATGGTAAGTGCTGATGCAATCTAAGATAGAAGCGGGTTAACTTGTTAGGAGGAGGATGAAAATTCACACCCCTTTCGGTTTCTACACGACATCGTACCGGAACGCTAGATCGATTGGCGGTACGTCTTTGTCGGTAGAGTGGTAACTAGCCACGGCCGAAGCCTCCCAGCCTGTGGCATCATTGCTATTTATCCACTTAAACGCCCATGATATCAACCAGATATATAAATAAACGTCCCCATTCCCAAAAATTACCAAAATTCGACAGATGCCGACCTACTTACTATAAACGTTACGACGACTTAAGTATCGCACGTATTTGAAAATAGAATACCACGTCGTGCAGGGGAGAATATAGAAAATAACTTTACCGTTGTATTTAAACCGCCAAAAAATATCTTTTTTTTAATAAAAAATGTTAAACTTTCACTTTTTTTTATATATATAAAATTATAAACGCATGCAATGCAGGACGCCGCAGCGGCACCGTGTAGCCTCTCCCTTAATGACGTGTATGGCGGCGGTGTCACAAAAGTAAGCACCGTGCGTTTTTGGTTCCAACGTTTTCCATGGTAAGCTAATAATATAAATAGGCGATCATTGTAATCAATATTATGTGCATTTATTATATTTATTACAACATTATTACATAATTTATTTTTAAAATACAATTGTAAGTTTACATTTCCGTTTTTCAATATTTTTATTACATAATCTTTTAATTATCAAGTAGGTATTTACACAAGTATCTGCATACATTTACTATACATGTAACAACAAATGAATATAAAAATATTGTTAATATTAACCATGCTGAGCTTTCTTTGAAATGGTTTATTTCATGAAAACTCGTGAAAAATTTACATTTAGTCAGGCGAAACCCTATAAAGTGTTAGTTTTAGCGTTTGCCTATATCAGTAGGTAGGTACTAAAGGAAATATCAACTATAGTAGGCAATCAATGTTAATATTGTTGATCGTGGTACATTATGGTTGTGGTAATTCTTGCACGCAACCGACACTAAAAACTGTTGCGTTGCGTATACGTGTATAGTTTTAAACCTATCCGGGGTTTTTAATCATGAGCTTTACATTGAAAGCGTTGCAATCCAACCATAAGCAACGCGAACTTCTATACGTAGCGTAGGTACATATTGATGGACTAAAACTTTTAATAAAGCCGTTGCATGAACAATCTCATGACTAAGAACCACTAAAAACCAAGGATCGAATTGAAATTTAGTCGGACGAAACCCCATAAAATGTTAGTCTTAAGGTGCTTTTCCACCAGAGATGTGCTACGTTGCTAAGGATGCGTTTGATATCCACCAATAATATTCATTGGTGCACATAGCTTAGCACTGGTGGAAACGGAATTAAACTAAGATATGTGTTATTTATGGAAGAATGCGTGCTATGGATGCGTGCTATGGATGCGAACTTTGAATGCGTGATATGGATGCGTGATATGGATGCGTGCTATGAATGCGTACTATGAATGCGTGATATGGATGCGTGCTATGGATGTGTAGGTACTATGAATGCGTGCTATGGATGCATGCTATGAATGCGTACTATGGATGGGTGCCATGGAAGTGTGCTATGGATGCGTACTATAAATGCGCGCTATGGATGCGTACTATGAATGCGTGCTATGGATGCGTGCTATGGATGCGTACTATGAATGCGTGATATGGATGCGTGCTATGGATGCGTAGTTACTATGAATGCGTGATATGGATGCGTACTATGAATGTGTGATATGGATGCGTGCTATGGATGCGTACTATGAATGCGTGCTATGGATGCGTACTATGGATGCGTACTATGAATGCGTGCTATGGGTGCGTACTATGGATGCGTGGTATGGATGCGTGCTATGGATGCGTACTATGAATGCGTGCTATGTATGCCCGCTATGGGCCGTCGTGAGTGGGTAGCTAGCTAGCCACATCTTTCTTGCGCAGCTACTTCGCGGCGGCCCATCCTTATAGCGCATCCTCGCACAGCTTCATTAGCTTAGTATTTTTTTTTATTCTTTATAAGTTAGCCCTTGACTACAATCTCACCTGATGGTAAGTTATGATGCAGTCTAAGATGGAAGCGGGCTAACTTGTTAGGAGGAGGATGAAAATCCACACCCCTTCCGATTTCAACACGGCATCCTACCGGAACGCTAAATTGTATGTCTTTGCCGGTAGGGTGGTAACTAGCCACGGCCGAAACCTCCCACCAGTCAGACCTGGACCAATTAAGAAAATCTCAATCTGCCCAGCCGGGGATCGAACCCAGGACCTCCGTTTTGTAAATCCACCGCGCATACCACTGCGCCACGGAGGCCGTAAAATGAAAACGGTCACATATTTTCGTAGCGTAGATATCACATCTTCGCAGCATAGCTGTATGACACTTGGTGGAAAAGCACCCTTAGCGGTTATCTATATCAATATTATAGGAAATATCATTATAATTGGCGTTCAGTGTTGAAATTGTTGATTATAGAAGGATGGTTGTGCTTGTTCTTGCGTGCGACCAGCTCATCGCCGACAGTGAAAATAGCTGCGTTGCATTTGTACGTGTAATGGCTGGAACAACGCCATCTTATCTTCCCACTCTTGGAAGGGGTGGATGAATACGTGTATCCGTCTAGCATGACCATTTTGTGTCCTTTTTGGGATATCACGAACCTAACTGTGGAAGAAAGTTATTTATCTCATATTATCATGAAATTTTAGTTAAAAATTGTATTATTTACTCTGTAGTTAAAAATACCTAAAAAGAAACGTATGCATCTCGGGAACCTCGAACAGAAGTGATAACTTGCTGCCTATACTATACGTGAGAGAAAGGTAAGTCAGACAGAGTGACTCCGTAACGCGTTACGTTACGAAGCCATTATTACCCTCCCATAGCAAGTTTTAATTTCATTATTAACAACCCAATTCGGTTCACTTTTGAGCATGAGTCTCCTCTCAGTATGCGAGGGATTAGGATAGTACACCACGCTAGCGGTGCAGGTTGGCAGCCTTCACACATACCTTCATAACTGAGAATTGTAAATATTCTGAAAAATGCAGGTTTCCTCACGATGTTTTCCTTCACCGTTTGAGACCCGTTTTCTTAAAATGCACATAACTGAAAATTTGGAGGTGCTGGCATGACTCGGACCGGATTCGAACCTACGCACTCCAAATTGAAGGCAGAGGTTATATCCACTGGGCTACCACGGCTCAAGAAGTTGTCACTTAATAAAAATAACTACGGTATAATATTTAAATATAAACAGTTACTTTTTTAGTTTTATTAAATGCACTCAAGTTCTTATAACCCCTATCATGGCAAAAAAACAGAGGCACAGAATAACTATACCAACATATATATTGATAGATGTTATTAATTAATGTGAAATTCTTTTTTTACTCAATTACAAATTAACTGAAGAACGAGGTCTTCAGGAAATATCCTCTAAAAGGAAAAATAATCTAAAATACTTTTAATCTTCTTCTAAAAAAAACTAAATATGCATAATAGATTTGTATATAAATAGTTATATTTTTTTTGTTTATATATCTCTTCATACAATAAATAACCAAGTGTATAAACAGATCTTTCCTTTCTTTCTTCTTTGGGCTTAAGCCACTTGAACACTTGAAATAAAGACATGCAGTCTTTTTTTCATCCTCCCATATTTGAGTAATAACAATAATTCATAGAATAAATCTTCTTTAATACACACACAAATTACAAACTTATGGCATTTCTCAGTAGTTTAATTTACATGATACACAGCGTCGCGCCACCTAGCGTCGGCTCGAGCCAACACGAGATCGAGCGACGTATCCGTTGTCAGACAACTATTTCCTACAAATATTTTGGATTAAGAGCCTGCAATGCTATTGGGACCATTTTCTAGATTGCCACATATCGCAAGGCATTTTTCTGGTGTAACTAGAAATGATTTAATCTTTATCTATATAAAGATTGTGGTAGAGAAAAATAATATAAATAAAAAAAATATTAGTAAATAATATATTTTACGAGATAAACTTATTACATCTCAAAGTTATGATCATGCCTCTAACGTTGTTTAATTTATAATTATAATGCTACAAGAAGATTTTTCAAATGACATTACTAACACACTATGCCAGTATGCCAGTTACAAATATCTGTCGGAGTATAAGAGCCCAGAAAATGGACCAGTAGTTCAAGAAAACAACAAGAAAAAGAAGGATATAAAGATTAGGATAAAATACTTAAGAAATCCATACTTTGATGATCATTCTGACATACAAGACTTGGAAACTTTATCTGGAAAAACATTAGCTTGGATATCAAATATAACAAATTATAGAGGAACGCATTGCACCAGCAGCAGCAAATGCCATGAAATCATAGTAATAAAAATATTTCCTTTCTTCTTTCTTCCTTTAAATTTTCTAGATATAGTAATTAAATGCAGTTTTTCTTGGACACCTTCCGTCTTACTATTATACATTTTCTGACGTTACCAGTTTTCTTTCCACGAGACGGTGGATGGTCGTGTTTGCCAGTCATACGGATGATTACATTTTTGGAAGTGTACAACGTTGCCATACATCCTTTGGAATGCTGGGAGGAGCAGTACCATCGCACCAAGGGTTTACTTTCTGTGTGGCGCCATGGAGAGTATGCGTATCCTTCAAGCTCGATTTGTCGTTTACCGCGCCTCGACGTGGTGAATTTAGGAGGATCTGTTGAGAAATAGTATTACGTAGGTATATAATAGGTAAGTATATAAAATAAATTTACTCAAACATATGCCAAAATATATAAATTTAATTGTAAATACAAAGTATATTAAAAAAACAGTGCCACGTTTGTGACATAGGCTATATAACATCATGCAACAACCAATATGAGTGAAGGATCAATGAAAAGTGTGCCAAATTAAATTTCCTTTTTGAAAGCTTCCGTTTTGTTGGTTAAGTTACGCAAAAATTGGGTATGATGAAAAATTATGTTACCCTTTAAAACTTAAAGTCACTAAAAAGTCTTTTAAGAATTTGTCTAACTTTTAAGGATCCACTTTAATATCTTTTATAGTAATCAAATTTGTTCAAAAAATCCAAATAAGTACAATATTCGTCCCAAGTATTTTGATTTTGAACAAAATTGTCCTTTGACATGACATCAATTTGCTTTTAATTAATAATATCACAATTTTAAAATAAGTTAGGTACCCATAATAGGTAACTCGCATTTCTAATGGTAGTGCATTGGCTAGCCGCGGTTAGGTCTGCGAAGTACTCGTACCATATCGAATAAAATAGAATAGAATAATATTTATTTGCCTGAATATGGGTTTATAGTCTAAGAGCCCGTAACCCCAGACCTTCGTCATTTCATAAAAGCTGAAAGTTTGTCAGCTCAGGCTCCTACCATAAGCCAACTGTAAACTGTGTTTAAAGTGTAATTTTTTCATGTTTTCCTAGGCATAATATGAGAAATTATATTCCCAGTCGCTAGCTTCGCGGCAACCCTTCGAAAAACACTATTTAATTTGAAACTTCAAGGGTCTCTAGCAAAGGGTTGCCATGAAGCCAAGTGTGTGGCAAATGAGGATATTATTTCTCATATTATGCCGCTAAAAATATAAAAAATTACACTTTATTCTAAGACGGTTGAGGGTCCTTGAATCCCGTTATCTGCCAAGGCCACCACGGTCCAAACCCCGCAGTTGGCTACGATACTTACCTATGGTAGGAGCATGAGCTGACAAACTTTCAAAATATGCTGTAAAATGCCGAAGGTCTGGCTGTCGCTGGCTCTCTGTCTATGAATAAATAAATAAATGATACATATTTATAAAAATCTATCCTATACCCAGTGAGGGATTCTTAACATAATTATTAAATACTATACTAACATACGTAACAATTATAACCTTCTAACACTTATTTAAGAACTACAAGAAAATAAACAATTGTAAAAAAAAAATGTACACGCAATTTTGTTAAATATTAATAAACTAACACACTAACACAAATAGTATAGTATAAATAAACTTAAAATAACTATGTAATTTATTGTTAAGAAGTAATAAAGGCTTTGATTGATTGATTGATTGATTTATAAAAATCTAGTTCCAACATATTCTGCCATTTCGATGCGTCGGCGTGTACCTATATTATATTTCTAAATAAATAACTTTTTATTTATCTTTATGTAATTTTATTTAATTACATTTACATCAAACAATAGAATACGGCACAGCAAAAACTAATTAACACCGACTTATAATATGTCCGTTACATGAATGACACTATATCCCAAATAGCATGGCTACATCTAAATGAATTAGTTAATTAAATTCGTCGATTAGTGGAAATGCTGGGTGTGGGCTTTAATCACGACGTTGTTAGATGTGATAATCGCCGCCCTACAGCCCCTGGCGTGATGCGAGGAGCAATACCATTTTCTTTTGCCAACGACATCGGTCGACTTTTTGGCACTACGAGTCGAATACGTGTAACCGTTCAGTTTTATTTGACATTTGCCGCGTTGTGATGTCGTGAACTCTGCGACTGTAAAATAAAATAAAATATTTTGTAAGCAACGAATCAGAAATGAGGAGATCCGCAGATGCACCAAAATCACTGATATAGCTCAGCGAGTCGCGGAGCTGTAGTGGCAATGGACAGGCCACATACTCGTAGTTCGAAGAGCCGATGGATGTTAGGGTCCCAAGGTGCTGGAATGGCGACCCTGCACCGGAAAGAGCAGTGTTGGTCGACCCCTGGATGCTGGCGGCTCGAGACTGGCGTGCTTGGAAGTCCATGAAAGAGGCCAATGTCTAGCAGTGGACGTCCATCGGCTGATAATGATGATGATGATCACAAGAGGAGAGGAAGGCCAAAGAAGATGTATGTAGTTGGAGTGTGGGAAAGAGGACATGTGTGCAAAGGAAGTGGATGATGAGTTGACAATTAATAGAGACAAATGGAGAAGATTGACCCATACAAGTGGGATATGGTAAAGGAGATAATAATATTATACATTTTACTGCGATCTCGACTGTGAACTGTGATAAGTAACGATGCAGTCTTAGACAGAAGCGGGGTTAGTTGGACGAGGTACAAGGTTATTCTATGTTGTGAATATGAAACCAATACCAAATACAAATAAAAACATCTAGTTTCTATTGGAATAGCTCATGTCAATGCTTAATAAAACTCTAAATTTTAGATTGCAGAGTAATGTGTTATTATGAATAGGTAACTAATAAGAGAATCATGAATACACCTAATTATTTCATGAAGCTGAGCCGAGTACGAATCCTAGTTCTAAAAGATTAGTATTTGAATATTATATAGGTACATAATCAATCAAACATTCTTATTAATGATAAGTTGCATAGCATAAGAAAGGTGAGCGTAATTTATTTTTCATTCACTTTACCTAAGTTTTTGCCGGCAAGATTTGCTCTACCTATGGTTCAACCAAAAATTTTTGTTTTGTTCTTCTTTGTGACTATTTATATCAAAGTCAACAACATTTCTGATTTGTGACTAAAGCCGCATCGCTTCAGGTGGTGAGTGGAACAGTACCACCATTTCTTCTTCGTCGAAATGTCCTTTAGGTCTAAAGCCCTAGAAGCTTTTAAATTTGAAAAAAATGAAGTTTATTGCGCACAATCCCATGGTATTTTCAGCAACAAAATTTTCGATTATAACTCTCTGTACAGCTTTATAAGGTTCGGCACAAATAAGGCCTACCAAAAATCTTTCGTGGTAACTTTTTGTCTTTCATGATTGTGTTCATTTTTAGCAAACACAACCACATTATCGATGGTAATTAACGTCGCGTTGCATCGCTTCGAGTGGTGAGTGGAACAATACCACCGTTTCTTCTTCGCCGAATGGTCCTGGGGCGAAAATCTCTGAGAAAAGGTGAATCCATCGAGCATTATCTGTGGATTACCGCGGCGGGATACTCCGAAAATTGCGTCTGTAACAAATGTAAGATTAGAGCTTTGCGCTTTAGAAAAACACTTCAGGGGTATCTAGAGTGCATTTATAAAGCGCAAAGCCAGAAGCTTGTAAAGGAGTTCCTGGAAAAGGAAGAGGTGGCTAACAAAGCAAGCCGTCGGCCTCTGTAGCAAAACGAAGGTCTAGAAGTTAAAGTTGAATGAAGGGGCGACGGAAAGAGTCTTCTGGCGTAGCCACATTTAAAAACTTGAGTCTTTAAAAAATTGTTAATCCGTGACATAATTATAACCGATTTAAGTTACTGTTGAGAACCAAGAGAAAAACCAAAGTTAGTGGTAAAACCTAGCATATACTAAGTTCTAATTTATTCCCTTATTTTTTAATCCTAACATATTTTGCTGATCATGTCGGTAAATCCATGTTACCATTAAATCTCCAGATTTACCAATAAACGGGCTTTTACAGTAATTTCAAACTAAAAAATTAGTTGGATCAAACAGATCTAAGTAAGGGGCGGTTTTACAAAAAAGGTATTAAATAAAAGAAGTAACACGCTTGTTAAATAATTATTAGGAACTGCACAAAATGTACTTCATGGAACACATAATTAAATTGAGATTCATGTTTAAGTCTTCCTAAACGCGCTAGCTGAGAACTGCGAGCAGGTACATACAATATAAAAATAATTAAAGGTATATAAGGATTATTTTCTAATTTAGTTATTTTTTACCGATTTATCTGTCAGATCCTCCAAGATTCATATACAAATTATTATTCATTGTGTGGTGCTTCAATTTCTGCAAAGTACCTACGTACCTTCATACTTCTTTTAAATCATTATTCTTTATCTATTTAGAATTATAATTTAATAGAAGAAGGTACTTTTTGCAGAAATTACCTATTGAAAATAAATGACTGATTTATTTACTATTTTCAGCAAAAAAATAAATTAATCCTAGCAGTTAACGCAGGCAAAATCCGTCCGTAATTTTCTTTTCCAAATTATAGACTCAGTACTTATACAAACTTATTCTAATGATTATGTTCATCTTTGTCACCTCACCAAAAAAGCAACGCAGTGAAACATCCCTCAGCGTCCCTTGTTTTTTACAATGAGCCTTTTTCTGGGAAGATTAAAAAAAATATAAAAAAAGGTTTAATTCTCTATTGACATTAAACGTATACAATTGCAGTGAAGTTAACGGAGGGTGCCGTGAATATTTAAGAATTGGATAATGTATTAAAGCAAACGGTATGTAACGAAAAAGAAATCCATTGGTTGATAGTGATTTCAATAGAAAAATCAAAAAAATTTTACTCCCCATCAGTGCCCAAGCAGATTTTTGTAAAATTATCCCAGAAAAAAGGCTCATCAAAGATTGTTGACTTAGTACTTCTACACACACATTCTAATGGTTATGTTCATCGTTATAGGAGCTAACAACGTCGTTGAGGGTGTATGCCGCCGCTTTACAGCCCCTGGTCCGCCCTCGGCAGTACCAGCGGGTCTTAACAAGAGAGTTGTCAATGCGCTTCGTGAACTGTACTGTGAAGATATGGTCATTCAACTTCATGTACCGGTTGCCGCGGTTTCCATAGTAGAACTCCACATCTGCAATACATATAAAAAAATTGAAGTGACTGTCAGTTATTTCAAAAGTGTGTTTCTAAAGTCTAAATATCTTCAATTTACAACCATAGATGCAGTTATATAATGATTTATTTATTTTGCTATTATCCGCGAAAAGTCGACGAACCCATGTAACAACGTCACCCAGGTCCGACAAAATACTCTCTACGTACGTTTCACCCCGAAACCGGAGCATCCTCAGGAGATGTTGACTCTACAACGTGCAATTGCAAAGTCTTTGCAATTGCACGTCTTTGCAAAGTCTTTGCAATTGCACGTCTTTGCAATTGCACGTCGTTGCAAAGTCTTTGCAATTGCACGTTGTAATAAGGCGCCCGGTATGAGAAAAATCCGAGGGGTAAAACCAAGTGAACTAACGAAAAAGTGTCACGTTTTTGGTGCACACCTTTAGTGCGCAACTTTCTAATTTATTTTAATGATTATATCATTGTAAGAGTAAAATATATAATGTGAAGTATATTATAAAGTCTATTAGTTATTTTACAATTCTATAAATTTAGTCTTCTTTAACATAAGCATTACTAAAGCCCTACTCGATGTGCACTGTTTACCAACAAAAAAAAGTGTGCATGTTAAAAAGAAACAAAAAGTTACCCCGAAGCACGTCTCAATACTCGCGCCTTAAAAGTGAAAGGTGCGCAACCGAGATGCAGCAGGCCGCGGCGTGCGCGCCCGCCTACAGCGTGCACATGGGTGCGCACGTATGTGCACGCTGTTGGCGGCAGCGCACGGTGAAAGGTGCGCAGAATAGGTTGCGCACAAAAAACGTAACGCATGTCATTTCATAACTTATTGGAGTTCACTCCTTAAGAATAGATTTTTCATATATAGCCTCCGTTATGAAAAAAATATGGGCAGTAAAATTCGATGAACGCATAGCGTTACCTTTTTTGGGCGCAACCTATTCTGCGCACCTTTCACCGTGCGCTGCCGCCAACAGCGTTCACATGCCTAGCGCGTCCGCACGCACGTGCACGCTGTTGGTGGACGCGCACGCAGCGCTGCACCTCGCTTGCGCACCTTTCACTTTTCAGGCGTTGCTATTGAAAAGAGTAAACTCCATCCGTGCGTCGGAGCTGACACACACTTTTTTTTCAAGAGTTACGAGATTTTTGTATCCGTGTCGCTTATCTTATCATCACTCGGACAATGATTATGAGTAATGTTGCCACGAACAACAACATCAGAGATCGTGTGGATGACTGCTTTACATCCTCTCGAACTGTGGGTTGAACAGCGCCATCTAGTTTTCTTCGATTGGTAGGACAAGTAAACGCAGTAGTGATAACCTGCCATTTTAATTTTGCGATTCCCGTTTTTGCCGCGTACAAATTCATAATCATACTCGGTTTTTTCTGAAATAGTAAACCTACCTAATTAAAAGCTTGTTTAATTTCACACAAAATAACACATTACTTTTCACTTCACAGGCATTTAATATATTAATATGAACAATATTACCCTTTTCCCTTCAAGTATTCAGTCGTAAAGACTGGTAGGAGTGGGTACGACAATAGTCCAACGAGCATGGCTCAAAACCACAACACAATACAACTCGACATAACAATGACGAGTCTAGGGCCTTAACCGAGGAGCTATTTAGGCTTATTAAGGAAAATTAACATTAAGCGAGTATAAAATTTAGATAATAGGAAACTAAAATTTAAAATAAAATATTTTTCGTTTTTTTTTTAAATTTAATCTCTTCTTTAAGCAACTGTAGTACAACTAAAAATGGATTTGAAAAAGTACACATTTTCTTTAAAGTTATTTACATAAAGTATATAACAAAGTTGTTTAAGTCTCTTATTACTATTACTCAAGACCAAACTGTTTACTCTAGAGGATATTAAAGTTATTCAAAGTAATCCGGCTCATGATTATGCCGCGTATTAGCGTACACCACAACATTTGAGATGGTATAAATGGCGGCTGTACAGCCTCTAGAATGCCTTGTCGAACAGCGCCATCTAATTTTCTCCCCACTAAGTAATGTCCTGGATAAATGAACACAGTAGAAGTAGCCTGCCATTTTCATTTTAGGATTTCCCCTTCTGCCTCGTATAAATTCGATATCAAAATTCTCTGAAAATACATTAATAATACAACAATTTTGGTGTCAAGAAATTAAAAAAGGAAAATCAACATTAGTCTAATTCGAAACATTTTTACTGAAACCTTTTTTCATAATCGCACCTTTACAAATTTTACTAAAAATTTACTGTGTATGTAATGTTGGGTTTAAAAATATTTATTATTTCACAAAGAACCTAATGAACTGTGTTAATTCGTCATCAACCCATATTCGGCTCACTGCTGAGCTCGAGTCTCCTCTCAGAATGAGAGGGTTTAGGCCAATAGTCCACCACGCTGGCCCAATGCGGATTGGCAGACTTCACACACGCAGAGAATTAAGATAATTCTCTGGTATGCAGGTTTCCTCACGATGTTTTCCTTCACCGATTGAGACACGTGATATTTAATTTCTTAAATTGCACACAACTGAAAAGTTGGAGGTGCATGCCCCGGACCGGATTCGAACCCACACCCTCCGGAATCGGAGGCAGAGGTCATATCCACTGGGCTATCACAGCTCTACTACTGTGTTAATAACTGTTACAATTTAGTAAGATTGTAAAGTTCAAATATTTATGTGATTGTCAGAAAAAATATGTTTTTAGACATTGAAAGTTTGTACCTACTTGATGATAGTCGGTATGCTAGGTAGCAATTTCAGGCATATTTTATCAAAGGAAATTCAAGATTGGGATAAGTAATACAAAAATAAAACAAACTGTCATCAATCAGTTAAAATTTTACTAACCTAATTTAATCGTAGAAGCAATCTACACATAAAACAGTTTTATGCTCGCCACATACTGACTTATTGCATTTACAGCACACTATTTTTGACATTCTCTTTTTTTTGTAACTGCAAAAAGCACAGTACTTACGTTTTCTAGGCTCTGATTCTTCATGTTGATCATCATGAAAATCAATTTCTCTCAAGCGTGCTACTCGCAGGAATCGTTTTGAAGCTTTCTTCTTCATCAAATGAGTGTCTAAGTCTGTGCTGGGTCGCTTCTTGAACTCTTTTTTGTCCAATAGGTTTTTATTTGTTTTAACCATTTTGTAGTCATTAATTATATCTGCATTTACAAAACCCATGTTGAAAACTAGAAAGGTAATAATATTTTTACATACATTTACATAATGTAAGTAGAAGATAATTATAAAAATGTGTAAACGTAAAATGTGTATTGGTATTATTGTTTACTAGCAGAATCCCTTTGTTTCATCCTACTTAGTTCCTGTTACCGTGGGAATAAGGGGATGAATGAACACAAATGAACTTCTACATCTAATTGCTCATTTGTTTTTAATTCAGAACTAGGAGGAATAATTAATTTGGCATTGTTTGTTAACAGTGCTCAAACATTTCTGGTGTATGAAAGTGTCATAGAGATAGTCTCAAAGTACCAATTAATTTTTCTTTTCTACGAATAGGAGTATACCAAACATCTAAAATTTACATTTTAAAGGTCACGTCAAGTAAAACTATCGAATTTTCGATTTTCAATGTTACATCATTTATTTTTTACAATGCAATATAGTGAGCCATAGTTGTTATAAATTTTATCGGTGTCAAAGTTTCGCAAAAAAATAACTTCTAATAAAACACACTGTTATTGATTACTGAGTGATTAATTTGTACGATTGTTTAACGGCATTCTACACAGAAAATAACTTGATGCTCCCTACATATTGACTTGTCACATTTACGGCAAAATACTCGCGACATTCTCCTTTTTTTTGAAAGGCAAAAAGCGCATATTTTGCGTCTTTTACTATCTTGTTCTTTATCTTCATGTTCATTACTTGAATCACTTTGTTTTATGAGAGTTTGACTTGTATTTCCTCGTAAATATTTTCTTAAGGTCTTTCTCCTTTTCAATAACTTTTTTTTGCTTTTAACCCTGATACGGCCGTAACTTATGGGAGAAGTTACCAAAACCTTGTTTAACCCTAGAAAGACAATCATATTTTTATAAACGTAAACAATAAATGTCGCATGAACATAATACACCTAAGTACTATATCTTTTAATAATAATTAAAAATTAAGAAATGCGGATTATATTTTTGCACATATAGAAAAAAAATAACATTATTATTATATAAGTGAGTGCGCGCACGATAAGTTGCGCGTGGCCAAAATCGGAACTAATCAAAAGTGCCGCCATCTTGTCCTCTATCTCTATCTATTTCTTAGCGGGTAAAAGAGATCATTATCGCTGGCAACACACTTATCTTGCGCGCATTCTACGGTATAAAGTTAAAGTCACTATTAATTTATTTCATTTAGGCTTGGTTTACAAGCACTTTTGAAATGTCAAGTAGTCATAAAGATGCTGAGACTATTACATTATATACTCGTTAGTGATTATGCTCCAATATTGTAGGCACTATGACGTCATCGACAGTATAAAAAGCCGCTTTGCAGTTGACCGAGCTATGGTGAGCACAACGCCATCTTATTTTCTTACAGTTTCCGATTTGGCGAAAGGTATGCATTGAGTAAGTCTTATTACCGATTTTAATAAGCCGCGTACCTATACGGCTTTCGATGTATTGGAATTCTGTAAAAAATATACATATTGAATTGTGTTTACAATAAGAAACTTATGCAAGAATAAATAAGGAAATTTCAGTAAGACTACATTAAAAACATAAGCTAATTTATCCTAAACTAGCTGACGCTACACGGTTTCACCTGCAAGGTTTCTGTTCCCGTAGGAATACGGGGATAATAATACCCTTTCTCGATAAATGGACTATCTAAATTTGAAATCGGACCAGTACCTAAGATTAGCGCGTTCAAACAAACAAACAAACACACAAACTCTTCAGCTTTATAATATTAGTATAGATTTATATAAAAAATACCTATATTTATTTTCATAAAGCCACCACAGGCAAAATTTCTTAATTGGTTACCACACTTACCTATTGTAGGAGCATATGTTGACAATCAGTCTTCATAAAATGAGGTATCATCGAAATAAAACATTTTTTTTTATCTTTCATGTGTTTTTTTATTATTTTTTGTTAAAGTTTTAAGTCATTTTTCTAGACCTTAAAGGTACTAGTATACTCATTAACAATACAAACCAACATTTTAAAGCTAGCGTTGGATATACCTACTCGTATGGGATTGAATAGGATAAGAATTCCATTCCATTCCATATATTATTGTTACAAAGATAACTTCAAAAGCACTGTGATTTACTATGGTTGGATACCAGGATAGTACATCACAATGACAGATTTATAGACTTTGACAACCCGACGCTACGATTTCTGAAGGAAAAAATATCCCCGTGAACTACATCACCTTATCGAATTGGTCTTAATTTATAAAAAAAAATATATATTACTACTATAAAACTTTAAAACAACTAACAACAAGCAGAAAAATAAAAAAATACATAATATTGAACTTTGAAACAACTAATAACAAGTAAAATAAGAATAAGACTCTAATATAAATGTATTATATTTCGTTATCTTCTTCACAAAAGAAAGACCAACATTTATTAGATACAATTAAATACATAATTTTACTAAAATAAAGATGGATTATATATAATTAAATTAAACTAACCAAATTCACTTTACACATTACAGTTATCGAATAAACTATCGTGTTGCATATTTACAAATTTTGTAATATATCCGAATGCGATACTTAATTTTCTATATTTCAACAATGTGCAATTGACCGATGCCTTATTTAAATCAATGGTTGTGATTCAAACAGACCTTAGTGATGACGTCATCAATGGTATGCAATGTCGCCTTGCAGTTCTTGAAACGTGAGCAACGCCATCGTTTTTTGACAACGCCACTGTATTGTTGCTGTGAGTGAACGCAGAAGTTAAAGCCTCCTATCATTAGCATCGTGCTGCCTTTTTTACTTGTAAATACCTGAAGGTCTAAAAAGAGTTTTTTATTAGGCAGATATTTATTAGAACATCGAAGTGACTAATCATACAGACACCGTACGAATTAAAATAATAAATAAAATTACTTAAATTTCCTATTGAAACGTTTCTGTCTTGCGATCGATGTTCTAGTGGTTAGATGGAAAGACAACCTTGGGTGGCGATTCGAAAAATTTTGTAGCCACGATTTAACAGCTGTTTGTTTTTAGAAAAAATATGGTGCAAGTTATTTTTTTCTGCCAACTGATATGCTAATATCATGATATCACGACGACTCAATCCAAATCCCGATTGTTCCATCTGGAGTATATGCATAAAATTCAAATTGGTCTGAAATATTTTTCTTCTTTCTTTTATGTCTTTACATTATACTTATAAGATTTTTATTTCAGTTATTTATTATTTTAATCAAGAAAATATTAAATAAAAAGTGAAAAATAAAGTACGGAAATTCAAATTCACCAAACGCGTCTACATTGGTCGAACGAAATGTGACGTCATTTGTTATTTCGATATCATACTCTTTTATTTATCTATTGTGAAAAATACTACCATATTTCATAAAAAAAAATTCAAACTATCTGATATTTTATACTAATATTAGCGGACTCGGTCAAGCTTCGCTTTGACTTATGTACTCTTTAGCCTACCTACCCCTACCCTACCTTAAAAAAACTCTACGAGTTTTTAAAGGAATGTTCTAAAAAGATAATTAGTCAAATCTGTTCTCGAGATTTTTCGTTTTTATATTATTATAGATGTATGGAAAATAAAACTACTAAATAAACCTTCTCTCTCGCGTAGAAATTTGCATTTATTAATAAAAGAACAAGCAAAGTCAATGATTGTGCTTTAAATTAGTTTTTATAATAACATCGCCTAACGTATGTATGGCGGCATTGCAATATTTGAATCTGGAACACCGCCATCTTTGCCTGCCAGCAGCATGGACATCTTTCCGGTGTTGCATCCTAAACGACCACCCATCACACAGGAGCATCGGCTTACCATTTCTGTTGGTTTCGAAAGTCACTTCTGAAATAAATTCGAGTAAAGAAGTTTTAATAAAACTGTAGTATTACCAGTATTTAAAGCATACACACTTTTTCTTCTTTTTTCAAAAAGGCAATGTTTTCGTAGTTATTTATACAAAGTTCCTCAGCAATTAATCAGATTACAGATACTTTGGTAAGGTTGGTATGGTTAGCTCAAGACCGCACATTTATAATATTTTTTTTTTATAGTTATCATGTTACTGACTTCAGTTGAGTTGAGTTGAGGGCTAGAATCTTTCTGGACAAAATTTACCTTTTATTTGGAATTAAGGATTCTTTATTTAGGATTTCGAGCATATGTACACATTCTTTTAAACACTCAAACTATCTCTTTTTTGCCTTCCTCTCCGTTTTAACCATTTCACAGAGTTCAATATTTATGTTATCATTAAATTCATCTTCGTTGTGGTACATACATTATTAGACAGAAAGGTTTGCATTGCTATATGGTCTTAATATGAAATCATATAACTGTATTAAAACTAATATACATTACAAACACTACTTTATAAATTTTATCCCATTTATTTACAATATGTTTACATTTAATAAAACAGTTAATTGTTCAATTGGGCGGAATTTCAAAACGTTTTAGTTAAATTTATAACAGTTCATAATTTACAAAAATATATACATATTAATGGTTGTGCTCCAAATAACATTTTACAATAACATCGTCGACGGTGTGTATGACGGCTTTGCAGTTTTTGAATCTCGAACATCGCCATCTTTGTCTGACGGTGACCCCAAAATCCTTTCTATGGTGCATTGTAAATGACCAACCGCCACATATGAGAACAGTTTTACCCTGTTTGTTAGTACCGAAGATAACTTCTGAAAACCATACAAAAAAAAGACGGTAATTAGAAGTAAAGATAAAAAACCTTTAATTTTTTTTTAAAGTATAGTATAAAAATAAGTTTACAGATAAAACAAGTATTTCATGTGTCTAAAAATTTTTTATTTTTTATTTTTACAGATGCATTATACTTGAAAAAAAAATCGTTCTTTGTGATCGATACTTTAAGAGTAGAGATAAAATTAATCACTACCGATATGCTTCTTTGTGCCACCGAGCAGAATGAATAAATCCGTAGCGAATCCATAATGTTTCGACATTTTATACCACAACTTCTGCACTGTGTATCGAAGAAATTGGTAACTTTAGTACCCACGGGCAGTTTACTCGTTTCTCCCGCGGGCGGCAATATGGCGGTTTTACAGGAGAGAAGATAAGGGCCAGTAAGCTTATCGCAGGATTGTTTCGTAAAGCGATTTTGGTTGTCATTGACAATATTACATTCACTCAATTCGTACCACTTACGGAGGTAACATTATTAACGCACTTAAATAAGATGGACAGATATCGTGATGATTTCGTAAAGGGTTGTTTTACGCTCGCTAAATACGGTTGTCTGCCAACATTATGCATCTTGTGTGCCTAGTGACAGTTTTCAATGTTTTCATACTGTGACGATCGCGTCACAGTCTAATGGGATTACTGCACAACTGTTTCAATTCATTACAAATTCGCGTTTACGGTTACGCGATAGTCACAGTATGAAAACTTTGAAAACTGCTACTGGGCACACTGAATGAGCACTTGTCACAAAGGAGCACCGACATTACATTTCTACTGGCTTCGAAACTAACATCTAAAGAAGCGAAGAAGTGTAAATAAAACTACAGTTCTATATATAAAACTCTATCTTTATTTATCTTAAAACTTTGTTTACATCTGCAACTCATCCATTTATAAATAGATAAATTATTGAAATTGTTTTCGTTAAGTTTTAAGTATTTAAGCTCCTATTCCCATTAAGTGGGTGTAAAACAATAAAAAGATATTAAACAAAAAGAAAATAAACTAATTATCGGACGTCCATAATAGTGTAGCCATAATAGTGTAATGATGAAGCAGTGACTTACTGCTATTACAGTAAGGATAAGGGATCTTACAATACCAATAAATTGCCTTTTTAACCGACTTCCAAAAAGGAGGAGGTTCTACGTTCGGCTGTATGTATGTTTTTATTTTTGTAATAACAAAAAATGATTTAGTGGTTGTGTTCCAAATTGGTTTTTATAACGACATCTCCGATAGTGTGGATAGCGGCTTTGCAATTACTGAATCTGGAACACCGCCATCTTTGTTTGCCGTTGTTGTTACGCCTTCGGTTCATTCTGAATGGCCATCCGGCACAGATTATTAATGTGTTGCCATTCCTGTTAGTTACAAACGTTACATCTGTAATTCAACAAAAGCATGTATGTAAGTTGATTATAGTCTGAAGGCAATGGTTCATCTGTTCAAAAAGGTTCAAATAACGATTTCTCTATTTATGATATATACGTAATATCCACTCCCGTGAGAATATGGAAAATAAATACAGTCTGTGTTACTCGGTGAAGGTGTAGCATTGGTGAAGGTGTAGCATTGTTGAAGGTGGTATTGGTGAAAGTGTAGCATTGGTGAAGGTGTAGCATTCTAATAATGATTTTTTAATCGTTTAAGTATTTTTTAAGTAAGGTTTGTGCAAAACCTATTAGTCCGATGCGGGTTTTAGAGACGGATGCGGGTTTGATTGTTGCATGTTGATGCTAAGGTGACAACTCATCAAGAAGAGATGCATTAAACATTTGTGGTAAAATATTAAACAAAAAACATATAAAATATTGTAAGTAAATGGACCAGACTTGGAATTTACTAAGCTTTAATTTATTATGTAGCTAACAGATAAATATTATTAACAAAGAACTTCCATTTTCATTTATGCATACAAGTAAAAGAAATTATGATCTAAAGAAAATTACAATTAACACCTTTATATATACAATAGTAGCGTACACATTTTTTTGTGTACATGGTACACAAAAAAATATTCTAGACCTTCTATAGGGTTAGTTTCAAAGTTTTCTTTTAAAACCTCTTTATCGATCATCTTCAAAAGTGATTATGTTCTTCTTTGGCAGAGACAATTAGGTTCTCGATGGTATAAATAACCGCTTTACAGCCTTTCATGTAATGCGTCAAGCAGCGCCATCTTACTTTTTCCGATCCACCAATCCTTTTTATGATATGCAAAGTGTATGTGTGACTACCAACTTGAAGTAGTTTCTTTCCTTTTTTACCCGCAATGTATACGGCACCTGTAAGAAAAATTATTAGACATTTATAATTAAGGAATATTTTTTCAGCTGATGTATTTGTCAGTGTGTTCCTTAGTTCTGAATATTTTGTCGGCCTCCGTGGCGCAGTGGCATGCGCGGTTACAAAACGGAGGTCCTGGGTTCGATCCCTGGCTGGGCAGATTGAGATTTTCTTAATTGGTCCAGGCTTTGGCCGTGGCTACTTACCACCCTAGCGGCAAAGACGTACCGCCAAGCGATTTAGCGCTCCGGTATGATGGCGTGTAGAAACCGAAATGGGTGTGGATTTTCATCCTCCTCCTAACAAGTAAGCCCGCTGCCATCTTAGACTGCATCATCACTTACCATCAGGTAAGATTGTAGTCAAAGGCTAACTTGTAGGCAATAAATAAAAACATAAAAAAAACCTACCCTTACGCCTTACCTTACCCCAATTTATAAAATAGTATAGTTCTGTTTACCTTTAGTTACATATTAATATAATTTTGTTGGTGGTCTAGGTAAGGTAGGTAATAAAAAGTCTTTTGATTGATTGAAAAAATAAAGATTGATTGATTGAATCATTTCTGAAATGTATACTATTGATTTTCATGATTATGTTCTAAACAAGCAGACAATACGACGTTATCGATGGTATTAACAGAAGCCTTGCACCCTTTCGAGTTGTGAATACTGCAGCGCCATCTAGTTCTCACACATGATCCAATGTTTTTCGTACGATGTACAGAATATAAGAAACCTTTAAATTTCAGTAGGCGGTTCCCTCGCCTTCCTATTGCGTATTCTATTTCACCTGCAAAAAAAATTAAACTATATATTATAGTTTGTAATAAACTTTTATTGTGCAAAGAGTAATTTTAATAAATTCGTAATTTGTAATTTAAAAAGTAATTACTGAAAAATAATAAAGTTCAGAAGTAGTATAATTCACTATACCTTATTGTATTCTCGATATACGATAATATTTGTATGAATTGAAGTACCTACTTGTGCCGAGGAAAAATTACTAATACAAGGAAAATCGCAAGTACTCTACTTGAGGTTTTTGTAGGATTTAATTAAAATAACTATTTACAGAGAATGTCAAAATTTTGAGCTATTGACAAATTCATGCAATACCATCACACACTTAAATATAAACCCTAAAATACATAAATATATCTAAAGTGTTTCATGACGTGGATTAACACATAATTATTATTCCTGGTTTTTCTAGATTTTCATAGATTTGTAAGCAAATAATAAATTCTATACTTGCGGTGTTTCGCGAGCGCTGCCTAGCCGAGGTGGATTCGACGGTTTACTTCTTTCTCGAAATTAGATCTACCTAATTTGACTGTATGTCCATTATCCTAAGTATATTACACTCGTCTACAATTTCGAGCGCAGTTCAATTGTAATAGAAAAACGTTTTTCTATTGCAATTTTAAATCTAGTCTATTCTATTCTGTATGTTCTATTCTATCATTCAATGATTATGGCAATCTTTCACAGATACTAGAACGCCGTCAATAGTATAAATCGTGGCTCGACATCCTTTAGTACAGTGTGTAGAGCACCGCCATCTTGATTTGGTCAACCCTCCAATCGTTCTCGCTATGTGTAAAGTGTATGAGTATCCTCTGAGATGGATTAATTTGTTCCCTTTTCTCCCATCAATGTATACAGCTTCTTAAATCACAGTAAGAATAAAAGTTATAGTAGAATAAAAAATATATTAATGTCCAACCCAGAATTTGTCAATCAATCAATCAATCAATTTATTTATTTGCAGATACATGCATTATATATACAGCTGGTCGGTAGATGTAGATGGTAAATGTATCTTACCAATTTGGCATGCAAATTATTTATTAAGTATTTAATGATTCCAATTATAATTGTCACCGACCTACTATTTCGACTGAAATATAGGTAGGTACACTTGTGATAACCCAGTCCATTTGACCACTTGATTCGGAGGGCGTAGGTTTTAATCCGGTATGGGGCATGCACCTACAACTTTTCAGTTGTGTGCATTTTAAGAAATTAAATATCACGTGTCTCAAACGGTGAAGGAAAAACATTGTGAGGAATGCCTGCATACCAGAGTTTTCTTAAATCTCTGCGTGTGAGAAGTCTGCCAATCCGCATTGGGCCAGCGTGGTGGACTATTGGCCTAGCCCCTCTCATTCTGAGAGGAGACTCGAGCTCAATAGTGAGCCGAATATGGGTTGATAACGACGACTTGTGATAACCCAGTGCATTTGATCACTGTCTTCGATTCGGAAGGCGTAGGTTTGAATCGGGCCTGGGGCTTACTCCTCCATCTTTTCAGTTATGTACATTTTAGGATGTTAAATTAATTATTTCTAATGTAAAAGAGCCGTGATAGCACAGTGGATATGGCCTCTGCCTCCGATTCCGGAGGGTGTAGGTTCGAATCCGGTCCGGGACATGCACCTTCAACTTTTCAATTATGTGCATTTCAAGAAATTAAATATCACGTGTCTCAAACTAGAACAAAAAACAAGAATTTTCTCAATTCTCCGGATGAGTGAAGTCTGCCAATCAGTATTGGATCTGCGTGGTAGACTATTTGACCTAACCCCTCTTATTCTAAGAGGAGACTCGAGCTCAGCAGTGAGTTGAATATGGGTTGATAATGATGATTATGATGATGATTTTCTAATCTCTATTTTCGTTCTTTTCCCATAAGAATAAATAAATTCTAAACAATAATTACATAACCTAACCATAAAAAGAACTATTAAATTAAAAACACGAAAAAATTACCGATTTGGTCGCTTTATTTAATTACAGAAACATCACAAGCAATGCCGAAACGCTAAATAAAATATTTTCTATATATATACCTATCTTAAAACTAAAATCACACTATTAGCCCACAATCGCAATCGGATTGGATATTCTATAATTATATTTCTGCCTTTATAATAGAAGCCCAGGATCCGTGGAGCATTTCTACAATTGATTACTATCAAGTTAATTTTCCGTGATTAACATCATCTTGATGAGACGCTCAATTTTTTTATTTACGAAAATTCTTGATTCTGGTAGCTAACTGGGTTACCAGTTTTTGAGCGTCGGAACGAGATTATCACGCAATTTGTAGGACATTGTGTTTGTTAAGTTGTATAACTATGAATTAGGATACAGTAAAAAAGACAGCTGGTTAATAACAACTTTTAATAACCTCATTATTGTTACAAGTTGGGAGGAGGAGACTTTACAAACAAAAGTTGTCACTAACCAGATATGTTTTTACTGTTGCTTAATTAATCCGTGGGCTATGAGAAACGTAATGATAATTATTTTGAACTAATGATAGATTGGTCATGAGTTTTAAACATATCTACAAGATTCTATTTAATATTCGCACTTCTAATTGAAATTTTCACATAAATTAAATTAAGACTAACTAATTAAGATTTAAATTTTAAACAAATACAATAAATATAACAAATACGCACCATCTAATTGTTTTTATAAAATTAAGTAGGCAATAAATTATAAATATTTAAGTTCCTATTAACTAAACAAAAAACTCTTCTAGACGATGGAATCCGTCGGATACAATCTATCTTACGATACTTGTAGGTACAGATGGTTTCTGTGCTTACGTTATGATACTTGTGCATATGTTTTCTGTGCTCACAATAAATAAAATAATCTCACCTGCAGGGTCTATCATGCACCTCGGTGTACCATTAAAATTGTTAGTCACTTTATCGTTTTCAACGTGTCTTTGTTTTAATTTTTCAAGAAGTTTCTGGTTTGCATCTTCAAATGCAAATTAGATCTTTCACATAGATCTCTCTTTTTTGGGTATATAATATTAATTTTTGAATTCTTCAATAAAAATACCATTAAACGTCGATTTAGAAGCAAAAGGCAAGTTGGTTGTTTTACAATTATTTTTATAATGTCTATACAATTCTGCTAAAGACTCGTCGTTTGAAATATTATTAATAAAATTTACAACGCTCTCTCTGATTTCGGGGCAAACAGTGGGAGGGTTTCTATGTTTCCCTCTTAAATCATCCATAAATCCAAAATTAGATCTTTTAAAAAATACTGTTCTGATAATCTTGTCGCTTATGTCAAGTGTAGCTTTAAAAAAATATTTGCAGACCCGAATATGTTTGCCAGCCACATCAAAATAAAAGGCTGCATTGAGTGCTCGTAAGTTTTGGGTGTTCCTATATCTACGAGTACGTTTTATTTCTTGCGTGTGTTTTATAATATACTCCCTCTGTCGCTGTAGATCTGCAAGGCTCCAATAACCATCAAAAATAAGTTGTCTTGTACATTCGTCTATTTTTGTACTGCACTTTAGACGACAGGTCTCCCCGCAAGGAGGGCGAACACTTTTAGCTGAGACTTGTTTTTTTGATTTAGACACATAAGCCTTCCCAGAATTTCTTAGCTGCTTTGCTACGTTACATTTCCAAGTTTCAGGTCTACGTGTTCTTTTTTTTCCTATTTTTCTTCCTTCTCCTTGATCGTCTATTACAACATCATTATTTTGAATATTTAGTGGATCGGCATCTGAATCGTCGTTATCACTTTCGCCACTTCGAACAGGTGAAATGTTGTAGTTTAGAGGGATATCCCTTCTTCCAATTGCGTTATTTTTGTTTTCAGCTATAGGTAAAATGTCTGTTATAGGTATTAAAACCTCATCTACAATATTACTATATGATGTTTTTGAGCCTTTGCTTGTAGATAATTTTTCGTTATTACTTTCGTCTAGCAATTTCACAAGTTCGCAAACGTTTATAGCTCGCAATTTCCCTGTAATAACATTAATTAAATTTTCAATTCTTAAATCAAAAAAACATATTTTTAACCGAAAGTGTAAAAGGAAATTGTCTAGACTTATCGAGAATATTCTTCAAAAATCATAGTACAGTAATTGGTATATGAAAACTACAGTCTATTTCTAAAGGTAACGAATTTAATGTAACCAACAAAAAAGCACCACCAAAACTGACTTTACACAAAAGATATTCATATAAACTGCTATAACTCAAAGGGATAAATAGTTAAGTATCGTTATTTATTTATCTTTCCTTTGTGTGTTGTGTATTCTGAATAAACTTTTTCTTTCTTTCTTTTAACTTTAAGAGATCTACGAGCATAACTATTACTATTGGAATAATGTTTCTTCAAAGGTTCTTTCTATAAAACTATAGGTACCAACTATAAATATATTATAACTCAAAAGTACAATTTACGAATGCCGAAATACAAGTAACAGAAACAGAATAATGTGTTATAGTGCGATTTTTGTACAACACTAACCCGTCTCTATGTTCTTGGAAGTTACCTACGTTCGTATTTTGAACCGACTTCAAAAAAAGGAAGAGGTTCTCAATTCGAGTGTATGTATTTTTTTTTTCATGTATGTTACCTGATTACTCGAAGACGCTGGGACCGATTTGAATAATTCTTTTTTTTTAATTTCTTTTTGTTTATTTAGTGACAAGCTAGCCCTTGACCGCAATCTCACCTGATGTAAGGTGACTATGCAGTCTAACATGAAAGCGGACTCTCGAAAGAGGTACAGCTTTATTTTGTCTATATCTCTGACGGTTTCTACGCGACATCGTACGGAACGCTAAATCGTTTAGTTGTACGTCTATGCTGGTAGGGTAAATAGCCACGGTCTAAGCCTATTGCCTATCACCAGACCTGAACTAATTTGGAAAATATAAAATCCTAAACTGACCCGAGGAATCGAATCCAGGACCTCTCTCTTGAGACTCACGGCACCAACTGCGCCAGAGAGATTGCCAAATATCACTTTCATGTACTCCCGTTATATTAAAGTGGGCGAATAATTGTGCCTCTGAGTATACTTGTTTATGAAGCTAAAAAAAGGATTTTTTTTATTTTGTACTATGTGGTCATTCTCTATTTTCGTTATTTACCTTAAATGTTATGAATAAATAAGTTTTACACAAAAATAACAATTTTGTACATCACCTAACCATAGAAAGAACTATTTTATTTTATTAAAAAACACAAAAATAAGACTGATTTGGTCATACGCCTTATTTAATGAGAGAAACATACTCAACACAAAAAATGCCGCAACGCTAAATAAAAAAATATATATATTCTATTTACCTATCTTATAATTAAAATCACACTATTAGCCCACAATCGCAATCGGGTTGCATATTCTTAAAGTATATATCTGCCTTTGTGATAGAAGCTAAGAAACGTAATGGTAAAGGATAGATTGGCCATGTATTTTAAACATATCCACAAGTTTTTAATAACTAAACGAAAACCTTCTTCTAGACGATGGAATCCATTGGCTGGAATCTATCTTAGAATAGGATATAATTACTTTTTTTACACTTCTCATTCTTAGAGGAGACTCGAGCTCAGCAGTGAGCCGAATATGGGTTGATAACGACGACAACTTTTTTTATTCATCGATTACTTTAAAAAATAAATAAAATAATCTCACCTACAAAGTCTATCCCATCCGTCCACCTCGATGTACCATTCAAATAGTCAGTCACTTTTTTCGTTTTTGAAATCATCTAACATTGTGTTTTCAACAAAATTACATAATTATACCCAGTTTACGTAAAGGGGCATTAGTACTTACACTCATAGTAGTGGTAGTAGTAGCAAATTGCAATATCACGATAGACGATCGTAAAAACATAAAATCACTGATACTTGATGTATAATGGTATAATCATTTTGTTGAAACAACTATCTTAGATGATCCTAAAAACGAAAATACTATGAAAAACGATGATGACTCTTTTTTTAATTTCAAATGGTACACTTAGATACATAATAGGCCCGCTGTTTATTGGTGACGATGCAAAAATATTGTTTCACCCTAACATATAATGAGTACGGCGCACTGCATTTTATTGTCAAATACAAAATACCAGTGATAGTAAGGACAAACCAAACCGTTTTATATAGTCATACAAAAACGGTGAAGGAGAATATATTTTATAGGATACTCGGAAGTATTTCCCATAACTCAAGGGTTATATTATGACCTAGCCAAACTTCGTTGATAAATATCATGAAGTACTTACCAGTGAAGTCGGAGTGCCAGTTGCAATATCTCGTCGATATCGACAGCCTTACCACTAAGATTACGTATTTAGATAAAGGCGTGTATTACATAGATAACCCGAATTGTTTGAATTACTTTAGTTATGCAGTTCGGCTCTTATAAGTGGACTTGTCAACACCTTAAAGTTATGGGAAATACTCCGTAACATCCTGTATAGTCATGATCTCGTATGTGAAGGTCATCTTATATTCGGATCCACTACTAAAATATACTCCTATTGACTAGTTTTCATATCCTGAGGAGCAAGGTTAGTGATTATGTGGATATTTCAAGCCAAGAATCGCTGTATCTAGGGTTATTAGTACAGCAGGACATCCGCGGCTGGCGTTTGTCGAGCACCGCCATAGCTGACGCCTTCTACCTTCACGATTCCTGTATTTCAAAGAATACGTATAATTTTCGCACATAAGCAGCTGGTTGCCTCGTTTCGACACGATATAATGCGTGCGTTTTCGATGATCTGAAATGGAAAATAACTATTAACACATACCTACCTACACGTAAGTAATATAAAAAAAAAAAAATGAAAAAACTTTAACATTATTAAATTAAAATGTTGTTGTTTTTTTTTTGTTATCGGTACAAGAAAATCAAATAGTATTAAGCTAATAAGAAAGTATTTTTAAAATTTGCATTTCTGCTAGTAAATCATAGACACTATTTTTATCAATTTCGTTTACTATCCTCTTTTTATTAATATGCTCTATATATATGATTTTTTTTAATATGCTCTTCATATTTATCATGAAGTTTCTGCTTTCTATCTTCATCTGCATTCTTAGAAGTTTCACATAGATATCTCTGTTTTGAGTAATTGTTGTGAAATATTAATTATGTTATTAAAAATACAATTAAACGTCGATTTAGAAGCAAAGGTTGTTTACAATTTCTTTATTCAACTCTGCTAAAGACTTTATTCATAAAATTTACGACACTCTCTCTAATTTCTGAGCTTTTTTCTTCCCTCTTAAATCACCATCTATAAATCCCAAACGGGCCTTTTTAAACAATACTGTTCTGATGACCCTGTCGCTTATGTCAAGTGTAGCTTTAAAAAAATATTTGCAGACCCGAATATGTTTTCCAGCCACATCAAAATAAAATGCTGTATTGAGTGCTCGTATGTTTTCGGTGTTCGAGTACCTATATCTAGGTTTTATTTCTTGCGTATGTTTTATGATATACTCTCTTTGTCGCTGTAGATCTGCAAGGCTCCAATAACCATCAAAAATAAGTTGTCTTGTACATTCATCTATTCTTGTACTGCACTTTAGACGACAGGTCTCCCCGCAAGGAGGGCAAACACTTTTAGCTGAGACTTGTTTTTTTGACTTAGACACGTAAGCCTTTCCAGAATTTCTCAGTGTTTTTGCAATGTTACGTTTCCAAGTTTCAGGTCTTCTTATTCTTTTTCTTCCTTTTTTTCTTTCTTCCCCTTGATCGTCAATTACAACATCATTATTCTGAATATTTAGTGGATCGGCATCTGAATCGTCGTTATCACTCTCGTCACTTCGAACCGGTGAAATGTTGTTGCCAGTTGTAAGTGAAATGTCAGTTCTAGGTATCAAAAGCTCATCTGCAATACTATATGCGCTATGGCCAGTAATTACAGAAATTTCTGATGTTTTTGAGTAGTTTCTTATAGATAACTTTTCAGTATTGCTTTTGTCTAGCAATTTCATAAGCTCGCAAACGTTTATGGCTTGCAATTTCACTGTAATAACATAAATTAAATTTTCTTAGAGTCCTAAGTCAAAAAAAGTATTTTTAACCTAAAGTGTAAAAGTACAATTTTTGGGTAAATCGAAACAACAGTCTATTCCAAAAGGTAACGAATTTAATGCAACCAGTAAAAGCAACTTAACACGAAATTTAGAAACATATTCATATAATGTACTGTAACACAAAGTGATAAACACAATCGTACAAACTTTCATCGTATGACTGTTACTATTGGAATAATCTTCAAAGCCTGCAGCAAAACTGTATCAACCATAAATATATCATAACTCAAAAAGTACAATTTAGAAGTGCACCTCCCCGACCGAACGCTGAAGTACAAGTAACAGAAATAGAATAATGACTTATAGTATTTTACGCACAACAGGTAAAAATGCGATTATATTGGAAGCAGGCCGAACGAGATGATTCAATAACTTTATATTTATAATATTGGCTATCCTTACGTATATCCCACGGTTTTTTTACAAGGTATGCTGGGGTATGATTCACTAGAGGTGAGACGTAGCGTAGCTCTAGCGGATTACTTCTTCCGCCTGATTAGGGGCGAATTGTTGAACCCTTCAGTACTAGAGTTGGTTTCATTCCATATACCCAATATACAAAAAAGGGCACGCAAAATGAAACTGTTCACTATTCCAACATGTAGGTTGGTGCAAACCCGCGAGTCACCTCTTGTTCGCGCGTTGGCATTGCTAAGCGGGGTATTGGAGTGGGACCCGGATTTAGATTTGTTTTTCTCCTCGCCTGCTGAATTTCACAGAACTTTCAGCAGATACGTTCAAGTAATTCAGGAATTATAGATAGTTTATATAAACACATTAGGTTAAGCCTGTAATGTTTATATATATATGTGTATAAAATAAATAAATAAATAAATAAATAAATAAATAAATAAATAACAGTGACTTCTAACACCATATTTGAAGCACATGGAAAAATACTACATAAAATAATATGTATGATTATCCCGTATAGATAATCGAATCAGTGATCGGAAAATAAGATCTCCCAAATCGCAAGATTTTTTTAAATTGAAACTGTTTTGACAGGGTGTGATTATCTAAAAATTAAAAACACTAACAAAATATAATTTATTATATTATGTATCAAAGTTGCTGATATGGCGACTCCGCATTAGAAAGCGCACTGTTGGTCAACCACAACCAGTTGTACTGACGACTTTAAGTGAGTCGCAAGGATTCGTTGGATGCTGGCAGCTCAGGATCGTGATGTTTGGAAGACCCTACAAAAGGCCTATGTCCTGCAGTGGACGTTCTGATAGCGGCTGATAGTAGAGCGTAATATGACAGAGCTCGTCCGGGGAGTACAACCACCACGAATATTTCCTCAAACAGCATTGCTGTTTTAATATGAATGGCGTGAATAACAGGCATATTAGACTTGAACTGTTTCTGACGATGAAGATGATTATGAAGCCTTTTATAGTTTTAGCGAGACCAACATCAACATCAATTGATTTCTATACTGAAATACTATAAAGTGTATACCTAATATTTTTTCTTAATTGATTTATCATGCGTATTTAACAAAAATATTCGTTATCTTTTTCTTCGGCGCTGGGTCATGGTTGTGAACAGTGTTCATTGATACAATTTCATCGTTTATGGTATTTATGAAGGCATTGCACCCTCGTGCCACGTGGGTGGAGCATGCCCATCTTTTTTTGGAAACGCGCCCAAAATCTTTAGTTTTCTTTTGATAATATTTGTATCCGGAAAGCAATATCAATCTGTGTCCTCTCTGCGACTCTATGAACTCTGGTATGGCACCTGAAATTGTAATTTTATTAGAAAAAACGTTTGCAGGTATTCCATGAAACAACTTCTTGAACTTCCGAAAATGATGAGGTACATAAATGTTTAACCTTTTTCTTTAATATATAAAATGAATTCTCCCAGATTACTGGATACATTTGCGAGATATTGTAGGTAACATATTTATTTTCGATATTGAATTCCAACTTCACGATGCTTTATAAATTCGAAAACTGCTGGTACGAATGGTGGTCGTTTCGAAAATATATTAAAGTTTCAATTAGCATCTTATGAAGCT
This sequence comes from Bicyclus anynana, assembly GCF_947172395.1. NCBI lineage: Eukaryota > Metazoa > Arthropoda > Insecta > Lepidoptera > Nymphalidae > Bicyclus > Bicyclus anynana. The sequence continues at coordinate 3,036,557 of NC_069092.1, forward strand.
TTTCATTAGTTATTAGAACAAGGATTGAATAAAGAATCCGTGAGACGACGTGTACTAAAACGGAAGGAAGAAGAAACCTGTGAAAAATTTTGACCTCCTAACCGAGCCTTTATTTGCTCAAGCAAACGTGCTTGGGTAGCAACCAAACCTTTTAATAGTCAGGACTGAACAAGCGCCTTACACGGTCCCAGATCATTAGCCAACTAAGGCACTTCGTTGTATTTTGATAAGTTTCAAACAAAAAACTATCGATAACGAGTCAAACTTGACGTTCCTAATTACATGACTTGACAAAGCACTGCCCTATATTCTAAACTGTTTTCATATGGATTATTTACAAAAGTGTATATTCAAATAATTTGAGATAAATATAAATAACTTTATTTGTACATTATGAGGATTTTATAAATACACATTAAACATTGATATATTGTAATTATCAATGATATCTAAAATTGTTATTATTAATAGAACACACACAAGCTTAAATCAATAAAAACCGCACAACGGCTTGATTTAACAGATAATAAGATTTTCGTAGATCATTAAGAACTATTTTATAATGCATAAAATACAACGCCATTTACAGCTAAATCGAAATCGTACAGTACGTCAGATATTCCCAAATTATACAAATAAAACTTGTAAAACCAGTGAATTTTGAAAATGGTTTTTTTCTAGATTCTCAAAGATTACTTACAAATATTAAAATCGAATTATCGATATTTACAAAATACTCTCAAAAGTAAAACCGGTAAAAAACTGACAAATATGTTACCTATATCAGGGAATTTACTTAGTGTTCCAATTGTTCGCGTTGAGCGTTAGTTACGCGACCTATCTATAAGATACCTATTATTTAATAATGTGATGTGTTGCAAAACGGTTACGGTTACGGTGCCGCTCTATCTAGCTTCTCTTTCTCTTACGCATACGCCAGCAGGTTTAAGTTATCACTTCTGTCGAGCGTACGGAGACGCACACGTTTTGAAGTGATAACTTCTTATACGATAAATTCTTATACGCTTTGTATCGTAACGCGTTACGGCGTAACTCTGTCTTTCCTTTCTCTCACGCATACGGCAGCTGGTTTAAGTTATTTTAATACGATATATACCTAATGAGGAATCATTTCTCTAGTCGCCAGACCCTTAATTTTTTTTAATGCAGAGCTTATATTTTAAACCGTTTACAGTACAGGAGCATGGTTGTGAATGTTCTTCAACTTAACAATCACGTTGTCAAGAGTGATCACAGTACCGCAGCATCCTCTATTAGTGTGTGTGGAACATTGCCATCTCTTCTGCATAGAAGTGCCGACAATCTTGATGCTCTTCATCGAGTATTTGTACCCTGCGAGGAATATCAGAGGGTTCCCTTTCTTTGACATAATGAACATTGGGTTCATATTTTTTATTGAACCTGTAAAAAAAATTAAATCATTTATTATATGAAAATATAAAGAACCAGACAAATCCGAGTCGGACTTGCCCACCGTGGGTTTCGTACTTTGTACTTCATTACATACATACTTAAAATAGCGCTTATTCTACTCGGAGCTCAAGAACGGTAAGCGGAAGCAAGGTGGACAGTTTTTGAGATATAAGGATGTACAGAAGAGGCATTTGGCTAACTATAACATAGATTCTACTCATTGGGAGATGTTAGCAAAAGATCGGTCAGAGTGGAGGTCCTATGTTCAGCGGAGTACCTTTGGTTTTAAAGATAGGCGGAGGCGGGATCTGGATAATCGTCACGAGCAACTTAAGGCCAAGCCTTATCCAATATCTCATATAATTGTGTGGAGCGTACCCTAACTTGTCCTATCTGCTCCAGGACATTCCGCGCAAAAATAGGGTATGTAAGTCACATGAGGGCGCATGACCGAAGCCCGCGTGTGATCTGACAAGAGTCTCCAGTCGCTGTTGCCGAATCGGCAAAGACAAGACGACGACGACTTAAAATAAAAACTACATTTTTTCATGATTTAAATACGTACGTTTATTTTTCAGATTGTTGCTCTATTCTTATAGTGTAAGACCATAGATTAATCAATAATAGGAAGATGGAGCGCACGGAACACGACGGTGTCGTACGAGTCACAAATACAGATTTCAAAAACGAATACATTCTCGAGTCAGTATAACACGAACGACACGAAGCGTCGCATCAGCAATTTTCAATATTATTCAAGAAAAATGGCGTCTTCTGTTTTTAAATATTCAAAAAACTGTTCACAAAAACTAAAGAAATAAGATGAATTTGTTTTTTATTAGTTATTATTGATTATTAAATTAATTTACGTAATTGTTGTTAGTGTTAAATTTTTAAATACAAATTATGAAACAAGTTTGTATATGGGGATGTCAATGAGACGCATGACTTTTGATATATTTTATGGGTTTCGCTGGCTTCAGCACGCAGTTTGTAAAGAATCACTCTGGTTACTCTGTGTGTAAGACGGTATTACTTGCTAAATGAGATGGTCCAAAAATTGTATGGAGCTCAGAATCAGTCATTGTACCCTACCGGAAATAAAAGAATATAATTTTATTAACTATTTTCGATCATACAAATCTTCGAATTTACTTGTAATTCTTTCTAAATAATATTGCTTCTCTAATGCAACACTATTAAGGGTAATAATGGCGGAACACTATGCAGACACCGCCTTCAAAGTGATCAGAAGGTAGCACATACGAGGTTATTTTAGTTTACTTTTGTGATTTTGAAATCGGTTGAATTTTTTTGTTAAAAATGTTTTATCTTTCAGTTTTTAGTGAGTCCTCGTAAGTAACGAAAGCGCCACAGTAGGTACGAGCAATTTAGTTATTTTCATTTTAACACAAAATTACAAAACCGATTTTCATTATAATTAAATGGGACCAACCTGGAAGTATACTCTTTCAAACAAAAATTAATTTTCACAATTGGTTAAAAAATTACGAAGTTGTGAGTTAAAACATACAATTAAAAAAAAACATACGCGTCGAATTGAAAACCTCCTTTTTTTGAAGTCGTTTATTCTAAAGTTAATGATGAAAAACTACAGAACTTTCACCAAGTACATAGTATTCGAGAATTTATTCTCTTCTACGACCACAAGCGGGTTTATTTGATAGACTCCTCTGCTTCACTTGGACGACGTCGTGGTTGTGGGCGTCGTTGAGTTTGATGATCTCGTCGTCAACCGTGGTCAGGAACGCTTTGCAGGCGCGCGCGTTGTGCGTCGAACAGTGCCATCGCTTCTTCACCGCCACACCAAACTTCTTGGCGAACTGTACCGAGTATTTGTAACCTTGCAGCAGGATCAGTTGGTTGCCACGTTGAGATTTTATGAAAACTGGCTTATCATCTGCGAATTATGAAAATTTAATCAATACGCTAGTTGACACTTTTTTTTTTAAATGGTCTTAAATTGTTCTTTTATTTCGGACTCTTATTCCATGTTTATATTGTTTATATTAAATTTGAAATGAGTCAACTACGCTTATACTACTTACTATCTATATCAATCAATAGATACATAAATACAAATTGAAGTGTCTGTCTGGTTTTCATGTATGTCTGGTTTTCTCACGGATCGCATCGAACAGATTTTATCTACCGTAAAATTAAAAATTTGATGCGATGCGTCCGATACATACGATGCTGATAAGTGGACGACTATCATAAGACGTCCGCTAAGAACGGATTTTGTGACTGGGCCGGATTAAGAACGTCTATGGACGGGCAAAGTTGCGATATATTATGTAAAGGTTGTAACTCATTAGAGCCACCTAGCACGTTTTCAGCAACGCCTTGCTTCGTTCTTGGACTAGCGCTGAACGCGACTTTGTTTACACTGCTTTGCAGGAACAAACTCATCTAATCAACCAACTAAGAATCCCGTAATAGTGTCAAAGTAGTGGGGCAAAATCATATGAGCTTTCCGTTTTTATTTATTACTTATTTATTATAAAATTTCAAATTCTAAAATACAAAACTGTTTTTAAAATAAAGGATGGTGGTTGTGATTATTCTTTAACTTCACAATCACGTTGTCAAGAGTGATCACAGTACCACAGCATCCCTTGCTCGTGTGTGTGGAACATTGCCATCTCTTCTGCACCGAAGTGCCGACAATCTTCATTCTCTTCATCGAGTACTTATACCCTGAGTGCAATATTAGAGGGTTCCCTTTCTTTGACTTTATGAAAATTGCGTTCCCTGTAAAAAAATTTAAAATGTTGTTATTATGTTTAATAAGCATTAGATAAAGCTATCTTTAAATTAACTAATTCTTTTTTATACTTTACTTTATATTTTTAATATATTTCAAGCGAACGCCCGTAACTCCGTTCGTGTTAAATTCAGTTATTTACAAAAAAAGCAAAGTAGTCTTTGTTCTATTTCAAGGTCCAATTTATCTCTATGCCAAATATCATCCAAATTGGTACAGTAAGCCACAGAATCGATTTGGATGAAATTAAGCGACGTGAAAATGTCACAGACAGACAAACTTACTTTGCATTTATAAAATTAGTTTTCGCAACTAATGTAGCTCATGCGGATTAACTTGACACCTGGCTCGATTGATAGCCAAGTGTTGAGTTATACTTTTTCAAGCAATTGCTATTTGAGCATACATATTGATACCTCAAAAGAGACTATTTAATCCAAATATATGATGCTGTTTTAGCGTGACTGAGTTACACACAATTAAGAAGACATTTATAATATTAGCAGAATTGTTTTCAATATTTTTAAATAACACACCACATTTTATGGTTGGATCTAGAAACAATTACAAAGTCTCGACTAGGAATCAAAATAAAGCTATAACAAGTTTTGATGAAATAATAATAACAATTAGAACAACAAAGTCATAGTAAGACAGAGTTGTATCGTTTTTCGTGGAGAGACGCTTCGCAAGCTGGCTAGTGATGCGTTGAACAGTGTCATCCCTTTTTCACTGACTATCGACGTTACTACAAACTTTTACTGAGTGTTTGTAACCACCGAGCAGGATCAGTGGGTAGCCTTATCGGGATGTTATGATATAATCGGTGTATTTTCTGCGAAATATGGAATTTTAATTAATTCGTATGTTAATCACAAGTTTGAGAGTCTCTAAGCCCTGGTTTCACCAACTCTTAATAACTTTCTGATAGCTTATTCACAGGTTTTATCTACTACTAGGACATAAAGTAAAAATAAATAAATAAAATATATAAAAGAAATCAATAAATAAATGTGGGAAAACTTATTGTTACAGATACCTTTCACTTGAAAGACTTTGACTTTTCAGAAGATGCTGAAACTGGCCCTAAATATTTATATCTTGTCTCCCTCATGCGTATTGCGTGATGCGTATAATATTTTTTCATAAATATGAATCAACTACGTCACTAAATCCCCTCGATCGCAACCTTTCACGAGACAACGTGGTGGTGCAGAGTGGGTGTCAGGTGGCTTTAATGAGCTGTGATCATTACTGTATATATTTAGTCGTAGTATATGAACGGAGGATATATATTAGTAACAGCTGTAGGGCTCTTTGTATAGAGATATAATAGAGATCATGCGTGGCAACATCATTGATGTGCCATCATTCGGTCTGAAGGGTTAATTAAGGTTGCCATCGAAATTAGCAATATAAAGTATACGTAGATTACACCTGCATGATTATTTTATCTATACTAATATTATAAAGCTGTCGAGTTTGTTTGTTTGATTGAACGCGTTAATCTCAGGAACTACTGGTCCGATTTGAAAAATTCTTTCTGTGTTAGATAGCCCATTTATCGAAGAAGGCTATAGGCTATATATTATCCCCGTATTCCTAAGGAATCGGAAACGTCAGCGTCAGCTAGTAAAATATAAATAAGTAAAAAATGAAAAAATCTGGGCTTAAAATTAAAAAAAATATATATTTATAAAAAGTTATAGAGTAAACAAATGTTCTTACCTTATGGCGATTAGTTACCTGGAACATGAACAAAATCACTATTTAATTAAATAGTACAATTCTACAAACATAGTTTTTTTAACTAAATAAAAGTGCCATTACCTTTACAAATAGAAGACAAGAAAATAATGCATGTGTTTAATTAAAATTATTTTAACAATTATAGAAATACTGTAACTTAAATAACGTTTTGTAGGACTTATTCATAACATTCATAATTTATAACTTACATCTAAATGAAAATAAAATATTACATTGTAAAAAAATAACTATTAACAACAATTATATTTTTGACATTACAATTATTTTAGTGATACAATTCACTAATAATTTTAATTATAATTTGCCTATTTAAAGCGCAGTAGTTATATTTTGAAATATTTTATTTATAAGAAGCCGAGAAGTGTATTAATTACTGTGAAAAGTAGATTTTTATGTGCAATTTACATTTAGTATATACAAGTATAATAATGGACGGCATTTATAAAATCTTGACAACGTCATCAAATGACTAGCGAAAAAGACTGTTTCAATCATACATCTCATAGCCTATATAATTCTGTTCTGTAAGTTGTACTAATGCAAAATTTCATCGATATCGGTCCAGCAGTCACCGTCAGACGTATTTATATGTATAATAGTACTATTACTGTTGCTCCAACTGTTATTTCCGCAATTAGCGAGTAGTATGATAATGGGGTCCCAAGGTACTGGAATGGCGACCCCGCACCGTAAAGAGCAGTGTTGGTCGACCCTCCACTAGGTGGACCGAGGATATCAAGCGGGTTACAGTGAGCTGCTGGATGCTGGCGGCTCGAGACCGTTGTGATTGGATGTCTATGCAAGAGGCCTATGTCCAGCAGTGGACGTCTATCGGCTGATAAGGTAACGTAGACCAGACCAGTAAAATTGGTGTGTTTTGTACAGCACAATGCACCAAAATTTGATAACACTGTAAGAGCTCCTTTTCATAAGTCTTCAATCTTATAAACTGACTCTCAGAGTTTTAGGCAACGATTAATAAATTTATCGCTGTAGATACTAAGTACGATGGAACTAATCAGTGAGAAAAATAATACAATTCTGAAGCTGCACAGACTACAAATGGCTTCATATTCTCACATGCCCTGATGAACAGTGTAAACGGTTCTTGCATGCCTTCTTAAAGCGTGCATAAACACAAAATATCACACCCATTGCATGCGAATCCTTCTGACCAATATACACGAGCCTTTCCAGAGACAGTAGACGCCAACAAAGAAGACAAAGAGTGTGAGCGATGCTAATGGTTATGCTGGTTCCTCAAAGTAACGATGACGTCATCAACCGTAATGACCAAGGCTTTGCATCCGTGCCAGCTGTGGGTTGCGCACAACCACCTCCTTTTCAACTGGTTTTCTCGCCGCGGAGGCTGAGGCCGAAAACTGTAGGTTCCTATACGTATCCTCTTGGTTCCGGTTCTTGAGTAGTAAAATATAGCATCTGAAATAAAAAATAGACTTTATTTTTTATGTTTTTATTTAGAAATGTCCATTAAAATTTAGCATGTGTATCGCAACATTGCTAATTTCGAGCATGCTCAAGAATCAACAACCGTGCGATTTATGAGCATGCTACTTGCTGCGCGGGTGCAAGAGGGCGTGCTTTAAGCGCGTCTGAACGTTTGCTTATTGAGTATGCTAGTCGATCAGCATTGCTATTCTGTATTCTCTTCACCTTAATCTCTCCCTGTCTAACACGATACTAAAGACAGAGAGCGATAGATACAAATTACCATGTGTAATTGGAATGTTTGCTTTGAGCATGCTTATTCAGGAGCATACTTAAAAATAGAATGCTTATTGCTAGCAAATGTAAACTGCTGATAAGTATGCTGGTATGGTGCACCCTTTTTTTTTATTCTTTACAAGTTAGCCCTTGACTACAATGTCACCTGATGTTAAGTAATGATGCAGTCTAAGATGGAAGCGGGCTAACTTGTTAGGAGGAGGATGAAAATCCACACTCCTTTGGAGAGAACTATTTCTCTTGGGTAGACTTTATACGAATTACACAGACCGGTGCGAAAAGTCTAGCCCTGCGAATGACTAACCTGCATGCCAGTAGTCGTAATTGGGAATTCACCTTTTTACGGACCCGAAACCTGGTCGCTAATTATGGGCCTCATAAGAAGGCTCAGAATCTATAGGTTTTCAGTTAAAATTTCAAATTACTATGCTACACACATCGAGTGAAATAAAACAAACAGATATGACAAATTCGAAAAAAAAAATATCTAGAAGACTTTATTATATACTTCTGTTACGTACTTAGAAACAAACAATTTAGTTATTTTTAAAACACTAACATACATATTAATTTATAAAATATGGTCTACTAGCAATATGAATTCCCATTATGCATTACTTAGACTAAAAGTAATATAAGAATTAAACAAAAACTTTCAAATAGAAAGACAGATGATCAATGAAAATAATAACATGAATAGTTTAATAAACTAAAGAACACGCTTGATACCCATATCATAATGGTGCATTTAAAATAGCCTGTCCGCCATCTTGAACGTCCGCCATATTCGATTTAAGTCACGTTATTATTTTTCGTATGACAGCAAACCCTTTCAAATGTAACACATATTTGCTGCTTATTTTAATTTAATTTAGTTAATGTCAATTTATTTGTACAATTATAAGCTATGACGTCACACGGGTCTCAGCTGAAAATCAGCGCCGTGTATTTATTTTCTTTCTTTCTTTCTTCTTTCAGTTGATATCCATAACATGGGGGTGGATTTCAAACAGCCAGTCCACTATCTTGGGGAGGCTGCCATATTGTATTTATAATGACGTTTCTTAGCTAGTCTAGGTAGTGCATTGGCATCAAAACTCAGAGCGTGTGCAAAATTTTATCCTAATCGAAGACCGGGAAGTAGGTCAAATTTAGGTTGGAAGATTTTGTGATCCGCATCATACATAATTACAAGTGAAGCTAATATAAGGGTGTTGGAGAAGTAACACATACCTATTACTTATAATACTTTTTTTAACCGACTTCTAAAAAGGAGGAGGTTCTACGTTCGGCTGTATGTATGTTTTTTTTGTTTTTTTTTTTTTTTTTTTTTTTTTTTTTTTTTTTTTTTTTTTTTTTTTTTTTTTTTTATGTATGTCCAGCGATAATTCCGTCAATTATGGACCGATGTTGAAAATTCTTTTTTTGTTTTGAAGGGTTTACTTCAAGGGTGGTCTCATTTTTTTTATGTCAGGATCTGATGATGGCATCCTGGAGAAATTGAGGGGAACTTTCAAAAGTTGTAGAAACGGCTAGTGCGTTTGTAAGTGTTTCCATAAGGTATTTTAAACCACTACATGTTTATGAAGGTTTGGAGTTGGTCTGATGATGGAGCCGAAATACAGACGATGGAACTCGTCAACGATTTACAGCAGTCACCTTTTGTTTGGACTTGATTAATTTGTATTGCTGAGTACTTTCCACCTATATGGGTTGTGACTGTATTAAGGGTCTGGTGATTAAGACGAGGGACAGTGAAGAGAACTCCTCGACGGTTCACTGTAGCTACCTTGTGTTTGGACTTCATAAATTTGTATTGATGAGAACTTTCCACCTAGATAGATTGTGACTGTATTAAGGGTTTGATGATGAAGACGAGGGACAGTCAAGACAATTGGTTATATTTATATTAAGTGAGGATAAAGGGGGAGTAAAATTTTGTATACGAGTTAAGGAGTATTTTCAAAATTGGTATTGTAGGACTTAGATACCTGTCATAAGAAAATAACGTTTTAGCTAATTGTTTGCGTTTTGTTCACACGCAGTAGGTATGCTAACACTAAAAATAAAAAAATAAAAATTTTAATAAAAAAATTCAACCGACTTCCAACTCAAAAATTAACTTAAACTAAAAAGCAAAAAATAACATCTTGCCTATGTGCTACCTTCTGATCAGTTTGAAGGCGGTGCCAATCCAGTGTCGTGTTTTAATTAAAGCTGTTTCTGAAAGAAGCACATAAATTGTGTAGTTTAAACGGGTTTAATTAAAACATCACTGGCTTGGCACCGCCTCCAAACTGATCAGAAGGTAGCACATAGGCAAGATGTTATTTTTTGCTTTTTAGTTTAAGTTAATTTTTGAGTTGGAAGTCGGTTGAATTTTTTTATTAAAATTTTTTTTATTCCACACCCACTCAGAAAATCGGTTTCGTTTATGTTTCTGAATCCAATAATACTACATTCAATTTCGACATGAGTTTAAAACACACCTCTTTAGTATCCTTAATAGACTAATCTACCAAAATAGTAGGCTTTTTAATTACTTCTTAATCGGATGCGTTGTATGAAAACAATAAGAACACATAATTAAGTTACATTCAACACAGAAAGTAGGTGTTCTTTTGACTCTCTGCTTAGCTGCATGTTTAGTCATAAAATTTCGCAGCTCATTGAAACATACATTACAATTTTTTAACTTTTTACCAACTCTTAAAGTGTGGAAATTTGTGCTGTTGTGTGCAGCAGCTCCTTCTGCAAGTACTTTACCTTCTTCTTCTTGTTCTTGTTCTATGAGAACTTGAATACTTGCATCTTTCATAAACAGTTTTTTTATTGAAACTGTGCCTAATTGCATTTGTTTGCCAGCTCCCTCGCATGAAGGCGTTTGGGTAGTAGTCTTTTCTTTTGAAAATAGATGTTCAAGTTTTTTCTTAGCTATTTCAAGTTGATTATCATCCACTACAGGTGCTTGCATTCCAATTGTAGTCAGTTCAACGTTTTCTAAAAATATAATAATTATATTAATAAATGTGTTAAATGTATGTAAACTTATTCTTGTTTGGTACAGATCCATATATTTGGTTTCGACTTAGGTTTACGTAAACCTACCTCCTTAATATATCTAGTAGAGAACCGAGACACGCGGTCGCGTCACAGTATACTTATAGGTCGCGTGTCTCGATTCTTGTGTCGCAGACAGACGGGCGGACGGACGGACAGACATGGCGAAACTATAAGGGTTCCTAGTGAAATACGGAACCCTAAAAAGGGTTCTAGTGCAGGGGGAGGGTAATGTAGGGGTGGGGAAGAAGTGCACATACTTCAAAGCGTTTCGCTAGTCTGTTTGATAAATGTATTTATCTTTATTTTTTTGTACAATCATTTAATATGTATTTTGCAGTCATTGCAAACTTGATGGCAGCAAGCAAGGCACATTGGTTTTTTGCATTTATAGCAAAAGTACTTTGTTCGCCGTCTCAGTCGTTTGGGGCAAATTGCACAAATCTTTCGTAAAGCTGGACCTGAGTTAGATTGGATTTCTGTAGGCGGCGATTGAGGTTTATGAGTAGATACATTACATCGTTCTATGTCTATCCATGATGCAATTTCAGGTTCTGTAAAATAAGAAAACCATAGTGCATTATCATTCGATTTTAAAAATGTATTTGTTTGGTCTCGTGATAATATACGTCTGAGAAGGATATGACGTCAGGTGGCGCGACTTGTTTCCGTAAAGAGTGAGGAGTTTGAGAGGGGTACCGATCGGTTTGCGGGATCGACTTGCGATATAAGACGCTCGTCGTGCGATCGGCTTCAGTATACTCGTGGCGTTCGAGCCGTCCACATTTCTTATTGTGTAATTCTTAATGGGAGAGAGTGACTTGAATTTTCCATTCAAGGAAGTGTTGTTTAACTGTCAAAGACGTCTTAAGCCCTACACATAACGTTTACAGGTGCGTGACTCCACTCAAGGTCATTCTCTGCCATTCTAGGGTATTATTTTGGTTACAGTTTGATTTGTTAATTAAGTTGTCCTCACATATGTAGTGAATCATAACCTTTGTTCGACATTAGTTTTCTTACTGTTTGTAAAACACTTTTGAGTCTGCTAAAAATACCAATAAAAGTTATTTTTTTTTAATTTATTTTTATAATTGCCTTAAAAACATAAAGACGCATTACATCCGCAACAAATCCTCGATTACGGGTGATGTTAAAATTTATTATTTATGTTATTGTGGAGGGGAGGTATCAGAGTTGGTATAAATTAGAGGATATTTTGACGGCTTTAGTTCAGTTGTTTGTTAGGCAGCGTGGTCACCCTCACGCCGTCAGTCACGTTAGTGATTTAGTGCTTTGTTGTAATTATTAAATAATGTTTTTTGTTGTAATTATTGATAATATATTGTTTAGTGTGTTTAGGCTTGGAGAATATGTCGGGCAGGGAAGATGAGTTTTAATGCATTCTAAAGGAATCCCTTCGCCAACCAACTCCCAAGGTCACAAGCCCTGGGACCTGCTCGAGGTGTTTCCTCTATCACAAAATAATGGTACAATCACTATCGCTGCTACCCGTTACGTCATAATTAGCCTTCCTCTTGGTAGGCTAAAAACAGTCAGCCTTACCTGCTGGTGCACCCTGCAGATGGACTAATGAGGTTTTTGCAATTGATAAATTACTAAAGAACTATTTGTCTTGGCTAGACTTTACAAATTACACAGACCGGTGCGAAAAGTTTAGCCCTGCGAATGACTAACCCGCATGCCAGTTGTCATAATCGGGAATTAACCTTTTCACGGCCCCGAAACCTGGTCGCCTATGGGCATCATTACAAGGCTCAGTCTATAGGTTTTCGACTGAAATAAAACAAACAATAAAAAAACAATCTAGAAGAATTTATTCAAATACTTCACAAAGAAACAAACTTACTTATTTTTAATAAGACATTGTCTACTAGCACTATGAATTCACTTACGCATTTCTAAGACTAAAACCTAAGGATAAGTCAAAAACTTTCAAATCTAAAGATTTCAATGAAAAAGAAGTAACACATACCCACAATACATTTTTAAAATTTAAGAATATTACAGATTAAAATAAAAAAGCACAATTGCAAATAATTCTGTTCAGAAGAGCAGTCAGTATACTTTATAGTACGATTATTAATTCCAGTCAATAAAATGACAAGTAAACATTAAAGAATACAATAAAACATAGTAGTAACGGCTTTCATAATTACTTCGTAATCGGATGCGTTGTCTTAAAACAATAACAACACATATTTATGTTACATTCTACACAGAAAGTAGTTGTTTTTTTTACTTTCTTTACAGCTGCACGTTTAGACATCAAATTTCGCAGCTCGTTGAAACACACAGTGCAATTTTGATGCTTAGAACCAAATCTTAAAGTGTGAAAATGTGTGCTGTTGTTTGCAGTGGCTCCTTCTGCAAGTACTTTACCTTCTTCTTCTTCTTGTTCTTGTTCTATGAGAACTTGAATACTTGCATCTTTCATAAACAGTTTCTTTATTGAAACTGTGCCTAATTGCATTTGTTTGCCACCTCCCTCACATGAAGGCGTTTGAGTAGTTACTTGTGAAAGTAGATGTTCAAGTTTCTTCTTAGCTATTTCAAGTTGGTTTTCACCCACAATAGACACTTGCGCAGTTGTAGTTAGTGCAACGTTTGCTAAAAATATAATAATCATATTAAATAATGTTTTATATGTATATAAACTTATTTGGCCCTGTGGTTTAATTATTAAGCCTTGCCATCCAGACTGGTAATAGCGCCAGCCTATTGAACACCTTGCCTATAGGTGAACAATTAGATAGTGTGTATTTCTTCTAATTATACAGTATTCTTATATACTGTTAAATCTTAGTCTTAATTTATTTTATTTTAAAAACCATACACGTTAAAGAATACAATAATACATACTAATGACGACTTTTTAATTACTTCGTAATCGGATGTGTCGTATTAAAACAATAAGAACACATAATTATTTTACATTCTGCACAGAAAGTGGGTGTTCTTTTGACTCTCTTTTCAGCTGCACGTTTAGACATCAAATTTCGCAGCTCTTTAAAACACACAGTACAATTTTGATACTTAGTACCAACTCTTAAAGTGTGGAAATGTGTGCTGTTGTTTGCAGTAGCTCCTTCTGCAATTACTTTACCTTCGTCTTCTTGTTCTATGAGAACTTGAATATTTGCATCTTTCATAAGTGATTTTTTCATTGAGACTGTATCTGATTGCATTTCTTTGTCACCTTCCTCGCATGAAGGCATTTGAGTAGTCCTCTTTGCTATTTCGAGTTGGTTATCATCCACTACAGGTGCCTGCTCTCCGATTGTAGTTAATGCGACGGTTCCTAAAAAAAAAAATATAAAATGTATTAAATGTATGTAAAAAGGTATTATTTTTCTTAGTTATTACAGTACAAATATAAATTAAGGATCTGTAAAGGGAACTGAAATGAAACACAAATTGCATAAATAGTCAAATGAACTTTATTTATTTGTATAGGGTTTTTATAATTATCTAACACAATGGGAACGCTCGCGACAAAATCCGTGCTTAGCGGACGTCTACTAACTATAAACTTTCTCCATACAAAATGTTAACTTTGTTCGTCAAGCGGTTATCTATATATCGTGATGACCTTTCGTTTTTTTTTCAGATTTATGTCAAAGCATGTACTTTTTACTTATCAAGTACTTACTCGTATCTCGTATATTAGGTTTAATCAAAATAGAATGAAAGAGAATTGTAATTTCACACCGTACAATATGTATTTTAATATTTTTGCACCATTAGTTGTTGTTACTGTTTAATTATAACAAGATATGGTCAAAACAATGCCGCAAAAAAACACACAAACAACAACGACAATGCTGCTAATTAGATATAATATAAATGTATAAAAAACACGTTATTAATTAAACAATTATTATGATCATATAGATTTTTATTTTATAGATTCGGATATTTCGTAATTTGCCATTTTATATGTTGTTATTCAATATTTTAAATGACATTTTATTTTCACTGTAGGTATATATTTTTTATATTATCACGTTAATTCTATTATTCAGCACTTGTTATTCACTTTAAATTGTAGGTTACATTCATTCGCTAAAATATTATATCGATGTCACCAAATGGTTAATTACTATAAGGCTCTTTAACTGTATATTATATAATTCATTTTTGTGAATACAGTGAACCTCCGGTAATTCGACAAACGTTTGTATGACAGTGTCGAACTATCGAATTTGTCGGATTATAGAGTACTGCCTTAAGACCCCTTATAGTCCTTGTAAGCCAACAAATTGAGGTCCAATTATAAGAATATAGTATCTCATACTCATTTCGGATTAGACAAGGTCCGGATTACCGGGTTAATTCATAACAGGGTTATGATTATGGTTATCATCTACTAACACCACACAGTCATTGACAGTGTAAAGATATCCTTTGCATTTCAAACTGTGGTGTGTAGAACACCGCCATCTCACCTTTTGAGCTCTGTCATACACGAAATTATATTTTTTTGAATATCTAAAACCACCTAAAGAGATGATTGGTTTACCCCTTGCTGATGTCTCGATAGTGAAGGAATAAATTCCTGGAAGAAAAAGATCATAGTTTATAAGATATATTATATCAAATTATTAGTATTAATATTAATATGATATTGTAGTCGTGATAGCCCAGTCCAGAATATGTGTCAAACATATGTGAGGAAACCTGCATACAAGAAAATTTTCAGAGGCTCGCAGCGGACTACTTACAAGTACAATATTAAACCTCTTCGCTTCAAAGATTATAGATGGAACTATACTCGATTCACTTGACTTTTTTTTATTATCGGTGAGTAAGTCTAAAAATTAATGAGAGATTCACACGTCGTCGTTCGCTCGAGAGTTTTTTAACACACGTTAAAAACGCGTTTAAATACAACAAATGCATTCCCAAGTATATGTTCACACGATAGCGTCTTTAAAACACGACGCTTTTTTATCCAGCAATGTTGCATTTACAATTTTGGGCGTTGGAGATATTAATGGTTTTGACGCATCGCTTTTTTTAACTCTAGTGCGTTATCCAAATCTAGTGTGTACAAAATATATATATTTTGGTATTGTAGTAAATTAGCGTGAATGAAAATAATCGGATTGTACTCATAAGTGAATGAATGGTGGTAAGATGTAGAATACACGTAACACTATCGTGTTATTTGGTATTCAGTGTTCTAACCCTCACTTATTTTTCTTAACCCTTATTTTCCGGGAAAAACAGACAGTTCGTTTGAAAAAAGACACAAATTTTAGGTATATTAATATATTCTAATTATAGATACATTTCACAGAAATTAAGTACATTTGAAATATCACATCTGGGTCTAGATAGTGATATCCATTTATATTTATTGTGAATTCCGCCTTAAACAGTATTTAAAACAGCACTCCGTTGTTTTTTACAGTAATTCCTTTCTCTGCCTTCGGAAGGATTCTGTTCCCATCATTCCATTTTTGGCTTTTCATCATTGGCGTTTTAACTTTGGTTACGTTACGTTACGTTTTAATATGTAAGTCTTATATCATGTACTATTATATCGTAAAATATACAGGTGTGACAATTTTCTAATATTATAAAGTTCTCGTGTGTGTGTAATGCGTTGTTTGTTACCAAACTCCTCCGAAACAGCTGGACCGATTTTTATGAATTTTATGAATTTTATGAATTTTGTGTACATATCGGGTAGATCTGAAAATCGGCAATTATCTTATTTTCATACCCTTAAATGGTAAGGGTGGTCCTCAAATAATTTATAAGGAAAAACAACGTTCTCCGGGTCATCTAGTATTCAATAAATACATTAGCAGCTCAGATCAAAATACATATGGACTTGTACAGCACCCAAATACACCAACAAAATTGTCGATCATTTTTTGAGAGGGACAAGGTAAAATCACACACCGAAAATATTTAATACCTATAAATATTTTTATGTCCTTACACTACACTACACATAACTAAAATTTTGATTCGCAATACACACACGTGTAATTTCTACACAGCCTACACATGGCTTAGACTCAATTTACATTTACTAGTTACATAGTAATGGGAAATATTCCCCAGCACAGTATATAATTCGTCTGAGATCAGCAGCGACCATTGCATTAATTTCTCATCGAGAATAATTTCTCACCGAGACTAATTTCTCATTGAGACTAATTTCTCATCGAGACTAATTTCTCATCGAGACTAATTTCTCATCAAGACTAATTTCTCACAACAGGGTTGTGGTTGTGACTGTCACCTACCAACACCACACAATTATCGACAGTGTAAATATGTCCTTTGCATCTCAAACTGTGATGTGTAGAACACCGCCATCTTATTTTGCGGACTTGGTCATTGAATGAAGAATATCTTCTTGAATATCTAAAACCGCCTAATGATATTATTGGGTTCCCTCTCACTGATGTTTCGACGGTAAATCCTGAAAGACAAAGATTATTAAAATATACATACCTAGTTGTTTTTAGCTTAAAAAATCCGGAATTTCATTAGACTCCTAAAGACTAGATTGTTTTCTTTCGTGCAAAAAAGTATAAATAAATAAATATGCTCATTTGACTTAAAAAATACCAATGTATTGATCTATATCTATCCTAATCAACTGTAAAAATTTCATCAAATATTTCCTCAATCAAACAACAAGGAATAAATGGGAGAACGTGATCTAGAAATAAAACTTTATGTCAAACAAAACATAATTTATTCGTCACTCATTTGATTATTATTTATTATTAAAGTAGCACAATGAATTGTAGCCAATATAAATCGCTCTCTCTCTCTTTTCATATCTTCTCGGGTTAAGTATTTAGGATTATATATATTTTTTTAAATCTTACCAGGTCTGGTATGTATCTGGCATGGCCAGTTGTGTCATTTCAGATACACGAAATCGTTGTACAAAGTAAATATATTATCATAACTTATCACATCACATCACACTGTCACATTAATATTATAAAGCTGAAAGTTTGTTTGTGTGTGTGTAAGTATGTTTGTTCCTCCTTTACGCTGCGATTACTGCAGCGATTTAATTGAAATAGAAATAGATTTACTCTGAATTAACACATAGGCTACTTTCCATCCCGGAAAAATCAATGGTTCCCGCGGGATTTGTGAAATACTGAATTCCACGCGGTCTGTCTGTCTGTTTCAAAACTTTAATTTCAAGATTTATTTAGACTTTACTTAATACCATGGCAGCATAACCTGACGTTTCAAAAGTGCTTGCAAACTAAGCTAAATTATTCTGTACAAATTTAGAAACGCTTGTAATCGTGGTTATGTACATTCTTGGCGCTCACTATAACGTCTTCAACAGTGTACACCACAGCCTTGCACCCTGAGCAGAAATGGCTGGAACACACCCATCGCTTTTTTAGGACGCCACTGCCTCTCCTTGCATCCTTTTTGTGTGAAAATGTGTAACCATCCAAACTAATCATCGTATTACCTCTAACGGACGTAACGAACGTAGCTGTAACAAACCACCATCATCATTAACAACCCCTATTTTCACAGAGCCTCAATTGCTCAACGGTAAGAGCGGTCGGATGCATCACCCAAGGGGTGGTGGTTCGATCCTCGCCCCGTTGGTCTATTGTCATACCTTTTAGCAGACTCAAAAGTGATCACAAAAATAAGAAAACTAATGTCGAACAAAGGTTATGATTCAAAACATTTGTGAGTGAAGTCACGCACTTGTGAACGTTGTGTGTAGGGTTAAAGGTGGTACCTTTGACTTTTAACAAACACTCCCTTTTTCCACTCAAGTCACTCTGCCCGCCTATCCCAAGTAACCCATAAAGAATTATACAACAAGAGATGTGGACGGCTCGAACGCCACGAGCAGACTGAAGCCGTCCGTACCGCAAGTCGTTACAACGCGGCGATAACATATCCACTCTTAATACAGGGGAAAGGGAATATTGGTCATATTTAAAAGATGTGGCAAATATTCTTTAAAAAAAAAAATATTCGGCTGTATGGACCACTAGTCACCGCTCAGAATGAGAGGGTTAGGCTAATAGTACACCACTGTGGCCCAGACTTCACACACGTAGAGAATTAAAATAACTCTCAGGTATGCAGGTTTCCTCGTGATGTTTTTTATTTTTTTACCGTTTCAGACACGTGATAATTAATATCTTATAATGCACGTATAATAACTAAAAAGTCAGCAATGCACGCCGGATTCACACGCCCTCCAAATCGAAGGCAGAGGTCATATCCACTGGGCTATCACGGCTCACAAATAATACGGTACTAAAAATTAATAAAATATGTATAAATAAATAGGCATTAAAGTTTTTCTTGAAAATAAATCCTTCATGAAATCTCCATACTATGTTCTGATTTTTGACCAATTTTCAACTCTGTAGCGTTCAGAGAAAGAAAAAAATTTTTTTTGTTAAATTTGTGCCATACACCACAATGCCTCCAGTACGATTCACGATATTAGTACGTAGGTATTAAAACGCAACTGTCACCCGCACTATGCCACAACGCACATAGTATGACTGTAAACTATTGTAGTGACTGATGTTTCAACTACCTGGATTATTGAAGATCGTCGGCGTCCTGCGTCGTTTGTATGATTTCAGGCCCGAGTTTTACAGAAACAGGGTTTCTACTTTAAAAAACTATAGATCCTGTTTTTGTAGGAATCGTCTTCATCATCATATCAGCCGATTGACGTCCACTGCAGGACATAGGCCTTTTGTTGGGACTTCGAGACATCACGATCCTGAGCCGTCTGCATCCAGCAAATCCCTCTCGCTTACTTACTTAGCGACTCGCTTGATGTCGTCAGTCCACCTGGTGGGGGTAAACCAACACTTTGTAGGAATATCAGAATAATAAAAAGTAGTCTAAGTTACTTCTGTGATTTTATCAATTAAATCATGGATTTGTTATAATTTTCACAGCTTTGAGTGTAAAATACATATTTATTTTTTTTAACAACAAAAACAATTTAATATCATAAAACAACTTAACTTACTTACTTTTAAATTCAATACAATCATAAAGGATTCCATTGCTGAATTAGCATTCTACATATCATCCATTTGATTCAAGGTTTTTTTGCTTTCGTGGGTTTTAAAAGTATTATTCGTACGTCCTTATCAAAATTATAGTAAAATAAAAAAAAATGCGTTTTATAAAAAAATAATTATTTATATAATATAATTCCCTCGGGCTGAAACTTGGAAAGTGTATGAACAATAATAACTTAAAAATAATTAAAATACCACATAAATAATAACCACATTAATAAAAAAATAAATAATATTTTTTGGTCCTCGTCGCACCAGAATAGCATGATAGTCATTCTTACGTTCAGAGACGTTTTTTAAGTTTCATACGACACATGCGGGTCTACAGGACCCGCCGCAAGATTAAGGGCTCATTGGACCCAAATTTGGAATGAAAAAAGTTGTAATGTTAAATGATGTGTAATCATTTAACAGTACAACTAGACGTTTTTACATCATTTCAGCGAGCACGTAAGAGCGATGCCTCACTAGTCCGTTACGTTGCGTCGACGATGCATCATTTTCCAAACAATTCGTGCGTCGAGTTATATCTATGCGTCCAAAAACAAATATGCGGTGTGGGCGTTTTTTTCTTCAATTGGGATATCTGTGGTTAAACACATCCTTAATGGAAAAATCCACATATTCATATGTTTGATGCAGTCTCCAGTATTTTCAGTTGCATATTCTATAGAATTTCTTTCAATTTCTTTGATTATGGTTGGTATTACATTTGGATATGATATCACCGATCATGTACAACTTCGCGGTACATCTAGAAATCGTTCTATTGGAACACATCCATCACGATCTCGAGCTCCATCAATTTTCATGATTATGGTTATTATTAAATTTGGTTATAGTAACACCGATCATTTGCAACTTCGCGGTATACCTGGATACGCTTCTTTCGGAATACACCCATCTCGACTTAATGCACGACGTTGTACATTTTATATAACCTCCACATATTCATGAGTTTGATACCTTTTCCTGTATTTTCAGTTAGTAGTTCCATCAATTTTCATGATTATGGTTGTTATTACATTTGGTTATAATATCACCGATCATGTACAACTTCGCGGTACATCTGGACATGGTTCTATTGGAACAGACCCATCTCGACTTGTTACTCGCAGGTCGCCTCTTGTCGTTCATCTTGGTGAACCTATAGCCATCTACCGACACCATACGGTTCCCTCTATTCGATGTTATGAAATGCACTACAAAAGATAATAACGAAGTTGATTAATTTTGTATAGAAGCACACTTTTATTACGTACTTAGTTGGAGCACGTGGCCTATATGTTGGACTGTGCTAAGAAACACATTTTCGAATGTTAGCAATGTACTAGGAGTTGCCATAGCAAAATGTTGACGCCAGTCTGATCTCGTACGAAATTTTCAGAATCACAATCATTTTATTTGCAAGAAAAATTACATTTTATCATTCAAAGATGTTGTTATGTAATAGGTAACAATGTCTTAACGTTAATTTATTATATGCAAATATTTAATTAGAGTAAAATTGAAATAGTAAAAGAACAATCTCTTATATTTAAAAAAAAATTGACATCTTTAATGTGTCTGTCTGAATGTCTGTGCCGACGACCGCCATTTTGTTTCAATTTACTTGTCGGGCTAGCTTCAGCTATTTATGCCCAACCTATAGTACCGTTGATAGTAGTAGTAGATTTTTTATTACACTAAAATCTGTAAACCTGTACGTATAATAAGATGTATAACATTGTCTGCGTTAGTTTGAAACTGTTCCAAACTTTCTTACCAATAAGGTTTGAACTAACAGCTTGCGATAACCAGAAATACCTCATTTTATGAAGACTGAAAGTTTGTCAGCCTACTATAAGTAAGTAAGGTGGTTAATTATGGATGTTAGATTGTGGTGGGTTTGGAAAGTAGCCGGTTTCAAGGGTCCTATGGTGAATCAAACAAAAATGTATAATCAGGATTCGTAGTAGTTTTAATACAAAATAATAATATATCAAATAGTTTTAGGTAGGTAGCTACACCATGTTTTGAAATAGGTTCATTTACACAAGCGGCGATCCGCGGCCCGCGGCTAAAACCTGAACTAAAATTGACAGCACCTTACGGCAGGCGACGACGTCGGCGACAGCAGTTAGCGACGTCTCCGCGGCAGCAAACGGGAGTCGACTGCAGTCAGCGACGCCGTCGCCTGCCGCCGCGACATCGCCGACTGCAGTCGAAGGCGCTGTCAATTTTAGTTCAGGTTTTAGCGGCGGGACTTTTTTCATGAAAGAGACTCTTACAACCTACAATTAAATTAATAATTTGTTTATTTATTATAAATACACTTTATACTGAGTTGGTTGATGGCAATGTTCGTTCTTAACGCTTACGATGGTGTCATCGATGGTGTATATGACTGCTCGACATCCCCTACAGAAGTGGGTGGAGCAAACCCACCGTTTCTTGACATCCGTCCCTTGGTTACTCTTCTTGTAATAGAACGTGTAGCCACCCAAGCTTATCAATGTTCTTCCTCTCTGGGAACTGACGAAGGTAGCTGAAAATAAAGTCTCATCTTAGTTAGTAGTTTGTTAGGTACTTTGATTGTTACGTTTTAACGTAACAAATACACAGTATTGTAAAAATTGTCATACTACTTCAAATATGGTTATCAGCGGATAGACAAACTAGGTTTTATAGAACGGAGAGACGGGCAAAAGGAGATGATTTCTTTTGAGGTCCACTCTTGTACCCCGTATCATTAAAATTTAAAAAATACAGGGATTTTATTAAAATCTAAATGAGTGAATAAATCTAACTAAATAAAAAGAAATAAATAAAATTAAAACTCAAGTTTTTGGGTTATATCAAGATGGCAACCACAGAGCAATAATGACATGACAATTGACAGCAAACGTCAAATCGACTACTGCATTGAAAACGTCATCAATCCGCCATGATTAGTGTTTGTAGAATTAAAGTAGATTTGTATAATCAAAAATAGTTAAAAAATAATTTGGACCATCTCCTTTTGATAGTTTTTCTCAAGCGGGTTTTAGTAAACACGCATATTCAAAAGTGAAGTTTGTCTCTAGATATATTTGTTAAAGATTATAATGTGTTTTACAACATCCATGATATCTTCTTGATAAGACAGATAACATTAATATAACAAATTCCATAATAAAAAGGCAAATTTATTGCACTATTTATATCTATTATACATAAATACGTAGAAAAAGTACTAGTCTACTTACTACAAAGTTTGAGTTCTAATTCAAATATTTTTATAGATCCATGCATATATTACATTGTTTTTAAAATACCGACGAAATTTATTATTTTCATAGAGTAGTAAAATATAGGTGAAAAATTCGTGTATCTACCTAAACATAAAGCTGTTATGGTCAAAAAATTATTTAGTCTGATAGAGGAAACCTACAAAAATCTCTACATACGTTCTTACTTTTTAAAAACAATTATAACAATTTATGTGCATTTAATGTTATTGTACTATAGCTTGGCAAGTTCGTTGATAACACTCCCTTGATATGCGGGCGACGGGGGAAAGAATGCGCCTGTGTGAAATCGTGCGTGCGGGGAAGTGAGGTGCATCAGTCGTGGATTTTTCATTCTTCGCTACACGCCTCCCGGCCCGCGCGGACCATCGAGAGTGTTACGAACGAATTTGCCACGCTATAGTCACGGTCTTATATTAGGTTGGATCAATTTCAACTTAAAGATTAACACAATTCCGATAGATTCTAAATTGTAGAACTCAAAACGATCTCGACGTAAAAAATAAAACAAGAAAAGATAGATATTAGTCATGTCTAAAAACCCTTGCTAATAATCTTTTAGAAATAATACTAAGACTACTAGTAAGTACTAAGTACCTGTGTTAATTAAGCCTGTACCTTTTTAATGTTTTTATGCTTACTATTAATTATTTTTTTAATTAAATGTTAATTGTTTTTATTTTATGAATATTTTATTATTTAAAAATATTAAGTAATTATTTTTTTTTTATCTTAAAGTAACAATACAGATATATTTCTTTGATAATAATCAGTAGCCAAGAAAAAAAGAAGCTGATAATATAATAAAATTATGAACATTTTTTATTAATCTATTTTATACATGTGTTTTTTTTTATTATAAGGGTGTCATAAAATATAAAGTGTATAACAATCACAGCCGATTATTTTTTTGCAGAAATATATTTAAAATGAAGTGGTAATATTTTCGGTCAATTTTCAGGGGGTAGGTACATTATTTGTTATCGGATGCACTAAAGGCTAGAAGATGAGGATGGTTTGGAAGGAAAAAACCTCATCGTCACCGTTTACAGTTTTGTCCGACTCGTCATAAACATTTACACAAACTTAGAGCAGTATGGCCATGAATAAATATTTTGTTCCGCCCGGCGACAATCATCTCTTGAAGAGAAATAGACAACCTAACGAATAGAGAACGAGACTTATACAGGGTGCTCGGGAGTATTTCCCATAACTCTAGGGTTGTACTCTATACGGAAAATTAATTAAAAATGTCTGAGGAGCATACGTTCTAAAATGAATATTTTCGGAGTAAAAAATAGTAAGTTTCTTTTGTAAATTAGATTTTAAATTGTGTCATCCTTATATTATGACCTAGCCAAACTTATTCATTGACAAATATCACGAAGTAGCTTACTAGTGAAGTGCGGAGTGCCATTCGCAATATCTCGTCGATATCGACAGTTACCACTATGATTGCGTATTTTAAAATGCAAGGAAAGATAAAGGCGTATGTGTGTTACATGGATAGTCGGAATTATATGAATCACTTTTGTAACACGACTTTCCTTTAGTAACGTGTTTTTATGTTGTCTGTGGTTATATCTATGAGTCGGTCACCATGTTTTTTTTTTGAAATGACAGAGAGGAATGGCTTTAAAAAAACTAAGGTGCGTAACTAAGTGATATTATTCTTATTAATTGTGATCTACATTATTTTAGTTGATTTATTGTGAATTAATGTTAAATACTACTAAAGCATTAGTAGCGAAGTACATAATAAATTAATGAGTAATTGATTTAGCGATTTTAATTTTGTGATCACGAATACTGTTTGAATAAACGGTCAAATCTGTGATTGTGATATAATGATTTTTATTTAATTAACCATTTCTGAGATGCCTTTTAAACTTTGTATGAAAACATAAGAACTTTTTTTTTTTAATTAATTGTGCAGTCCTACTTCTATAAGTGGACTTGTCAACACCTTGAAGTTATGAGAAATACTCCCGAGCACCCTGTATCGCGTCGTAACCGGGAATATTCATCGCGTTGGGAGTTGGGACGAAAAAAATGGGACTGCTACAACCCCGCCATTCGTCGACATTTTTGTCTATTTCTCTTGTCGAATATGTCGTTAGTCGCTAGGCCTACAGAGACTATATGTAGATAGAGGTCTTAAACTTTTTTTTTAAAACTTGTAACTAATTTACGCATAGTACGTGGTTGAGGCATTTTCAGAATCTGCCCACATACGTTTTGAAATAGAATCGGTTCGTGGCAATGTGTATTGTCCAGTAGAATGATTTCATCGTTAATTGTATGTATTTTCGCTTGACATCTGTTACTGCTGTACATGGAACATTCCCATCGAGTCTTGTTTGTCATCTTGGCTACGTATGATCTCTTGACGAACTTGTAACCTTGATAGCATATAGCTTTCTTACACTGCCCGCTTGTAAGCAGCACCGCTGCAAACAACAACGTATAAATAAGTTATTTGAAGGTATTTTTCAATATAATTAGATAGTTGTTCTAATATCTATTATTAGCATATCTCCGGCGGAAAAGCCCATTACTTTCACATGCATTAACGACAAGTTATCAAGTAATAGTGGCAGCATCGAAAATTATCGCTCTTTTTTTAGTACTGAACAAAAGATACATCAATATTTTCGTTGCCGCCGCAATTCTGCTGACTATGTCTTTGTATGTCTTCACGAGAGATCTCGTGGCGCACATCTTATAGTCAAGACAAATTAGTTGATACTCGATAGGTTTATGTAGTTTAGGAGTTTAAATTGTCACCTTCAGATTCCAATAACGAGACTCCATGCACATGCAAATGTACTATATAGATATACCTATTAGGCTCAGAATGCAGAAAACTCCAGAAGCTACGTTTAGTCGTCATTATAGAGGACGCATTGTGTACAAAAATTATACCTTTAGGCTGCCTGTCCACCAAAGTGGAGCAAGGGAGCGGAGCGGATTTGCAGACTATGTTAAATAAATAAATGTTAAAGGACATCATTCATTTTGGGCCCTTTTTGAAAGTGCCGGCCAACGAAAAGAAATGACACGAATCGTTAGAACTAATCATTTGAAGTAATAGCTCATATGGCATAAAAGTTGTCAGGTGGCTCTGAACCAAATTATACAGGTTCGATGATTCGTTATTTCTATACATTTTGTCAACTTTTAAAAGAAAAAAAACTAGAAATACAATCTTTGTGGCATACTAACTATTGCTCCAAATGTACAGTTCTAACGATACGTATCAGTTTTTTTTCTTGGCGGGCACTTTCGAAAATCGATAAAATGTATGGAAATAACGAATCGTCGAACCTGTATAACTTGGTTCAGAACCCTTCTACAACTTTTATGCCATATTAGCTATTGCTCCAAATGTACAGTTCTAACGATACGTATCAGTTTTTTTTCTTGGCGGGCACTTCTAACGAGTCGTGCCATTTTTTTTTGTTGGCCGGCATTTTCAAAAAAGAGCCCAGAAATGTATGGTGCGTGAATGATCTCCTTTAATTTATTTACCCCGCTCCGCTTACCGAATTTTTAATCTAGCTCACATGTCCTTGTCCACTTAAGAGGAGCGGAGATTTTGTGCAATCCTATTACTTAATATTTCTCCGTTTCTCGGCTCCGCTGCCTCGCTCAACTTCGGTGGACTGGCAGCCTTATAGTACGTCACAAAATACGGCATACACAAATAAATCACTTGTTCGTG
This sequence comes from Bicyclus anynana, assembly GCF_947172395.1. Lineage (NCBI taxonomy): Eukaryota > Metazoa > Arthropoda > Insecta > Lepidoptera > Nymphalidae > Bicyclus > Bicyclus anynana. Next base: position 3,063,443 of record NC_069092.1, read on the forward strand.
AAATTACACCAAAAAATAGTAATTTGGTATATGAACAGATTTTGTATAATCTGTACACATACCTAATACATACCCTAGTTAAAAACCTTGTGCATGCCTCTGGCTTTATTGTACCAAATTATTAATCATTGTGGAAGTTACGCAAGTAGTTCATTCAAACGTGCAATTTTAATTTAGCATGAAGGTTCAATTTAGCTTCCACGATTCCACGATCACTGAACACGACAAATTAAATAAAAAGTCAGTTTTTTTTATTTATAGTCGAAATATTTAATTAATTAAATCATTATTAAGTAAGTTTTTTTTCAAGGCACTTAACGAAATAGTCACGCCTGATTATTATTATTTACGGGAACGGGAACTACGCTGACTCACCAGCGTCATTTTCACAAATTTTACTTCATCCATTTATTAAGTATACTCTTATATACACAATAATAAGCATACAAATTACTCCGTGGCGCAGTGGTATGTGCGGTAACTTTACAAGACGGAGGTCCTGGGTACGATCCCCGGCTGGGCTGATTGAGGTTTTCTTAATTGGTCCAGATCTAGATCTAGATTGTCTAGTCACCACCCTACCGACAAAGACGTACCGCCAAGCGATTTAGCGATGTGGATTTTCATCCTCATCCAAACAAGTTAGCCCACTTCCATCTTAGATTGCATCATCACTTACCATCAGGTGAACTAAAAAATTATAAAAAAATGAAATGAAAACTAATTAAATTATAAATAAATCATTTTTGTTTTGTAATAGACAACTTATAATGATTATTATTAGTTGGTTTATGGCAATGTTCATTCTTGACGTCCACTATGATATAACCAACGGTATATATGATGGCGCGGCATCCTTTCCAGCAGTGGGTGGAGCAAACCCACCGTTTAACATCCGTCCCTTGTTTGTTCTTCTTGTGATAGAATGTGTAGCCGCCCAACCTTATCAATCTTCTTCCACTCTCAATGATGAATTTAGCTGAAAAGCAAGTAAAGTGTTAATTAATATTGTAAATGCGAATTTGTAACGTTCCCAAAGCTACTAGGTACTCAAGGTACCCGTCAATAATAATGATATATTTTTTCATAAATATAGTAAAGTAAAGGTAACAGAGGGCCTAGTGGCAGTTTGATACTGTTACTATCGCGTTAACGTTAAAGCGAATTTCTAAGGAATTGAAACAGCGCCATCTAGTGGCACTACTGCACAACTGTTTCAATTCCATATAAATTCGCGTTTACGTCAACGCGATAGCAACAATATGAAAATATTGAAAACCCCCACTAGGCACACTGGTATAGTGCACTAAAAAGTAAATGTAATAAATAAAGGCAGCTGCAAACTAGCGTTAGTCTGGTGGGCAAAAATCGTAAAACAGTATTTTTAAAGTTATACCTTAGTACATACAGTTATTTTTAAAGTTATACCTCAGTACATAAAATGTATCACACTTCACATCACACATATTATAAAGGCGAATGTTTATTTGTTTGCCAAATCGCTTTAGTAACCGCAGCGTAAAGGAGGAACAAATATACTTACACATTTACACACTTACTACACACAGTTAACACAGTAAGTATGAAAGTGTGTAAGAATGTTTGTTCCTCCTTTACGCTGCGGCTACTGAAGCGATTTGACTGAAATTTGGAATAGATATAGATTTTATTCTGAATTAACATAAAGGCTACTTTTTATACCGAAACAAATCACGTGGGATTTGTGATAAGCAGAATTTGACGCGGACGGAGTCGCGGGCGTTCTTTAGTATCTAATAAAATCATTATTAATTAAATATATAATTAACTAATTAGTACGTTTATTTCTTATAAATCACTTAGTACAATTGATTAAAGTATCAAGCCTGGTTACAGGTTAAAATGTTGGGAACTTCGTCCGTAACACTCCTGACGTTGCGCGCGGGCCGGAGGGCGATGCGATGCGTAGCGATGATGATGATGTGTAGCGATGAATGAAAAACTCATGACTTATGCACGTCACTTTCCCGCACGCACGATTTCACATCCGGGCAGTCTTTTCCCCTGTCGCCCGCAAACTATGGAAGTGTTATGAACGAACTTGTCAGACTATAAGCAAAGACATTTTCCTATTTCTTTTCTTTTGTCCTTTTTTCCTTGACTGTTTTATTTATTTCCTGAACATTTTCAATTGCATTCTTAGATATTTCCTGTTTTTTTTTTCTCGGCGTCTTCTATTTCTTTTCATGATTGTGTTCGTTATAGATAGCGATTATTTTGTTATCAACTATATGCAGGAAAGCCCTGCAGTATTTGTTCTGGGTACAGCACCATCGTTTCTTGTTTTTATTGTAGAATCCCGGTTTTAAATAGAACGTGTTTTCCCCTACTTTTATATTCGTATTGCCCTTTTTTGTTTTTATGAGTGTGACTGGAAAACAAAGAAAAGTGTATTAAGTAATATTTCAAACAAATAATTAGTTCCTAACTACATAATTATCAGCCTATTTAAAACCTATTTTGTAAGGCCTGCATGGCACAGTGGTGTGCGTGGTGGATTTACAAGACCGAGGTCCTGGGTTCGATCCTCGACTTGACCGATTGAGGTTTTCTTAATTGGTCCAGGCTCGCTATTCACTACTTTGGTCTTCATTAACAACCCATAAAATAAACATAGATTCAACTGAGAAATGTCTACCTACTGTATGATATTTATAAAATGTTATCAGCCGACGCTGGATGACATTTGTTACAAAGAAGTTCAAATAAAATCCAATCAAAATTCATTTATTTCAAGTATTTAAGGTAATTACTTCGATTCCCGTTCCCATAGGAATACGGGGATAATATATAGCCTATAACCTTCCTCGATAAATGAGCTATCTAACACTGAAAGAATTTTTCAAATCGGACCAGTAGTTCTTGAGATTAGCGCGTTCAATCAAACAAACAAACAAACTCTTCTTTATAATATTAGTATAGATATGCTACGAAGAAGGCAGTAGTAGTAAAATATCCATCACATTCAAAAGTAAATTTATTATTTATTGTTTACATTTTGGCGTAATTTCGAACAGCTAATCTATGAAGCATGATTCCAAGCATATTATAGTGTTTTTCAGATAGCATGGGTTCGGTGACAGTTCGTTCGTTCATATTAAAAGTTTGCCGCGATTCACGATAACAGTACGTATTGTGAACGTCATAAAGTCACCGTACCCATCTGAAAAACATTTTAGGGAATACATATATTGTAAGTGAAGACTATTTTATTGAATTTAAAGTATATCTAAAGATTGATTAAATCTAGGTTAGTATATGTAATATAATGGTATTATAATTTGTCACTACTTTAGTATACTTTGAGATCAATAAGTACTAGTACTAAAATGAGCTACTGGGTATATTTAAATACTTTAAATATTAAATTCAAATATGGCGGGTCTCAAAATTTTGAATGTGTTAGTTACACTGACGTCAACGTAGTGTAAATAATATATAAAGAAACGTTTACACTAAACCGTAGTAGTGAAAATTTTTTGTTTCGATGAAACCTATTTAAAAATTCTGCTTCGAATTTCAAAAGAGAGATCCGCCATTTCCACACCCAGAATGTGGATATAATTTCAAGACTTTTCCATCAATGTATATAAACAGTCTACCAAAATAATTATGTAATTGTTCATTGCAACTATTTCTACAAGTTATAACTTTCATTAACAATATACATATATATTATAATTATAATTATAAATATATATTATAATTAGACTCCGTTTTAGACACTACATTCATATTTTTCAGGTACTTCATCAGGTACCTCGATATGCCACTCACTCGTATCCTTACATTTTAAATATTTTAACACTATTCTTAATATACAGGGTGCTTTCCCATAACTCTGGGGTTTAATAATTTACTTGATTAATTAAACATGCGTTTTATTTTTTTTTACGAATATTTGCCATATTTTTAAATATTGGTCATATTTAAAAATAGACTATCTATCTAGATATCTAGATTATCTAGATATCCTTATAATGACGTAGCCAAAGTTTAAAATTTTAAAATGCAAATATAGATAAGGGCGTGTTATATGGATAGTCGAAATTATTAATTAAACATGCGTTTTAAAATTAATATTTTCGGAGTAAATAATATTTCTTTTGTAAATAGATTATAAAATGTGTCCCATAAACGCATCTTTATAATTATGACGTAGCCAAACTTTAAAATTTTAAAATGCAAGTATAGTTAAGGGCGTGTATTACATGGATAGTTGGAATTATTTGAATTAGTTTGTATGGAAACATATTTTCTTTTTGTTTTTAGTTAAAAAAATATTAGTTATGACTTATGCATTTCGGCTTCTATAAGTGGACTCGTCAACACCCTGAAGTTATGGGAAATACTGCTAGCCTACCAGCACCCTGTCAGGGCCGGACCGTCCATACGGCGAACGGAGCGATCGCTCCAGGCGCCAAATCCTAGGGGGCGCCGAAATGGTAAAGACAAGATCGAAAAGAAATTTATTTCTTTTCGATCTTTTCCTACCTTCTGATCAGTTCGAAGGCGGTATCAAGTTAGTGCTGTGTTAATCAAAACCGTATCTGAAAGAAGTGTCTGAAAATCCAGTTAAAATCTTTATGATTTAAACGGCTTTAATCGAATCGAAATCGAACGGTCGAATTGAGAAACCTCCTAATTTTTTGAAGTCGGTTAAAAATGTATGACATTCCGATATACGTTAGGCTACGAACTTTTCAAACGTCCCTAGTATATAATGTTAGGAGTAAACAGGAAAGGCGCCATAATTAGATCTCGCTCCATTCTAAAATTTACCTCGGGCCGGCGCTGCACCCTGTATATAAATATAACAACGAAGATAATACATTATGTTCGTTTATCTACTACAAACACAATGTCTATCCATCAGAGTGAATCAAATCACTCAAATCTATTGAATATAATTACCAATAAGAATTTGAAAGATGAAAACTGTTTTGAAAGTTTTGTATTATATTGTTACGGAGAACCCTATTACTAGTAACATAGGGTTCATAATCGCTCGCTATTATGAACATACAATATTTATAACACTATCTTAACTATTCAATAAAACGGCTCTACACTGCTAAATTGGTAATGATTTTTGGTAAATATATCTTTTACACGTATTTTTTAAATATATCTATTATACGTTTTTGGTGAATATGATAATACGAATTAGATACGAGTATATATCCAGAAATCTGGAAAATCTAGAAAATTGTCTACTACATAAAATTTTACTTGCAACTAGAATTTACCATTCTTTCAAAATGAATGAAATGGCGTTTAATGAAGAATATGCTTTTTTCTTTTTTCTTTTTCTGAGGAATCATTTATAAATAGATTTAAAAATCGAAAAATTATCAAAATACATCATCTAAAATCTGATTTTAATTCCTATAACCGAAATCTCACAACATGTGTGTGTGTATAAGTACTCATTTATATAGTTTATATAATATGCAAAAGAATTGCATTTAAGTATATAAATGAATTAAATACATAATAGGCTAAAACTCACGTGATGCATCATTGGAGTGTGCCCGACTACGTTCTTACAACGCAGCACGATCTAACCTTGCGTAGCAAGAACCAGCTCATGATTATGGACCTTGTAAGGATCCGAAACCAGTCGGGCATACTCCGACATTCTATCAAATGAGTTTTAGCTGTGTTTCTTTAAGTTAATATGAATAACACAAGTTTATATTCTTCTATACAAATTAGTGGTTATGAATATTATTTATGTTAACAATCTCATTGTCTATGGTGTATATACAGGCTTTGCAGCCGCGGAAAACGTGCGTGGCGCATATCCAGCGTGCCTTGATCTTGCTCACACTTGACCGGCGACTGAACGGATAGCCGTTTGCTTTGATCATCATTCGACCGGTGCGCTTTGACTCGATAAACTGACACACAACTGTAAAACACAAACATGAGTTATATGTGTATTCGGAATTGTTTATATTTGTAAATAATAAGGGCGTGTCCAAACATAGCGCGGCAGCAACACGCAGCCATCGCGGGACACAGTGCGACGCGACTAGTGTACAGCAACACGCGGTATTCGCGGGCGTCGGTCGACAAACACAATGCGATTGTCGCGCGCGGCGTGTCGCTCACGATGTTTGGACACGCCCTTAAATCTTATCTGATATCTGAGCATAATATATTAATGCGGAAGATCATTAATCACGAAATCTCAAAAACCGCTTGATGTGCATCGCTGAATATTATAAATAGTAAGGGCGTGTCCAAACATAGCGCGGCAGCAACACGCAGTCATCGCGGGACTTTGCGACGCGACTAGTGTACAGCACGCGGTATTCGTGCGCGTCGGTCGCAAACACAGTGCGAATGTCGCGTGTCGCTCACGATTGTTGCGCTGTTTGGACACGCCCTTATTTATCTTGACAGATGCATTTGAAACGCTTTTCACGCTGTCGAGTTATAAAATCATCGCTTACAGAGGGCCTAGTGGCAGTTTGATACTGCGACGATCGCGTTGACGTAAACGCGAATTTCTAAGGAATTGAAACAGCGCCATCTAGTGGCACTACTGCACAACTGTTTCAATTCCATATAAATTCGCGTTTACGTTAACGCGATAAAAACGTCGACACGAAACGTTTAAGCGAGTCGACAACATAACGTCCACGACTCACTTGTCTATGGTAAATACAAAAGAAATAGATTAACTATGTAGATAACATTCAAGGGCATGGTCCAAAAGCTTTTGATTCCAGCACATTTTTTTTTTAAATATAAGCAATTAACAAAAAATCGACTTGATCATTTTTACAAAAAATATAATATTTTTAATTGACTTCGGAATAAAAAACTTATGCCTGGTAAGCTGTTTGTTAATTAAATAACGTTGAATTTATATTTAGTAGATACTTTATTGAAAAATATATAGGTATAAATCCTATAAGATTTATTGCAAGATTCACGAAAATTTGAACACACACACAAAATGCTTGCTACATATCTTATTATTATGTCATTCATCACGAAATCTCGAAAATCACTTGATGTGCAACGCTGAAATTTGGCAGGGAGCTAGTTCATAGTTAGTAGGTATCCACTAAGAGCGGATTTTGAAATAGGGCCGGATTAAAGAGGGCGTTTTGTATAGCCAGTTGCATACTTCATCCAACACTAAACCTATGGTTATTCGACGACAATGGATGATTGTGGTTGTTATTTATCCTTAGTATGCAATCGTCGTAAGTATGCACCACAGCGCGACATTGCCTGTGGTTGTGCGTTGAACAAATCCATCTGGTTTTTCGCCCCGACATGCTTTGCGTACAAAATGTAAATCCATCTATGCTTAAAAGCTGTTTACCTCTACGCGACGTCACATATTTCACTGTAAGAAAAAACACATTGTGTTGATATAATATACTTCTCCAAATTATTAAAAATAATAATAATAAAAAAATATCATCGTCATCGGCTCACTGCTGAGCTCGAGTCTCCTCTCAGAATGAGAGAGGTTAGGCCAACCACGCTGGCCCAATGCGGATTGGCAGACTTCACACAGAATTAAGATAATTCTCTGGTATGCTGGTTACCTCACGATGTTTTCCTTCACCGTTTGAGACACGTGATATTTAAGGAGGTGCATGCCCCGGACCGTATTCGAACCCACACCCTCCGGAATCGGTGGCAGAGGTCGATATCCACTGGGCTATCACGGCTCTCATAATCATGTGGATAATATAAATATGTAAGGTAAATAAAAAAAAACTGATAATTTTCCTATTCCTGACGCAAATGGAGAATGTTTTAAGGTTTTTGACATAGTTATTCCCAACCTGATGAGCAGATTTGGATAGGTAATATATTTTGTATCAGAAATCTGATTTTGTGGCATATATCTATCAATCTTGTCGATTAAATACCTATGTAAAATTACAGCATTTTCAAAAAAAGCGACACAAAATTAGTCACTCTCTCTAATTTTACTAACAACCAGATAAACCAATTTGGATACATTGTTATAGTGGGATTTTTGACACATTACGTTACTCTATAGCTAATCTAGAACATAAATCCAATGTATAGGATTATAAAGCAAATCTTTCCCAAGCAACAACACCAAAAAGATCGTCGAAGGGTCAAATAAGGTACATATAGAGTAACACTAGCACCATGTATGTACAGAGCCCTGAAAATAATAATTATTAAGGAATATAGAATGTGGGTAGTTTTATTTATTAATTAATATTTATTAAAATGTTTCATGGACTTGTTTTATTTTAAAAAATCAATTTTTTTATTTGCTTGGTAGACAATTTGCCTATAGATCGAAAAACAAAATTTCACCTTTAATCCGAAAATGGCAGACGTCCACAGATCCGCATCGTACGTATCGGACGCATGTACGATGAATAAAATGCGTTCGATTCGTACGATGCAGATCAGTGGACGCACTAACTTGTATGACTTTCAATACAAATAATACTAGAAGAAGAATAAAGTCCGTTTGATGCGATGCCGACGCCATTACATAAACTTTTATGTTGAAGGGTAATATAGAAAAAAAAGTATTGACTGTAAAAATACAAGTATAGTCTGGCAAGTTCGTTGATGACACTCCCATGATATGCGGGCGACGGGGGGAAAGACTGCGCGGGTGTTAAATCGTGCGTGCAGGGAAGTGTGGTGCATCATCGCAACACGACTCTCGGCCCACGCGGACCATCGGGAATGTTACGAACGAAGTTGCCAAACTATAACAATATTAATTATTTCACAGACTTTTTTATTTCGAAAAATAAAAACAAAATTCAAAATTCAATCACATTATCAAGATTCCCAAGTCTAAGTCTCTATTACCTGGAATACAATGGTTATGATCGTTTATAATTTTAACAATTTCACCCTCGATTGTATGTACTAGAGCCCTGCACCCCCTGTGGTTGTGTGTTGAACAGATCCATCTAGTCTTCACCCCCGATACACCTCGCACGCAAAATGTATAGCCGTTCACACACAGAAGCTGTCTGCCTCGACGCGACATCGTATATTGTACTGGAAGAAACACGTGTTTTTATTAATTTAATAAAGCTTTACTAAAGAGAATGCAGGCGGCTCAGGACCGTGGTGTTTGGTACAAACAAAAAGTCTATATCCTGCGGCAAACTGATAATGATGATGATAAAAACCTAAATAGGTCCTGTAGTGTTTGTGTATATATGTACACCGGTAGTGGGAGAAAGCGGGCAGTCTGTCATTGTCATCGAGAGATGGCGGACGTGTGCCGCTGGCCATTATAGTGTATAATAGTGAACTGGTGAGACAGTGAATTACTGCTATAACAGTAAGGACAAGGGACCTTAAAGATCTACAATTAGATAAGGGGCAGGACTCACATACGAGAGGTCTAGGCTTCGATCCGCAGTCGTTGTATCCATTCGATCCACAGTAAACACTCCTAGCAGGGATTTTTACGTTTATACGGAAATATTTTAAAAATTAGACAAAAATATTCTTTAATTCTTTAAAAAAAATAAAGGAGTTTGGTTATTGTCAAACTGACTCTTTAAGCTGGGCTCAATTCGCCGGATTAATTCAGAATTTTATACATTCTGAATTGGCCCAAGTGGTAGGCTGCTGAGCTTGAGTCTCCTCTCAAAATGTGAGGGGTTAGGCCAATAGTCCACCACGCTGGCCCAATGCGGATTGGCAGACTTCACACACGCAGAGAATTATGAAAATTCTCTGGTATGCAGGTTTCCTCACGATATTTTCCTTCACCGTTTACGAGACACGTGATATATAAAATCCATACTGCACTTTACTTTTGTAAGTAATCAGCTACTGTAAACTGGGCTGTTTGAAATTATACAGCCGAACAATAGACCCTTGGTCCTTTTTGGAAAACGGTTAAAAATTAAGGCAAGAGTGAATAGGCATTTTCTAGGCAAGCGTGCTTCAACTAGACCTTATAATTGCTTTCCACCAGGCATGATTGTAGTCAAGCGCAAGTAATTTAGAATATAAAAAAGTACCACGGTATGTACTAATATTCTCTCATTAAAGTTTATTCTTAAGTTTCACATGCACGTTACACGTTATCATCATTATAAAATATATATTTTATTTTACAAACAACAACAAAGTCTTAAGGCTAAGTCACATGAGGAGAGTTTTCGACAATTTCTCTCAAGCAAAGATCTTATCACCACAATTTCACTTTGCAAATGAGCACTAAATAAAGCCCGAGACCGTGACGCGCGACCACTTTTGTTAGCATAAAGCGATCATATAAAGCAGGGGGTCGCGCGGTCGCAGATCGCGGTCGCACGTCGGAACGGTCTACCTTTAGTTTGAATTTATATGGAGCACTGAAAAAAGTGTCGCGTGACGCGGTCTCTTTGTTTAGTGCTTCATAAAAATTCATACAAATCAGTGGGTCGCGCGGTCGCAGATAGCGGTCGCGCATCGCTGTCGCCAATAACGGAAGGCTACCTTTACGATCCCTTTTCTGTATGTGTGCTATAACCTTAATTTGAGGAGAACAAAAATATTGGTCAAATTCAATAGATTTAATAAATATTAAAAAAAATCAGTGGTTATGAGAATTACAAATTTTGACAACTTCATCGTTAACTGTATGCACGATAGCGCGACACCCCCTGTTGTTGTGCGTGGAGCAGTTCCATCTAGTTTTGAGTCCCAACACACTGTTAGTGTGTTTGCAAAACGTGAACCCGTCTATGGACAATAGCGTTCTACCACGACGTGACGTCACATAGCTTACTGGAACAGATAACTTATTTTAACATCATTAAGGGACTTCACGCACTATGCAGCCACGAGGACGAGTCGTTGGTCGTGATATCAGACCAATTACCTTCTATAGGGCCTGCCTCGCTAGAGGTTACCCCTCTGTCAACACTATATGATCATGATCAAACGTGTCATACGTGTCAACGTATACACACGTGTGTTAAAATTATACGTGTGTGTATTACGATTTAAAATTTATAGCTCTGTGTAGTGTGTGTGCGTTTACTTCATCCACTTCAAAAAACGACACGCAATTTTGTTGGCGAATTTGAGAGTGATACAAGTCCAATAGAAGGTAATTGGTCTGTGGTCGTGATCCCAAAAGCGTCGGTTTACCTGCGGTCAGATTTTTTTTTTTTTTATTCTTTACAAGTTTAGCCCTTGACTACAATCTCACCTGATGGTAAGTGATGATGCAGTCTAAGATGGAAGCGGGCATACTTGTTAGGAGGAGCCCCATGGTCAGAAGCTACACAGACCACACAAGCCATTTAGCGTTCCGGTACGATGCCGTGTAGAAACCGACAGGGGTGTGGATTTTCATCCCACTAGTAACAAGTTAGACCGCTTCCATCTTAGATTCCATCATCACTTACCATCAGGTGAGATTGTAGTCAAGGGCTAATTTGTAAAGAATGATAAAAAAGCAGGCCTAACGAGGCTTGAGTTTATTCTCATATAACTATATGCAACAACACACACACAGAAGAACACAAGAAGTTAAAAAAAGTAGAAAAGTTTTGCTGTTTTCCGAAAAAAAAAAAAAACAATTACTACAACTTTATTTAGAAATTACAATAATTTCGTTCACACTATCTCGTATTCATAGTCGAAGTATGCCCGACTAGTTTCGAACACATACGGGGCCCTTAGTCATGAGCTGGTTCTTGCATCGCGGCACGATCCATACTGCGAAGCGGCTGCGCGACGCGCTGCTGCTCGCATTGCGCGCTCGGAGAGGGGTTGAGACGGGTTTAAATTCTAAAATATCTCGTGTTCGTTGCCTTCGTGGTTGTGTGGGTTTCTGACTTTCACCACTTCACCCTCTATGGTGTGAACACCCGCTTTGCATCCCTTAGAGTTGTGTGTCGAACAAACCCATATGGTTTTCTTGCCCTTGGTTACTTTGGCGTAAAAAGTATAACCGCCTAGGTACAAAAGCTTTTTACCGCGAAGCGAAGTAACATATGTCACTGTAAGAAACAATTAATATTATATTTTTTTTAAATATTCATCATCAACATTGACAACCCATGTTCGGCTCTCTCTTGAGCACGTGTCTCCTCTCAGAATGAGAAGGGTTAGGCTAATAGTCCACCACGTTGGCCCATTGAGGATTCATACACTTAGAAAATTTAGAAAATTATGAGGTATGCAGGTTTCCTCACTATGTTTTTCCTTCACCGTTTGAGACACGTGATATTTAATTTCTTAAATGCACATAACTGAAAAGTTAGAGGTGCATGCCCTGGACCGAATTTGACCCTACGCCCTCCGAATCGAAGGCAGGGGTCATATCCACTAGGCTATTACGGCTATTACTAGTACTTACTCTCTTTTTTGAGTTAGTTCATTTGCCGCTATTGGTTAAATATGTAATTTTATCTTCATGAGATAAGTGGTCGACGGATGCTAATAAAACCACGATCTAGTGAAACCACGGTGCGGCTGCTAGTAAGTCTGTCATGTTCTGCCATATTGAATATATCGAGACGCGCGGAGAGCGTCTAGCCAAATGCCAGAGAACGATTTTATATTAACATCACTTTGCATTGCCATCCAAACTAATAATCTATGTAAAATTTTAGTTAGATAGATAACTTATTTAAAACTCTGATTAAAATGAAAATAAAATCCAAAGTTAAGAAAAAGCTTCTAAACACAATAATAATCAATCAATGGTTCCTGAAATAAATTAATGCTCTGAAAGTAAAATGAAAGTCTTAAAGTAGCTAACTTAAAAAATATAGTTATTTTATTATTTACCAAAAACTTATAGGAACTTGGACATAATTATTTTAATTAGCATTTTAGATATAGACCATACATTGTAGGTATTCTTAATATTGACTTACAATACCTTTACTATTTTGAAATATTAATAATTTTTGAACAAGTGTTTTGTTCGTTGTGTACGTATCTCTTGGTAAAAACCAAAGTTACCAAATCATACATGAATAAAAAAATAATAGACTATTAATGAATACGTACATTTAAACTTTTACAGTAGCTACAGAAAACAAGCTAATATAAAGCAAACCTAAAATAATACTATAAAGATGTAGGACTTCATTTTTTGTTACTCGGAAAATACTGGATTTTAAAAACTCTTTCACCAATGGAAGGCTACATTATCAGCGATTAATATGCGAATATTTTATCCCTGTATTCCGACAGAAATCGGAACTATGCAGGTGAAAACGCAGAGGGTTTTCTAGTCCAGTACAAGAAGCTAATAACTTTACTAGCAGACCTAGCCAAGATTCGCTTTGACAGTTACGCAAGCAACCAATCGCTAGAAAATCGGCGACAAACAGTTAAACAGCGAGTTAATAGTCGCTTATATCTAGGATGGGTGTAAGTGGTTGTGATCATTTTTAAGTTTGATAACTTCATCTCCGACGGTATGTGCTACTGCGTGACAACCCTTAGTGTTATGCGTGGAACATATCCATCTTGTCTTAGGCCCTGACACACTGTGGTGACAAAACGTGTACTCATTGATGCTCAAAAGACGTTTGCCTCGCCGCGATAACACGTATTTCACTGAAACAAAAAGTCTAATTATTAACAAAGACATAAGACTATAGAATAAATCTATAGATATTACAAACATTAACTTTAATTTTAAGTTTTCGTTATCACCAGTCGTTTTAAAAGTGCTTGTAAACTAAGCCTTTTTTTATTCTTTACAAGTTAGCCCTTGATTACAATCTCACCTGATGGTAGGTGATGATTCAATCTAAGATGGAAGCGGGCTAACTTGCTAGGAGTAAGATGAAAATCCACACCCCTTTCGGTTTCTACACGACATCGTACCGGAACGCGAAATCGCTTGGCGGTACGTCTTTGTCGGTAGGGTGGTAACTGGCCACGGCCGAAGCCTCCCACCAGCCAGACCTGGACCAATTAAGAAAATCTCAATCGGCCCAGCCGGGAATCGAACCCAGGACCTCCGTCTTGTAAATCCACCTGCGGCACGGAGGCCGTCAAGCCTAATTCAAATAAATGAATTTTGATTTGATTACTGAACGGATTTTCGTGTGGTCTTCACTAATAGATAGTCATTCACGAGGAAGATTCAGGTGTACAATTTGTCAAGGTGTTATGTGAATTTCCTGAAATATAATATCTTGTTGGAGGCATCAGAAAGAAGTGGAACTTAGAAATAACAGGTAATCTGTTTTATTTAGTAAGTTGCAAAATATTGTAACGAACGTTATTCTCTATTAATAAAATACAAATTTATTTTGAGTACATTCAATTTATTTTCCCGTCCGTTTCCCATTCATTTAAAATTTGGCAATTATTGTCTTTGGTTTTGACATAATTAATCAGTTTATTTTGAATTGACGTTTGATAGGACACTGAAGTTTGAACGACTACGGAGGATACTGAAGTTTGAACGATATGCGCAGGCAATGATAATAATTAGACATCAATATTACAATTTATTCGTGGTTGCTAACTGTGGCCCTCATAAAAAGACTCAAAGTCACTCACCGGGCGATAGAGCGAGCTATGCTTGGAGTTTCTCTGCGTGATCGAATCAGAAATGAGGAGATCCGCAAAAGAACCAAAGTCACTGACATATCTCAGCGAGTCGCTAAGTTAAAGTGGCAATAGGCATGGCACATAGTTCGAACAGCCGATGGACGTTGGGGTCCCAAGGTGCTGGAATGGCGATTCCGCACCGGAAAGCGCAGTGTTGCTCGACGCCCCGCTAAGTTTTTTTTTATTTTTTTTTATTTGACCAATTTTCCCATTCCCCTCCAATCCAGTCCACTAGTCGGGAAATACTGTATTAGGAGTGGGAACGACAATAGACCAACGGGGCGGGGATCGAACCACCGCCCCTCGGTGATGAGTACAGATTAGGCAGGGCATCTAATGATGCAAAGTATTTATCACCTATGCGATACTTCGCTAATGGTCCTAAAAATATTTCACTCCTGAAATCCGTTAGCAATAGCGTATTAAGATATTGTTCCCACAATTACATAAACATGACGACGAATAAAAGGTGTTAATCCAGATGTCATCCAAAATTTAAGTATCATAACGGCGATTATTAGTATTCTGTAATTCTGTAAATGGTTTTAAAATATGATACCAGACTATGTTAAATCGAAAAGGATGTCATCCAAAATTATTGTTTCGCTTCTATTTTGTGTAGACACGATGTGGTTATGTTCGTTTCTAATTTTTACAATTTTATCCTCAACTGTGTGAACCACAGCACGACAGTGTCTCCGCGTTGAACAAATCCATCTAGTTTTGGGTCCAGATACAACTTTGGAATAAAATGTGAAACCATCTACGCTCAACAGTCTATTCCCTCGCTGGGATGTCACATATTTTACTGAAAGAAAGAAAAAAAATAAAAATTGAATGTTAATACTTTATCGGTCATATTTATAAAAAAATATTAAGATATAAACCTCAATTTTCTTCAAAGTAAAGTAGACCTAATCACTTTTGGTTTAAATCTTAATCCATGTTAAAAATATGGCAAAAATGTTCTGAGTTAGGTTAAAAATTTCTTTCTTTCTTATTCTTAATCGAAATGACTATTAGTTATAATATTATGTACTCGTGAATCATAAGAAAATTTCGTATTTTTAATCGTATTCATACTAAAAATACACATCAGGGCGCACAGTAGTGCTTGCCGCCAAGTCGAGGAACTGGCAAAGCCCTTACCATTCCTTTCTCTATATTATATATTAAATAGTATGTAAAACAATTCTCATTTTATTCAAAAATTTAAAAATTCTTTTCTTTTATTGAAAAATTGTGAATATTTAACATCAATTCGTTACAAGTTACAATTTTAAACAACTAATTTTTGGTTAACATAAATTTATGACATTATTCCTTTAATAATTTGTTGACGGCAAATAAACACAATATGGATATCTCATACTAGATGGAAAAACATCTACTTTAAAGGACGAACATTCTAGGATTGAATATGTCAAACGTTACAATGACAAATTGACGATAAAAACACCGATGTAGTTCTTCTTTTAAAGGTTTTTGTTAAACATATGAGAACTACATTTATTAAGCCACAACAGCAGAAAAATAGATTTTGATGTCTGTGATTAAACTCATTACATTAATGTTAAGTTCCACTCATAAGTTTCAGGACATCAATGTATGACTTGTAGAGTTGCATGATCAGAGTTAATGTCAGTGATTATGTACATTCCTTATTTTGAGAACTTCATCACCCAAACCTATATGCACGATAGCAGAACAGCTCTTGTGGTTATGTGTGGAACAGACCCATCTTGTTTTATGTGGAGTTGTCGCTTTTTTGCAAAAAGTGTAATCACCAACCCTGAGCAACTGTTTCCCGCGTTGAGACCATGTAATTTGAACATCTGAAACACATTTCAAATCTTCTTCTATTAAATCACTTTGTCATTTAGTTAGTGTATATTTTTTTTGGATGATGTATTCCTGAACTTCGCCTTTGCGACTTCCAAAATTGTTATAATGTTACAAAAAAAATTCACATTAGTTTTTTATATTATTACTAGGGATTTTTTTCAGTTTTCAGCTCAGAGTTACACGATGAACTCGGTTATTATTCGTCTGATACGAGTAAGTACCTATTACTACCTACACCTATTACATACTTATAACTTGCTTCCCTAAAAATATTGAATAATCTGTAGTAACGAACTGGGCAAATGATTATAACTGAAATTCTAGTAACTATGGCCTTAGGTTCAAGTTAATGTAATCTAATAATTATGTGTTGAACGCTGTTGGATACAAATAAATAAATAAATAAACTGTGCTTCTATAACTTGGCCTTAATAATATTAATCTAGTAGAAAATGTTATCTTCAAATATAAAGAATACGTCCAGGTTATTTTTTTACGAGCAGCTTGGTACAAAAATATGGTGCGATGTAGGCAACTGCTATGCTCGAGTAAGATATATTAATGAATAAAACGACGGTTAAGAAAATATTAACTTTTAATCAAGTTTAGTAACAGAGAGTATAATATCACTATTTCCTTATATTGCTAAGTATTTTAACAGTGTACAAAAATACAATTAAATTAGATAACGCAAACTATCAAACAAATCGGAGCAATGGAGTAACCTAGGTTTTGCAAGTTCGTTGTAGGTCCAGTTATTAGCTGTTAGCAGCAGCAGTGGGTTATGATCAAGTATCCTGGGTTCGAGTCCTGGTTCGGTCTATGAAAAATTAAATTTTTCTTCCAAAAACAACCCAGTATTAGGAATTTAGTGGTGAAGTAGTCGGACCCGGTCACCATAAATAACTGAAATTGATAATTACATAATCAAATATTATCACCCTTTTGCCCACCTATCTGTATTGGAGCAGCGTGGTGGGTCTAAGCCGATACCAATCGCCTGTTTTTTATAGACTCTGTAATAGAAAACTATTACTATAGGCTAATGATGATACGAAAGAGCTGTGATAGCCCAGTGGATATGACCTCTGCCTCCGATTCCGGAGGGTGTGGATTCGAATCCGGTCCAGGGCATGCACCTCCAACTTTTCAGTTGTGTGCATTTTAAGAAATTAAATATCACGTGTCTCATACGGTGAAGGAAAACATCGTGAGGAAACCTACATATCTGAGAATTATCTTAATTCTCTGCGTGTGTGAAGTCTGCCAATACGCATTGGGCCAGCGTGGTGGACTATTGGCCTAACCCCTCTCATTCTGAGAGGAGACTCGAGCTCAGCAGTGAGCCGAATATGGGTTGATGACGAACGAATGATGATACAAACCTACAATATACGCACATAAACCTAACGCTGCTTCTATTCGAACAACAAGGATTATCTCTGAAATTAGGCCAAACAGGACAAGAGTGATCTTCTAGGCAAGTTCATTCTACCTTAGGCCATAATTACCAGCAAGTGACAATCTGGTCAAGCGCGAACCTTTATCTATAAGATAAAGGCTTTATTGTAAATCGGAAGACAACACAAGAGAGCAATTGTTACTCGTATCATAATGACAAGAGGTGTGCTCATCTCTTATGTACACTATCTCGTTTTCCACTGTATGTACCAAGGCTTTGCATCGGAACCTCTCGTGACTAGCGCATCTCCACCTGACTTTGCCCCCCTGCGCTCCGTTTACGCGAAACTTGCATCCGTTTATGAACAAAACCTGCTTGCCACGTATTGTTGTAAAGAAAACTTCGTCCAACCCTGTAAAAGTATATGAGTAATTTAAGAACATTTATTAATCGTGTTTTTAATGACAATATTCTAGTTTCTCCTCGTAGCCAACCCTATGGCTGGTGTAATGGTAAGTTAAACTGTAACTAGAAACAATATTATATTATAATTATATACATATATAATATAATATTTATATATAACTATGGAATGCTTCGGCTTGCCTTCACTATTTTGATCTTTATTATCAATCTATTAAAATAAACATCAAATCAATTAACAAAATGTCATCTACATATTGTATGGTATCCACCAGTAAGCATCGGACATATGCTACATAGAATCTCAAATTCGTATATGTCAACTAGCATACGTCAAAGATGGTGAATTATATAGGTATATACAGATTTGTATATTTATTCTGATAAGTTAGCTTAAGTTCCACAATGTATTCTTTCTCATTAAAAAAAATACTATAAATAATTTACATAATATTTATATTATTCATAAATTAATAAAAATAAAAATAAGGGGAATAGTAAAATGAATTAATTATTCATTATTTATTGTAATTATTACTCAATCATCTGTAGTTTCATCAAGTAGGTACAGTTTATCTTGTTGCCTAGGCGCATGGTGGTGATGTCCCAAAGCTAAAACAACGCGCCCGTCGACGGTATGAACTCTCGCAGAGCACGAGCGGTCAGTGCAGCGCCATCTTATTTTATGTTTCGTGACGCAGTTCCTCATATACGAGTAATTGTTCACCAATAACAATGTATGACCGCGGTTGGTTTGAATTATCTTCACTACAATAAAACGAAACAGATTATTTGTGGGCACAAATATTATAATTATCAGCCTATTTTACCAGCACACTACAGGGCCTTCATTATAGGAGAGGGGATATAGGGGCTTACACCCACCACGCTGCTCCACCGCGGGTTGGCAGGCTTTGGGTTATAATGTTAAATTAATTAACAACCACTATCAGATGTTAATCCTAATGGCTGGATGCGGCTTGACGTGATACGAGTGTGTATACTACCAACTTCCCAACTGCGGGCTGCAAAATTTTGACTGAAAATTTATCTCTGACTCAGTAGGTATCTCATAGACATTGGACAAAAATATAATTTAATAATTTAATAAATTAATTATTTTGATTGAGCTTGCAACAAGCAATAAAATAAGATTCTCTTCACTTTTTGATTGATTATTATAATAATAAGCCAGTATCGATACAAAAGTTTTTAAAGAGTTAATAAGAAATAGATCGGGTGTCGAATTCTATAGATTTGAATTTGCATATACATAATATAAAACAAAATCGCTTTCTCTGTTCCTAAGTGTCTATGGATGGACGCTTACAAATATTTAACCTTATTTGATTCAAACCGCATTTTTCATCAAATTGAAATTAAACATGAATTTATTTACAAGTTTAGAAGCATTTCCGACACGTCAGGTTACGTTGTTACGTTGTTATGTTGTTAAGCAGTCTAATTTTAAAATTAAAGTTAAGAAGGTTACAAACACATCTAATCAATAAAATGATTTAAAAAGAAAGTTTCACGTAGACAGTTTAATATTATTTTTCCACGTGGACAAGTAATAAAAGTAGTTTAGTAGGTAATATTACATTCAATAAAGTTTTACATTCATTTATTACGTTTTTGATAATCTTTAGAAATTTACCGTTTTTTTTACCAACTTGATTGTTACACTACCGTGTACTTTTTTGGTAGTAAATTCACGATATTCTTTATTTATTTTTAAAATCAAGTCTTTTTTATTTGGCCTCATTTAGTTAATTAAAACAAGTATATAATTATTATATCACATTTAATTTACACATAAATTTAGAATAAATAAATTTTATTTAGAATATAATACATTCGAACATCGAAAACATTTATATTATGAGATACATTAAATACTTGAAGCTTCGATATATTTAACAGTTTTAATTACAAGCCGACGCCCCGCGGTTTCACTCGCTTACTTCCCGTGGGAAAAAAGATAAAATATAGACATTTGGCTGGTTAGTTAGTAGCCTGGTACTAGACAGTTACCACTCTACCGGCAAAGACGAACCGCCAAGCGATTTAGCGTTCCGGTAAGATCGTCTAGAAACCGAAAAGGGTGTGGATTTTCCTACTCCTAACAAGTTAGCCCACTTCCGTTTTAAATTGCGTCATCACGTGATACTGTCAAGGGCTAGCTTGAAAAAATATAGACACTAACAAATAACGTGGTTTACTGTTAATAGAATATTCAAAATAGGTTCAATAGATCCCCCTAGAGATAGAGATTACCGCCTACAACCTCACAAATTCTCAAATTTTATTAGTAGTAGTATAGGTCTGTGTAGATTTTATAAGAATTTTTATACATCTCTTCACTACTGACGTTCAATTTTAACTGCGCAGTTTTAACTGTACAGTTTTATCTAATCGATATTACAAAAACTGTACAGTAACACACACGAACAATTAAACTGATTAGTTAGATTGTTTAGTTAAAACTGCACGTCAGTAGCACGTTTTTGTAACTTTGATTACATATAACTGTAGGTATAGTTAAAACTGCGCTGTTTAACTGTACAGTTACATTGTTTAGTTAAAACTGCATGTTTGTAACACGGGTAACAAACTAAGTTACTTTCGTAGACTATTTCTTCATCTAGTAGCAATATTAAACATTGATGTAGGACTTTCGCTGACTAACTCGCTCCCAAATAGAATTTCAACATTAAAAAATCGCAATGAGCGAACTATTCATCCATTACTTTAACAAATCTACGAACATTATCTAAAATTAACTTAGAGCCGTGCAAATGGTTATGTTGTTCCTGAGATCTCACCGTGAAACCGTTGACGATGTAGTAAAACGCTCTGCAACCCCGTTTGGTGCACCTCCATCGAATCCGGTCTTTGCCCTCATACTGTTGGTAGAACTTCATGTTTTTGTACATCATATGAATTTTACCGTTGTTAGTTTTGAAGAAATGCGCTGAAATAAAAACCCAAGTTATAATTTACGAGATAAATTAAATATGAACGCGTAGTTCATTAGCATGACTCCAGCATTTTAAAACTGACACAAATCGGTTCAGGCGTCTTCGACTAATCGGTACACTAGACAATGCATAATTTTTTTGATTCGAGTACATAAAATCTTTTTAACAAAAAAGTTCAACAAAAAAAATCATCTGGAAGTATACTTTATTTTAGAATCATATTAATTGATTATGAAACACGGCTAAAACTCACGTGATACGTGTAAGGTCACTTTCACTCCCCACCACTCAACCCCTCTCCGAGCGCGCGATGCGAGCAGCTGCGCGACGAGCAGCCGCTTCGCAGTTTGGATCTTGCCGCGTTGCAAGAACTAGCGCATGACTAATTGGATTCGAAACTAGTCAGGCATACTGCGACCTAATATCACGTGAGTTTTAGCCGTATTTCATAATCAATTAATATGGAAGTATACTATTTCAACCATAAAAAAAAAATTAAAATTGGTTAAGAAATGACGAAGTTATAAGGTAACAAACATACAAACAACATACGCGTCGAACTGAGACCTCCTCCTTTTTTTGAAGTCGGTTAAAAAATACCAATCAAGTTATCAACACATTCTTTTATTTGATAACATGCTTACCTAACATCGACTAATAACTTAAAACTATATTCATTTATCAAATTATGTGAATAGTGTGTAAAAATATTTAAATGAATAAATGAAATCAATAAGATTACTAGGTAGGTCCGTTTATTCATGAAACAAAATGTTTACAGAAACTTAAATTAATTAGTTTGTATATTTGGCAGAGATACCTATTTGACATAATTGTCATATTCTTACTTAATGTCTAATAACAAAAAGAAAATTGGTGAATAACCTCATCAGAAGATGCAACCAGCTACCAGTCTACTTTGTCAGGAATCGGATTTTTTTTTATTCTTTTCAAGTTAGCCCTTGACCACAATATCACCTGATGGTAAAATTTCTGCTGTATATACTACAATCACCTAGACTAAAGCCATTCTCTGTGTGCACTGTTTACTGAAGGTAGAATACACACGCCATTTCATAACTTATTTATTTTAAATTATTTATATTTTTGTATTATGAAATATTATTTAAAATACAATAACTGTATCTAATAGTTCTACACTTATTGCTCAAATTTATTTTCATTATTTTAAGACCAAGTTATTATTATAATTATTAGATGTAAAATGACTATAACCCTTTAGCGATTTATACCCTCATTTTAATTTGTTTGTTGTCAAACATCGAATATGGCTTGAGTTTAGCTATAGCTTGGCAAGTTCGTTGATGACTGAGTGGGTGTGAAGTCGTACGCGCGGGGCATCGCTGCCCCCCATCCATCGGGAGTGTTACGAACTTGCCAAGCTACACTATTTTACATTTCACGTATTTTGACATAACTACGAACATTGTAGTCGAAAACGAATCTCGATTTGGTTTTAGATGTGTATTTATGGGTATGGACTTCGAGTGAGTTGACCACGGATCCGTTAACAGTGCAGTAGAAAGCGTTGCATCCTTTATAGGCGCAGTTCCATCGAATCTTGTCTTTGCCCACTTTGTGCCGGTCGAATCTCATGTTTTTGTACCACATCTGAATTTTGCCCCTGTTATCTTGCAAAAGAAGTGCTGAAACAAAAGCTATAAAGACATTATTTATGTGATAGTTCAAATCTGCTCGCCTTATTTAAGCGTTATAAGCACAATATAACGTTTTAGAACTGAAAACAGTATTTAAAAACATTATTTTATACAATAACATGCTAAATTGAATTTTGAATCATAAGCACTAGGATTTTTTTTAAAACTTTATTAACTTGAAAAAATCTGAGAAATAATAAACTATATTGTACGATTATTAATTCCAGTCAGTAAAATGGCAAGTGCAACTGTCACTGAAATGTCATTTTACTGACTGGAATTAATAATAAAAGAATAACTGTAATAGAAATAGCTATTGGAAACTCAGACTAATTAGATGAGCACCTGCCTAGCTAACCGTTACTTTTCTGTCAATGTATATAATCAATGATCTAATGCGATTATAACTTTCTTTTCATAGTTGTAATCGTGTTCGTCGGTTAAAGAGCTTTGTAAAAATACCTTTTTGTGTAGTTGGATGGTGTAAAAAACGGGAAAAAAAATCTAGTTTAGTATAAGATATAAACCAAATCTAAACTCGTTTTTCTCAGTAAATGACAGGCACTTTTATTAGTGAACTAGCTGACGCCGCGCGGTTTCACCCGCGTGGTTCTTGTTTTCGTAGGGATACGGGGATAATATATAGCCTATAGCCTTCCTCGATAAACAGGCTATCTAACACTGAAATATTTTTTTAAATCGGACCAGTAGTTCCTGCGATTAGCGCGTTCAATCAAACAAACTCTTCAGATTTATATATTAGTATACATTGGGGTGCGATACTAGTTAGTCTGAGATTGAAAATTATGTATGTACTTATTTTTAGAGGATGCACGCGACTTCATCCGTGTGTAATGAATGTATTTTCCGCTAATAAAAACTATTAGTAAAACCTATTACCGGTACAGCCATTAAAATTATAAAGACTTTACTCATTTTAAATATTTTATAAAGTTTTCATTAACATTTATTCACAAATCAATACGATGGTAACATTTAAAACAACAATTCACAGCTTATTCTATGTTATAAAACTATTTAGTACTATTTAGTAGCACCAATCATGAATCCACTACACATAATGAACAATGTACCTATTGATGCAGTCTTAGCTAACAATATCTATAATCTATCACGAAATTGGGAGAGTATTCTGTATTTGAGTATTTTTATACTAATAAAAAAATTAAAGAAAATTAGGCAGATAGAGCGCACAGAATGTAGCAGTGATGCAGTCATTCCAAATACAAATTCAATAAACGAATACATTCTCTGTACGAAACATCAAAAACCATACAATTTAAAATCAATCTACTTTCGGAAGACAGTTTGGGTTTAGTTGGATTAGTAGATGGAGTAGGAGATGGAGTAGGAGATGGAGTAGGAGATGGAGTAGGAGATGGAGTAGTTGATGAAGTAGTAGATGGAGACGGAGCGAAAGGTGTCCAATAGGATAGGATAGAGATATAGGATCCGCGATAGGATCAGCAAAACCTATTATCTAATAGTCATCTGTCCGTGCGTGTTTAATAAGTCACTGTTTTAGCCCTCATTAGCACGAGAGCTTTTTTAACGGATGTAAAAAAGCGTTCAAATACAACAAATGCATTCCCAAGTATATGTTCACGACAGCGTTATTAAAACAAGACGCTTTTTTATAGAGCAGTGTTGCATTTTTACTTATGGGCGTTGGAAATAGACCTTAACGGCCTCCGTGGCGCAGTGGTATGCGCGATGGATTTACAAAACGGAGGTCCTGGGTTCGATCCCCGGCTGGGCAGATTGAGATTTTCTTAATTTGTCCAGGTCTGGCTGGTGGGAGGCTTCGGCCGTGGCTAGTTACCACCCTACCGGCAAAGACGTACCGCCAAGCGATTTAGCGTTCCGGTACGATGCCGTGTAGAAACCGAAAGGGGTGTGAATTTTCATCCTCCTCCGAACAAGTTAGCCCGCTTCCATCTTAGACTGCATCATCACTTACCATCAGGTGAGATTGTAGTCAAGGGCTATAAAGAATAAAAAAAAAAACCTTCATACTATATTTGACCACTTTTTTTACGTTTGTTAAAAAACTCTCGTGCGAATGAGGACTTATAATAAGTGGGTTTCGATTTCACACATCTATGGTATAACTCAAAAAAAAATTTTCCACAACCGTACCACTTCGTTATTTTTCTCACACCCAAAGGCTTTTACTTTTTTTTTTACATCAAAATTCAAATAGTCTTATGT
Organism: Bicyclus anynana; assembly: GCF_947172395.1. NCBI lineage: Eukaryota > Metazoa > Arthropoda > Insecta > Lepidoptera > Nymphalidae > Bicyclus > Bicyclus anynana. Next base: position 3,088,615 of record NC_069092.1, read on the forward strand.
GAATATACGAGCTATATTATGGTGTATTTAATACAGCAAATAATGGGGACGATGGCTGTGTACATCCTTTATTTTCACGATTTCATCCCCGATAGTGTAGCATATTGCCTTACATCTTTTCCTTGTGCAACACCATCTCGTCTTGCCGCTGATTTCTCCACGATTGTAGTATTTGTTACCGCGATAGACTAGTTGTTCGTTTCCTTTCAATCCAATAATGATTCTGCCTGAAATAATAGATTTTCAATAAGTTCCATTAGATTTATCATTGTTATTACGTACATTATTATAATACAATTTCTGTTTTAACTAACTAATTAATTTTTCTAGTTTAAATTTTGTTAGTATTGTAATTTTCTACCACTTTGCGATAAAATTCAAACTTTATTTATATATCACTTTTAATTATTGGTACATAATCACCAACGTCATTATATTGTACCTGCGATAATCACGTAAGAAAGTATCCCATATATCCCATAATATTACCAACCTGTACAAACAGAGAGAGTCTTCATGTGTCAATCTACTGGCAACCATTGCTTGATTCTGTCAAGGATTTTCTTTTAATTAAGCGTGTGTAATAAAAAAGGTTACGTGGAATGTGCCACGGGAATAGAACTCTGGACTGTAAAGCTACACTGTGTCTGCTGGCCTATTAACTATTTTGGGCTTTATTATCAATCTATTAAAATAAACATCAAATCAATTGACAAAATGTAATTTACCTACTTTGTGATTATCCACCAGTAATCCACCGGATGACATTTTTACATATAATCTCAATTTCGTTAATGCCAAACAGCATATTTTTTCAGCAGAAATTCAATAGTTTCCTTTCCATATCTAGAGTAGGTTTTCACTACCGAAACGAAGACAATCGTGAGCAAACCAACTACTTACCTTTCAATGCCACAGATCCGCCAAGCCGTCAGGATATAGATAGCTTCCCCGCTAAGACACCTTGACATTGGCTTCACAGACATTAGCACTGGGCCGCATCCTCGAAAATAACACTTCTTGTGTATCTGTCTTGTGCACACCAAGATTTCTGTCTGAGAAGTGTCAAATTGTACGTAGCACCGCGTGGTGTCCGGGTTTATCTTAGAATGCACTCAAAATACTGCGTACGAGCTCCGCCCGTGTCGTACTAACGGGACTCAATTGACCGGGCAATCGAGCGGTAAGGTAGTTTTTTTATATCTACCCTCAAATTGGTGATTAATCTACATATCCGGGATAAGGATTCAGGAACTGTCGAGAAGAAGTAATTGGAATACGGAGTCAATGTTTATATTACCATGAGGCATGAATGCGGTCAAGCGGTTACTTATATAACAAAAAATGATATTTCTTTATCAGGAGAATATAAGTATAACTTATTATGTTTGTTAGTGTTAACTTTATTTACAATCTTTGTTCGAAAACTACCCAGAAAATATACAAAAACATAATTAAATATAACTGTAAATAATACTTATCGAGATTTTTAAAAATTTTGTAACGCACTTACAAACAAATCAATATCCAAATTCATGATGATAATCTTGTGTTATCATTTTAGATACATACCACATGTTCTTCGAGTTTATTTATAGGATTAACAACATCTTTACCGTGGAACTATTAAGGCTATATAAGGATAAATATTTACATATAACTGTTTTGTTATTAATTTGTTATGAAACTCGACTAAAACTCACACATGGGTAGGGGAGCCCAGGATGCTTAATTTGCAGTTACTAAAGCGTCACGGGGACCGATTAGATTAAGTAGATACACCATTAGGAAGAATAAATTTTTATATACTTTTACGTTTACAGCGGTGGGGAAAAAAACTACAGACTTAAAAGACAAATTTTATTACTACGGCTAAATGAAAAGTCAAAAAATATTAGCGATTAGTTGGGGGATTATTTCCTTCTAAATAGGTATAAAATAACAGGCGCGAGGGCTCTACCCCAATGTTACACTCAAATCGATAGATTTTCGAAATACACACCTTTTAGCAATTAACTAAACTACTTTATTTTTATCTGACGTGCTGGTTGAATATTTCTAAAGTTAGTTTTTTTTTTGGTTGCCCTAAACTTACCTGGCTTGTACTTGGTGGAAGTACTGAACAACGTGCAAGGTATACCTATCAGTGGCGAAGGATAAAATTTTGACGAAGGTAAGCCGTCCCAAAAAAAAAGGAAATTCAAATCAACTCTTAGGCTCCCCTACTACTATAATATGTTTTAAATATTACATTATTAACTCACAAGATCCCATTCGTGTGTTTCTACATTATAAATGTAATTTAATTCCATTGCGTGTGTGTGTGTATCTTTGACTTTGATAATTGCATTATTAATTGAATAACACTCTGCTTTACACTTTTTCTCAATGCAACACCATCGGACTCTACCGCGAAGCTCCCCTCTCCTGTTGAACTTATTGCCTTGGAATACCAACAGTTCCTTTGGTTTGGTTCCAATGATGAAAGCGACTGGAATATAAATGAAACGAATATCTTAGAGTGAAGCCACACTGTGCGGTGTACATGTAGTATGCGGCGCCGGCGCGGTGTGCCCGCGATGCAGCGCCGGAACGCACTACACCGTCTGGCATAACATTGATTTTTATATGCAGGACGCTGCAGCGACATCGCTCCGGCGCCGCGACTGCACCGCGCCGTGTAGCTTCTCCCTTAGCATTCAACAACAGCAGCTACAAAGAGCAACAAAATAGTATAAAGTCAATATTTTCGTATCTCAACGGAGAACTGACAACTTATAATAATATGTATTAATTGAATAGTATTATTTTTATTGATATTTTTGAAAAGTTTTGTAACGCATTTACCATCATCGTGTGTTACAATTTTAGACACTTATCAGATGTTCTTCGAGTTTGTATAGAGGACTTGCGGACGCCTGGTTCTTAACTTCGTTCGTCCTTCTATTTATATTTTCGCATGTTTTATAATAAATATTCCACCAATCATTTTACAGAAATATAACTCAAAATATGAACAGTTTATATTTTAAAAAATCAACCCCCCAAAACCCTTCGGAGGATGAATTTTAAATAATCTTACATATTTTACAATACATTATTTTTTGTACTCTTCTGGAACTTTTTGTACAGAATTGCCGTGATAGCCTGGATATGGTGGATATGACCTTTCCCTCCGATTCCAGAGGGTGTGGGTTCGAATCCGGTCCGGGGCATGCACCTCCAACTTTTCAGTTGTGTGCATTTTAAGAAATTAAATTTCACGTGTCTCAATCGGTGAAAGAAAACATCGCGAGAAAACCTACATACCACAGAATTTTCTCAATTCTGAAGTCTGTGTGAAGTCTGCCAATCCGCATTGGGCCAGTGTGGTTTACTATTGGTCTAACCCCTCTCATTCTGAAAAGAGACTCGAACTCAGCAGTGAGACGAATATGGGTTGATAACATAGACAATTGGACATCTGGTATGGTACAGTATTATTATAAGTACAGATGGATAACAGTTTTGTTATTATATATATTTTTCAATATTACATTATTTACTCATAAGATCCCATTGGTCATTATAAACTTATTTAAAACACTTGCTTGTGTGTATGCGTATCTTTGACTTTGACAATTTCATTATCAATTGTATAGCACATTGCTCTACACCATCTCTTGGTGCAACACCATCGGACTTTACCATAAAGCTCGCCTCTCCTGTAGAATTTATTGCCGTTGAATACCAACTGTTTCTTTCGTTTGCTTCCAATGACGAAAATGCCTGAAATATAAACGAGACTTAGCATTCCATGAATTCACTGAGCGGATGGGTCCATCACAATCAATTTTTTTTTTCTTTACAAGTTAGCCCTTGACTACAATCTCACCTGATGGTAAGTGACGATGCAACCTAAGATGAAAGCGGGCTAACTTGATAGGAGAAAGAAGTCCACACTCCTTTCGGTTTCTACACGACATCGTACCGGAGCGCTAAATCGCTTGGCGGTACGTCTTTGTCGGTAGGGTGGTAACTAGCCACGGCCGAAGCCTCCCACCAGCTAGACCTGGACCAATTAAGAAAACCTCAATCGGCCCAGCCGGGGATCGAACCCAGGACCTCCGTCATTAAATCCACCGCGCATACCACTGCGCCACGGAGGCCGTCAATTTATCAAGACAATTAATCCTACTAATATTATAAACGCGAAAGTTTGTATGGATGTTTGGATGTTTGTTACTCTTTGACGCTGCAACTACTGAACCGATTTGGCTGAAATTTGGAATGGAAATAGATTTTACTCTGGATTAACTTTTTATCCCGAAAAAATCGACGGATTCTCGAAATTTGCCAAACCTGATAATTTTGATAGTTGAAATGTTTGTTACTTCTTAGAAAGAAAGAGAAAATAATTATTTTTTTCCATAACACAACCACTATTATTTTAAAAATAATGTAACTAAAATTCTCGTACCTGAACATAACAATATTATTATATTTATAAAATATTAAACTCTGCTCCGATAAGATATAGATAAAAGATAATAGATATATTATATACATTTGTGAAATATAGAAGTTTTTCTCTTGCAACATAAAAACTTCTGTTTATCCTTATTTATTTTACTAGCGGACGCCCGCGACTTCGTCCGCGTGAAAGTCGTTGTAAACTTTCAAACTACCCCTATCCTACCCTACCCTACCTCTACCCTACCCTATCCCAACCCTACCCCTACCCCTACCCTACCACTACCCTACCCCTACCCTACCCTACTCATTAAGGCTGCACTTCTTTATTTATCCCCCCCCCTCCCCCCCCTCGCGAGACGCATCGAGCGCGGCAACCGTTACACAAAAATAATCCTTAAAGCATGAATTAGTATTCACGCGCGATGGCTTAGCGTATTTCTTGTATAACTTTGGTGTTTCTTTACCGTTTTTTATGATTCTTTTTTTATTGATTACGTAATAATGTTACCTTTTTTAGTTAGGGATGAGTGATGAGTGTTATAAACTCAAGAGTAGACAAATGTAATTAGAAAGCTCCGAACTGCTAAGCTATCGGGAGTTACACGTGTTATTGTGAGTCAACCATAAAAGATAGACATATATATGCTGTTGTGTTTTTATAGATAATTTTAAGGAGAACATTTCCGTGATACATGATTTCCATGTAGCTTTAACCATTAAGGCTGTACACGGGACGGAAGCTTAAAAAATTGAGTAACTTCTCCCGTTTTCTCAACATTTCTCTTCACTGCTCTGCTCCTATTGATCATAGCGTAATGAAAAGTATACTATAACCTACCCAGGAGTATGTTGAATAATTGTACCAAGTTTCGTTAAAATCCGTCCAGTAGTTTTTGTTTCTATAAAGAACATACAGACAGACAGACAGACAGACAGACAGACAAACAGACAGACAGACAAACAGACAAAAATTTTACTGATTGCATTTTTGGCATCAGTATCGATCACTAATCACCCCCTGATAGTTAATTTGGAAATATATTTCATGTACAGAATTGACCTCTCTACAGATTTATTATAAGTATAGATTACAAGTACCAGCGGTATTGACAAAAACAAATAAATTAAACACATTTTCTAATTTCGATGATCAGTAAATTGTTTTATTACGCTTAAAGCCTAATAAAAATACATTTCCAAGGTCAAGAAATCTTCGCATGAATATCACCGTCGTCGTTAAGCTTCATGTGCTGATAATAACATTAGCAATCACAGCAATGCTGGTTGGTGGTAGAAATAAACATTACAATAGTTTCACAGACGAACTTAAAAACATTTGCAATGTAATGTCATGGCACGGCTTTATTCGTCACATAACATTTTCTTGGTTTATAGGATAATAGTAGATACAAGGGGCTAAAGAGACCCATTATATACGAGGTATTTTTACGGCACGAGCCGTAAGTTGAGGGTCGCTAAATAGAAACCGAGTTTATAATGGGTTTAGCCCCGCTTGTTACACTATATTTTTCACTACGATTGCGAGTAAATAAAATAATTCAGTACAGTATTCAATGTTAAAATTGTTTTTGCAGACGCAGCTCGCAACTCAATAAAAATCAAATAAAAAAAATACGCATTCCACAGACAAGAACACTGTCGTTCCAATTACAATTTTTTATCAAACAATCAGGGTCTTACATATTTTGTACTCGTTCCCACCTATGATGATTCTATTTACGAATAAAACATCCTTCGTTTTATAGAGGTCTTTATTTTAGTATGATTAAACTTTTTCTTTTTCGTTTTATATTAGGCTCGTAATAGACAAAAATTTAAAAACAAAATTACTTTAGCCCCTAGAGGCTGAAACGCTTGTTTAATCCCGCTGTGGAGTGGTAATATGACAGTGTTTTTGAGCATGAGTAGTGAAAAAATATTCAAGAATGCTTGTGTTCCCCGTTGACACACAGTAACTCCGAATCCAAAGTCTGAACAGTGGCGGGGCACTTCCTGCTTTTCTTCTTAGAGCAATACCAGCGGCACGGCTTGCCTTGCACCAAGTTGTGTTTGTCGCACCAGTACGTGAAACCATTGTACAACAACTTATAGTTGCCTTGCATGGTCGGTATGAAATGAACTGGAAACAAGCAAGGAAATATTAAGGAAGCTGTTTAATCACAAAATAAATAACACGTGTTCGTCAAGATAAGTGACGAATGCCGAAGTTTTGCGACGCGACAGTCAGAAGCGTGAACTTTTGCAGACCGTCAAGACGAGAAAAATCTAGGGCACGTGCCTCTACATCTCATCTTGATGGAAAAGGTTGCTGGTAGAAGAGGCGTTGGTCGCAGGAAGAAGTCCTGACTGAAAAACATCAGAGAGTGGACCGGGATCGCGAGCGCCTCACAATTACTTCGCCTCGCGAAGGAGTTCAAGAAACTGACTGCCAACCTCCGCTAGTCGGAGAGGCACCCTAAAAAGAAGAAGAAGAAGAAGTCAAGATAAATGATACCTAATTTAATAGGCTTCTCCTTTACCTCGGCATACTTTGACCAGCGACAATTACTGTATATACTGCCTTTATGTTGTATACAAACTGTGCACGAAAGTTGTTGCTGCTGCGACTGCTGAGCGGGGAACTGATATTCGACAAGTTGTCATGTAATCTTTTGTAAGCCGAGCGAATGACTGACGAGTCAATGGACCATTGGTACAATATATGTCTTTGAGTGGCGTGCATAAGGTTTTTAAGTAGGGTAGTAGGGTAATGCCATTATGCGTAAAATTAGTAAAAATGGGCCCTCACGGTAGGTAATACATTTTTGCATCTATGTAGTACACGGCACTATTGACAAATTAGATCAACACTCATTTCATCATCTTACAATATAAGCCGTTGGTTCTATCTATCCATCCATCGAAAACGGTTGGTGTAAAAATTAAAAAGCAAATTTGTAAAACTAGTTTTAATAAATATAAATATGTTAACTAAAAATTGCGTTTAAGTTATTATTTTGGCACATCAAGGTTAATTTAATTAACGAAACGCGTGTATAATAAATTCGTGTCTTACTTGTTTGATTATTCTAACTATAGTATTTACATTGAACTATCATACTTTCAGGGCAATCTGAAGCATGACTTAGATATCTAGCAGTAAGTACAAACCTTTTAGATAATAATAATATTTACAATGTTCAACCAAAACGCAAATGAAGATCCTTAAAACCTATTACCTTACAAAGAAATCACACCCAAATTCCATAACTGGCAACCGTAGGTACTTTCTTATGGTAGAAGCCAAGAAGAAGGCTTCATAAACTGAGATATTATGGACTATCACAGTCTCTCATTTTATTGACTATTATAAGTTATTATCTAATGTATTAAAACAATTGCGTGCTCTGATTGTACGGCGAGTGATTGGACAAGACAATCGCATATGACTTCTAGGCGTGATAGCCCAGTGGATATAACCTCTGCCTTCGATTCGTAGGGCGAATACAGTCCGGGGCATGCACCTCCAACTTTTTCAGTTTTGTGCATTTTAAGTAATTAAATATCACGCGTTTCAAACCCTATAACCGTCAAATCCGCATAGAACCAGCTTGGTGGACTATTAGCCTAACTATTCTCTTTTGAAAGGAGACTGGTGCTCAACTGTGGGAATATGGACTGTTATCATGATGATGAACTCTGGTATTAAGTATTTATATCATAACAGGGCGCCCACGGATACTTTAAGCTCGAGACCGTGGTGTTTTGAAGTCCTTACAATTTAATTCAATTCGTCTTTATGGCTTTCATTTAAGTATTATAGGAGACATAAGTCTCCTATCCTTCAGTGGACTGGCAGCCTAACAGGAGACTTATGTATCCTGTTAGGCTGCCAGTCTACCGAAGCGGAGCGAGGCAGGGGACCCGAGAAACGGAGAAATATTAAACCAATAGGATTTTAGAATTTAAACTATCGTGAGTGTTATTCATAATCAATTAATATAAACCAATAGGATTGCACAAAATCTCCGCTTTTCTTAAGTGGACAGGACTAGACTCAAATTCATATAAAATCGGTAAGCGGAGCGGGGAAACGGAGCGGGGAAGCGGAGCGGTGAAGTTTCTTCGAAAAGTCAGTTCGCTACTAGACCTCGCTCCGCTCCGCATTAATCTGTTTCTCCGCTACGCTCCCTCACTCCGCTTTGGTGGACAGGCAGCCTAGCGTAATCTAATGTGACCTGTCATGAACTATCATGTATAGCTGATATGATATATTCAAGAAACTGTGTGTAAATTGTCTTAATTTTTGATTTTTCGTCTCAGTGATGATTATGGTTCCCAATCACAGCTATAACACTTCGGTGTTTCGTCTTCACGCACGCCCTACACCTTAACTTGGTGCGTTTTGAACAGTACCAACTTCGGGTGGGCCTTTCTTTGAGGTATGTGCTATTCCAGTTACTCCAGTACGTATGGTTCGCGTATCGAAGCGTGTAGTTGCCACTTTTTGTAGGCTCGAACAATACGTCTGAAAACAAATCACATATTATAAGCTTTAATAATTCCACGGCTAGTAGCCCAGGATCCGTGGAACATTTATTACTAGCAAGTTATTTTTCCATGAGTAGCTTCATCTTGATGAGACGCTCGACTGTTTATTTACGAAAATTATTGATTCTGGTAACTAACTGGGTTACCAGGTAATGAAAATTTCTGAGCGTCAGAACGAGATATTATACCACGCAATTTGAAGAACATTGTGGCTGTTATACAATTTAACACAGTAAAAACATCTGGTTAGTTACAACTTTTGGTAAACTCCCATTCCTCCCAACTTGTATCAAAGTTGTTACTAATCAGCTGTTTTTTTTGTTGCTGAATTAAGATAAGAGTGAAAAGAAACACTTAGCCCTCATTCGCACAAGTGTTTTTTTAACGGGCGTTAAAAAAGCGTTCAAATATAGTATGAAGTTAAAGGAAGATAATACGAGTACCTATTTCCAATGCCCTAAATTGAAAATGCAACACTGCTCGAAAAAAAGCGACGTGTGAATTTATAGTTATACTTGGGAATGCATTTGTTTTATTTAAACGCTTTTACTGTCCGTTAAAAAAGCGCTCGTGCGAATGAGTAAATATTTGTTCTAGAATAATTTATTTTGAACAAACATAATAATTTATTAATGACAATTACCCGTAACACATAACACCGTTAAGTTCTCTATTCTAATTATTAAGTACATATAGCGTATTTTACAAAGGCAAGCTATAACGAATTTAAGTATTCATGTTTTTGAAAATATCTGCCTTTTGGGCTTGATATATATATATATATAAATTCTACAAAATAAGATTGATTGTGTGTATCTAACAAGCGCCCTACGTGGAAGAAGGGTGGTTAAAGGGTGGTATTATAACTAAGCCCAGTGGATATGACCTCTGCCTCCGATTCTGGAGGGTGTGGGTTCGAATCCGGTCCGGGGCATGCACCTCCAACTTTTCAGTTGTGTGTATTTTAAGAAATTAAATATCATGTGTCTCAATCGGTGAAGGAAAACATCGTGAGGAAACCTGCATACCAGAGAATTATCTTAATTCTCTGCGTGTGTGAAGTCTTCCAATCCGCATTGGGCCAGCGTGGTAGACTATTGGCCTAACCCCTCTCATTCTGAGAGGAGACTCGAGCTCCGTAGTGAGCCGAATATGGGTTGATGACGACGATTATAACTAAGGGTGTAAGTGTGTGTCTGTTTTGTGACACCCTAGTTACCAAACGTATGAACTTATTTGATCGCGATGTTTAATAGAAAACGAATTTTCAAAATTTAAAGTGTTATTCTAATAAATTAATTATCAAACACGGCTAAAAGTCACGTGACGCAACTTCAGAGTATTCTAGTACTATTAGTCTCGAACCCATAATCGTGGCCCTTAGTCATTAGCTGGTTCTTGCAAAGCTGCACGATCCAGTTTGGATCGTGCGTTATATAAATTGAGAGAGTGCTTTAGATACTCCGACGTTTTATCACATAAGTTTTAGCCGTGTTTCATAATCAATTAATATGATTTTCAAAAGATGATCATTAGCTAAGTAGGATGAAGATCGGATAACTTGATCCGAAGATATCATCATGATAAAAGGAGTTTCTGAATACCAAGTCTAGTTTTCTTTAGTCCCAAGATAGATAAGATCTAGGTAAATTATTGACTGTCGGGTATATTTAAAAAATAAAATCTGAATTTGTTATTTAGTATACACATAGAAATAACTATATTTTTAAGGGAAATGTTCTCAAGTTGATTGGTTTTTTATATTATATTTTTTAAGTTTCGACTTTATATATATTATCATAACATAATCCGACGTTTCAAAAGTGCTTGTAAAGTAAGCCTACTTAAAAAGAAAATAATTTTGACTTTGACTTTAATTTTTTACGAGACTAAAGGGAATGGAATTAAAGAGACAAAAGAAAAATCATTAATCCTACACAATATTGAGACTATACGCTTCTGAGATCTGTGACACGTGTGAGGTCTTCTGAGAATCTGTAACGTGTGTGAGATCTTCTGAGATCTGTGTATTCAGTCGTGTGTATGCGTTCCCGATATATTCACTATTACTCCGTCCTGCATCTTCACAGATACTCTGCACTTCTTTCTTCTCCTTCTAGAACAGCACCACACACTCCTACCCGTCGTGCTGAGGTAATTACTTGAGAATGTGTTTTTACCGATCCGAAGTAAGAACCTCTGTTCGCCGAAAGGTATCAGTTCGTAACCTGAAAACAAAAAGTGAAAAACCTCTTCATTTGTGTTAAATAAATCAATATTTAAAACAACTCTACAGACTACAGTACTAAGAAAGCAATAGTACTATATTGACTAACATTTAATAAATAAATAAAAAAAATCGGTTGTCTGACGATAATTAAACGTGACAACGTCATGAGAAAATACTGATGGAATGGTTGCATTTTTATAAAAGAAAATGTTCGTTTTTCTCAAATACTGTTTAATAATCTTCATAGACCAGAATATACTTACTTTATTTCTTGTAAAAAAAGTTGGCAACCCTAGAGCGTGGGAACGACGCATGACGTCATCTTTTTTCGAGTGTGCAGCCGGCTCCATCGGATTATAAGATGTTGTCACGTCAAAAACGTTTTCTAATTGTAATTTTGTATACGTATACGTATTCTACCACTTATGTTAAAGTGGCGGATATTCTAAACGTAACGTATGTCACTTTATGTCAAAGAAAAAGACCTCGTGAATAAACTAATAAACTAACCGACGTGGAGAAACCAGCCAGTCTTTCTATTTCAAATATTATAGGACTCAAAAGTGATTACAAATATAAGAAAACTAATGTCGAACAAAGGTTATGATTCACAGCACTTGTCAGGACAACTTAATTAACAAATCAAACTGTAACCAAAATAAGATCCTAGAATGGCACAGAATGACATTGAGTAAAGTCACGTACTTGTGAACGATGTGTGTAGGGTTAAAGGATCCTTTGACTGTATACAAACACTCCCCTTTTCCACTCAAGTCACTCTCCCCGCCTATCCCTACTAACGCATAAAGAATTACACAACAAGAGATGTGGACGGCTCGAACGCCACGAACACACTGAAGCCAACACGATCCGTCACAAAGTACTATTTCCTACACTATTTATTAAAAACATGTAAATTTAAAAGCGGCCAACGCGATAACACAAATGAATATATTTAACTATATTTTCAATTTGAGTTTCTTTATAAGTGTGAGGTATATCTATTATCACTTGTCATGTAAGATGTCGACGCTACAGCTTCAAACATTGAAATATATAAATGAAGCTGTGAACGGTACAATCTGCTTCAATACTTGCAAATGTACAAAGTCAGTCATTATAATGTTCAAAAAAACATACTGTAGTGCTGGCATTATGGTAACCTGACCATGCCTATTATAATGTTAGCACCCAACGATTCAACATTCCGGTACGCGGTCACGTAGAAATTATAGGGGTATAGACTGCGCGAACTACCCTCGTCTCACTTGAATATATCGTCACTAAACATCAAGTGAGTCAGGAGCTAAATTTTCACAAAAAAAAAATATCATTCATACTGAATTTAATTTTTATTTTAAACTATAATTAAGACTATTTTGTTAAACTATTATTAATTATTGCCTAACGAAACCATTTTCGGGCACATTTGGTGTATCGTTTCAAACTACATAACGGACATAAGTAGAATTGTTTTTTTATTGTGTTTTAAATAATTTACTGCTTTATTCTAGGAAAAAATATAAATTTAATAACGCACACATATATTATATATATAGTTTTTTTTATAAAAAACCTATTCTTAAAATAAATTGTGGAAGGTTCCCTATCCCAATTTATGTAGGTACTGTGTAGGTAGAACGCTAGCCGTAGGTACGTAGGTACCTTTTACCTTTGCTCCTACCATAATATTTAAGTAGGGTAGCCAATTATGGAGTTTTAACTGTGCTAGATTTAGAAGGTAGCAGGTTCATTTAATGAGATACCTAGGAGTACCTTCTGACATGGTTTATGTTAGACCGGGTCATGTCCAGGCTGGGAACGACAGGATCACGGACACGGATCAAGCTCTGTGTAATATAAATTATTTTGACAACCTCTCTAGGCAGCAGGTAGTGCTGTGGATCTTAACAGAGAGATCCTGGGTTCGATACTCAGTTTAGGATTTTGTAATTTCTAAATTCTTATCTGGTGGTAGACATACCACTCTACCGGCAAAGAATTAGCGTTCCGGTACGTAGCCGTGTAGAAACCAACAGAGGTATGGATAAAATAAACTTGTACCACTTCCAAGTAAGCCCGCTTCCATCATAGACTGCTGAGCTCGAGTCTCCTCTCAGAATGAGAGGGGTTAGGCCAATAGTCCACCCTGCTGGCCCAATGCGGATTGGCAGACTTCACACATGCAGAGAAATAAGAAAATTCTCTGGTAATTCCGGTTCAATATAGACTGCTTAGTCTTAATATCAGCCCCTGCATTCTGTAAAGTTACATCGATGTGACATCTCTCATTTCCATGGCTATTTCGTTGTTAGTGACATTTTATTTTTGATCCACAGAAATAAAGTTTAAATTCTAATAAAACTTGTTATAGGCGAATATTATTACATCGAAGAATCGCGGAATAGCGGAATCATACCTTAGATGAGATCGCAGACAAGATCTAACTTGTTATTGAATAAAAAAAAACTGCTTCATACAAAATGTATGTATCATTTCAAAATCGTGGCCCCGTCCAAACTACATACACGGCACGCCCCGGTCCAATATAAATCATCCGTTAGCTCAGACCAATTATTGTATAGAACCTGCCTCGCTAGACGTTACTTTTCTGTCAAAGTATATGATCAACGATCTAATGCGATTATAAAGACTATCGCTATAAAATCAATGTTTCATAGTTGTAACCGTGTTCGTCGGTTAAAGAACTTCGTAAAAATACCGTTTTGTGTAGTTGAATAGTGTAAAAAACAGGCAAAATCTTTTAGTTAAATATAAGATATATACCAAATCTAATCTCGTTTTCCTCATATAACGACAGACATTTTTGTTCGTGAATTTGGGTGCGATATTGGTCCTTCTATAATTGGTCTGAGTCCCTTAGTCCACTAAGCAACAATTCATTCATGGGTGTGAATTCCAGATACGTTAATAATGACTCCATCTTGTACCCTCAGTTTCACCTTGCAATTTTTTCTCTTCCTTTTAGAACAATACCACATAGCTATACCTGACTGGTTCTCATAGTGGTTGGAATATGTATTGTTATCATACCGCAGTAAGTAACGATCCTTGCCCAAAGGAAGTAGTTCATAAACTAAAAGAAAAAACAGATTTAATTAATAGAAATATACTTTAAAATAAAAAAAAAATCATAATGTGTATATTATTCATCATATCAGCGTCGTCCACTGCAGGACATAGGCCTTTTGTAGGGACTTCCAAACTTCACGATCATGAACCGCCTGCATCCAGTGAATCCTGAATATGTTAGCACAATTTAAGTAATAATATCAAAGTGTATATTATTACTTAAATTGTACTTGTTAGTACAATATAAGTAATCACTTTACAAACAACATTAATAAAACTAAACATAGTTTTATTAATGTTGTTTGTAAAACAAAGTGTAGGTATTTACAGCAGATTATTGAAAAAATTAAGTTACATAATCTAGGAAGGTATATTTTTATTGTTCATACACTATGCGCTAACAATATTTGTAAAATAATCTTTACGTATATAGTCATAGCATAGTATTAATTAATCTTTATATTTAAATAACACATGACTGGCTACAGTTAATAAATATAATAAGCGCTACCCGTACGACGAAGCGAGTCATTGATTGCATTTAGTTCAATAGACTTGATAGTAATGTTTTCTTCTATCAATATGCTTATAACTTTACCGAAATATTACATGTTTATAATTATACCACATATTTTCTAGAACCGTATTCTTATACAGGTATCCAATATGCACCTGCTCTATCTTGCCGCTTTTAACAATAATTATATACATCCAATATGCACCTGATTGATGCTACAATGGCTATAGTGAGCCCGTTATGAACTGTCTCTTCAAGGCGTAAATGTTATTAGATACAATTGTGTATTTTATAGGGATAAAGATGTACAATTTTACGTAGTATTACAAAATAAATGGACTTGAATGGTTATATTAATACTTTGTTAATTCATTAAACTTTATGAATAAGATACGTTTACAAACGTTACTTATAGACTCTTCAATACGCGTAATTCTTCCATAAAACAAGTGACAAGACACAGTGCAAGTGAAATAGACATGGAGAAATGATCCATGGCCCGACGAGACTGTTCATAACGAGCTTACTACAATATAAATATTACTAGTCTACGCTAGAAACTGATGACCAAAACAGCTACGCCAAATAAACCTACCAAAAAAACATCAATTCACTCAGAAACCAGAGCATTCTCACAAGACGTAGACTCGACAGTATTTAAATAGGTGTAAAGTGTCGATCAAGTCTTAACTTCAGTTTGTACACCCTTCACTACATTTAAAATCCGTATAGTAGTATCTAAAAATTTTGTCACTACTGTTTGTTTTTCAAGTAGAACTAATTTATTACGAACATATTGTTATAATACAGTTTCCTGTGTTCAGTAATTGCCAACTACATAGTTTAATCCGTTTCTGTCCTTTGCAATAATGCCTTTTTCACATTGTAATTGTAATATCTCTGTGATACATCCAAAGTGTTGAGTAAAAATTGGAGACATACTTGTCTAGCACCGTGGTCGTCGTGAATGAAGTATTCGTACGTTCGACCTCGTCTACTGTTTTCAGCTTGTGTGGTTTTGCGAAGTATCGGAATACATTTACACCTTTCAGTAATCCAGTCTATTTTACCTTGTCTGTCTAAACTCCAAAATTGTTTGAACATAGATTGGCGTTTATCTTCTGATATTTGAGAACATCTTCTTTGGCATTTCCCTGCCTTACAAGGGTTGACTCGGACACGTCTGTATTCACTTTTCAGTACATTAGCAGACGGTCTATATTCTTTTTCTTGGGGCTTTCTTTCATTTGTATGTTCAATCGGTATTTCAATCTTCTCTGTTTTTACAACATTATATTGTGGGAAAGTATGTTTAAAATACCTTTCATCGGAAGATGAGTCGCTTGGATACGCATTTGTGTCATTAAAATCACTACTATTATCTTCAATTTTCATAACTAATTGATTATCTGAAACAAAAAGTTATATTAGTTTGCATGTCTGTTTATATTCTTCGAACACTATGCAACCTAGAACTACGCCGTTTTACCTGTCATGTTAGAAGCCATAAACATTATCCTGTTAATGAAGAGCTTTTCTTTAACATGCCCTCTTATATGAAAAGGTCAAGTCTTGGAAGCTAGATTAGAACTAAATCTTAACGTTTGGATTAAAATTTGGTATACATGCATATCTTAATAATAATGTTAGGATATAGCTGTTCTGATGATGGAGACGGCAAGTGGTCATAGGTAGGTACTAAACAAAACAAACAAATCCATCGAGTTTTAGATCATTTCTTTATCTTGGCAAACATTCTGGTGTTTTAAGTTCCAACATTTAATAAATACTTATTTTTTTATTTCCATATATTTTCGTATTTTTCTCAATTATGTAACAACATTATTATCACTTGAAGGACAAGTAAGATCATCAATTTTATTTTTGGATTCGATAATGTTTAAAATTTCTAAAAAAATGTGCTTATTTATGGTTATGGATTCCGTTAATTTTAATAATACTTCCTTTGTTCATTTTCACAGAGACCTTACAGCGTCCTCTTCTCCTTTTAGAACAGTACCAAAGGCGGCCTGTGGAACTTTTACAATTACGAGAGAAAGTATGTTCACCGATTCGCAACAGATATCTACCCGTGCTGAATGATATTATTTCATATCCTTAAAAATAAAAAACGTAATATTATAATCCATCACTAGATTATGTAGTGCTCTAGTGACGACATATGTCAAGAAAAGATACAAAAATGTCTCTCTCTATTTTGTTGCTACAAGGTCTCAAATTTTGTCGTTTAGTATTTTACATGTGCGTGTGTGCGTGCGGGATTTTTGCAATGTCAACAAATTAACTTGATAGTGATCAGTTGTAAAAATGTTCTACGGATTCAGGACTATTACACTCTGGAATGGTCTTCCCTATGAAATACGTAATTCAAAGACACTGGGAACTTTTAAAAGTCGTTAATTCAAATATTACTTGTCTATTAATTGTAATATGTAGTTTCTATATAATTACTCAGGTATATATATGTGCAGAGCAGTGATAGCCTAGTGGATATGACCTCTGCCTCCGATTCCGGAGGGTGTGGGTTCGAATCCGGTCCCGGGCATGCACCTCCAACTTTTCAGTTGTGTGCATTTTAAGAAATTAAATATCACGTGTCTCAATCGGTGAAGGAAAACATCGTGAGGAAACCTGCATACCAGAGAATTATCTTCATTCTCTGCGTGTGTGAAGTCTGCCAATCCGCATTGGGCCAGCGTGGTGGACTATTGGCCTAACCCCTCTCATTCTGAGAGGAGACTCGAGCTCAGCAGTGAGCCGAATATGGGTTGATGACGACGATATATGTTTACTTTGTATGTATAGATTTAATTTATTATATATTATAATATAGTGAAAATATGTATATTTATCATGTATATTTTATATTTATCCAGTTTGGATCGTGCCGCGATGCAAGAACCAGCTCTAACAGGAGTATAAAGAAATAATGGCCTTACGTACGAGTAAATTTATTAAATTATAAATTAAAAACTGTAAGCTTTTTTTACCTTTTTTGGGTACAAAATACATTGCATTCGAAAAATTATCAAAAAATAATATTATAAGGAGGTCATCATAAATTACAAGATGCATAAGAAAGCTCACTCTACATACATTAAAATTAATTAACATATACTATTAAACTATTCTTGATTATGAAATGTCATGAAACTAGTGTGACATGATAATAGTATGAATTATATTGTTATTGTTACGAACGATATTGTAATTATTTTAATGTAATATTCCTGACTAATTATAATAATAATATTTGACAAAACTACGGCTGGAACTAGACTAAGAATCTTGACTCTAATGCGGTCCTCAAATTATGTACACTTAATACCTCACAGCGCCTTGTCTACTTGGAGTATCACAAAGACTAAGGATTGCATTATTATATTTTATATAATTCGACTTATTAATTTATTTAATTTTATTTAAAAGTACAGAGACTTAATCTGAAAAACACCATCTTTTCTCTTATTCATGATTATGGTTTTCGTTTTTATCAATAATATTTCCACCACACATTTTCACAGAGGCTTTACATTTGCGTCTTCTTCTCTTAGAGCAGTGCCAAAGGCTTATTCCCGCTGAATTTTCTGAATATTTTGAGAAAGTCTGGTTTCCGATTTTTAATAGATGTCTGTCTGGGCCGAATATGATAAGCTCGTATTCTTAAATTAAAACAAACTATTAAAATAAACAATCACAATAAATTAAGTAGTAGAACTTTTTGGTGTGTTAAATATAGATTAAATATAAAAGAGTATAAGGAGTAGTAAAATATGCATACGAGTAGACATGTAATATATTTCCAATCCAAAATAAGTGGTTTAACGGCCGTTTTCAATAACCTACCCAAGATTATGGATAGATAGCTATCCTCGATAATCAGTAACAGTCATACTATCTTTACATAGTCCAACTATCTGTCTGTAGGTTATTGGAAAGCAGATCAGAACATAAAGGTAGATTTTCTTACCTTTAGTAAGCGAAATGGCGGATAGATAGGTTATTGAAAACGGTTGTTAGGAAATAAAGATGGATGATTACAAGTCAAACCACTATTCAATAATGACATTTTATTTCGTACATCTCAATACATAAATTAACAGTCCAGTTATTAAAAGGAGAATAACTAAATTATACAATGCTTAAGCTTGTTTATTTTATATAAATTGTAATAAAAAAACTTAAAATATTAAACTAATTTCGATTATGAAATGTCTTGAAACTAGTGTGACATAAAAAAATTTTATCCCCGTATTCGTAGGAACGGGGACTAAATGGGTGAAATCATGGGGCTTTTTTTGCTAGTTTTGAATTTAATTTAACGGTACATGGTACATAGACCTAATCTGAAATGGACCATCTTTACGCTCATTCATGACTGTAGGTTCCGTTTACATTAAGAATACTTTTATAGTACATTTTCACAGAGACTTTACAGCTACGTCTTCTTCTCCTAGAACAGTACCAAAGGCTCATGCCCGCTGAATTTTCGGAATATTGTGAAAAAGTCTGGTTTCCGATTCGCAATAGATGTCGATTTGGGCCACATGGTATTAGCTCGTATTCTTAAAAACAAAACATAACATTAAATTAAACAATTACAATAAATAAATAATTGAGTTGCAGATCTTTTTTTGTGAAAGAGGATTTGTGTGTAAAATTAGTAGATTATAAGTAGACAATGGATAGAAGAGAATGGAAAACATCGACATATTTTGATAATGATAATGACACAAGTCAAACCAAATTGTACTCAATAATGTCATTTTATTGCATACTTAATATAAGTAATCAGTCCGGTTCAGTAATATCACACAAGCAGATTATATTGAAAAAGAATACAATAAGAAACAAGTTAACTTATCCTAAATCATGCCCATGTGGAATGGTGGCTAGAATACCGGCTGATCCTTTCCGCAAAAATGAACCAGCTTTTCGGTCACCAGTCACCAGTCGATGCTTAATTAGTGGTGAAAGACTAGTAATATCGAATTGCACTGCGACTCTATGGCTCATGGGTCTCCACGGCAAATAATAAATATACTAACTCTCAATAAAAGAGACATTTGTGACTGGGTGTTCACAAGCCTAGCCTAGTAAAATTTCAATATCGCGTGGCGTCATATCTTTTTATAATTTATTATTTTGTACAGCAGTATTATGACAGAGCTGTTATTACAGATGAGTTGATGAAATTGAGAGGTTGAGTTAGATTCATAATTGGATTAATTTTTAATTAATATATATTTTTTTATTTATTTATTGTACAAAAACAAACCTACCCAACCACACTACGATTCTAAAGCCGGCAACGCATTAGTAAACAGTAAGCAAATGTAAAGGTGGCGGGACACATATTGCCGACGAACTATTAGAACATCGCTCTCGTTTTCGTAACGATGGGACGTGATATTTTTGATTTTACCTCTTTTGGTCGACAATAATGTATCTCATCACCAAATATCTCGTGGCGCGCTTCCTGTAGACTTACTGAAGGGTTAACTAGTATTTATATATATTTACAAATACATATGAGTGTGCTGACCAACAATATATAAAGAATTATTGTCGTACATTCTGATCCTAGCGGGGCATTTTTTGCTGATCCTCTTTGAACAGTACCAGGTCGTATTACCGGACAGCTCTCTACTGTTTGTGGAATACGTATGTCGGCCATGTTTCAAGAGATATCGTCCACTCGGTAAAGGTATTAGTTGGAATCCTGAAACACAAAACAATTTGGTAAACTAGTACTACATATTTTTAGTAGTAGTAAAAGATTTTTGTAACCGAACTCGTCCGGGGAAGTTACCGCATTATTTAATAGTTACTAGCCGACGCCGCGCGGTTTCGCGCGCGTATTTCCCGTTCATGTCAGTATGTGGGGATAAAATACCTGTGACTCTAACAAATAACGTGACTTTCTAGTAGTATAAGAATTTTTAAAATCGGTTTAGTAGATCCAGAGATAACCCCCTACAATACCACAAGCTTTATAATATTAGTATACCAAACACAGTACGCCAAATAGTATTTGCTGTGTACCAATCTGAAGTGCGAGGTCACCGGTGTGACTTTGTGCAGACTTTTTATTTTTTTTTATTTTGAATAAGCAAGCGCTTAGCTGCAATCATGCCTGATGGTAAGCGATGATGCAGCCTATGTAGACTTGGCTAGGCTAGCTGTTATAATTTGTACGTGTCTTCTAACATCTGTTGGCAAAGATTCTTTCTTACAGTCGTTCACAATAATTATTCGTATAGTACTGCAAACTATACAATGCAACAGTGTAAGCTAAAATAGAACTTATACACTATTCACCCTAATCTTGCAGCGTAGATTACCAACTACCTCATATATCGAATGCGGCGTGCCCAAGTCATAGGCTCGAGGTAAGCACTACTAAGAAAGATGATGATTAATATAACCTTTATCATGATTATCCGAAATATAATAAAATATTTTTTAATATAAAATTTTATTAAAATATTTTTTTAAACTCTATACCTAACTAGTCAATATTACAACAATTAATGTAATTACAACAAAGTAGAAAAACAAATAATGGACTTTATTTCACCTGTAATAAGACTTCTAGTCAAACCTAGCTAGTCTAGTAGTATGCTTCTTCAATCACTACTATCAGTCACCATCAGTCTAAATACTTCCTCTCCTATAAAGTAGGCGTCCACATATCCGCATCGTACGTATCGGACGCATAGCATCAAACGGATTTTTAACCGACTTCCAAAAAGGAGGAGGTTCTACGTTCGGCTGTATGTATGTTTTTTTTATGTATGTCCAGCGATATTTCCGTCATTTGTGGACCGATTTTGAAAATTCTATTTTTGTTTAGAAGGGTATACTTTCAGGGTTGTCCCATTTTTTTTTATGTCAGGATCTGATGATGGCATCCTGGAGAAATCGAGGGGAATTTTCCAAAATCGTAGAGACGGCTAGTTTAGTTAATAATTTTAAACCACTACAATTATAGAAAGGTCTGGAATTGGTCTAATGATGGAGCCGAACAAAGACGATGGAACTCATGAACGATTTACAGCACCGCTTTCAAACTGATCAGAACTTAGGTACGATGTTATTTTTTGCTTTTTAGTTTAGGTTAATTTTTGTGTTGGAAGTCGGTTGAATTTTTTTTATTAAAATTTTTATTAATTTTACTGTAGATAGAATCCGTTCGAAGCGATCGATGCGACACGCACTTGATGACTTTCTATACAAAGAATACTACAATCAGTTTGATGCGATGTGCCCGATACGTACGACGCGGATCTGTGGACGCCTATCATAATTCAATAAAACATCTATAGTTTTCAACCATCAAAGTAAAGTGCTAGAATCAACAAAAACAAATAACAACTAGAACCATATAGTTAACAAAAATAAATCAACTTTAAACATTCGATATTTTTTAACCTGTCAAACCTCTTGAAGAATACTTGTAACCACAGAACATTCAGTCAGCCTTTTTTTTAATAAAATAGTCTCAAATAACAAAACAAATAACACAAAGCAGTCCCCTTTTGTCAAAAGACAAACTGCAATAATTGGCTAGCAAAGTATTCAATCAATCAGTATTGCTGTGTATCACATGAGACTTAACACTAATAAAGCCTTAATTTAATCTCTAGATTTTTTTAAATTCTTTAGAAGTTAGCGCCTTTAACTGCAATCTCACAAGATAGTAAGTGATGATGCAATCTAAGATGGAAGCGGGACAACTTGTTAGGCGTAGGATGAAAATCCATACCCATATCGGTTTCTACACGAAATTGTACCGGAATGCTAATTCGCTTGGCGGTATGTTTTTGCCGGTAACTAGCCACGTAGAATCCTGCATACCTGAGAATTTTCTTACGTCTCTACGTGTAAGAAGTCTGCCAATCCGCATTGAGCCAGCCTGGTGAACTATTAGCCTAACCCCTCTCATTCTGAGGAAACTCGTGCTCAATAGAGGGCCGAATATGTTAATTATCATCATTAACAACCCAGATTCGGCTCACTGTTAAGCACGAGTCTCCTTATTCCACCACGCGGGCCCAATGCTGATTGGCAAACTTCACACATCTGGAGAATTCTCACTCAAACTCGACAAATCATCATTAACAACCCATATTCGGCTCACTGTTGAGCACGAGTCTCTTCTCAGATTGAGAGAGTTTAGGCGAAATACTCCACCACGATAGCCCAATGCGGATTGGCAGACTTCACACATTTGGAGAATTAAAAAAATTGTCATGTATGCAGGTTTTCTCACGATGTTTGTTTTCCTTCACCGTTTGAGACACGTGACATTTAACTTCTTAAAATGCATATAACTGAAAAGTTACATTGCATACCCGGATTGTTGAAACCGCATCATAATATGTTAATGATGATACCTAATTTAATAAATCCTCCCTTAACAAGACTACTCAATGGTTATGGTTAACCGAAGCTAGAACAATCTCCTTATCAACGGTTGTTATATATGCGGCACATTTGCTCCGGTACCTATTCCTGCAGTACCAACGGGTTCTTTGGCGTTCGCTGCGTCGACAATCGAAAACGTAATCGTCGTATTCCAGAACTGACTTGCTTTTGAAGTTAAACACTCCTGTGAATTAATGCCACTCATTATTACATACTTAAAAACCCTATTACTTATAGAGGGTCAATGACTTAGTAGACTATAGAATTAGTTCACTGATTTGCGCGCCAAAAGTTTCAGTAAATAAATATTTTAAATAATAAAATAAAACACTTTTATTAATATCTATGATATTCTACTAAAACTATTTGCGATCTATCATTCTGGTAATTAATAATTTACCTTATTATCAATAGTTAATTATAATCAAAGATTTAAATCGTAAGACATACCGTCATGCGTACAAAAATCGTCGGTTCTGGAGAATAAAATGGTAACTGCCATTACGCATGTATTAGGTGCAAATACACCTGTACATTTTTTTCGTGATATTCACGAAAATTTTCATACAGTTATTAACGAAGTTACAAAATATTACAATAGTATTCAAAGATTTAGTCACTAGCATAAAATTACGAGAGTAAAATGGTAATGTAAGCTAATGTTAAAAATATTTCATACAAAAAAATAATAAGGTTATGTGAATAAATATATGCATTGTAATAATGTACCTGTTACGAGTATGTCTAACGATTTGGGCCCTTACCACAAACTTTTAAATCAGTAGCAATTCCATAATGTTTTGTTACCCTGAAAGCTATTAGGCTTGTTGCAGGTTTGTTTCGTATAGCGATTCACACAAATTATTCACAACATTATTTACGACCTTAAATAAGATGAACAGATATAACTATGGTTTTTAAGAGGTTGTGGTAAGCCCCTTGTACCATAGACTAGAACTTATAATACAACCCGTTTAGTATACGATACTTCGCAGGTGGATGGTTGTGTTGATTAGATATGTCCACGACGCTAAAATTGTCATCTAAAGTCAAGTTGGCGTTACAGCCTTTCCAGTTGTGTGTGGAACAGTACCAGCGGGAACAGATCCTGGTTTTGGACAGCTTCTTGCAGTAGTAAGTGTAGTCACCAAGCACCACTATTTGCCTGCCGGAGAACCTCGACTTTGCCAATCTTAGTACTGAAAAAACAATCACTTCAGAAGACCGTTTAGGTAAACACAGATATAAAATCAAAATTAAATAATTGGAAAAACCTATTTATGGAATATAAATACGCACTCACATAGCGAATACCCAGCACAAAACAATAAAATAGTGCAGTGAACGATGTAATATGAATTATGATTCCAAAAAAGTATCTACACAGTATATATAATTAAAATATTACAGATAATAGGACAGACGACGATTTCTACGGAGAATTTATTTTCAGACCAGAACAATATTTTAAAATTACTGTTATTTATATTAATATATTATTAATAATAAGTTCCAACAAAACCGTTGAGATATTATAATATCGATTTATGTTGGAACTTTAATTATAAAATACATTTTGACCAAGTTAAACATATTACAATTAGTAGATATTACTACTGCTATTTTTTTTATAGATAATAATTATAATTTAACTTACGACTAATTTGTACAGTTTATTTCATTTTACATAGATCTACATATTATAAGTAGATAGGTACATCTAGTAATAATTTAAAAATGTTGCATGAAACGATTTTATTCCGGTAGTAGTTTTGTGCAGGACACTTCAGATATGAAAGATATTGCTTAATAACTTTCACTTGTCTTTAATATTTGAGGTTTCACTTGGCTGTATTTGAGATGGCGTGCATTGTTAGGAGCCTCCTCATTTTAAAACCCTGACCACAAGACTCGAATCAGGAAGACTGGGTTTTTTTATTACATTTTTAATATATTTCACGGTCAATCAGGCCTTCTACCAGACAGTTCATCAACTGTGAGCCAAATATGGGTTGTTGGTGATGATGATGATGAAGAACCCATATTCAGCACACCATTGAGAACGAGTCTCCTCTCAGAATGAGAGTTAGGCCAATAATCCATCACGCTGGCCAAATGCGGATTGGCAGACTTCACACGTGTAGAGAATTAAGAAAATTCTCTGGTATGCAGGTTTCATCACGATGTTTTTCCTTCACCGTTTGAGACACGTGATATTTAATTTCTTACAATGCACGTATCTAAAGAGTTGGTAGTGAGTGCCTCGGACCGGATTCGAACCTACGCCCACATAATCGAAAGCAGATCTCATATCCACTGGGCTATCACGGCTCAGTTATCTAGAGTTAATTTATATTTTGTAATAAATGCCATTCTTTACAACAAAGTGAGGTCGTCTATGATTATGTGTTAAAAAGTGTTGTTTAAAACATTTGTCTTTCTCGTTAATGGTGAACCTTGATGCACAGTTATTGCCCGTTGTGCACTTCCAGTGGCTAGTGGTCTTCGTCCGAACCCTGGGGTAGAATGTGTAGCCGTTTACAATGGCCAAGCTTGTGCCGTTCTCTTTCGAGACCCATAAAACTAAAACAGTTACTATTATTAACATATGACGTCATACAATTTGTTTTTTTATTATTCTTTTCAAGTTAGCCCTTGTCTACAATCTCACCTGATGGTAAGTGATGATGCAATCGTACAAGAACGCTAAATCGCTTGGCGGTACATCTTTGCCGGTAGGGTGGTAACTAGCCACGGCCGAAGCCTCCCACCAGCCAGTCCTGGACCAATTAAGAAAACCTCAATCGGCCCAACCGGGGATCGAACCCATGACCTCCGTCTTGTAAATCCACCGCGCAAACCACTGCGCCACGGAGGCCGTCAAAATATCGATAGTAGTTTACCTGTTTGTCAAAATTATAGCAGAACCGCAATAAAAAGCGTTCTTAATTTTTAACATGCAGATCCCCTGCGTATTTCTTGTTCCCCTGGGAATACTATGATGATAAATAGCATGTAAATGTTACTTGCTCATAATGCAGCTTTCTTTTGGTGAAAGAATTTTAAAAACCGGTTTAATGGTTTATTTGTTTATTTACTAGGTTTATTTACAATTACTTACATCAACTAAAGAAATATTTAACTAAATTATAAATCAATATTATAAGTAAAGTAATTGAAATAAACGAAACAAAATTTGTCACAGTTTATACGTACAATGCCAGGCGTCCACAGATCCGCATCGTACGTAGCGGACACAACGCATCAAAGGATATGTCCCAATTTTGTATGGAGGCTGGGCCTTTATTTCGAGTGTCAACTAAGCAGAACAAATTATTTTTATCTTAAAAGAACATAAAATATAGGGCTTATAACCCAAAATTTAAAAAAAAAAAAACTTATTGACATTTGACAATATTACATGACATTAACAGCTTACACCGGATATAAATTCAATTCCAGGTGTTTTTATTGGCTGTTTTTAACACTTTACTGTATTGTCTATGTTTAGTTTGTAGTCTCAAGACTGCTTCACTACCTTTTAGTAGGGGTAGGGTAAGGGTAGGATAGGGATTGCATAGAGTAGGTGTAGGTTAGAGGTAGGGTAGGGTTATGATTGAGAAGTGGTAGCTTGGGTAGGGGAAGGGTGGGAGTAGGGTAGGGGTTGAGTTGGGGTAGGGTAGGGGTTGAGTGGAAGTATGGTAGTGTAGGTGGAGGGTGGGAGTAGAATAGGATAGGGGTAGGGAATAATAATTAATCTATACTTGTAATAAAACTTTTACTGTTAAAAAAATTACTTTTTTACTGTTAAAATAATACTAAAAATAAAGGGTAAAAATATGGTTGAATTATTTTTTAATAATTCGTTTACGTTTTAAGTTATCTTATTGTAAACTGATGAGTGAACTTATTTAAAACATGCAAAAATATTAACAGGAGGGATTGAAATAGGGGATGCAAGTTTGCATCGAGTTTCGTCCGCTAATAATAAATAAAATCAATTAGTTGAGTTTTACATAAAAACCATCTCTTATAGCAAAAGTGGGCTGACCATGTACATGCGTCGGATAGTAATTCTTCAGAGTCTTGTCACCGTTTGTGAGGGTAAACTTGGCCTTGCAGATCGTCCCTCGTGTGCAACTCCAGTAGCTCGTATATTTCCTTTGGATCCGATTGTAGAACGTATACCCGTTAATGATGGCCAATGACGAACCATTTTTCTTCTTTACCCACTGCACTATAAATTATTAAAAAAAAAAATATTAGGAAAGTAAAGGTATAATTTGAGCCGTGATAGCCCAGTGGATATGACCTCTGCCTCCGATTCCGGAGGGTGTGGGTCATGCACCTCCAACTTTTCAGTTGTGTGCATTTTAAGAAATTAAATATCACGTGTCTCAATCGGTGAAGGAAAACATCGTGAGGAAACCTGCAAACCAGAGAATTATCTTAATTCTCTGCGTGTGTGAAGTCTACCAATCCGCATTGGGCCAGCGTGGTGGACTAATGGCCTTACCCCTCGCATTCCGAGAGGAGACTCGAGCTCAGCAGTGAGCCGAATATGGGTTGATGACGACGTAAAGGTATAACTTATATTGCACGTGAGTAATCTATATTTTATTTTTTTTAATTCATTATTAAAGTGATACTAAGGCACGTTTCATACACTACATTATCTTATCTCATGCAGAGAATAAAGATGATCACTGACACAGCGTCTCTTTAATCTGTGATCTCATGTTATATACTATAACTTTATAATAGTAACCTTAAGGTTGCCTAGTAGAGATCGCTACTAAGTGATAAGACAGCCTTTGTATATAACTTATTTTATGTATCTCTATTCTATGTATTATATTTTTATTGTTGTGGTGAACAAATAAGAGTAAATAAATAAAAATAAAAACTTCTGGTCAAAAGAAACATATGCCTACTACTGAGGAATACTCGACTTTTTTATTTTCATAATTGGAGACGAGATTAGACAAAATATTTTACACACTTATATAAAACCCTTTATTTGATTTATAAGTAATAAATATATATTTTTTTTAATAAGAAAGAATACAATAGGAAAGTTAAGCTAACTTATCCTAATAACTATACAAATGCCCACGTGGAATGGTGGCAAGAATACTGGCTACATTTCCACGCTGGACAACCAGGCTGATTGATATTTTGCGTAAAAAATGAGCCAGTCCTTCTGTCACCAGTCGATGCAACTATAGTCTGGCAAGTTCCTTGATAATACTACCGTGATATGCGGGTGACAGGGGGAAAGACTGCGCGCGTGTGAAAGAATACGTGCGGGGAAGTGACGTGCATCAGTCGTGGGGTTTTCATTTATCACTACACGTCCCCCGGCCCGCGCGGAACATGCCCGTGTTACGAACGAAGTTGCCAAGCTATCGCCGCGGTGAAATAAATCGGAGACTTTTTTTTAGCCCTAGGGTCTCCACGGCAAAAGGAATAAATGTGTAACTCTCAAACAGAGAGGTATAAATAAATTAAACTTTCATATAAACACCATCTTTGATAATGAAAGCTGGTCGACAATGACTATGCAACAGATAGTAATGCGTTAGAGTCCTCTTATCGTCTGCGAGGGTAAACTTGGCTTTGCAGCTTCCCCCACGGGTACAACTCCAGTGGCTTGACCTCTTGCTTTGGACCCGATTGTAGAACGTATACCCGTCGATGATGGCCAATGATGAACCGTTTTCCTTTTTGACCCACCGCATTGTGGTTACTGTACATAAAAAAAATGTATTACACAAAACTCTTTATAACGACGTTACAGTCTTCTACAATAAAAAAAACGACAAAAAAAGTTAGCTCGAGATATTATAGTTATTTTCGTATATCTTATAGTACGAAACCTGGTATTTATTTTCTTGTTTTATTATAATTTTGCCTACGAAATATTCAACTTTCTTTCAAAATAAATAACTTACTTGATATACCTATCATCATTCAAATTGTAAAAAATCGAACATTTTCCCAAGTTTACAACAACTTGCAGCAAATTCGCTATTGACAGTCATATTATGAGGTATGGAGTCTTCAGTAATTGGTTTAGTTCGCATCATGCTAACGTCTTCAGATTTATCTAAAAATATATTCTTTTTGGAGCTTTTTTTTTACTATCTACTGATTTTGCTTCAAGTGCAAATGGGTCGTACTTTTAAAAATCAAAATAAGCTTCGTTTTCTGGTGTTATTTTAACATCTAATAAAATTTTAACTTTTGTGCTGAGATTTTGTATACTTTTATAACTATCTAAATTATCTGTAAATGCCATTTTTGATTTTTCAATACACATTTACAATCTGGTATGTTTATAATTTACTTATAAACATTTTTCTCATCGATTTCTTAAACTTTTGTGTTATCTGTTTACCTTATTTTGTCAAATCTACCTACGCATAGGTAAATTTACCTACGTATAGGTAAATTTGCCATATTGCTTGGTGTGGCAACTTTAACTGACATAACAAAATGGAATTAGTACTCTAAGGAAACTTGGCTTTGGAAGATCCTCGGGTGCAACTCTTAATTAAAAAAATACATTTTACGTACTTAAAAATCCTTCATTTGGTTTATTAATCCATACTAATACCTATTATAAATGTGAAAGTAAGTCTCTCTCTGTCTCTTTTCCTTTCACGGCTAAACCGCTGAATCACTCGGGATAAAAATCGGTATAGATGTATTTGTTGGTGATGCCGATGTATTAAAAAGATTGTTTGTGGTATCATGTAAATATCTAACTTGAGAATACACAGTTATCTTGAAATCACAGACAAACAAACACATAAAATTTATTTATATATTGTATTGATTAAATAAAGTATAGATGAAGAACAATAAATATAAATGCCAACAAATACTACAACACATCACAGAACATAAACTCTGGGCTTTGTCTTTTAATCACAATTATCACCAGAACGTTCCCAGCTGGACATAGAACTCTTGTTGTTGTCTTGCTTGACTTTCAACAATAAGGCTGCCTTTGCATGCCACCTATTCCTGGTGTGTTACACTTTTATTGATTGTGAGCAATGTACTGTTTCTTCTTCCTTGCCTTTACATAAACACCATCGTTAATAGTAAAAGATGGCCGCCTATGTCCATGTACCAGATAAACATGCGTCAAAATTTTGGGTTCATCTATAAGAGTGAACTTCGCTTTACAAGTGCCTCCTCTAGTACATCTCCAGTGACTGGTACTTATGTTCTGGATACGATGGTAGAACGTGTAGCCGTCGATGATAGCTAACGTTGAGCCGTTTTCTTTTTTGACCCACTGGACTGTAAGGAACAAGAAAAATATATAACTCTAGCAGATGATAAATACAGCCTATAGTACCCGGGGATAATATAGCTTCCAATCAGTGAAAGATTTTTTAAATCGGTTCAGTAGTTTCGAGCCTATCGGAGCAAACAAACAACATAAACAAAATTTTATGAGATGGCACCACAAAAATTTATAGGACACTTGGAAATATACATGAAAATGTTTTAAATGCTACGTGACCCATGAAGTGTGACGTCACGGATAGCAGCGACAGCACGAAACATTATTGCACAGAATCACTAATGCGACTGGCAGCGTGACGGTGTCTACGCTGTCTAACAAACAACTGAGCACAAATCATCAAATACCCTATTTTTTATACCAATACTGATACATCTCCTCTACAATAACATAAATAATAAATGTTAAAACCAACTGTAATCGAGGAACTTGTAACAGAAGTGAAACAGAAAGTTTAACATTTACTTAAATATTTTTATTTAGGTAAAGTATAAACGAAGAACTTAAGAATAATTAAAAGCCTTTGTTGCATGAGGCAAAGGAGACAGAAGCGTTTGTTACACTACAATTCACATACAATGGAGTGACGAAAAAAAAACAAAAAGCGTAATTAGTGCGTAAAATCAGTTTTTACGTCCTAATAAGCAAAGTACTTAAAAGCAATTTATAAATCTAAATGTCATTAGAACGTGTGTCCAATTGTTTTATACATGAACTTATTAAAAACTTAATAATAATTATTACAAAACTAAGTACCTACTTATGAAAAAACTATGCAGATATTCTGTCCACATCACACACAAAGGATTACTTTACTGATAGAAAATAATTTATGGCATTAAGTCTTCCCTTTGTGTATTTTTGTACAATAAAAATTAAAAACAAACAAAAAAAGATAATTATGTAAACAAATAAGTCAAATAAATGTTTACAATTTACCTATCATATTTTAATAACAAGAAATTAAGCCATAAATGCCAAATAATCAAAAACCTTTTTTGTCTAGCAGCCAAATTCCAAAATACAATTTAACATTCAATAATTTATTCAACAACCTTGAAGATTTTCACAGTTGAATTTTTTCCCATACCAAAAAAAAGTAACAGATTCATATCTTCAAATAGTCCCTGGGAACTCGCAGGGAAAACAAAAAAAAGGAAGGCCAAGACAGATCTGAAGACCTAACATATGACCAATTGAAGAGAAATAGACAAAATGTCGTCCAATAGCGGCGGAGGTGTCCCAGTCTCATCTCTTTAGTCCCAACGCAACGAAAGATAGAACGATATTTCCATTTGGGCTGCTCTTGATTGGCATTTGTCTATTTCTCTTTACAAAATACATCATTTGGTTGCAAATTAGGCCGTCTGAACAGCTGAATTCTGTAACGAAAGTTATACAAAACATTGTATAACTCGCAAGTGCAAATTTCGTATTCAACTCTATTTTTCTCATTCTAATATAACGTGTCAGACAAAGAGAGATAGAAATGAATTCGAAACTCGCCCTTGCAAATTGCACAAAACATTGTTATTGAATAACTCTACTGAATGCCTAGTGGGAATTTTCAATGTTTTCATACTGTGACGATCGCGTAAAAGTAAACGCGAATTTATATGGTATTAAAACAGTTGTCTTCTGTTTCAATTCCTTAGAAATTTGCGTCTACGTTTACGCGATCGTCACAGTATCAAACTGCCACTAGGAACACTGATAAGAGAGTGAGAAATTTTAGTTGGTCAAAGTAAAATATTGTCTGTCATTCATCTCATTTGCTATCCCGAGGCAAAGAAAAAAAGGGAAATTCATATTTTTATAAATACCCCATCTCTTATAAGAAATTTAGGTGGGGGATGATCGTGTACCAAATCCGACCACAGTATTTCGTTCTCATTACTCAGTAATGAGAATCGTGCCTTGCAGTTTCCGCCCTTAGTGCACCGCCAGGCGTTCGACTTCTTGTTCTTGATAGCGCAGTAGTACGTAAAGCCATTGATAATAGCTAGTTTAGTCCTCGAATATTGCTTTTGCACGAATCGGACTGAAAGAATACGTTTAACATCAGAATAATGTGTAAACTCGACATAGCGACATAAAAGGCTTCGCATTTATAGCGCTATTATGAGTAGTTATAGGGAGAGAAGAAAAAATATATTATTGATGTGCCTATTGAAAACCATACAGCATTGTCTTGTTGAGAATGCTGTATGGTTTTCCTCTCGGCACATAATATCGATTTTATTGTTATGTAAAACCGTTATATTTTACAAAATATTATAATGACTAAAATACAACAATTACAAACAAATCACGTCAAGCTCACAGTTTGTAAGTTTCTGTCACGATAAAGTATCAGAACCAAAGAATAATCTAGAACATGCAACAATCAAAATAATTAATGTCTTGAATTCGAATTGTAAGTATGTAGTCAAACGTCGAGGCAAGTGTTTTAGCAAAAACAACACGTACTTAGAGTCCGGTCGCTCAGAGATTGCGTTTCTAACAGGCCGTGATCAACTGGGCTTTGTAACTTCGAACTGGCGAACCAAGGTTGTTGAACTGCGCTGTTACAAATACAAGGTTATGCCAACTGTTTGTCTTTATAGTGATGAGACAAAAAGCGAGGCAATTGTAATTGAATATGTTTGTCCCATTCGAGAAACGCAATCTCTGAGCGGCCGGACATTAATGGGTTATAATTACTCGTAATTTAGGCAACTCTTTGTCTATGTAGTGATGAGACAAAAAGCGAGGCAATTGTAATTGAATAAATGTTTGTCCCATTCGAGAAACGCAATCTCTGAGCGGCCGGACATTAATCGGTTATAATTACTTGTAATTTAAGCAAAATGTAAGCAAATTGGAAATTACTGTTTATGTCATAATAATAGTAATAATATTATCGTTATTTACTATTTGTGTGATACTCCACTGTTACTCTAGATTAACACATAGATTACTTTTATCCCGGAAAAATCCATGGTTCCCGCGAGATTTGTGAAAAACTGAAGTCCGCTAGTATTAGTATTATAATAATAATAATAAAGCCTTTATTAACAATCTTATAATTTACATTTCATCGTAATCTACACATGAATTACAATACAAACAGGTTTATGTAAATTAATGCTATTTTTTTTTCTTTTAGACACCGGTTTTTGGATTGTCTTGCTTTTCAGCATAGGCCTCCCCAAGTATTCTCCACAAAGATCTATCCCGTGCTTTCCGCGTCCAAGTTATTCCTGCTACCTTTTTGATGTCGTCTTCCCAACGACGATGCGGTCTTCCTTTACTTCTTTTTTTGTATCTAGGACACCATTCTGTTACTTCTTTGGCCCATTTTTCAGTCTTGCTTCTTATTAGATGTCCAGTCCATTTCCATTTTAGTTTTTTAATTTGGTATTTAATATCTATAATCTTGGTTTGTTTTCTAATTTTTGTTAGTCGAACTTTGTCTTTTAATTTTATGTTAAGCATACTTCTTTCCATTCTGTGTTGACAAACTTCTAATGATTTAATGTTTTCATTAGTGCAACTCCATGTCTGACATCCGTAGGTCATGCTTGGTAGAACACAGGTATTAAATATTTTCTTTTTATCTTTAATTTTCATATCCGAGTTTTTCATAACATCTTTTAAGGTCCAGTATCTCTTCCATCCTATGCTTATTCTATTTTTGATTTCTTTAGTTGTAAGGTCTGTGGGAGATATGATTTGACCTAGATATGTATACTCGTTTACATATTCCAATTCAGTGATATTGTTAGGAATAACAGGAATCTTAATGCAATTTGTCATAAGCTTGGTTTTTGCTGTATTCATTGACAATCCGACCTTTTCGCTTTCATGTAATAGTTGTTCAATCATGTCCTGTAGGGTCCTAGGATCTTCGCATAATAATATTAGGTCATCGGCGAATCTAAGGTGGTTTAATAGTACTCCATTCACATTAATGCCAAATTTATTCCATTCGAGTTGCCGAAAAATATGTTCTAGAATTGCCGAAAAGAGTTTAGGTGATAAAGGATCTCCCTGTCTAACTCCACGTCTAATGGGAAAATATTCTCCAACTTTTTCTGTGCGTATTTTGGCTTTCATATTTCCGTATATGTTTTTTATTATGCGAATGTATTTGCTATGTATGCCTTGTGAATTAAGGGCTTCCCAAAGTTTCTCATGTTTGATTGAGTCAAATGCTTTATTGTAGTCTATAAAGGATAGGTAATATTTTATTCCATATTCATTGCATTTCTGAATGATTTGTTTTATGGTATGAATGTGGTCGATAGTTGAGAAGCCACTTCTAAACCCAGCCTGCTCTTTTGGTTGATTTTCGTCTAAGGTCTTTGTTAATCGCTCTAATATTATTTTGGAGAATATTTTATACACATTAGACATTAACGAAATAGGTCTGTAATTCGAAATATCGTCCGTTTTTCCTTTTTTATGAAGTAAAATTATAGTTGACGTAGTCCATTGATGGGGTATATATTCAGTTTTTAAAATCTCATTGAATAGATCCGTAAGCGTATGCAAAATGGTTTCTGATGCCCCAATTAGAACTTCGTTGCAAATATTATCTTCGCCTGGTGCTTTACCTCTCTTTTGTGTTTTTATGGCTTTGATAACTTCACCTCTTAGTATGGTTGGAATTGGTTCTTCAGCTACTTCCTCGTTGCTTAAAGTTGACGTTGTGGGCTCGTCACTGTTAAGTTGTCGGTAATAATCAGTCGCTATTTCTAGTATTTCGTTTCTTTTAGATATCTGTTTTTTAGTTTTCTGGTGTGTTACTTTACTAATCCAATCTCTGTTTTCTTGAAGTTTTTTCCATGCATTTTTAATTCCACCTGATTTTGCAATGTGCCATTGAATTGTTTCCGTTCTTAATTTATGTCTGTATTTCCTTATTTCTAAATAAATTTTTTTACTTAGTTCAGTTATCTCTTGTTTATTGATTTTTCTGTTGTCAAATAAATGTGCTCTTTTTTTTAATTAAGTCTCTTGCTACTGGTCCTAATTTATCTTTGAGTGTTTTGTCTCTTTCTAGTTTTTTCTTGGTTAATTTAATTTGTTCTTCTAGAGTATCGTACTTTTCTTGTACTGTTCTTAGTTCTTTTATTAAAATTAATTTAGTTTTCAGAGACTCTAAGACGTCACTCGGCATGGGTAGCGTAATGTGTTGTTTTGAATTTTGTATGCTTTTTCTTGATCTCTTTGGCTCAGATATATGCAAGTCACTTCGAAGTAATCTGTGATCAGTATTGAAGTTGAACTTGTTAAGAACTTCCACATTTAAGAAAAGGTTTGGTTTATTTGTAATTATGAAATCTATTTCATTTTTTACAAGGCCGTTAGGAGATATCCACGTCCATTTTCGTTCGAATTTTCTTTTATAAAAACTATTCATAATATGTAAATTATTTTCCAACGCGTAGTTTATCAATCTGTGTCCATTGTCATTCCTTTTGCCCGTTGTATAGGGTCCAAGTATTTTATCTTCGTTTTTTCCTCTCTGGCCAATTTTACTGTTGAAATCTCCCATCACAATTACAGTGTTATATAAAGTCTCCATCTGTTTATTTAGATTTTCGTAAAACTCATTTTTTATTTCTTTTTTGGCTTCCTCGGTAGGAGCATATATCTGAACGACTGAAGTTGGATGTTTGTGACCAGGAAGTATGATGTTCAAGATAGCTATTCTATCTGACACTCCTATAAATTCTATTATATTATTTTTCAGATAGTTTTTAACTAAGAAACCCACGCCGTATATCCCTGGTATCACGTTTTTATAATATAAAACATACTCTTCATGCTCTTCAATTTTTTCTGTTGATCTACGAACATCACTAATGCCGAGGATATCCCAATTTATAATATTTAATGCTTGTTCTAATTCTGTTAAATATTCCTGAGATTTAAGTGATCTTGTATTGAGTGTCGCTATATACAGTCTCTTTTTCCGGATCGTGGTTACTTTGTTATCCATAGTAAGTATGAGATCTTGGGGGGTATGGTCAATAACCCCGCGGTGACCAACCGTATTGGGGCTTTTGTTATATTTGCTTATTATTTTGTTTACATTTTTTGTTTTTATTTCGTTACCGGTGTCCGTTAATCCCTATGCCTTATAATGTTGTGATGGTTTTCCAGTCAAAGATGATGATCGTGCCCTCATGTACTCAAATGCATTAGTTTTATGCAGCTTAGAAGCTGCGATAATGTTTTTCGAGTCACTGAAGTGTGCCGATGTATGTATGTTGTTAGGTGACGCCGAAGCCTCTCGCTTTCTTTTTTCTACATCGGTATTTTCTCTTATAACTATCTTATTGTTTCGGATAAATGCATTTTTTCCATTCTGTTTTTCTGCTCTAAGTTTTTCCTGTAGGTTCTTCCGTATTTCCATCGTTTCTTTCGAAAAATCTTCTGTAATATATGTTTGTTTAGGCATTTTTGACTTATTTTTCAGAATCATAATCTTTGTTTGAAATGACGAGAAAGTTATGAGTATTGGTCTTATTTTTTTCTCATCTTGTTTCCTTCCCAGCCTATAGTAGTTGTTTATTTCGTAGGTATTGATATTGATATCTAACTTTTCCAGGGTTACTTTTATTATATTCAATAAATCTTGGTGATTTTTTTCTGTTTCTTTTATACCGTGTAGTATCAAATTATTTTTCTTATTTTTGTCTTCCAAATATTTCACTTTTTCGTTCAGTTTTTGTATCTCATTTTTTAAGAATTTATTTTCATCCTTAATCGGTTGCAATTTCACATCTATGCTGTCCATAACACTCTTAGTAATTAATAAGGTTTGTTTTTCGAGTTCTAATTTCATCATCTGGAACAACTTTTCCATATCTTCTGACATTCCAGTAGTATTCATATTGCAAAACAAAACTTTTTAATTTGTGTGTATCGGAACGTAATTCGTTAAATTGACACAATTATATGTTTACTCTGTGTACACTGTCATTTGTCTATTCCAGCTGTCACTGTTGTCAGCTGTCACTGTTACTTGACGTTGTCACTTGTCAGTTGATAATGTCCGTTGGTAAATGAAATATTTTTTCTAACCTTTGCGAGAAGTGGTGACTCTTTTTCAATTTCTTCGGTTAAATCGGTGTTTTTCGTGTGTTTTCTTATAATACTTGCGTTAATATTCCTTCCAGTGTAAATAATACGCAGTACACGGCTGGTGATATTTGTTATTCACTGTGATTTCGATTAAAAACCGGGAGCACTTTTACGTACGTGTTGTTGTTTAGACAACCGGAAACGGAAAAAAAGTATTAGTATTATATCAGAGTCTTAATATAACACCCTTCCGTATAAGGAAACTCGGCGGTTCGTGGTGGTGTTCTAATTGTAATCGCAGTATCGTCTTCGTGTCGTTACTAATAGTGAACCGTGATTTGCAACCCCTGCCGAAGCTGCATCGCCAAATCTCTGACTTTTGATGTATATTGTTGCAGTAATACGTGTAACCGCCGACGATTGCTACTTTGGCCCCATTTTGTTTATGCGCCCACGTCACTAGAAGCATAACAAAAAAAAAATAAGGTGAAGGAAAAACATCGTGAGGAAAACTGCTTAACTGAGAATTTTCTTAATTCTCTGCGTGTGTCAAGTCTGCCAATCCGCATTGTGCCAGCGTGGTGGACTAATTAGCCTAAATCCTCTCATTCTGAGAGGAGACTCGTGTGAGCCGAATATGGGTTGTTATGAGCACATGAGTACTAATTTGTATAAGTTTTTTTCAATGCTATACTGTACTTATGCGCTTTACGAAATATCTCGGGAAACCAAAAAGAACATTGTGGTCAATTAGCGGCAATTCGAAAATATCGCTAACGACAGAGAGTTTGATATTTTCGATTCGGCTGCTATTCGTCTACAATAATGTTTTTTCTCTTCGTTGACGCATCTTATGCTCAAAACTCATTAATACCACAGAAAACGTATGTACAAGTAAGTATATCGGCGCGGTCACGAAGCGGCTACGTATACGTAGCGCCGTAGCTTGGCTAGGCTACCAATCTACAATTTCAGTTGTACAGTCGAACTATTCAGTTTAGGCAAAACTGAGAAAAACTGTATAATTGTATCTAATAATTTTGAATTTTGATTGAAATTTCGGTTAAAGACAACTGTAGGTACAGTTAAAACTAAAGGTCTGTAGCTCAAATAATATATTTTATATAAGTGTGCGCTGAAAAACCTCGTGAAAAAATCAAAAACATCGTGAGGAAACCTGCATACGAGAGAATTTTCTTAATTCTCTGGGTGTGTAAAGTCTGACAATCCGCATTGGGCCAGTGTGGTGGACTATTGGTTTAACCCCGCTCATTCTGAGAGGAGAGTCGAGCTCAGCAGTGAGCCGAACGAAGAACGAAGTGTGCGCTGAAGTATACAAATAATAGGTACTAAACTCCTCGAGAGATACGTAGCCGCTCGGCGTCCGCGCGATAGATGAGTTTGAGCTTACTGTTTCGAACTGAAAGAAAAAGAAAACTACAGATTCAGGTAAATCATTAAAATATACTAATTTCACAAAGAAATACGTGCAGTATAATTTAATAGTAAAAGAAATAAAGTCAGTATCTTAAAAGAAAACCCTTCCGTATAACAAACTTCGGTGGTTCGTGATGATGTGTTAGTTCTGATCGCACAATAGTCTTCATATCTTTTTTAATAGTGAAGCGAGATTTGCAACTCTTGCCGTGGCTGCATCGCCAAACTTCTGTATTCACAAATACGTTATTGCAGTAGTACGTGTAACCGTCGATTATTGCTATTCTGGTTCCGTTTGATTTGAGGGCCCATTTTACTAGAAAAAATAAAAAATTAAGTAATACAGGGGCCAAAAGAAAATAATAAGAAATTAAAGCGATTTGCAAGCTACATAACTATTTGTTATTAAATATTTATTATGTTTGTCGCTTATTCATTCCTCTATTTTAAAATGCTATAGTGTACCTAAACTTACCATAAGGTACACTTCAATACGAATTGACATATTGTCGACCAATAGCAGCGGATCGAAATATTAGTCTCTTATTTGTCCTATCACAACAAAAGACAGAGCGATAATATCAAGTCGGTCGCTTTTGGTAGACAATTATGTCTTCATCTCTTCAACAGATATATCACTTACGGATCTTAGGCGGACCTTCAATTTTTTCTGTACAGTGTCATCTAATAGAAATTCTCTTAAAAAATACTGTACAGTTAAAACTTGTACATGTACAGTTCTCAGTTTTGCCCACACACGGACGTTTTAACTGTACAGTTCGACTGTACAATAAAAACTGCAGATTTAAAGCCCTCTTTATACATATTGTTCGGACACTGAACGCTGTTATGCCATTAAAAAGTACAGGTTCAGGTACATTATTAAAATGTAGTTATTTTACAATAAAATACTTACAGTATTTATAGGATTTAATGGTAAAAGAAACAGAAATGTCAGATCCTTATTAAAACACCCTTCCGTATAATAAACCTTGGCGCTTCGTGGTGATGTGTTAACGTTGATCGTACAATAGTCTTCGAGTCTTTGTTAATAGTGAAACGACATTTGCAACTGTTGCCGTTGCTGCATCGCCAAATTTCTGTATTTAGAAATACTTGATTGCAGTAGAAAGTGTAACCGTGGACAATTGCTATTCTGGATCCATTCGGTTTAAGGGCCCACTTCACTGGAAACATACAAATAAAATTAAAAAAAATAATGTTATCGCCGCGTTGCAACGACTTGGGGTACGGACGGCTTCAGTGTGGTCGTGGCGTTCGAGCCGTCCACATCTCTTGTTGTGTAATTCTTTATACTTGGGATAGCCGGGGAGAGTGACTGAGTGGAAAAGGGGAGTGTTTGTTAACAGTCAAAGGTACCTTTAACCCTACACACAACGTTCACAAGTGCGTGACTTCACTCAAGGTCATTCCCTGCCATTCTAGGGTCTTATTTTGGTTAGTTTGATTTGTTAATTAAGTTTTTGTGACAAATGTTGTGAATGATAATTGTTCGACATTAGTTTTCTTATTTTTGTAATCACTTCTGAGTCTGCTAAAAATAAGAGCTGTACCTCCAACATATAAACACCAAATTAATGCAGTAGGATGAGTCATGGATAATGTCTAGCAGTTTAATAGAAAAGATAAATAATATTACAAAAAAAATGTTGTCCTTAAAATTACTCACATGAAAATAATGATTAATACATTCACTCTGCTATTTTCTGAGAAACACATTAATGTGGAAATTAAGCAGGCGTAAATTAGAAGCAGGCGTTACTTTGCGGAAGTTTATCATGGAAATATAATAATTTATATATTTTGCTATTATCCGCGAAAAGCCGACGAACCCATTCGACAACGTCACCCAGGTCCGACAAAATACTCTCTACGTACATTTCAACCCGAAACCGGAGCATTCTCAGGAGCCTGGACCTTTAATAAGGTAGATTATTAACAAAACTAGATTCTAAATAGTGATTTATCTGAAAAATCGGAATATAAGCCCATTCTGTACTATAAAATTCGGCGGGGGATGGTTATGCGTAGGTTTGCACCGTATAACAGCCTTCGTATCATTGGCGACGGCGAACCGAGATTTGCATCCCTTGCCGCGCGAACATCGCCACACTTCTGTGTTTGTACATCTATTGTCGCAGTAGTAGGTGAAGCCGTTTAGTACTGCCACTTTGATTCCGTTTCGGTTGTGGACAAACTGCACTGGAAGAATAAAAAACAAATAAGTTATGTTTATGAAGGCGGATATAACATGTACCTAATCAATACATAAAAGCAGGGGTTCCCAAAGTATGGGTCGCGACCCAGAAGTAGGTCGTGAGTGAATATTGAAATCCGATCGGACGAACAGCCGCCACAGACTAAAAATAAAGTTATTAATTTACAATAATTATTATTTATTGTTGACTGTGGTGATGACACAACCTGACCACAAAGACTATGTAAATCAGAGCGTTACCAATATTTTGTTGCCCCCTTTTTAACACAGCCAAGAGGTAGGTCCCGACTTATTCCGTTTTTGTTTGGTGTGTCGGGACCCAATCAAGTTTGGGAACTA
Source organism: Bicyclus anynana (assembly GCF_947172395.1). NCBI lineage: Eukaryota > Metazoa > Arthropoda > Insecta > Lepidoptera > Nymphalidae > Bicyclus > Bicyclus anynana. Next base: position 3,130,325 of record NC_069092.1, read on the forward strand.
CACTGCATAAAAAGATTAGCAAATTGGGTGCCTATAGTAGGAGGATTAGTTCTATTCAGTAAAATGACAAGTGCAGCTGTCACTGAAATGTTAATTTACTAGTAAAATGACATTTCAGTGACAGTTGCATTTCTCATTTTACTGACTGGAATTGATAATCGTTCTATAGTGGCAGTTTTCAATGTTTTCATACTGTGACGATCGCGTAAACGTAAACGTGAATTTCTAAGGAATTGAAACAGCGCCATCTACTGTCACTACTGCACAACTGTTTCAACTCTTTGAAATTAGTTTACGTTTACGCGATCGTCACAGAATGAAAACATTGAAAAGTCCCACTAGTCACTCTGGTGACAGTGGGCGGACCATATTTGTCGCTCTGGAGTGGAAAATACGTACCATCAAGCGCATTGTAGGACGCCCTCCAGCTAGATGGTCCGATGACATCAAGAACGTAGTGGGAAGTGGCTGGATGAAGATGGCAGAGGATCGTGTGTGGTGGCGGTTCAACAACATCATTATCAACCCATATTCGGCTCACTGCTGAGCTCGAGTCTCCTCTCAGAATTAGAGCGGTAGGCCAAATGAGACGGGTTAGGTCAGCGTTTGAGACACGTGACATTTAATTTCTTAAAATGCACATAACTGATTAGTTGAAGGTGGAAGGCCCCTAATCGGATTCGAACCTACACCCTCCTGAAAGTTTAATATTTAAAAAAGAAACCCAGTCGAAAAAGAAACCCATACAAAGTCGGGCCCAAATTATACAAATGATACACAGCCGAAAATTGGCCATAAATTGGGACAAATTAAAGAGAACTCGTGAAGCCAATTTAAAAAAAAAAATCTATATTTGTCTAATCAATTAAATTACTTGTTACAGGTGGGCAATAATTTGTATCCCTTTGACATAAAATTCATTGCTTTATATATGTCTAACTGACATTACATGACATGAAGTTTTAATAAAGATTTGACACTAACTTGACACATCTGATCAAATTACTACAGTAATGATATTTGATAATGACATCTCATTCATTGACTTTGACACTGACAGCTCGCGTTTGCAAAGACAACTGACAATCAGTGAAATAAGCATCGAAGATGTTATCACATAAACCACTACGATCGGTGTGAAAATAATAATATCAGTTTATTTTCCCTGTTGGCGAATATTATTTCGGTTAAGATTCTAATGGAGTATCCTACATATTTCATTTCTGTATCGTTCTGATAAGTAGGTCCAATTTCATCACCATTATTTTATAACGTGAACTACTTTAGTTATAAGGTAGGTTTAGTTCACTCCTTCCAAACATCGATCGTAGATCGTTAGATGGGCCTCAAAGCGTCGCGGAACTGTCATTGGTTTCGCTCATTTATTACGTCATCACTCGTAACACATTTCTCTTTATTCATGTTGTGGCTTGGTTTTTACACTTCCAAAATGAATACGAGGGCATAATTAAGGGATTAAAATAAAAAAAAGCAGTAAACATTTTTTTAAGTCCACGTCCACTCACAGCATGCGCTTGTTACGTACTAATGTACATGTCTTTAGGTAATGACATAAAATTATGCGTTCTTTAGCATCTAGGGGCCCATCTTACGATTTATATCGATGCTTTCAAATACATATTTGAAGTCTCAATCTTACTAACTTACATTAAAAAACTAGGATTAAAAAAAAAGAACACAAATCTCAAATTGTTACAAAATTTTAACAATACAATTACAAAGTTACTAAAACTTAATATTAATATTGTTAGAAAAAGTAAAAGATCATGATTAAAGTCACTTCAATCTTTATTTTCATCGCAATCATTTTTCACTCTTCACTACGCCATACAACCCAAACACACCATGATCCTGCGTCGGCATCGTCCAACCACGTTGTTTAAGCAAAAAACCGTTCTGTATAGTGATGTTCGGTGGTGGATGGTTGTGGGTCAAGTTCGCTCGCACAATGTCCTTCGATTTGGTGAAAGTGATCCGCGACTTGCACCCCCTGCCGCTGGAGCAACGCCACGTGTCTGTGCTTGTGCAAATTTGGGCACTGTAATACGTGTAACCTTGGACGACTGCTACTATCCCGCCATCGAGTTTTTGGACCCACTCAACTGAAATAATAATTGTATTATCAGTACCTTGATATTATCTTAAGGACCTTTAATAAGTGAGTATTAAGTAACCTTTCGCATAGCAACATATGGATCGTATCTTTGTTCATAAAGTCATAAAAGTGATTCCACTAATCCGCATCGTATTGATCGCGCGAAATTACCGTAAAATTAAAAATCCGTTTAATACGATACGCCCGATATTACGTTGCGGATATGTGGACACCTAATACATAATGATAATAAAAAGTTACGACTGTTATCTAGTTCTACACCAATAAATAGAAATAAATACGTCAAAATTTACGTAAACGTATAGCTGTGTTTTTGTAACCGCAAAATAAATCAAGAAAGGTTGTGGTTTCAATCACTTTTTAATTAATCAACACAATTGTAACACGTTTTAACAGTTGTAATATAAACGCACATACTTTCATTCTTCCTATCATAGTAATGAAAAAATATTTTTGGCTCTATTTATCGAGGACATCGCTATTTACCGCTGGATGCTGACGTCCGCGACTGTAGTGTTCGGAAGTCAACAAGACGCATATTTGACGACTTCCGTGGCGTAGTGGTATGCGCAGTGGATTTACAAGACGGAGGTCCAGGGTTCGATGTCCGGCTGGACCGATTGAGTTTTTCTTAATTGGTCCAGGACTAGGTGGGAAGCTTCGGCCCTGGCTAATTACCGACAAAGACGTACCGCCAAGCGATTTAGCGTTCCGCTACGATGTCGTGTAGAAACCGAAAGATTCCATCCATCCATTCCATCTTAGATTGTATCACTTACCATCAGCAGGGTTATTATGTAACTCGGTGTACCATTCAAGTAAGCAGTCACTACATCGTTTTTCATCGTATTTTCGTTTTTGTGATGATTTAAAATAGTTACTTCAACGAAAAGCTTGACTGCACTATTTTACATTAAGTGCTGATGTTTTTTGTTTCTACGATCATCTAACATGATTATTTTAACGAAATTACGTAAATACCAGTTTTGCGTTAAAATAAGGCTATTATCTGCCACTATCACTACTTTAATAATGTTATTTTATGTGAAATGACGATAATTGTGTCATTTCATTGAAAACACAATGTTAGATGGTTGCAAAAACTATAATACGACTAGCGGACGCCCGCGACTTCGTCCGCGTAAATTTCGATGTCAACTTTACTGCTACCCCTACCCTACCCTACCCCTGCCCTACCACTACCCCAACCCTACACTACCCAACCCCTACATCTACCCTACCCCTACCCCCACCCTACCCCTACCCTACCCCTACCCTACCCCAAACCTACCCCTACCTTACCTACACCCTACCTCCACCCTACCCCTACCCCCATCCTACCCCTACCCTCCCCGTACCCTATCCCTTTCCTACCCCTATCCCACCCGTACCCCTATCTCACGCCTATCCTACCCCTACCCTACCACTTCCCTATCCTACCCGTACCTTTACCCTACCACTACCCTACCTCTACCCCTACCCTACCTCTACCCCTACACTACCACTACCCTAAACCCGGCCCTAAACCTACCCTACCCGTACCCTACCCTACCCTGTAACTTCTCTATCTTACTCCTACCCTTAGCAAAATTGGTCCAGTCCTTCGAGAGTGGTGGTATGACCAAGAGAAATAGAGACTTCTGTGCTAATAATATAAAGAGGTAAAGTTTGTGTGGTTGTAGGAGGTAATCTCTGGATCTACGGGACCGATTTGGAAAATTGTTTTACCAATAGAAAGCTACGTTATTTGCGAGTATGATCTCCATATTCACACGGGAACGGGAACTACGTAAATGAAAGCGTCGGGCGTCATATAGCGGAATTTCTGCGTCTTTTAGAAATTTTGTATTATCTCCGAAACTATTTAAGTAATTAACATACTGTAAAGGGCAAATCTTATCTCCATAATATCCTTGTGATTATTAAATAATTTATTTTAATAAGGATTAAAGTTTAGTTGTATAAATAATGACGTAAACCTAAGTATATAAAATTAATAATTTTTAAAACACAAAAGGTACTATATCTGCTAATATATAGAAGATAGATATATGGTGTTGCGGACTTTTTTGTAGAACTTTTAATGATACATAAAATCTTTATACATTAATTTCAATTTTACACAATAGTTAAGGCAGCGCATGCGCATAAGTCTGTTTAAGAGGATTTTCAGTCCGACCTGTATGACAAAAACTGTGATAACTCGGCTAATATATATAATACCAATATAAAATATAGCCTATAGCACTCCCCGATAATGTAGCATTCTATTGGTGAAAGAATTTTTAAAATCGGACCAGTAGTTCCGAAGATTACCCCATTTAAAAAATGTGACAAACTTACAAACTTACAAACTTTACCTCTTTATAATATTAGTATAGAAGTATAGAAGTATAGATGTAGTGACTGATTACTTGAATGGTACACCGAGTTACATAATAATCCTGCAGGTGAGATTGTAGTCAAGGTCTAACTTGTAAAGACTAAAAAAACAAAAATATGTCCCGAAGACGTCCATCGGCTGACGATGATGATGATGAACTATTTAGTTCTTATCAAAATACCATTTTGTAACACAAACTTGGGTGGTGCATGGTTATGAACAAGCTCAGCTCGAAGAATGTCCCTTCTGTCGTCTGTGACGGTGAACCTCGCCTTGCATCCTCCGCCGTGGGTGCAACGCCATACTTCTGTATCCTTGCGTTTCTTGTTACGATAGAACGTGTATCCTTCAATCACTGCCAACTCGGGGCCATGTTGTTTTCTCACCCACCTCACTGAAATTACCGTGAACAAACGTCTGTTGTAGAACTGCTTTTGATATTGAACCTTTCGCACAATAAACTGAAAATATGCTACGGTATGTTATCGCCGCGTTGCAACGACTTGCGGTACGGACGTCCTCAGTGTGCTCGTGGCGTTCGAGCCGTCCACATCTCTTGTTGTGTAATTATTTATGGGTAACTTGGGATAGGCGGGGAGAGTGACTTGAGTGGAAAAGGGGAGTGTTGGTTAACAGTCAAAGGTACCTTTAACCCAGCACACATCGTTCACAAGTGCGTGACTTCACTTAAAGTCATTCTTTGCCATTCTAGGGTCTTATTTTGGTTACAGTTTGATTTGTTAATTAAGTTGTCTTGACAAATGTTGTGAATCATAACCTTTGTTCGACATTAGTTTTCTTATTTTTGTAATCACCTCTGAGTTTGCTAAAAGCTATACGTCGTAAAGAAGTTCAAGCGGATTATAAGTATGATATATAATAGCTATCGACGCGCGACGATCGGATCAGAAATGAGAAGAACCGCAGAAGAACCGAAGTTACTGACATGACTCAGCGAGTCGCGAAGCTGAAGTCGATGTGAGCGGGCCACATAGTTCGAAGAGCCGATGGAACTTAGGGTCCCAAGGTGCTGGAACCGAGTGTGCGGGGTCCGAGGTCATCAAGTGGGTTGTAGGGAGTCACTGGATGTTGGCGGCTCGAGATCGTGGTGTTTGAAGTTCATACAAGAGGCCTATGTCCAGCAATGGACATCCATCGACTGTTAATGATGATGAATGATTTAAAACTATTAGTAACCGTTCTCTTGGGAATGGACAAAATATAATATATCTTACTCGGTGAAAAGACTTTCTTTTCAAAATCGGTTTAGTAGATCTCATTACTCCCTACAACCTCACAGATTACCTCATAATAATATAAGTATAAATATAACAATATATAAGTAGCGAAATGCTTCGACCAACATCATAAGAAACTTTCACCTAACTTTTGGATCAAGAGTTGGATACAGAAGGCAGTGATTCTTGAGTCGGCGCTTAATGTGAGGAGGTTCCTCACTCTGGAGCCCTGACTGCCGGTTGCTTGGACAATGGGTACTCAAATGTCCCGCAGCAGGGGAATTTATTTTTTTTATAAATTTTTTAAAGTTTTTTGTATTATATTTTTATATAAACATTGTAAATATTTTAAAAAAAAATGATAAATAAAGAAATAAGAGAAAAAAATAGATATACCTAAGTAGTATATACCACGAATGATGAGTTTCTTTGTAAAAAAAAATGTTTTGTTTGAACAAAAAATAAACCTGAAATTTAAATATTATAATGATTTTTTTGTACAATGTTGATTTTTTCACAATATTATGAACGCCATCTGTATATAGTAAATCTTTGAAATACTATCATGAAAGTTTAAATGTTTGCAATAAGGTCGTCTAATATTTCAACTGTATGATTTGGAAAAATAAAACGGAGACTTACCTTTATTATTTATTCAAGTGAATCTCAAAGTACTACACTTTAAATATGATTGAAAAAGAAGTTCATCGCCATTAAATATTTCTGTGTAATTACTAATTACGTTAGGCTGTTTAGAGTCACGCTGAAAAGACACTGAGTCTATTATACATTATAAAAACCCACCACAGTCAAAAGTCTATAGTTGCTCTACAATTTACTTATCTATGGTAAAAGCATGGGTGACAAACTTTCAGCCATCAAAATAAGGTATGTCTGTCTTTTCTTTACTTGTATCGCAGGCTCGCATTTATTTTTTTAATAACTCGGTAAATATTTGTTATACGGTACTTTTTAATACAAATAGCAAACTATACACTGGAATTTTACAAATTTACAACAATTTTACAGCTTCAAGAACATGCCATTCCGTACAATAAATCGCGGAGGTGAGTGATTATGCTGCAAATCCGACCTAAAGACCGTTCTACAGTCATTATAGGCCGTGAACCTGGCTTTACAATCGCCCCCTTTAGTGCATCGCCAAGACCCAGTCGTTTTACTTCTGATACTGCAGTAGTATGTGAAACCTCCTATAATGGCGAGTTCCTTGCCAGATTGCTTGATCACCCATTGCACTGAAAACAATGATGGAGTCAGTTATTCGAAATTCAAACAAAATCAGGGTGGGTAATTGCGTATATTGATGGGATCCGTTTGGCGGGTACATTTAATTGAATATGTGTCTATTATGTCAAAGTCTGGTAAGTTCGTTGATGACACTCCGATGATATTCGGGCGACGGGGGGGAAAGACTGCGCGGGTGTGAAATCGTGCGTGTGGGGAAGTGATCAGTCGTGGGTTCTTCATTCATCGCTACACGCTCCCGGCCCGCGCGGATCATCGGGAGTGTTACGAACGAAGTTGCCAAGCTATTAAAAAACTGTCAGTTTGACAATTATAATGGAATGAATTGGCTGGCAAACGGATCTCATCAAGTTGCGCAAAAGGCTATTTGACACTTTTTTTTAATGTTCTTATGTAGTTTATTATTGTCCTACTAGATTGAAAATTTTAGTTTTTATATATGTTTTTGACAATATGAGCCAAAACGCCTGTCGGCCATGACGGTCTAAATTTCAACTGATTCATGACGTCACTATAACAAATCCCTTAGAAACGGAGCGTTCGACAAAAATATTATTTAACAATTAGTTAGTAGTAGCAAAATGGACGAAAGCGTTTCTGACGTTTGGAAAATTTTAAAAAATACGTTACATTAAGTTTTGTAAGAAATTAATTGATATCGATATATTTCGGACCCTTATTCCATGTACTAACAAAATTAATATTGTTTATATGAAAGTTGATGAGTCAATTACCCTATTACCCCCAAGGTGGGTATAGCTAAATTATTTTTACCTGGTGTTTTAAAACAGTTGTGTATTGCCTATGAAGTCCGTCTTAACAAGTTCATAATTTTCTTTTAATTCCAGTGTAAAAGAATATTATAATCACAGTGATGTGAACATTAATAAATGATACAATATGATTGTTTATAACATTTATTATTGCCTTATATGTATATATATATATATATATTATATACCCACGATTTTACATTTAAATTAAATAATTTGACTACTTATTATAATAATGTGTATATCCTCATTTTAACCCCAGTATATTACCACTATATGAACTGCTATATGATTATATATATGCCCCATGACGTCATCATCCACCCCTATCGTCATGCTTTAGTCCCTCTCTGTACTGCGCACGTGAGTACTGAGTTATGAGGTTTTGCTTATGTAACTGTTAAATACAGACTTTCATCGAAAATTCGTATATCGAATCTAAAATTATTGTGCTTTCATTTTTATGTACACTGAACGAGTAAATGTGCAAACAATTAATTTTAAAATGACAAAGTCTACATATAAATTTTAAGGCGAGCTTAAATTTTAAATTTGTTACTAAGTGTTTATAAAATCCCACACTTCGTATCTTGTATCGGAGTACACACCCCAATTTTAAATATCTAACTATGTTCATATTACAAACCTAAATTTGCAAGGAGATAATATAAATAACTTAACATACCTATTATGTAACTAAGGAATCAGATTGCCTGGGTAAAGACCACTTTACTGTGATAAGGCCGTCAGTTTGGCATAAATGTTATTTTCAAATTGAAGATCGTAGCTCATTGGACCCACCCAGGACCCGACCCGTACCGCTTCGTCGCTAGGCTAGACTTGTTGTCGAGCTATCATCGAGTGGTCTACTCGTGGTCGACGCGTGGACGCCTCGCGAGGCGATCCGGTGATGGTACGGAGACGGAGTTGGTGTAGTGAGCGCATGCCCATACAAATCCATACGAAGAATACTAACCATCGAGGCAAGGCGGTGCGGGTCAGGTGGGTCTAGTGAGCTGCGAACTTTATCCTCACGCTTTTCTGATATTATATATAAACAGTATACAATTAAATATATTTTATAATACAGTAATTTTCTTTCACATTAACCGAGCGTCACAAAATGGACGACAGCGTTTTTGACGATTGGAAAAATTAAATAAATATATAATTTTTAAAATTAAGTTCTCTAAGAAATCATTAACTTTTATTAATTGATAGCGATATATTTCACACCCCTTTAAATCCATGTAGAACACGAAATTCATATTTTTATATTAAATTTGATATGAGTCAACTACCACAATATTATCTCCATCGTGCCACCAACAGAACAATTATTTGGTGAATATTCTACGTGTATAGTAAACACCGTCGTTTATGAAGAAGTTGGGAGGCAGGTGATCATGGACGCGGAAGAAGCCCCAGATCATCTTGTCATTGGTGAGTTTGAAGCGGCTCTTGCAAGTGCGGCCTCTAGTACAGCGCCAGATGTTGTGTTTACTCCTCTTGTCCTTACAGTAACTGTATCCTTCAACTACTGCTATCTCTTTGCCAACACTATTCTTCACGAACACCACTGAAAGAGAAAGAGAAAACTGACACTCACGATATATAACAAAATAGCCCACGTCCCGCGGTTTTAACCGCGTAGTTAGCGTATCTTGTGACAATTTCGATAAAAATAAGCCTATGACTCCCAAATAACGTAGCTTTTTAGTAGTAAAAGAATTTTCAAAATCGGTTCAGAAGATACAGAGATAAATCCCCACGAGTCCACAAACTTTACCTTTTATATACCTTTACTCTTAATTACCCGACCAACGTTGTTTCGAAATAAAAAAATCGCAATAAATGTATATTGATTTGATTTTTCCTGCTGTAGATCACTTAAACTATGAGACGCACTATCAATATAATATGAGGCCGCATTTCGCATATAATAAACGCAACTATCAAACGACGGATCCGTTACAAAAGTCATCGATAATAAATAATTCATTGCGACTGTTCCTGTAAAATTTTGTTTGAGTTTTGACTGGCTCTTGGGTTCGATTAGCAGACACGAAAAAAACGCTGTTAGAATTATGTAATATTTATTACTGTATTTTCAGTGAGATTCATAAAGAAGAAACTTAAGTTGTAGCATCTATTTAGTGAAGAGAGCTTTTAACAATTTTTAATTTCAGGATTTTTTAAGAAATATTTTCTTTGTTTTACTGCTTAAAGATTATAAAGATATTATATACACTAGATATTATTGAGACAAAAATGATACGCGTTGATTTACAACAATTATTATTACTACATAAATTTGTCAACAACTTTTGTTAAGAGATATAATATATATATTTTAAACTTCAAACATTAATTAATAACAGTAAATAATTATTATAATTATGAAATATAAAATATATCCGTGAACAGTACGTACGGACTACGTGATAGTATCTTTTGATTCATACCTCTATGTTGTCATAAAACGAAAGTTTTTTAAGCCTACAAATTACAGAATACATAAAATATATAATAGTTAAAATATATTCTCTGCATGTATGACTGTCTGTCTGTTACAGGTCTAGGCCACTCTGGACAGGGTCTGTCACTATATTCGTCGTCGTTAGGTGGCTAGTTTAACTGGCCAGGCTAGATTTTATGATAAACTCCATTGCGTATGATGTAACTCGACGCTGGGTGTCCATGTATTAGATTTTGTCGAATGATCTTATGCTCCAAAGAACACGTAAAGCGAGCCTTGCAACAAGGGCCGCGAGTACACCGCCAAGTCTTGGTAATACTGGTCACACTGGCCAAGTAGAACGGATGGCCGTCTAGCAGAGCTAATGGTTTTCCAGATTTGTTTTGTAACCATTGCACTGGAGAAAATAAAACAAAGACATTTTATACTATTTGAACTGTAGATAATTTATAAGCGGCTAAAGATTCTGTTTGTCGCCGATAGCTTTTGCGTAACTATACAAGCCAATGGGTTGAAGTTGTCAAGTTGAGTATGTCAAAGTAAAGCTTGACTGGGTCCGCTAGTAAGACATAATATATTAATGAATCATTAATATATATTATGTCTGTAATAATCATTATTAATGATTATTACATTGAAAGGAACAAAGAGTTGCTTTATTTTCAGACAGTTTAATAAAATAGACCAAATCCTGTGACGTTTACAATACAAAATTACCCATGTCAATTTACTCCATTTTTCGACAGGTTTTCTTGTTTTTATTACTAGTTACTACCTAGCATCACATGTGTTACTAGCCTGTATCACATGTGATGCTTTACAAGACAACACGTTCATAAATAGCATATTATGATACAATATCTTTAAAAACTCCATATTATTTAATCTCCTGGAAATTTTAGCTAAATAAAAGAATAATATGGACGTCTAGTTGAAATATGAATTAATTAGTTAAACTCTACTATCAAATAAAACGGACTTTTTTTATAAAATTTAACATATTAAAAATGTTTATATATCATTAATCGCAATAAAATTTCAACATACTAAATTTAACATGAAAATTTCTTTAGCTAAATATTATTGTTAACAAAAGTAAAAGATGATGTAACAAATCTTTATTTTTATTATAAGGTATTTTTTACAAAATAAATCCCAAACACATCATATAATATAATAATCCGGCGGCGATTTCGTCCGTTTAAGCTTTTTGATCAAAAAACCGTTCCGTATCGTGAACTTTGGTGGTGAGTGGTTGTGGGTTAAGTTTGCCCGCACAATGTCCTTCAATTTGTTGAAAGTGATCCGCGATTTGCATCCCCTGCCGCTAGAGCACCGCCATGAGTCTGTACTTGAAAAAGTTTTAGCACTGTAATACGTGAAACCTTCGACAATTGCTACTATATTGCCATCGTGTTTTTGGGCCCACTCAACTGAAAAAATAATTGAATAAATTATTAAACAATGGGTTACAAATAAACCGTAGATATATATTGATTTCGAAGATAGGAAAAACAGTTTGAATATTTTTTTTTTTATTTATATACAATTTTGTTTTTAAAACCACAAAATAATTCAAGAAAGGTTTAATCAATAAACATAGTTACTAAGTTGTAACGCGCTGTTTCTACACTTGCAATGTAAACGCACATACTTTCAGTCTTCCTATCATAATGAAAAAATATTCATGCGAGTACATATTTATGTTAATTTTGGAGATTTTGGAGTAAGACACAAGCTACTTTTTATCCCGGAAATTCCATTCTTCTATGTTAAATATATAATATCATGTGTGAAGACGCGGCTGCCGCTAGCAAAATTTATTAGGAGCGTCGTGATTTAACGCTGGGCGTGTGTTGTTTTTCTTACTTCTTAAGTATACTTCTTAGCATAGATGGTTGAGCTGGCCAGATTTTAAGGTAAACTCCATTGCGAATGATGTACCTCGCTACTGGGTGTTCATGTTTCAGGTTCTTTCGGATCATCTTGTACTCCGTAGAGCACGTAAAGCGAGCATTGCAGTTAGGGCTGCGAGTACACCGCCACGTATTGGAACTGCTTGTTTGACAGGCCACGGCCAGGTAGAAGGGGTGGCCGTCTACCAATGCCAATGGTTTTCCAGATTTGTTTTGCAACCATTGCACTGTAGATAATAAAATAAAATACATTATTGTGTGTTGAGTATAGAAACGAAGGTTATTTTTATTTTCAGGCAGTATAATAAAATAGATCAAACCCAATTAAGTTTGAATCACATAGTAAAACGAACGCTTCCATACAAATTACCAATATAAATTTTTCGATTTTTTTTTTATTAAGTTGAATGCCCTGCATCACATGTGATTCGTATAATCTAGAACAAGGCAACATGTCTTTAGATGGCTCTCTGCAAAGTCAATTCTATTTATTCTCCTGGAAATTTTAATTAAAAAAATAACATGATCATATTTCTTGAATATGAATTGATCGAGGATCATGTTTGAAACTACCTTTATGCGTATGTTTGGTAAATTTATTTTTTAATCAGATTAGATATGTTAAAATATATTAGTAGGTTGCCTAAAAGATTCCTGGCCAAGGAGTTTATTATTGGCTAGGAGTATTTAGGCAAACTAGGTAATCACAATAAAATTATAACATACTAAATTTTAAATAAAATATTCGTACTTTTCATTTACAAAACAAATAAAAGAAAAGCATTTCTTATTCGAATTGAAACTATTGGTAGATTTTTAAGTAAATAAAAAACCAAGCGAGCAGACATTCCTTTTATTTTAAGAAAACTGTACCCATTTTTCAATAAACTAAGCGAATGAATCATTTCAGTGAATATCATTAAAACATGGAATACAAAGTGGTTTATCACATTGCTTGCACTCGGTATGCATCTGAGTAGCCTTTTTCATTGCTTCTTCAACCGTACTACCCGAATCCTTTAGCTTTTTATAGCATCCAACACATCGTCTTCTCTTTAACTTTCCATTAGCTTTTCTCGGAATTGATTCAGAATTTAAGGGTTGAAACGAAGATGACCGACAAAGTTACTGTAACCAATTTATTACAAGCCGTCCTTATCTGATCTATTACCGCGTTAAGAATAATTAGAATAGAAATGTAATTGTATTATTATTATTTAGTATATATTGTACTCGTAAGAATCATAACAGACAGGCATATTCGCTCAGCGAAAAATCTCTCAAAATAAAGAATAAAAAAAACTAAATAGTGACCTGTGCCTTAAATATAGGCGACTTAAGGCTCAGGTCTCTATTTAGATCTATACTAATACGAGTATTAACAGGTAAAGTTTGTAAGATTGTGAGGTTGTTCGCCTGTTGGGTTAACTCTGGATCTACAGAACCGATTTTCATAATTCTTTTACCAATAGTAAGCTACGTTATTTGTGAATTTATGTGTTATTATAGGCTCTATTTATGGCGTGGGTGAAACCGCGATATCTTTTATATTATAAAACAGAGGGATTTGGAGCTTAAACCCACCAAGCTGTTTCAATTACGGTTCTCATATATCATATAAAAAGTGGTGTAAAGATACGATCACGTTCTTTCAATATGTTTGGCTATTTTGATATCTTCACATAAATCCCACCATGTATAACATATTGTGGCGGTTGATGGTCATGGAATAATTGAGTTTTGATCACTGTCAACTCCTTGTCAGTCACGAAGCGAGCTTTGCAAGTGGCTCCTCTAGTGCATCGCCATGACGTAGTGGTATGGCTGTTCTTCTCATTGTAGAATGTGAAATCGTCTATTATCGCTAACTGCCTTCCGGATCTATTTTTCACCCATACAACTGAAATAATAATAATATTATTTTTTTTTTAATTTTTAATAGTGTTTTGTATTTTATATTTATGACATTAACATTGTAAAGAATTAAAAAAAGAACTAATAAATATATGATAGATGAAATAATATTATTTTTTGTTACTTACTATGCAATTTGTATTTTTTTATACCCTGTTTAATCCCTTAGGTACAACATTTTTAATACATACTTTATATTTTACTAATAGATTTCTATGTTAATATATCTCATAAAAATTTAATCTAACATTCAACCCTCTATTTATATAACTCCTTTTATTTTTCTACTAGCAAAGAAAAATTGTTTAATTAGCTGCTTACCATGGAACAACAAGGGAATTGATTTTGAAATTAAAATACACATTCTGTATTCAACATCTTTATTTTTATAGCTTCATTACACCATTTTGTATCACATATAATATGTAGATATGTAGAAGGCGCGTGTTCGTGTGAAGATGAGTGACTTTTGATCACGTAGTCATTGCTCAGTATGAAACTTGTGCTGCACTTACGCCTTTTTTACAACGCCACATTGTGATAGCTTTGACTTGACATTGCATTTGAAATACATGTTCTGAATTTGAAATCTGTATTTTCACAGCTTCATATATACACCATTATGTATCACATAGGTAGAAGGCGCGTGTTCGTGTGAAGAGGAGTGACTTTTGACCACGTTGTCATTGCGCAGTACGAACCTTGCACGGCACTTACGTCCTTTTGTACACCGCCATATTGAGGTGGATTTAGTTTGCGCATCTTTGTAGTACGTGAACCCGTTGTAAACCGCCATTGTTTTTCCGACTGTATTAACCACCAATTTAACTGAAAGAAACAGCGCAATATATAGAAGGAACATTAAATCATTATTGCGGCGGTGTGCGCATTGTCTGTGAAAATTGTATGAAAATCGTATTGTTTTTTCGTATATTAACATGAATACAAACCAACCACCCGAGATTTAAATAAGGACTTCTTATTCAAAGTATTTTTAGTAAAATAATTGAATGTCAAATCTGATATAAATCTCATTTTTACGGTTGGTTGCGTAAAATCAAAATGGACATACATTCACATTTATGATATTTTAAAACTATTAGATTTCTAATTTAAGCTTATAGTGACACTTGACGTGACGTGACCTAATATAAACTTTTGATGATTTGTAATAAAATTAAATGCTCCTAATACTTTCATTACTTAATTCTTTTATTAAAATATTAATGTATAACATAAAATTTATATCGATCAATGAAAAACAAATAAAACTAACATTTTCTATAAACAATTGTCTTCTATTAGGTACATATAACAAAAACATTTACTACTAGAGTAGTAGTAGTCATAATTGAAATCATAATATATATAATTTCAATTATAAAATTTAAGGAAACATCTTAATGACATCCACATGTATATTTGTAATTAATTAAAAAGTTATATTATAACACTGTCATTCTTAACAAAAGTGTGTCATAAAATGACTTTTTTTACATTATACATACTATGTTACTCAAATTTTAATATATTACTTTAAACACTCATCACAAAATATCCAAAACCTTGAAGTACACAGATGAAATTTAGCAGAGAGGTAGGTTAGGTTAGGCTATATTTTGTGACAGAACCAGATTAAAGACATCGGAAGGGTGGACGAAGACCCGGCGTTCGCTAGTATACACTATATATATAGAAATAAAGTAAACGTAACACGTTAAATTAAAAAAAAACCCAAAGTAAATAATAATGGTTGGTTTAGGTGAAACTAATTTAATACATACCTACTAACCAGTAAATACTTAAATCAAATAAAACGCTAAAAGTACGAGTGTAACAATTTTATGATATTAGTATAGATATAGATAGTTAGGAGGCGCGTGTCTGTGTGTGGAGTTTTGACGTATCATCACGTTGTCATTGCGCAGTTCGAAGTTCGCGCTGCACTTACGTCTTTTTGCACACCGCCACACTGATGTGGATTCAGTTTGTCCATCGTTGTAGTATGTGTATCCGTTGAAGAGAGCCATTTTTTTGCCGACTGAATTAGTCACCCATTTCACTGCAAGTAATAAATATATAGTATAAGAAACATTAAGTCATAGTTGCGGCGGTCACTCGATAATGAGGATATCGTATTTTTTTTAATCAGCGTAAACCACAACAAACCAAGAACATGACTTCTCTTTCAATGTAATAAGATTAAGAAAATTGAATTTGAATATCAAATCTCATCAAAATCTATTTAGCCGTTTTTGCTTGAATCACAGTAATAATATTTTAAAATTGGGATTTTTTACATAAAACATTGACACTTACTAAGTACTCGAAATATGGTTCACAAAATATTGATATTATTTTTCGTAATGTTTTGTAATAAAAATAAATTCTCAATTATATTCATTATTATTTTTAATACACCTTAATAATTTAATAAAAGTCACAAAATCAATAATAACAAATTTGTGAGCAATAATTGTTTTGAAGTAAAAAGTAGTATTTACTTTCAATACAAAATCTAATAAAACCTTGACGTAATTTTTATTAGTCTTGGCAACAATAATTAGTTAGTTGAGAATTTTACACAGAGCAAAGAAACTCAACATAAAAATACTAGAGAATATAAAATATACCCATAGGTAGATTGACATCATAATAAAAAAACTAACTTTACATAAGTAATATCTACATAATTATACTTACTCGTATAGTAGTCCATCGAAATCATGCGTTATTTTGGCCGAATCGTGGAAAATTATACGGTAGAATGTTTTTATGTTATCGTGGAGGGGGTACCTAAGGGTACTTAAATCCATGTATTGGGGATCCAAGCAAAACAAAATTAATAAGGGAATGGAAATAGTTTTTACGCTCTAGCGGTCAAAATAAAAACTCGGAAAAAAATATAAAGACATTTATTGTAGAAAATTTTATTATTTACAATTTTGGTTGTATAACCTTTGTCATAGATCCAAAAAAAAAAGTTATCTTAAGTCAAAAATGACGTCCCGTCGATTCGCCGTTCATTCCTCAAAATTTCAGAAGATAAACTGTATGATCCCGGAGTCCCAGACATAATTTATTTTCCCAAAGACAAAACGTTTTTAGTTACATATAAAAATCAACTTAAACACAACTTTACTATTCAATGTAAATAAACACTACTCGGAGACAGCATTTTGTCTTTTACAAAAGGAGTAGGACTGTTACGCCTTACTTAGATAACTTATACAAATATCCTTTTTTCACAACAAACGCCGGCGGATGATGGTCGTGGTGGAAGTTAGACTTCAAAATGGCCATCTCGGGAGAGGAGATGAACCTCGCCTTGCAAATATTGCCCTTCGTACACCGCCATGCAAGCGTGGTGCTGGATATTTTACCGCAGTAGTATGTGTAGCCGTTTACTACCGCTATCCTTTTGCCCACTTGGTTTGTCACTAATTCAACTGGAAAGTAAAATACATTGCGTTTATTATAAATTCAATCACTCAATAAAAATTACCTTCTGAGTGTTTCGTTTTGTACATTTGGAACCCTAAAAATTAGACAGTTTTTAATTGTATATAGTCATACGTTAAACATTTTATACTAATAGTACTTAAGGTTGTTTATTCCATAGAAATCTCGCATTTTTTGGCCATATCTCGGAAAATTATAGGGCATTTTTCCATGTGTTTGGGATCCTAACCCCTATCTATCAGCCGTCATATTGAAAAAGAGTGGAAGTCGTTTTTTCGGTCTAGAGGTCAAAATACACAACTCAGGAGAAGTATATATGATGGGGAAACAAACTACATCTCACTTCTGATAACGGAAAAGGCGTATCCTCACTAATCACTTACATGATTAACTACTCACTTTTACTATTTATCCTGATACGGTATGTTTGTCGAATAGGTTCTACTCTTTACGTGTCAACGTGTCATGTGCCCCGTTCTGTAAAGCGTACCGGCTACGCGCCATTTTGGACGTAAGGATATTGGACAGAGCCACGTGATCGTTTCCTATTGTTCGAGTGCCGCCACGTCTGGCATGGTGGAAACCTTTTACAGTCTTATTTATATAAACAGTAAACAATCAAAACCTAATTACACAAAAATCTGATTCTAATATTATCACAATAATTAACGTAGATTTTGCTAACCGATAAAATAACTCATTCGCCGACATATACAAATTTTTTTGCACGAAATTGAATTCACTAGAATTTAGGTTATGCAACTATTTGTCATAAAAGTCATAAACCAAACTGACCGTTCCACACCGTTCATTCCTTAGATTTAAGCAAGATACCTTTGTCATCCCAGACATAAATTATTTTCCAAAAAACAAAACGTTGATAAGTACATACACAGAAAAAACGTCTTTACCAACTTTGTTGTTCAATGTACCAACATACGAATATGAACACTAATCGGGACAACTATTACGAGTTCCTCGATTGCGGATGGTATTAACATTCATTATTTATGTTTTAGTGGATGACGTGAGCTCAGTTGTTTGTGTAGCAGCGTAGATATGGCCACACTGCCAGTTGCGTTAGTTATTCTGTGCAATAATGTTTTGTTTTGTAATTGATCATAAATTGTTTAGTGGTGGCATGGAGAACAAGTCGGGCAGGGAAGGTGAGTGTTGATACATTCTATGGAGATTCTTTAAACCTACTTTAAAAGTCACAAGTCCTGGGACCTACTCGATGTGTTTCCTCTACCACAAAATAATAGAACAATCACTGTCGCTGCTACCCATCACATCACACAACCTATTTCAACCTATTTCGGTCAATCAGCCTATTTCAACCTATTTCGGTCAATCAGAAAAGGAGTATAGGGTATTGTACTGTTACCTTGTACAAATATCCCTTTTTCACAACAAACGCTGGTGGATCATGGTCGTGGTGGAAGTTAGACTTCAAGATGGCCATTTCGGTAGTGGTGATGAACCTTGCCTTGCAAATTTTCCCCTTCGTACACCGCCAGGCTAGCGTGTTGCTGGAAATTTTACTGCAGTAGAATGTATACTCGTTTACTACTGCTAGTCGCTTGCCCGCTTTGTTTGTCACTAATTTAACTGGAAAGTAAGTAAAAGGTTGATATATTGCTTTATTATACATTCAATCACTCATAGAATACACAAATAGCACTACTTGAAATCGAGCATTCATGGATAAGGCGGGATAAGGCTTTATGAAAACAAATAAGTAAGTAATACATAATTCTTTTATTAAAAATAAATATTAGTAAACGTAACAATAAATAAATTTTAATAATAAATCCTTTTTTTTATTTACAAAAATTAAGTATGAATTAAATTGTCTGAAAACAAACGATCAATTATTGTCACGTTTCTGTAGCACCCCCGACTATAATTGATCGTGTGTTGGTCACTGCGTACATGACTTGTATAGTATGCCGCGTGGGTACTGCCGTTTGCTTTTCAGAAACGTGAGAATAATTGACCGTCAATGGCGACCTTAAAACTGTTGTAGATGCTACGCTTCACGCTACTTCTGCCATATGTGACCGACCACGCACTGCGTACGTGAGCTAGTCGCGTGGGTTTAGCCCTAACTTTATATACCTCTAAATCCTATAGTAAAGTCCATCACGTATCACATAGTTCGGAGGCGCGTGGTTGTGAGTAGCATGGCATGTTCTAAGCAACTCGCCGTCCTTCGAGGCAGTGAAGCGCGCTTTACAATTGGAAGTGATATTGCGCTTGGTGCAAAGCCACGTGTCATTCTTTCCTCGACCATCAAGATAGAAACTGTAACCGTTTAACAGAGCAGTACGTTTACCCGCCGTATTTAAGAAGTATTCAACTGAAACAGGATTTATATTGAATGAGCATGATATTGTATTGAGTTGAGTTTTAACAAAATTCGATTTCCTCTAATCACGTATAATGCTAATAAATAGCTACCTTTCAATTAGTCCACTTGCCTGCAGCGCTAACAGCAGGAGATCCGATAAAACTGATCGTGTGTTGCTCGCGATGTGTGACATCATGCAGATCGGATGTCTTGCCGTTAGCGCTGCATGCACGTGGATTTATTGGATGGTGGTGATAGCTAGCATAAGTACAATGCTGTCTCGTAAATTACTAGCTAAATCCCGCGACTTCGTCTGCCTGAAATTCAGTTTCCACTAGTCCCGCAGGAACCTTGGAGTTATACTTAACTCTGTGCTAATTTTGACGTATGGTTTTGTAGGTAATTAAAAAAAATCTGTGAACTTCGACCATACCTATATTTAGTCAATAAGTTCGAGAATCTATCTACATAGCTATATTTAGTCTATAGCGAAATCGCCTAAAATCACCTAAATCTTATAGTAAAGTCCATCTCGTATCACATAGTTCGGAGGCGGGTGGTTATGGATCGCATGGCATGTGATAATCAGCTCGCCGGTCTTAGCCGCAGTGAAGCGAGCTTTACAACTTTTGTGGGAACAAACCCACGCGTCGTTCTTTCTTCGACCGTCGAGATAGAATCTGTAGCCGTTCAACACAGCAGTGCGTTTACCCGACGCATTAAAGAAGTACTGAACTGAAACAGGATTCATGAATCAGCATGATAGTGTATTGAGTTTTAATACTAAGAACATATGTCCCCTAGAAAATGGGGGACGCTACATGCGTTGACACATTAGCACCGTATCATATCAGGGAGAGAGAATCAAGACCGGGAGCCGCAGAAGAAAAAGCTGAAACCTCTGACAGAGAGTTACGTATTACCTTTTGCCGTGGAGACCCTTGGGCCATAGAGTCGCAGTGGCAAAAAATTTTACCGAATTATTTACTCGTCTAGTGACATATAGGGCTGGCTCATTTTTTGCGCAAAAGATCAGCCTGGCTGGCTGGCAAAGGCAAAATAAATATGTTCTTTTTTTTAATTAAATTTTTCTTTTTGCCTTTGCCTTTGCAAAGTTCGTAGGCTTACGACTAAGTGGATTGAGGGCATCAGGCGGTTTGCAGGGAGCCGCTGGATGCTGGCGGCTCGAGACCGTTATGTTAGGAGGTCCATGCAAGAGGCCTAAGTCCAGCAGTGGACGTCCATCGGCTGTTAATGGTAATAGAACTCGTAAGTACAATGTTTTCTTATAAATAACTAGCGGATACCCGCGACTTCATTAACGTGACAATAAATTTTTCAGGATAAAAAGTAGCCTATGTGTTTTTCAATAACATCCTCTATCTTACAGTGAAAGTCCTATTAAAATGGTTCAGCCGTTCTAGACATTAGCCCAAACAATAAAACAAATAAATAAAATTTTTAAAAGTTTCAGTTTTAAGCAATACTGAAACTTTAAATGACTATGAGCAAATGCAGTTAAATTAAAAAAACACTTCAATTACATTTATACAGTTATATATTGATGACAATAATTATTTAATAAATCGTACTATAATAGTAGAGTGTGCAAACATTTTTATAATAAAATTCCAAGTAACTATACTCAGGGGCAAAATTATCCGCCCACTTTAAAATACGCGAGAATATTAAAGTGGGCGGATAATTGTGCCTCTGACTGTTATTTACTAGTATCTTATTTGTTCGATATTTTGATATAGTATCCGTTCCGTATTACGAATTGAGGAGGCGGGTGTGTATGTATATTGTTACAACGAATAATTTCGCCATCTTTGGTGGCTAGGAACCGGGCCTTGCAGCTCCCTGAGCCTATTCTGCTTGCATTGTTATTATTGGTGCACTGCCATACATCGTTCTTCCAGCGACCATCGCAATAGAAACTGTATCCGTCGAGTACTGCCGTCCGTTTGCCTGCAGAATTCAGGAGGTAGCAGACTGAAAAAAAAGACATTTTTAAGTTTTTACTACATAGTGTGGAAAATTGTACCATCACCGTCTAAACGAATAAATGAAAAGTACTACTAACAAAAAAAATAACCCTAAAATGATATACCATAAAATTGAGCACTTTGGGATGCTGAAAAAAAAAACAGATTTTTTTTCGTTTTTACTACATAGTATGAAAAATTGTACAATTGCCGTTTGAACGAATAGTTCAAAACTTAACGAACGGTTAAAAAAATTAAACCCTTAAATTATACCATAAAATTTACCACTTTGGGATGCTGAAAAAAAAAATATTTTTATTTTTTTTTTTCAGTTTTACTACATAGTATGAAAAATTATACCATCGCCGTTTGAACGAATAGTTCAAAACTTAACGAACGGTTAAAAAAAAATTAACCTTTAAATTGTATACCGTGAAATTGAGCACCTTGGTATGCTCGTTTATATCACAGTTAGTCAGTTATCATTTTATATTTATATGCCTAGCAGGCTAATTCACTAACTTTGACGTACGAGTATATTAATTAACATAATAGACGATTCTATGTAACAAATGTCATATGGTGCCTACTGACAACCCTTCGTGGATATCATACGACAACAGTAGGTAGATGACATTATTTTCTCAGTTGATTTGATTTATTTTAATAGGTTGTTAAAATAAATAAATACCAAATTAGTGAATAGGCCAGCAGATTATGACAACGAATGATTATGTATTCTATTAATATGTATCTATTAATTAAACAAAATAAAATGTGTCTTATAAAATTATTATCAACAAGAAACTGTTATTGAAACTAATACTATTGTAGTGTATGTTGTAATTATTATTTTTCAACTTTATTTTATACTAAAGTTGAAAAATAATTACTACATACATTATCATCGGCTCGGAATTAATTGTCATTCATTTAAGTCTGTTTTGTTTGTTTGTTTTTCAAAATTCTTTATTAAATAGAAATATTATTCACAAGCATGTTATATACAAATAACATACAGTTAACATAACACTAGAATTAGGTACTAACTAAGGCTAACTTACACCTATTTTAGCTAACGTCTATGTACTTATAACTATTTAAATTTTAACATTTAACAAACGTAATAAAAAAATAATACGTAATGAAATAACATTATTGCGGTATATTTGGAGATATATCCGCTTTTTACTAGAAAAAATTTATAAAAAAAAAAGAAGGTATACAGCAATAATCATTGAAACATACGATGTTGATACATAAGCCGGGCGAAAGCGTCGAACCTCACAGCGCTAGCGAATAGGCACGAAAATACGCGAGTCGTCGGCGACGGAGCAATAGTGATGTGACCGGCAATGCATTCCGTATCTATCTATAAATGGCACTTTGACAATGTTTATGATATGATAATGTGTTTAGTGTATTTATTAATGGATTTTTATGAGTTTTATTCATTAAGTTAAATTTATTAGTAAGTTTTATTATAAAGTCAAATAAGAACGGAAAATTTATGTCGTTGTGCAAATGTTTTAAGTTAGTTTTAAATTTTGTATTGTAGGCTATTTTTAAGGCTTTGTTTTGAATAATTTGTAATAATTTATAATTTGTGCGACATGTACTACTCCAAACAGGACACGCATATGTTATCGTAGGCCTGATAAGCACACTGTAAATTTTTAATTTGATAGTAGAACTAAGTCTGCTTCTTCGATTTAAAATTGGGCTAAGAGCACCGAGGGCTTGTGCACCTTTAACGCGTAAATCTGCGATGTGCTTTGACCAGTTCAGTTTGTTGTCGATGTTTAATCCAAGGTATCGGACTGAGCGACTCCATTTTACACTGTGACCTGCAATTTTTAATGTCCTTTGGGGTAGACGACGATGTCGTGTAAATAAAATGGCTTCAGTCTTATCTTCATTTAATTTAAGCTTCCATTTCGAAAAGTAAGCGTGAAGTAGATCAACAGATAATTGTAGACGGCAAATTATTAAGTCAACATCCTGCGAGGATGTGTAGGATGCGGTATCGTCTGCAAAACAGGCTAGTTTTGTTCTAGGTTGAATGGGCATATCATTGACGTACAAGAGAAATAAGTAAGGTCCCAATATGGATCCCTGAGGAACGCCAGCTGGCATCGTCTGGCAGTTAGACTTAGTCGTACCAATATGGACTGCAAAGTTACGATTTTCGATATATGACCTAATAAGTTTAACCAATGATATGGGAATATTATTTACCACCAATTTGTGAAGTAAACCCTCGTGCCATACACTGTCAAATGCTTTTTCAACATCGAGCAGGAACATGCCAGTGGATTGGTTGACATTGAGATTACGACTAATATGCTCACAGACCCTAGCTAATTGATGCGCTGTTGAATATGATTGACGAAAACCGAACTGTTCGTCAATTAACAAGTGTTCAGATGCTGTGCGTAAGCGAGTATAAATAACCTTCTCAAATAATTTACCTAATGTAGGTAGTAGGCTAATCGGTCGGTAACTTGAAGGTAAAGTGTCATCTTTGCCCGGTTTCTTCAATGGGACTACTTTAGCAATTTTCCAAGCAGTTGGAAAATAACAGAAGTAAAGACACCCATTAAAGATTTTAGTAACGTAAACAATTGTCTTCTGAGAAAAATTTTTAATCAGTGTATTGACGATATCATCATAACCTGGGGACTTGCGGGTTTTAAGTGTTTTGAGGATAGCACGAACTTCAACCGGCCGAACAAGCTTAAACTTGTTAGACACGCTGAAGTTATTAATTATTTCAAAAGAATTGGAAATTGTTTCATTTAGGGTAGGACTTGGCCAGTTATATGTGAGTTTCATATTATGTAGAAAAGCTGTTGCAAGTGCATCACACTGATCAGATGTGTTGGTTGTCACCGTGTCATCCGGGAGTTTAAGAGGGGGAATCATAGTGTTTTTTGATTTTAAAGATCTGGATACACGCCAAACATCAGTTCTTGGATTTTCGATTTTGGCAAGTCTGTTGTTCCAGTAATCATCACCATATGCTTGGTTGAACTTAGTAATTAAATCACATATATGGTTTACTAAACTACGAACGAATTTCTTCAGAGCGCCACTAGGTAAGCCATTATCAACCCGACGTAAGTAATTTTTGTATTTAATCAGTTGTCTAGCACGTGAAGGCAATTTTACCTTATTATCACTCCTGAATGTACCAATGGGATTTAAGTCTGTATTTTTGTAACAATTTATATTATTTTAACATTAATATGCGCTTTTTTACGCATTGTATCTTTAAACAATCGTAATGTACAACAATATATATGGAATAAACGCGGAAATATTTATTTTGGTCATATTTTTTATCTATCAAAACGTATGTGCACCAATAACGCAAACGCAATAATAAAGGAAATTGATATACATATATGTATATTGTACTTTATTATATATATATATATAAATATTTTTTAAATGCAATCTAACTTAACACTCAAGAAAGAAACAATTAATAAAGAAAAAAACTAAAAGAAATTCTATAACTAAAATCTATTATTCTATAATTTGTAAATTAAACTAACAGGCCGATTTCAGGGTTAAACATTCCTTATAGTGAACGTCATGCCCTATGCCTATTTTATTGGTGTTCTCCGAGGTACAAGGGTTTCGCCGCCAACATTCCATTTCCACTAGAGTTCCGTGCTCGCTCGCAGCCAAGATGCAAAAAGTCTTGCTGGACTCGGCTAAGATAGTTCGACGGTTTCTCCACCTGTCGCCCTGACTCCCAACCATTTGGTCTCCCTCGTGATCAATTTTCCACCTGGTACATACCTCTACGAATATGTACTTATGTGGAGTATATTTAAGTTTATTTATTTTAAATATTTAAGAAGTATATTCAAATTAATCTTTGGATTTTGGCTTTTTATTGTGTAGGTATCTTCGCAAGCTGAATTTATCTATACTAATATTATAAAGATTGTGGTGTTGTATGTAATCTTTGGATCTACTGAACCGATTTTGAAAATTCTTTTAGCAGTAGAAAGCCACGTTATTTGCGAGTCTCATATGCCTGTATTCTCACAGGTACGGTTTATTAAGCAAAAACAAAATAATATGCAACGTAATTTAATAACCAAATTAATTTAAATTTTAAAATACCGCCCGTTCTTGATCATATATTTCTTCGGCAGATGACTGTGGTTCAAATTCGCTTTAACGATTGTCTTGCTTACTTTGGATACAATCACTCGCGCGTTACACTTGCTGCCAAGTGTGCACCAGTAATAATCTGTCAAGGCGTGCCTCCTTGTTAGAGAGAAGCTATATCCATTGACTATCAGCATTTCCTTCCCGGCGTTGTTGGTAGTCCAAATTACTGGAAGACAAAAATCATTATGGACTATTTCTTATTTCATTGAAAATTGTATTGGTATGTTAAAAACAATCTCAATAATAGAAACTATCATTATAATAGTTAATATTTACCCTTATTTTAGTACTTACTTAACCAAATAAAAGTCAATTGAATACCTAGTAAAATACCCCTTGGCGAAGTAATCAAGAAGGTCGTCTAGAACTTAGATGATAAAATTAAATTGTATTTATAAAGTGCTTTCGTAAAATCACCTTTTTATATACATACGTAACTATAATACTGATTCTGATTATATATATATATATATTGGTACAATTATTTTCCTTACTCCTGGGCAGGTTAAAGTATAATTTTCATTACGCTACCGTCAATAGGAGCAGAGCAGTGAAAGGGAATGTTGAGAAAACAGGAGAAGTTACTCCATTTTTTAAGCTTCCGTCGCAGTCGCATGGTCCCTACCATAGGGGTAGTAGGATAGGGGTAAGGTAGGGGTAGGCGTAGTAGTAGGGTTTCACGCAGACGAAGTCGCGGGCGTCCGCTAGTAATCAAATAAAATACGCTTCAAAAGTACAAAATCCATAATTGGTAACCGCACTTACCTCTGGTAGTAGTTGAGGCCGACGATGCTACAGCTTATAATGGCTTTAAAGGCTAGTCTATAAATTTCATTAATGAAAATTCTTTATAAAGAAAAAATAGAACCTTCTATAATGTCCATGGATAAAATATTAGAACTTTATTACAGACATCTTAATTAGTTTCAACATTCACAAATAAATTAATAAAACAAATAATTACATTGGATTTTTTTGACTACGATCACACATAACGATAAGTGGTGATGGTCGATGGTGGTACTGTAACTTATCAATTACTTTTTCAATACCATACATTATATGTATAATCCTACATGTTAAATAATATAACATGTAACACTTTCACTATTCGTACACCAATAAAACTACCGGTGGGATTTGATCCAACAACACTTACAATAATTTTTAGTCTACCTTCCAAAGTAATAGTTTAGGAGAGGGCCTAGTGGCAGTTTAATACTGTTACTAACGCGTTAACGTAAACGCGAATTTCTAGGGAATTGGAATAGCGCCATCTAGTGGCACAACTGCACAACTGTTTCAATTCCATATAAATTCGCGTTTACGTTAACGCGATAGTAACAGTATAAAAATAATGAAACTCCCACTAGGAATACAGATCACAGGCGCTCCGTATAAGTCAAGTGCACTTGCAAACTTATACAAACTGAAGTAGACACTTTATACATACGTTTGAATTTTTGATGCTTTATTGTTAAGGTCCACATAACCTCTTCTAGAAGTAGGCTGATGAATCCCAAAATGCGTTGTTAGTAGAACTTAAATTACCTCCCTGCCAAATTTCAACTTTTGTACGTCAAGCGAGTTTCGAGATTTCGTGATGAGTAACCTTTCGCATTTATATACGTATTAAGATGATGAAGATGCGTTGATTAGTGCACTCATCAACTGGAAATTTTCATTAAAATCCATGTGGTTGTAACTACATACTTCATCATCGTCTTTGACAACCACTGTTGAGCACGAGTCTCCTCCAGAAGGGGTTAGGCCTTAGTCCACCACGCTGGCCTAATGCGGATTGGCAGACTTTACGTAGATAATTGAGAAAATTTTAAGGTATGCACGATTCCTCACGATGTTTTTACTTTCACCGTTTAAGACAAGTGACATTTTTTTTTAAATGCACATAACTGAAAAGTTGAAGGTGCATGCCTCGGACCGGATTCAAACCCCGAATCGAAGGCAGGGGTCATATCGACTAGGATATCAAGTATCTACATACACCTTCATACGCAAACAGTACCTAATGCTTGACGGCACAAACATAAGGCCTACTGCCTTATGTTTGTATATCCTTGTATGTTGTTGTTTATGTTGTATTTCCTTGGACAAGTTCTGTCACAAAATGTATTGCAACAAAAAGCCTATACACTGCGCTTATAAAATATACATCCAATTAAGTAATCTTTACAATAATTCTATATCTTATAATAAATACCATTACGTATTATAAACATTGGCGGTGCATGTTTATGCTCCAAATGAGCTGTGACTAGAGCTCCCCCGAGACCCATGATGAACCTTGCTTTACAATTCCCCCACCTGGTGCACCTCCAGATGGCTGTCTTGGAACACCGGGCACCGCAATAGAAGGTGTACCCACAGAGGATGGCTAACTCCTTCCCGCTTCGATTGCGAACAAAGACGACTGAAATGGAAAAAAGGGATCAAACATTTTTCCGTGGCACAAGGCTCTACTACAATAATAATTACATAAAAAAACATTGTATTTTTAAACCACGATGCAAAGGTAAGAGTTTGAATGGTCTTTTATTCCCTTTTAAACTTGTTAATGGAATACTTGGCTCTGCCAGCAATGGTACGATAAAAAGGTTGATAATGGTGATGATTCGTTACTCCATTTCAACGATAATTTCTAAATTAATGACCAAACCATAGATTAAAGAAATGTAACTTCCTCTATACTAATATTATAAAGAGGAAAGATTTGATTGTTTGTTTGTATGCATTGAATAGGATCCGAAACTACTGAAGCGATTTGAAAAATTCTTTCACTGTTGTGAAGCTACACTAACCCCGAGTGCTTTAAGCTATATTTTATCCCCGCTATCCTACGGGAACGGGAACTACGCAGGTGAAACCGCGTAGAGTCGCTAGTCTTTTAGTAAACTAAAAGTTGTGAACCGTTTTTTACACCTTCAACTACACAGTCCGGCATGTTTAAGGAGCTCTATACACAACAAAAGCGATTACAACATATGACACATTGATTATATAGTGAGAGTTTTTATAAGCACATTAGATCGTTGATCTTATACTTTGACATAGGGGTAATATCTAGAGAGTCAAATCCCTATGTAATACGTCTGAGCCTGATACAGACTGGGATGTATGAGTAACACATGTAGGAGTATATTTTACGGTTTCTGTGCACCATAAATAAAAAATAAAATATTACATACATCAACTTTGAAATTTTAATGGAACATCGAAATCGAAATAATCAAATATTATTAATTCGACTGAGCAATTATTCTAAGAAAATATTAAGCAAATAAGTCATCTCTTAATTTACAACAATTACAACGACTATTAAATGCATATTTAAAATATAATAATAATTTACATTTTTTCTAAATATTATTTTAGATAAAATATTTTTTTTTAATTTTAAATTTTAATTTGTTAAAATCAATTTTTATTCTTGAAAATACATATATTTTAATAATATGAAAGTTTCATAATTTAGACAGTCACGAAAGGTATAAGGAATTGTACAATCACAATCACAATTACAAACGACATTTAATATTTTTCGTCTCTCTTATTGAAACTAAAATTTAACAAATAACTAATTAGTAAAATAGAAAACTGTCTCCTCTTTAAATATCTTTTTTTCTGGTTTTAGATTTACTATATTACTTGACAAAAATGGAGTTATTATGAACAAGCTGAGCCGTTTATATTTTAGTATTTAGGTTATTAACGTTAACGTTTCTTAGATAGTTATATGTTGTCATCAGAATTTAGAGCGTGTGCAAAATTTCTTCCTAATCGAAGACCGGGAAGTGGCTCATATTAAGATTCCAAGATTTGATTTTCTTACATACATAGTTACAAGTGAAAGTCGCGCGGAATAAGTCGTATTATCCTACATGATACCTCTTGTATGCATGAATAACATATCTCGTAAAGAGAAAAAGACAAATAATGACTTTGATCAACGATAAAGACATTGTTCATACTTACATAGATACTTATATTCCCGTAGAGCTAGTCGGTCATAAAGACCGCACGTTAGTAGGCAAGGAGACCAAATTATAATTTAATTAGTTTGCCGTACAACTTTGGTTTCATTATCATCATCATCATATCAGCCGATGGACGTCCACTGCAGGACATAGGCCTTTTGTAGTGACTTCCAAATAACACTATTCTTAGCCGCCTACAACCAGAGAATCCCTGCGACTCGCTTAATGACGACAGTCTACCAGGGGAGGGGTCGACGCTTTTTAGTGCGGGGTCGCCATTTCAGTACCTTGGGACCATGACGTCTTTGAACTATGAGCCCCGCCCATTGTCATGATCAAATCAGAAACTAAAAGATCCGCAGAAAAACTAAAGTCACTGACATAGATCAACGAGTCGCGAAGCTGAAGTGGCAATGGACGGGGCACTTTGGTTTATGTATTTTAAAATATTTTTTTATATACTCCATTCTCAATGGTGTACTTTGGTGGCGGATGAGGGTGTATTGTGTTCCATCGCAAAAGTTCCTTTTCCTTGGTTGTAACGAACCTCGCCCTGCAGGTACTGTTGGTGCATTGCCAAACATCTGTCTTTTTCCTCCTTCCGTCATAGAAGAATGTGTAGCCATGCAAAAGTGCGCATGGCTTGCCTGCTTTGTTTGTAAGAAAGTAGACTGGAACAAATTATACTCTCATTACTTATTTCCCCTAAATGTAAAATCTACAGATATTTATTTCGCCGTAATGTTGTGAACATAATAATACTCGAATTGCGATACTTTTAATTGTGCTTATAGATAGTTACTAAATTAACTAACATAAAACTGAACGACAGCCAATAATTTACTTGCTTAAAGGTAAACAAATAACTTTCTTTTTATTCTAAGCGTCGGTGTAGTCTAAGATGAAAGCTTACCGGTGGTATGTACCTACTTGCCGGTAAGGTGGTAACTAGCCCTTATGTCTATCATTAGACCAGATGTAAACTAATTTAGAAAATATAAAGTCCTACTGATGCGATTCCCAGAATCGTACCCAGGATGTTCTGAACCATAGCACTAACAACTGCGCCTAAAGTTTAACTTTTTTTAAGATTTCTTCGAGGTGAACTTTTCTAGCATGACTACAATAATTTCAGATAACCTAACGGATTTCACATGTCATTGCTAGTGTATGAACTAAAGTGAACTAAGGTGTTCACAATAGTTGCTATGGTGACATCTAGAAAATGCTATAATTTTAAAAAATATCTTAAAAGAAATTGCATATTTTGACCAATCTGTACTAAAATTATATATTAACTCCAGTCGTCTATGATTGTAAGTTAAAGTTTCAATTTAAATATAAAACAACGAAATATAAACTACATATCTATATTTACATTACATACACACATATCCGATGGGATTGTCACTATATACATATATACAATATAAATAATTCTATAACTGTACATTTTCATTATATGCTACATAAATAATTATAGTGTAAGAGTAGGTCTATAAGTATTAATGTCTTGTGTAAACCCCGTCTTGTATGCTATATGTAGGGGGTGGGTGTGTATGGACAGTGTTCCATCGTAATATTTCCCTCGCTTTAGTGGTAACAAACCTGGCTTTACATCGCCTTGTGTTGGTACATTGCCAAACGTCTGTGGTTTTCCTGCGTCCGTCGTAATAAAAGCTGTAACCGTGCAAGATTGCTGTCCGTTTTCCCAACTGATTTTGGAGGTAGACTACTGTAATAAAATATTTATTTAGTGAAATAGCAGCCACTGATAGTTTTAGGAAGTATTTCAATGTCAAAGTCTAAATTCATTTATTTCAATTAGGCTTAGTTTACAAGCTTCGATACGTCATCGAATAATACTATTAGTTAATGGTGATAATTAGTCGAAAACTTAAAATTAAAGTTACGAGGATGCCTTGGCTTTGCTACCTTAGAAGCATAATAACATAAAATATACTACGTAAATATAATACGGACGCTGTAAGACAATGTTGCTTAGAAAAGATATTGAAGTTAAAACAAATGAAGCAATAGTTTGTATTTAAAAAGTAAAATAAGCAATTCATATATGTTTTTATTATATTTTGATACGTATATTAGACAAATTACAAAATTGATAATCAATTTTGGGTCGTCAATTTTATTCAGACGTCGGTTAATGTTTTATAATATTCATCTTTATAATATAAAGCTTCTGAATATTATATTATAAATCTAAAGAAATAAATAATTTCACTAAATATTAGGACTGCATATTTATATAAATTGCAATACTAAATTAACTTACACTTTCAGAAAAAAATCGGCTAATTTTGTATTATATGTTTTTTTTACTTTATATACATCCCACCATGAATGTTAAATTTCGGTGATGGATATGTACGGAGTTGCACTGTAACATGTCCTTATCTTTAGTGGTGACGAACTGTGCTCTACAGCGTACGTTACTTCCGTTGTTGGTATATTACCATACATCGGTGAACTTCTTACGTACGTCGCGATAGAAACTATAACCTTTCTAGAGAGCGCACCGTTTACCAGACTGGTTTGTGAACTAGAGCACTGTAATAAATGTTAATTCAGTTCTTTTTTTATTATTAATGAAATTCTGGTGTCACCTGTGTCTAATATAGCGTCCACACCTAGGCTGCAGATTGTTAGCCGATATTTTTGTTTCTTGCATATTGAATTTTTTCTCGAATTGATTCGCAAGTTTTTCTATAAACTCACTTTACTAAAATAATATTTGTAGTGAGAAGTGGTTTTAGCCAACAGTGCCCATTACAATTTGAAAATGAAATATTTCCAGGAGCTTCGCCGTGTACCATGACCAAAACCGTAAAGTTACACCCGAAACCACGGGACTCAATTAATTAAAAAACATGTTTCCACAGATTATATGTATATTAAAAAAAATATTCCAAAAAAAAATTATAGCAAAGTTAATACTGAAAAAAATATACGACTACGACAATAAATAATCTTATTCTGATGGTTAAAACTATGGACTCAATAATATTATTTATTATGAGTGGCGTGCATAGCCGGAGGGATTTCGGTAGGGGTAAGCAAACTTTACGAAGATATCTTTAGCATTAATTTTCTCCGAGTTATTATTAACCCCAATCAAACTGAAATTGAATTGGCACATAAACTAAAAATAAACTTAAAGCGCTACCCCAAACGAGATCACAATCACAAACAGATCAATACTATAACAGCGGCAGTTGCACGCTTCTATAAGAGTAAGATCACAGACCGATCTGACACATCTCATTTTCACACAGATGAAACCTTAGCTTTTTAATAGCGTCTCATATGCTTTGAATACTGTTGTGTACTGTAATTATGTGTTTGTAGAGACTTGCTCTGTAAAGGCTTGTTCGGACTACTTTAGCAGTTTAGTCGAGCAGCGTGAAATATAGCTGCTATACGTGTCTGAACCCTAAACATTTTGTCGCGTTTGGTTAATAAATAGTTTAGTCGAGTTAATCCATTTTACTCTATTTTATCGGGCGGATAGCGCCTCCCATCACACGTCCATGCTCACTGGTTCACCGGCTAAACAAATCCGAACCTGGCGAATTAGTTGAGTTTATTAGTAGCTCCTAAAATCATAAAATGACGAAGCTGGAGCGAAGAAATAACTATGAAATTTGTTACAAAATATTAAGACAAAGAGTGTTTATGGAATGTTAAGTCCACTATATACGTATATACATATATGCAAACAACCACTCACTTGTGAACTGTGCTCAAACAAAATGCGAACGAGTTTTGGGCAGTATCAAGTAAATTAGTACGCTACTCGGCTAAAATGCTAAAGTAGTCCGAACTAGGCTTAACATCTGGGCTGGCATCGCTCTGGGATCGGTCTTTATACGGACGCATTGAATTTTCAAACATTTAATTAAGTACAGACTAGATTATTTCGGACAGTAGCCCTTTTTCTCGCGAATTTAAACAAAACTCCGTCATGAACCTTGATTGCTGGTGGATCGTGCGAGTGCTGGAGTGACGTCACTTTTATTATCTCGCCGGTATTTAAAGCTTTGAACCTAGCCTTGCATGGGTATCCTTTTGTGCACCTCCACATGCATGAGTCTACTTGGGCTCCTAGACTATTGCAGGCGTAGAACGTGTAACCGTGTATCAGGGCTATCGGTTTTCCGTGTGGATTGTATAGGTATTCAACTGCAACAAATATGAATTGTTAAAATTAGAAACATTTTAAATGGATGGGTGATTATAATAGATTTAAATATCCATTACGTATATTTTATATGTGAGATAATTTAAATAGCACATCAAACAATTTTGCATACAGACACAAAAAGAAAAAAAGAGATAAACCATGCGGTTATCACCTTGGCATGCGATATAAATAATTAAAATATATACGGTCGAATTGAGAAACCTCCTCCTTTTATTGGAGTCGGTTAAGAAACGATGAATTCAAAAATATGTTGTATATTAAAACACATGATTTTTTTTTTTATTTATATTTAGATTTTAAATTATTGTATTAAATAGAGTGCCAGAAGAAATAGTTGAAAGTTTTTGAAAATAAATAGGAATATAATGATTCTAAATTAAACAAAGAATAAAAATTGGTAATAAATATTTATTGCAAAGTATGATCATAAGGTCCACTGATTTTTTTTAAATAATTCCAATAATTCCTTCTCCTGATATTAACAAACACGCAAAAAATATTTACAAAATCGGTTCAGTCGATCACGCGTGATGCGATGAGTAGGCATTTTTAAATATAAAAACTAGCAGAACCCCGCAGTTTCTCTCGCGGATCTCGAATTATCAGTCCCGGGAATATACGGAGACAAACGTATGACGGGATGAAAAGTAGCCGTAGCGCAAATGAGTGACAAACGTACACACTTACAAACTTTCGCCCTTACAATATTAGTGTGAGAGTCCACTAATCATTTTACAAAACTATAACTAAAAACACGAACGATTCATTTTCAAAAACTTCAATGACTTTTTAACCCTTTAGGGGTACTATTCTGATAAATCCTAAATGCATTATTTTAGGTATTTTTCTGGTAGTACACATACCAATTTTTACAAATGTAACTAGAAAAATATTTTCAACCCTTGTTTCACCCCCTTCTGATTTAATTTTCGCAACAAAAAGTAAACCTTCTACGTATTATGGTCTCAAATCGTGACAAGTCTCATTTTAATTCTTTCAGTAGTTTCCGCGTTATGCCTGGTCAACAAAAACGGACAGACGGACAGACAGACGTTTATATTATGCCCTTCAACATTTTTTTCAAAATATCTTCAATGTACAGAATTTGACCTGTTACAGTTTCATTATAAGTATAGAAGTATTGATATTATGATTATGGTGACCCTCTGAAACATTAACCCGCGGCATGCATCCCGGTGCACCCCCTCTAGATCCGGTCCTGTATAGGTGATCGTATATTTTATTTTGTAACTTTCTTTCGCGCCATCTTGTAAATAATTCCATTGTGAACAGATATATCGGGGCGTCCATGGGAATGCTCCAATGTGACCTTCATTAGTTCGCCACTGTTCCGAGCTTTGAACCTCGCTTTGCAGGGGTAACCTTTGGTGCACCGCCACCTTCGCGCATCCTTTTGACTGCTACCTTTAAGGCTATTGCAGGTGTAAAATGTGTAGCCGTCTATCAAAGCCAGCTGTTTTCCATCCTTGTTTTTAATGTATTCGACTGCAACAAATTGAATTTTATTCGTTAATTTCATGTGCATTTAAAAAGGTTGTAAGTAGGTAAGAATCTGCTTCTAGATCCAGCTTAAACTGATAAAAGTCAGCAATAAATACAGCAGTCCCACTATAAGGTCGTAACTCATTAGAGCCACCAGGGACCCGACTCGCACCGACTCGTCGCTAGTCGTCCACTTGTAGTCGCCAGGTGGACCACGGGTGGACATTCGTTCACCAGTGAACGAATTTCCGAGTAATCTACAAACGTTTGGCCCTAGGTGTACACGTGTCACACCTAGCTATCATCGAGTGATCCACTTGCATTCCGCGCTTGGACATCTCGCGAGCGAGGCGATCCGGTGTTGGTACAGAATTGATATAGTGAGCGCATGCCCATACAAATCCATACGAAGAATATTAACCACTCGAGGCGAGGCGGTGCGGGTTGAGTTCCGGGTAGCTCTAATGAACTACGACCTTTAATCGTTTTAACCTGTGTTAGCTGAAATTTTTTCATTTCAATGTTATGTTATACCTACTGAATATATCTGGTAAGGCTTATGGGTTGGTTGACCCCAGCTGACGGGTGAGCAAGTGTGTAATACAAGTAGGTTGAGAATTGTGTATTTCAATGTGTTCACAAGTCTGCAGGCCTTGTTGCGACCGCTGTAGTCCAGTAGGTTGCAACGGTTGCATGTTCCAGTGCCCTGCTCTCATCTAACTTTGGACGGCAGAATGTGCTTGTTCAGCGCCCTACATACTTCGTTGCGATGGATTCACGCAGCGATTTACGTAGTTAATTACGCAAATGAGTATCAATATAAAAGAGGAGGATACGCGCTGGAAGGCGCTCTTTGATCAATCTCCGATCGAGTGGGACATCTAGTTAGGATTAGGCTCTCTACATTTCAATCGCCGAAATTAGAGTTTTCAAGTTATTATAAGTTTTTATTGTAATATTTTATTTAAAATAAATATTAAATAATCAGTCGCGTTTGCATTCTCAAACCCTGCTGCCCCAAAACGTAAGTGCCTTAGCGATCAGTGGACAGCAAATGCAATAGACAAAAAGACAACTACAAAAACATGGCGACCGCAGCGCGCGCCACAATACTGCCCGCTCAATTGTTAAAGTTCGCGGCATCAACAAGTGAATTGTCCGGCTGGGTGCTAAATACCAAATACATTAAACAAGATTTGATCGTTCATATATATTAGATATTGACAAACGTTTACAATGTTTTTACACTTACACTAATCATACAAAAAATGTGGAACATTAAATATAAATCAGGTAACGTTAACAACCTCTCCATCTCAGAAGTAGGTTAAAAAGAGCATTTAATGCACGGACTTATATTAAACTAGGTCCCGCTAGTATTCATTCTGTGATATATGACAGAGAAACTGCAAACATAATTATGTACTTAATAACATCCTAAAAATAAAATAAATTAATTAATTATACAAAATTAATCTCCGTTTTATGTCGCAATAAATAGTATAAAGATTGATCATAATATTTAAGCAAATATTATAATGAATATTTTAAGAAAATATTATGATTCGTAAATAGTTATTAAATAAATAAAGAAATTGTTGATAAGTCATAATAATTTAAATGTATCCTAATGAAAGTTCACTAGTTCACAAAGTACAGACACCATTATTAATATTACTACCCGCGTTATATAAGTCTAATTTCTCTATGTTATTTATTATTTATCCATGCAAAGCGAGCGTTGTATATCGTACCGGAACGCTAAATCGCTTGGCGGTACGTCGTTGCCGGTAGGGTGCTATATATATATAAGGTATCCAGACCCAAATTGGGCTGTATATATGCAATTAGTCCTTTAACCAACAATATAATTTCCATAACCCATGCCAGGACAATATCTCCTCCTCATCCTGTCTCTATTTTGTCTCTTCATTTCTAAATATTTTTCTGGATTATACGTTTTGAGTCTTTCCCTGTACATGCGTTGCCTTTCTGCTTTCCTCAACCGTCTTAATGCTATAACAAACGCGTTTATTAGTTACGATATTGATGCTAAATCATATTGTAAAAAATACACATAAAATACCTTTAATCTAGTGATTTATATTTTATTAAATGGTTTGAGCTTGACTAAAATTGTAGTATTATGCCTGTTGAAAAGCAATGACACAGTAAAGATATCTAAGATGGAACGCGCTTGCCTAGAAAGTGCCTATTCACTTTTGTCTTAAAGGCGATTAGATAGTAGCTAACAGAACCACAGGCACCGGAAGGACATTGCACATTTTACTTTATCAGTTTGGATATGAAATGTTGAAGCGATGTATTAGATGCGGTATGTCAATACCGAAGGTATGCCACTCTTTACGGCGTCTCGCTGTTCTGTTGTAGAAGGGAGATGCAAAAACAAGGCCGTGGAGTTACTGAGCACCTAACTCCAAAGTAAAACCGGAAAAATCCGACATATAGGTAACTATGCGACGTTGCGACGTTGCTGCAATACCATTTTGACTGCGTCGTGGGTTCCACACCAATTACATATTTATTAACCTCCTCACTTTGATCTTCATGCTACTCCTAGAAGAACCAAAGTCACTGACATAGCTCAGCGAGTCGCGAAGCTGAAGTGGCAATGGGCAAGCAATATAGTTTGATGAGCCGATTGAAGTTGGGGTCCCAAGTGCTGGAATGGCGACCCCGTACCGTAAAGCGCAGTGTTGGTTATGCCCCCAGTAGGTGAACCGAGGACATTAAGCGGGTTGCAGGGAGCCGCCGGATGCTGGAACATTGTGTTTAGAAGTCCATGCAAGAGGCCTATGTCGAGCAATGGACGTCCATCGGCTGATAATGATGATGATGAAGATAAGCTAGATCAGTTAATTTCATATCAATATAATCTACAGACTAGTAGATTTATGATAATCATGCACCTTTTAAATTTTAATTTACACTTTTATAGTTTCATTTATTACTTTATTTTAATTAAATTAACACTTTTCAAGTTTCATTTATTGCTTTATTTGTTGTCATTATTTACATAATGAGATAAATTTATTTTATAATTTTATCTACCTAATAAATTATAATAAAAATCAATTATTGATGACATTGATTATCATTTTCAAGTAGGTATGTTAAAATATATACTATTAAATAACATGGAATATATTTCCTGCGTGTAACTTATTACGGGTAGGTTATAATGATTTACTAATACATAATTTACCTATATTGACGAAATTGTATCCCGAAATTACATTATTGACCACGACCAGACGCTGCCCGAGTGGCGTGGGAAGTAGCGAGGAAATTAAGCAGGAAAGTTGTTCACGTTATATGTCCTGCCGCATAAGTTGCTGCGAATATTCGTGTGAGTATTTCCCCGAGCTGCAGTACTATTGTAATAATGTTTTGCATAACTCGAAAGCGCGACTTTTGCATTCACCTCATCCCTGTCTAACACGATACATTATAAAGAGAAAGACAGAGGTGAATTATATGCCTGCACTCGTGAGTTATACAAAACATCGCTACAGAATAGCTTTATGAGGGTTCATTTACACGAGCGGCAACTTTACTGATGACTGCAGTCGACTGCAGGCGGCGACATCGCTGACTACAGTGGGCGACCGCCGTCGACTGCCGCCGAGAGTCGCCGACTGCAGTCGTCGGCAGCAGCTGCCGCTCGTGTAAACGAACACTAAAGCAGTGTATGGCCAGGGCAACATCACGGCAACGGAGCGGCAGAGCGAGGATCACGACGAAGAACATAGTGTGGTGAACGTGTTACAAATGATTATGGTTGTCAATATATTTTACCACCGCCCCATCAACAGTGACAATACTTGATCGACAACCTCTCGTTCGATGCGAGCAGCGCCATCTACTGCTGGTCACACCGGCATCGGCGAGGAAGAATTTGTTGTTGTGATAAAAGATGGCCGGACGACCTCGGGACGTTGTAATGAAAATCACTGCAAAAATATCATCAAGTTATACCTCACATAGCCAAGTCTTCAACTGCCATGAAGTGATGATGGAATGGAATCTCAGACTTATTACATATAAACTTGCCTTGATATATGATCAACGATCTAATGCAATTATAAAAACTGTCTCTATAGAATCGATGTTACATAACTGTAATTGTGTTCGTCGGTTAAATAACTCCGTAAAAATATCTTTCTGTGTAGTTTAATGGTGTAAAAAACGTTCAACAACTTTTAGTTTAGTATAGGATATAATTATACCTAATCTAAGCTTGTTTTCCTCGAAAATTACAGGCAATTATTCGTGAATTTGAGTGCAATAATAGTCCTTATGTAATTAGTCTGAGAATGGAATGAAATACATGGAACGATGGCCTTGTCTGTATGAAGAGAAAGGAGTGAGTCAAGAGCCTCGGCAGGTTTGATCCCTCCAACCCAACATTAGAGGACAGTTTTTTTTTATTCTTTACAAGTTAGCCCTTGACTACAATCTCACCTGATAGTAAGTGATGATGCAGTCTAAGATAGAAGCGGGCTAACATATTGGGAGGAGGATGAAAATCCACACTCCTTTCGGTTTCTACAAGACATCGTACAGCTAAATCGCTTGGCGGTACGTTTTAGGCGAACGGTAGGGTGGTAACTGGCCACGGCCGAAGCCTCCCACCAGCCAGAACCTGGTTAGCCAGTTACGAGAATACGAAAAAAAAAACTATAATAAAATAAACATAATAAACTTTATTTACAATGGAAGTAACGGTACTCGTACGTAGTTATTAAAATAATATTATGTTCTAATTAAAATATATCTGGACAAATGATTGCTTACAATTAAGGTAAAATCTAGTTAACCCGTTTACAGTTCGTTCGTTATCAACCCATATTCGGCTCACTGCTAAGCTCGAGTCTCCTCTAAGAATGAGAGGGTTTAGGTCTTAGTCCACCACGCTGGCGCAATGCGGATTGACAGACTTCACACACGCAGAGAATTAAGAAAATTCTCTGGTATGCAGGTATCCTCACGATGTTTTCCTTCACCGTTTGAGACACGTGGTATTTCATTTCTTAAACAGACAGCTCAAATATTAAAATCGCTATTTATTCATGGTTTAATTGATCAACTCAATGATTATGTTCATTGATGAACTTGACGATGACGTCATCCAGAGTATTCACCGCTCCTTTGCATCTCATCATCCGTTTTGAACAGCGCCACCTAACTTCGCCGCTAACTTTATTATAGTAATCCTTAACGTACCTGTGGTCACCATAACTAAGACACACTTGACCACGGCGGGTCCTGCCAAATAATACTTCTGAAAGAAAAGAATGACATTACCTCAACGACTACTTAATTAACCACGGCTGCGACAGCCAGATATACCTCATTTTAGAAAGGCTAAAACTTTAACAGCCTATGGCCCTACTATTGGTAAGAACGGTAGCCAATTACGGAGCAGGATTACAGAGGTAGCAGAATCTAAGGATCCAGGTCCTCAATATGTCCACGTATAAAATGTATATATTAATATCAAAGAGGTAAATCCATGGTGTCGAAAATTCTTTTACCACTAGAAAGCCACTTTATTAATGAGTGCCATATGCTAAATTTTACCCCCATACTCTTACGGGAACTAAGTGCGTAAAGCCGCTAGTTTTTTAATACATTTTTTTCTCCAGTCTTCAAACTCTTAGATTCGTGGCAACCATTCGCTAGAGATCCTTAAAAATATCAAATTTCTATTTAAAGATTTTTTTAACTTTAGCGAACGAAGAATCTTTAACGGTGATTTTCGAAAGGTTGCCGCGAAGCAAAGTGATTGGAGACATGATATAT
The DNA here is from genome assembly GCF_947172395.1 of Bicyclus anynana. Classification (NCBI taxonomy): domain Eukaryota; kingdom Metazoa; phylum Arthropoda; class Insecta; order Lepidoptera; family Nymphalidae; genus Bicyclus; species Bicyclus anynana. The sequence goes on from NC_069092.1 coordinate 3,171,971, forward strand.
CACATTATGTCAAGGAAAATATACTTCTTACTTGGACGGTTGAGGGTCTGGACACTTGAAACTTGCTACCTTCCAAAGTCACTACAGTACAAACTACATACCCCTACGGTATAAAGTTCGACATCCTTACAAAAACCATCAAGTTTGTGATGGTTAATTTTGTACCTAAGTAAATAAAAACTGTAACACTTTTAGTTTTGTACAATAAAATAAAAATATAAATATATATTTTATGTAGACCATACATAGGCAGAGGCTGATAAACTTTCAGCCTTGCTAAAATGAGTTCAGTCTGGCAATCGCAGACATTCGGTCTTTTATAATAAACTAGCTGACGCCGCGCGGTTTTACTCGCGTGGTTTCGTTCCCATAGGTAAACGGGGATAATATATAGCCTATATATATAGCCTTCCTCGATAAATGGGCTATCTAACACTGAAAGAATTTATCGGACCAGTAGTTCCTGAGATAAGCGCGTTCAATCAAACAAACAAACAACTCTTCAGCTTTATATATTAGTATAGATTTGGTTATGAAAGTGATACAACAGACTTCTTACTTCTCTGTGTTTGTGTTATCTTCGCTTGTTTGTTATACACAGAAATCTCCCTTTCTCCATGATAGAAAGTTTATTAACAATTCAATTTTCATGTAAATAATTTTATTAACTACATCTCGAGCTTGAAGCGATATTTTCTTTTCTTTTTTTAAATATCTTAAAGAGGTGGATAATACATTTACTCCAGAAAGGTAAAGATATACAGCTCAGATATTAATATCGCTATTTGAATATGGTTTCATTCATCCTAATGGTTATGTTCGTTGATGAATTTGATTATGACGTCATCCACAGTATTGACAGCGGCTTTGCATCTCAGCATCCTCTTTGCGCAGCGCCATCTAGTTTTGCAGCTCATGTCATTATAGTAATCCTTAAGGTACCTGTAGTGACCAATGCTCAGATATTTTTGACCACGGCAGGTCCTCCCAAATGATACTTCTGGAAGAAAAACAATGACATTACCTTAGAGCCAGTGATGACCTATGATTCCGAGACTTGGTCGCTAACTATAGGCCTCATAAGAAGGCTCATAATCACAAAACGGGCGATGGAACAAGCTATGCTCGGAGTATCTGAACGTGATTGAATCAGTAATGATCAATGATCAGATCCATAGAAGAACCAAACCAACAAAGTCACCGACATAGCTCAACGAGTCGCGAAACTGAAGTGAAGAAATCACATTTTTAACCGACTTCCAAAAAGGAGGAGGTTCTACGTTCGGCTGTATGTTTTTTTTTTATATTGATAGTAATAGTAATATTTACCATTTTTACTGTGCGCGTACAATTACTGAAGACAAAATAAAACACAAACATAAATAGTTACTTATAACACTCTGTAATGACTCACTTCAATTGATAGTGAAGTGAATTGTTATCATTCTACCCACATTTCCAGTCAACTAGTACTGACAACGTTTTTTTTTTAACGGCGTTACGGCTCTAAGTTCTAGCCCTTTTGAGTATAAAGTGCACAACAATATTTATTTATACAAATCAATTTTATTCGTACCTACACGTAAATTAATAATTTCGTATAAAATAAACCTTCATTATCTGTAAAATTTAAAAAAGTTACATTATTACAAATAACTAAAATACGCATGGAAAAATCAACAGGAACAACCAAAACAGTTATAATGACGCGTCATCTACCATATAATTTTTTTTTTCATTAAACTTCTTCATTCATTAAAACCAAAATGGCGGATAAAGTCAGTTAATTACGCAACGTTAAAAGTAGATGAATTAGGCTATACCTATAATACTTACTTCACGCTGCAACCCTGAACACATAGTTTTAGAACTTACAATAATAATGTTCTTTATGACATATCTACATACATAGATGTAATAAAAAAATCAGACACCGTTTCCTGAACAAAAAATTGACGCACACCATTTATGCCAGTGTGTAAATACATACACGCCGACACGCATACAGATGCAAATATGATGACAGACCGACGGCCATTAACTTCCTATATCAGGATATACTCTTCACACTCACACTTAGATACTCGGCGCCCTTATGGTGTTCAGTTCAGTTGTTTGACAACAAGATACCGTCTGCGTTATAAATCTATGTCGTCTACGTTATGAAAGGACGCAAAAACATTATATTTGTATAAAACTGCAAATAGCAAATCATGTACCTATAAAATTCCATACAATAAATATTTACACATTTTCATTGTGTTATCATAACGTATCGCTAAATCCAATAAGGCGTTTATAGTCAAAATTAGAAAAAAGAAAAACTATTCTAAATACTTACCTTCCACTGCAACCTGCTCTACAGAAACACCAGTTTATTGTCACATGGAATCAATAAGTAAACCCTTAAAATTTGTCACTCACTTAATTGCAACTTAATTTGTACTAGATACGTTTTATGCCACTTAACTGATTTATCATACACATATTTTTAAATTTTCACTTTTCACAACAAAACTAGCCGTAACTTCACATTTGACACGTAACCACTAATACTTTTTAACATTAAAACACTGTGGGCAATAAAAAACACTTTTACTCATAGACGTGATAAAAAGTTCAGATACCGTCACCTGAACTAAAAAGTGACGTACCCCAATTTTGCCAGTTCGCATCTATACGTACACGCTGACACGCACACAGATGCACATATGAAAACCGACCGCCATTAATTTCCTACATCTGGCAATACTCACACTCAAACATAGATACTTGGCGCCATTATGGTGTTACAGTTATTTGAAAGCGAGATACCGTCTGCCTATTTTATAACATAAGTCTATGCTTTCACTTAACACAAAATACAAATCTGTTACTTCACTTATTACAAAGTCGGTTAATATTTTACAAATATCACAGTAACACGGGTAGTGATGCATGGTATCGCGATTCAACTGACTACCTGCTTTGGGACAGAGGTAGGGTATGATGGGGTATTCTAACAATACCCCTATTGTATAGGGTACCCTGTATTAACAAGGGTCAGCGCTTCGAGACAGCTGCTTGCATTTATTGCTGTTTGCAACATCAAACTTATTTGCATGTATGTATGTACCTATGGTTGGTGTTTTAAAAGATTTATTGTTTCACCGTAGTTATATTTACTTATTTTAAACATACAAGCTAAATTTATAATCATAGTTTACATTTTAGTAGTTAAAGTTAAGTAAGGTTTCTTTTTTACATCGACAAGTTTACGCTTGAGTGCCATCTCACTAAGCAGTCGAATGTAAACATAAAATTTTGCATGTGTGCACTCAGTGGAGTAGCTAAATTCGGATCATTTTTAAGGTTATTTTGTGGGTACTTAACATATCTTTAGTACAAAATCTTTGCTCTATACGATACGATAACAGGACAATACATACGATTATAATGTACACGTATAATATATATACATATAATACGTATGTACCGATAAAATAAAAAAAAAAAAACGCTTTTTACCCGACTGCGAGAGAGGTAATGTTTTTCGCGCGTATCTTGTATGTTTGTATGTTTGTATCTATGCAATATTCTTTATTACCTAATATCTTCCAATTGATTTACATAAATAAGATATTTTAGATACGTAAAAATTATAACGGTATTTACCTAAAAATTAAGAAACAAAAGTATGTACGTACTTATGTAGTTTATTCGAAATATAAACATGGCACCAGAATACAAAAAAAATGCTGTCTTTGCTTGCTTCATTTATAAATTTTCTGCCTGAAATAGATTTTTGTTAAATCTACAATTTTATATATTTTTGTGTACTGAAATCCAATAGCATAACATTTTAGTATAAAGACAGTTAAGAAGTCAATTCTTCTTCTTCATTAAAAGTATTCGTAATGACAATAATTCCCGGTCGCTTGACCTGTTTTTTTGGAACCAAGATTAAACAGGAAGTATCGTTAATTTTTTTTAGAACATAAGAAAAGGAGGGATCATCGTACAGAAACATATTTCCCACTCGATGTTCTGTACAGACATGGTGGATTGTGATCATGGTCACCGATCAATACCACGACCACAAAATGACTATCAGTGATAACAGAAGCTTTGCATCCCCGATGGTACTTAGTACAGTACCACCTCCAGTTCATGTTCTTGGACATCTTCTGTCGGTTGTATGTGTAGAGGCCGACCTTTAAGATTAAACCGCCTTTCTCTTTGCTAATCACTTCGCCTCTTAAAACTGTAATAAGATAATTATTTTAGTGTAACTATGGGTAGATATGTTACGTTCAAGTACCGAAAAAGCTCAGTAAACGGAAAAATAGCTCACAACGCGTTGCGGTCACAGTAAAACATACACATGGTGAAGTTCGTGTTATGGCTTTAATGAAGTCGCGCACGACGTGTTGTGGCAATCACAGAAATACCAATTAGCGAAATTCGTGTCGTGGCTGACATGGTATTCGATCTCAACGCGTTTAATCAATGTAGGCCAAAATCAGCTACAACCTCCGATTTCGTTGAACCTCCACAGATTTGGATGAAAATTTGGGATTAAGAATGTGTAAAACATATACTCGTCTTGCGTTTTTTGCATTTTAGGGGTAAAATCCACCCCTATTGTTAAAAATATGAAAAAATGCAGATGTAACCATTCTGGTATAAGTAATTGTGTTTATTGAATTTATAATATAAATAAAAATATGTATCTAAAATACATCTGTATGTTCTGTATGATGCCTTGTATTATTCAATTCACATAATCAAATTTGAACATGTTTCCAAGAGTAAATGGTAATTGGGGTTACCAGAAGCCTGAATATGTAACGTAGACGTAACTTAATTCTGACCTATCTTCTAATGAGTCAATGTACCATTAGGCATGTGATATCTCAAAGTCAATATGTTACATCTTCGGAAGTCTTCATTATGATTGGTCTTAGGATAGTAAATGTAGTTAAGTGATGTTGATAATTAATAATGAATTTATAATCTTTATTTGGTTCTATCATCATCTAGAATTCATGCAGTTGAATAAAATAGCTTTCACTACTAAACCGCGTTTTGGTATCTTTTTTTTAATTGGCATTGTTCACATAGACTTAAATATAAGTTTATAATCGTTCGTGTAACATTGCAGTATTGCTTTTTCAATTCAGCTTCCATAACTGTAACAAAAATAATCTACTTTAGGATTTTTCTCTGGTGACCGGTATCAATATCCAGTGTCAAAATATCCACTTCAAAATTATCCAAAGTCCAATAATAAAATATCCGGTGCGCATAATGTCCAGGATTAAAAATATCAACAATCAAAAACATACATTTAAAAAAAACCAACATTAAAAATAACTAGCATCAAAAATTCATTATAAACTTTCATTAATATTTATTATTTGAAAAATTTTTGTAATGCAAAATTATAATTGAAATGGATATTAACGATTAATATCTAATTATTATATATATCATGTATTAAATATTATGGTTAACTTGGTACTGGATATTGATATCCTTAAAATTATAGATCTGATTCACTGTGCAACTCTAACAAAAATATATTTCGAACAAAAATACCTACCTACCTACCTACCTCTAGTCCGTTTGTGACCGACGCCAGTATGTGCTTTTTCCAAAATATCAAACAGTTCATCTGTTTTGCAGAAATATCGAATTTTTGAGCTTGAGCTTTCTATTCCAGCTTCAACCAACTTTTCAGTATCACCAATCTTTAAGACATCATATCGTTTAAGACGTCGATACTGCTTGGAAGACAGAGACTCGTTGTTCTTTTTAAGAAGCTGCGACTGTTTTGTTTCATTAAGTAACATTTCATATTTTTCTGTAGTCATGAGAAGACTGCGATCAGTGCTTGTTTCCACAAACTTACGTAATTTATCGTAAAACATTTCTTTTTTATTCGTCATAATTAGCGCTGAAATTAAAATTTACTTTTATAAACAGAAAATAAATGAATAAAACTTACGTTCTAATGTGTATTGCACCCCAGCCGACACCGACAAGTTACAACCTTTTCGTCATGATATAGTTAAAACAAGAATGCTCAGAACACGTAATGGCTTTTCTTCATTGCCACAACGCGTTAAGATCAAATAGCATGTAAGTCACGACACGAATTTCGCTATTTGGTCTTTCTGTGATTGCCACACGCGTCGTGCGCGTTTCCAAAAAACGAATTTCGCCTTGTGGAAGTTTTACTGTGACCACAACGCGTTGTAAGCTATTTTGCCGCTCACGGAGCATTTTCTATCTTTGAGCGTAACAGATATACAATCTTTAACATGGATTTATAAACGTGGATTGAGAGATTAACGTAAAGTGGACCTAATCACTACTGCTTAAAGTTCACTTTACTTTGAAGAAATTTCACTTCACTTTACTTTAAACCTTAGTTTAAATTTCAATCCATATTTATGAGGCCTATGTGTGTATAAATACGTTGTTGGATGATACTAGTTTATTATTATTATATATTACTAGCGGACAAAATGGATGAAAATAGATTTACTCTCGATTAACACATAGGCTACTTTTCGACCCGGAAAAATCCATGGTTCCCGCGGGATTTGTGAAAAACTGAATCCCACGCGGACGAAGTCACGGGCGCCCGTTAGTTACATACAAAATTATAAGCCGTTCCTCTTTACTTATAATATTAGATGTACCTATGTAGATTTATGAAGTACACTGTTACAGTTATAGTTCATTACATATATTATATGATTTACTATATTTACAGTCTTACAAAAAGAATATCCCAATATCTACTTAAGAGACATATATTTCCCACACGAAGTCAAATAAAGGTTAGGAGGATGGTGATTGTGGTACCACCTAACGTTGACTACTTCGTAACTCTTTGTGGTGATGATGGAAGCCTTGCATCCTACGTGATACTTGGAACAGTACCAACGTAGTCTGTCACCGGTTGATACAACACTGCACCGGTTGTACGTGAAGTCGTGTAATCGTAACATTTTCCCACCAGGCATCATTTCTATAATCTCACCTGTAACATAATGAACGTTTTAATATTAGGTAGTAGGTACAGTCATCTACTTCTTCTTCTTCTTCTTTCCTGGGCCTTTTCCGCACTTGGCCATTAGTGGTTGGCCGTTGTACGTAGGTCCTGGTGCTGGTCTCCTCCAGAGTTACTCCAGCTAACCGAACTCGCTCCAGACGCTTAGCAGGCCGCCCAGGTCGCTGAACGCCTCATGGAGTGTTGCTGGGGATCCAATGTGTGCTGCGCGTTGTTCAGATACACCTCTGCATCTAAGCATAACATGCATCGGGATTTCCTCTTCCTCCATGTTTGCACAGAGGAATGTACAGTCATTTGAGAGACCCAAAGCCCAATGGATATAAATTCTGCCTTCGATTCGAAGGCGTAGGTTCAAATCAACCAAAAATAATTTATCGGATCCAAAGGCGGAGTCGGAGTTTGTAAATTTGATTTATCAGAGTCGGAACCGAAGTCGGAGGCAGGGTCAGAAGTGATGCCAGGTGTGAGATTTCTTATTTACGGTCCAATAGAACATTATTTAGTCAATTTTTTTTCATTTATATTTTAAATTATAAAATAAAACATAAATAATGAAAAAAATTGGCATGTCTCCTGAATAACAAGAAATTTTATTTAATTAATGAAAATAAAAGTAGCAAATCATGCTTCGACTTCCGATTAAAACCTCCGATGTAAAAGTGTCGGACTCGAAGTCAGAACCGAAGGTGTAATAATAGTCAGAAGTTCCGACTACGGAGCAGGAGTCGAAGCTCCGTAACATCCCTGGTTCAAATCGGTCCGGGGCATACACCTCAATACCTCAAAGGTTGTATAAAATTAATTAAAACTAGTTGACACCCCGCGGTATAATATTATAAAATATGGCATATGACACTCACCAATAATGTGGTTTTCTAGTGGTTAAAGAATTTTCAAAATCGGTTCAGAATATCCAGAGATTATTTCCTACATTACCACTTTACTTCTTTTTTATATAAGAAGAGACAAATTTGTTTTATTTAAATTTATTTTTATTTGCTTAAAAAAATCAAAATCCATTAACTGAACTTCTACATATTATATAAACTTAGTAAGTAAACTAAATAAGCATGAATTAAAATTATTAACTGGATATACCAATGGATCATTAATAAAAGTTAAACAATTAAAAACTAAAACGTACACCCATAAAGTAAAATATTAGAGAGTACTAACATAAAAAACACAAAATAAAAATAATCATTAAAACGACTTTAACAGGATCATTGCCAAGCCAAAATTGTACATCGTGTGTAAGTCCATTATGTATACAGGTTGCTCGGGAGTATTTCCCGTATATCCCATTTTCACTCTAGGGTTTAACTCTTTAACAAAAATTAATCCAAAGTGTTCAAGGAACATGTGTTCTAAAATGAATATTTTCATTTTTGAAATTAAAGTTACGAAGGTTCCCAACGCCCCTTGGTCCGAGAAGAGCCCACAACAAACTAAGCCAAGGATTTTTTTTAATGTTATATTATTATATTATTGAAGCTTCAACACCTACTGTATTTACATTATTAATACAGAATAAAAAACGATTGTTTTTGTTTTCCAAAATCCAAAGTGTTCAAGGAACATGTGTTCTAAAATGAATATTTTCGGAGTAAATAATATTTCTTTTGTAAATAGATCTTAAAATGTGTTCCTTATCCTTATAATACTGACGTAGCCAAACTTAAAATGCAAGGATAGATAAAGGCGTGTGTTACAATGGATAGTTGGAATTATTTGAATTACTTTGAATGAAAACATAAAAAGTTTTTATTTTTTAGTTAATTAAATATTAGTTATGCAGTTCGGCTCCTATATGTGGACTCGTGAACACCTGGAAGTTATAGGAATCACTCCCCAGCACCCTGTATAAAAGTATTACTTTTGCTTATGGAAACTACCTAATTATATACTATATTTGAGCGCCAATATGTATGTAACGATTTTATCCTATTAGATATGTTACGTGCCTACAAAATCACAGCAAATAGTGATCCGAATTTAGCTACTCCATTGGGAGCACACATACACAATTTTGCGTATACTTACATTTTATATTTCTGTATATATAATTTTTACACTTTCTGAACACACAACTTGACATTGTGGACAATATTTAGATATTTGTTTAAACAAATTTCGTTGTTTGCCTGGCCCTGTTGTGGGCCGTTAAAATAGGCTGATAATGATAATGTAAAAAGAAACTCTATGGTATCATCAAGCGACGTCGCGTGATTTGGCAATCAGCGCATTAAATTCTAAATGAAAACGTAAGTTCTCAAAATTTAATAATTACGTTTATTTGTATGAAAACTGTAAGGTATCATCAAGCGACGTCGCGTGATTTGGCAATCAGCGTGTTAAATTCAAAACGAAAACGTAACATCAGAAATTGTTGAAACGTGATGTAAATCTGAGGGTACATCTATGCTTCTCAGCATAGCAGGTGAGGCACATGGGTTTGTCGCAGGCCCTGCACTCAGTTGCGACTTTACTGCAGCGTCGGTTGGCTTCACGACTGTCGCAAGTCTGCCTCAACTTATGGTAGCAACCCGAACATTTCCTCTTTTTTGGACCACGTCTTTGGAATACGTGGCTATAATCATTTCCTGGAATAAGGGAATAATTAATTGAGTTAATAATAAGTGATGAAACAGCGTTTAAAAATAAAATATGTACACATAGATTTTTTGTATAAGTGATTATTATGCAACTTGGTAATTTTAAAGAAACTTTGTTAATAATGTAATTTTACATTAAATGGTAGTTATTAAATTCAACCCTTTTCAAGACGGCGGAAAATGCAAATAGGAAATCTTGGCCAAGATTTAAATTGAAATTAAAGTTACGAAGGTTCCAAACGTTCCTTGGTCCGGGAAGAGCCCACAACAAACTAAGCTAAAGATTTTTTTTAATGTTATATTATTGAATTATATTATGTTATGTTATATTATATTATTACATGATAATACAGAATGAAAAAATGTTTTTTTTTTAATTTATTGAGTAAGTATACGATAACTTAACCTACCTTATCCTAACAGTATTACTTATATTATTACTAATATAACTTATATTATTATTAATATAAATTAAGGATTTCTTATAAAATTTAATTTGAAAATTATGTATTTAAAAAAAAATTCCAAACGTCAGAAACGCTTTCGTCCATTTTGTTACGTCACGATAATTTTACGAAAGTTACTGGACATTACTAGAGGAATAAACTTCACATTGTTACAGGTTTTATGTGACGTCATAACACATGTAAAATATAGACCATCACGACCGATAGCATTTTGTCTCGTATTGTCAAAAAATATTTATTTTTTGTATTTATGTATCAAAAAATATATGATATTTTTTTCAATCTAGTATATAAAATTAAAAAAAGCATCAACTAGCCTATTTAGTGTTGTATTTGTTTTTATAACCTGCGTAGTAAGTAATTCACAAATGCACATTCAAATATCTTTATTTACAAATTATAAATATATCAGATCTTGACACAAATGAAGCATACAATTCGCTACAAAATAGCATGCAATTTCAAAATCTTATATCTAAATCACAATGTTTATCAAAAATATTAAATACACTAATAATTAAACTTACAAAGATTGTCAAGTTAAAATTAACTACTAATTGGTATATTTTGTCTGTTAAATAGAGTCTGTTAAATTAAAATAAATGAATTTTGAATTTTTTTGATACTGAAGCTAAAAATATCTTTTTTCGATCTTTTGTCTGTAAGTCTGTCCGTGTTTTTTTTGTTATTCGGGCATCACGCTGAAACGACTGAATTAATTCAAATGATACTTGGCACGGTTTAAGACCATAATACGGATACTTTTTATTGCAAAAATTAAATTAGAAGGGGCTGAAATAGGGGTTGAAAGTTTTTTATGGAAAGTCCTTAATTTTTAGAGTTACAGTTTTAAAAATTTGTTCATAAATCATAAAAAAAATACGAAATTTATTGGGATTCAAAAATTTTTAAAATTCAAACTCTAAAATGGTGAACGCGCGGAAGAAGTCGCGTGTGTTCGCTAGTCCTATTAATAACTAAATCTAGGTAAGATATTTCACTAATAACTGCATATATATGACATCTTATAATTGTAAATACCGCTAGATTATAATCTATCTCGCGAGATTATGATCTTATCTTAAATTACCTAACAATTAATCAATCATATATCGTTTACTACTCATACTATTCCAAAGTATCGCAAAAGAATTTCTGGTTCAGACATAAACAATAGGGTAGTTGACTAATATTAAATTTAATAAAAACAATATTAATTTGGTGTAGTACATGGAATAAGGGTCCGAGTATATCGATATTAGTTAATGTAATTTAAGGATTTCTTGTAAACTTATTTTAAAAATTACGTATTTAATCAATTATTTCAAGCGTAAAAACGCTGTCGTCAATTTTTTGACATCACGATGTTACTTGATGTCACTAGAGGAATAAACGTCAAACTAAAGCATGTCTAATATCAAATTTAATACTCGTATAAACAATATTCGCAAAGCTGAAGTGGCAATGGGCAAGCCACATAATTCGATAAGCCGATGGACGTTGGGATCCCAAGGTGCTGGAATGGCGACCTCGCACCGGAAAGCGCAATGTTGGTCAACCCCCTACGAGGTGGACCGAGGATATCAAGCAGGGATATTTATATAGCAGACCGTTGTGTTTGGAGGTCCATGCAAGAGGCCTATATAGCCGATAGACGTCCAGCAGTGGACGTCTATCGGCTTATAAGGTAAGGTAAGGTAAGTTATAAACAATATTAATTTCGTGTAGTACATTGTGGGGGTGAAATATATTGATATCAGTTAATAAAAGTTCAGCATTTCATAGAAAACTTAATTAAAAAATTATGTATTCAATGAATTTTTCCAAACGTTAACGTCCATTTTGTGACGTCAGGATGTTACTTGATGTCACTAAAGGAATAAATATCAAAATAATTACTATTATCAACTAATAATTTTGTCAAACACTCCGTTTGGTTAAGGTTTAGGTGGTAGATAAAATGAATGTACAGTTCGGAATTCTTTGGTAAGTTCCGTTCGCCATTTGCCGTAGAATCGGACGGTCGTGATTGTGGATTCTGAGATAGTATACCAGGTTCAAATCCGGCGATGTTTTCACTATCGCCTTACAGCCGTTGTGATAGTTGGTGCAGTACCATCTCAGACCGGTGGTGCTCGCGTACTGTCTGTTATAAATATATCCATCTACCTTCAAATACTTTTTCTTGCTTATCATTATAATTTCGCACCTCTCTGCAAAACAAGCAATAATTATGTTTTTATATTATCAAACTAATATAAATAAAGGTGAAAGATTGTGTGTAAGTCTGTATCCTCCTTTGCACAGGTGCGATTTGACTGAAATTTGGAATGAAATAGATTGTACTCTGGAGTAACACATAGACTAGGTACTTTTCATCCCGAAAAAATTCATGGTTCCCGCGGGAATTGAGAAAACTGAATTCCACGCGGATGAAGTCGCGGGCGTCCGCTAGTAATTAATAAAAGTCATACAACAATATAGATAGTAATCTTTTTTATGTTTTACGCGCGTATCTTGTATGATGTTATGTTCTTTATTACCTCAGATTATCTTCCAAACCGCTGAACGGATTTACGTCATTAAGATATCGTTAGATTTGTCTGAATAATCCAAGTGTTCCTAGATTGGTAAAGTTATTTTTTATGTAAAAAATTGTCATATTTTTTTAGATATTACCGATATTGCCGTTCCCTTTAATTAATCGGAAAAGACTGTGGATACGACAATAGTCCAGCGGATGAGAATCGAACTCACGACCGCTCTACGTGAGTCCGGTCGTTTTACCGTGGAGCTACCAAGGTTAATTTACTGAGGTTAAACATTTCATCATCAACATAGTTCAAAGCCGATGGACATTGGGATCCCAAGGTGCTAAAATGGGGACCCCGCACTAGAAAGCGCAGTGTCGGTCGACACCCCACCAGGTGGACTGACGACTATGAAATCTGTCTATTTTTTATATTAGTAAATAAAACGATACAACAAAACTTCACAATAAATTTAATTTTTAATATTTTATTTTATTTTTATTTATTTATTAATTACTACAAAACTAGATTTCGTCATCAACCTATATTCGGCTCACTGCTGAGCTCGAGTCTCCTCCCAGAATGAGAGGGGTTAGGCCAATAGTCCACCACGCTGGCCCAATGCGGATTGGCAGACTTCACACACGCAGAGAATTGAAGATAATTCTCTGGTATGCAGGTTTCCTCACGATGTTTTCCTTCACCGATTGAGACACGTGATATTTAATTTCTTAAAATGCACACAACTGAAAAGTTGAAGGTGCATGCCCCGGACCGGATTCGAACCCACACCCTCCGGAATTGGAGGCAGAGGTCATATCCACTCCATCTATCACGGCTATCACGGCTCTTACAAGTACTACAACTTTTTTAAACTAAATCTAAGACAATTTATTATAAGACTCTATTTAACGACCACTGTCTATAACACCGAAAAATGCCCAGTCTCATAAGTGTCGTTATATAGGGTTTACACTGTATGGATTTTCACATTCTTATATATGAGCCATCAGAAACTTGATACAATGTAGGTGGGTCGTGGTTATGGTTTCCTCGCAAAAACTTCAACACGTTGTTTTCGTCGAGATGCGCCAAAGTCCGGCACCCTCTTCTGTACAAAGAGCAGCACCAACTGCTTCCGTATTTGGTTTTCCGTCGATGCACAGAGAATGTATACCCATCTATGAATAATATTTCTTTGTTGCGAACTGTGATGATTTTACATCCTGAAAACGAAATAATTAAAGTCATTCTAATCAACGCTTCCGAATCGAAGGCAGAGATCATATCCACTAGGCTACTGTAATGCACACACACTGGTGATTTACTTAATCACTAATTTGTTCACTCAAGTAATTACTTTCACTTAATTGTGTACTGTAGTACCGTATACTGAACCCGACTGTACTGTCTCGAGAGGCTTGTATTTATAGACTAGTCAATGCAATAGTTGGTATACTGACATCGTGTTCGTCACGTGTCACAGACTGTATCCGGCTGTCAGAATATTGGCTTCCGGTAACAATACTGAATACTTTCATGTCAACAGTCTGTAGGCTGTTGATATGTAGTCCTAAATACTACAGCTACCACGGCTCTAAATTTAAAGTATACGCACTCTGCCACAAAACTTAACGGTAGAGCTTTTTTTTTTATTTTATCTACAAGTTCCCCTTGACACATTCTCAGCTGCTGGAAAGTGATGATGCAGTCTAAAATGGAAGCAGGCTAATTTGTTAGGAGTAGGATGAAAATTCATACCTTTTCGGTTTCTACACGACATTGAACCGGATCGTCTTTGCGGCTTGGGTGGTAAATAAGCGGCCAAAGCGTCCCATAGCCAGATCTCAACCAATTATGAAAACCTCAATCGGCCCAGCCGGGGATCGAACCCAGGACTTCCGTCTTGTAAATCGCGCACATCACTGCACCACGGAGGCCGTCAAAATGACGTGTGTTTTAACAAATCAATGTACTTAAAAAGAAATTGCACTCTTTTAAATCCTTGAACCGCAGTCCATACTCTTTATAAAACCCAAAAATAACTGTCTTGATTTATCTTGAACTATTTGAATAGTGTAAGGAAAGTTGTAAGAAAAAACAGGACAGCCAAAAAAATCACAAAAAAACAACCAAAATTGATGGTACTTTATTCGAATTGCCACTTCAGTAATTAGGTAATCAAAACCATTGGGTCAATTACTTTATAATTTTTTTTATAACATTAACGTATTCTAATATATGAACCGTTTGGAATTCGATACAAGCTAGGTGGATCGTGATTATGGATTCCACGCAAAAGCTTCAATTCGTTATGACTGTCGAGATGGGCAATAGTTCGACAACCTTTTCTTCTGTAGAAAGAGCAACGCCAACTGCTTCCGACGTTAGCTTTCAGCCGTAGCACGGAGAACGTATACCCGTCTATGTATAATGATTTTTTATTCTCAAGTTTGATGATTTTACACCCTGAAATTTTTCCTCTACTTTAGTCATCAACCCATATTCGGCTCATTGCTGAGCTCAAGTCTCCTCTCAGAATGAGAGGGGTTAGGCCAATAGTCCACCACGCTGGCCCAATGCGGATTGGCAGACTTCACACACGCAGAGAATTAAGATAATTCTCTGGTATGCAGGTTTCCTCACGAAGTTTTCCTTCACCGATTGAGACACGTGATATTTAATTCAACTGAAAAGTTGGAGGTGCATGCCCCGGACCAGATTCGAACCCACGCCTTCCGGAATCGGAGGCAGAAGTCATATCCACTGGGCTATCACGGCTCTCTACTTTACAAAATGTTAATTAATAAAAAATAAAAAATAAGTACTTAACCAGGTGAACTGACGACATCAAGCGAGTCGCAGGGATTCGCTGGATGCAGGTGGCTCAGTATCGTGATGTTTGGAAGTCCCTACAAAAGGCCTATGTCCTGCAGTAGACGTCCATCGGCTGATATGATAATGATGATGATGAAGTACTTAACAAAATATTGCATTAGGTAATATTTAATTTATAAAACAAGTAGTAGTAATAAATAAAAATAAGTAAGTTAAAGAGACAATTTCTCATACGATTTGTGGTACAAAATGACAGAAAAATTAAACAATAGAAAAAGAAACACAATTTCAGTTGAAATAATAAAAAAAAACATGAATTTTCAATATATCAAAATCAAGCACTTCTTAATACGTCAATATGACGGGATATTATAATCTTCGTAAAATCAATCGATGTCTTTAAATCTTAATAAAATCTAAAAATTAGTTTTATTTTATCAGGGTAGTTTAAAAAATATTGCAAAAATATAACATCCATAATTTCCCAACACGTATTTCTTTAAGGAAATTGCCACTTATTAGGTGATCAATAACTTTGTAGTAAAAAAATATATATATAAAATTGTAGTCATTTGAATATTACCGCTGTCTAATATAAAAGTATGATCCATCCGAAGCTTGATACAAGCTAGGTGCCTCGTGATTGTGGTTTCCCCGCAAAAACATCAGCTCGTTATGTTCATCCAGATGCGCCATAGTCCTGCACCCTCTATCGTACATCGAGCATCGCCAACTGCTCCTGTAGTTAGTTTTCCGTCGATGCACGGAGAATGTATACCCATTTATTAATAATTTTTCTTTTTTTCTTAGTTGGATGAACTTAAAGCCTATAAAAAAATATTTAATACATAAAATCAAACAATACCTGGCATTAAAAATAATGACTTTAGTGTAATTATCAAAATAAACAACAGAGACTGAAACAGGATTCCAGTTAAAATTAATTATAAAATACTCTCAATGCCTCAATATTAAGGAGTTAATACCTACGTCAATATGATGGGATATTTAATTCCAAAAATATTAATTGATTTTATTTTCTCTTATTAAATAAAGAGCTAGTAAAAAAAATCAACATCCAATAATTCACTATAATTTAAGTACGTACTTTTGTATGAAAATTGCCACTAAGCAGCGTCGTATCTGCCCCTGTATTAACGATCATCAAAAAAAAAAGTGTCACTAGCCTGTTGAGAGTAAGATGTCCTTCAATAGATCATTAAATATAAACGATGATTGTGATAATGACATCTGATGAATAAGTTCTCATTTATTGATAAAAAACAATTATTTATATATAAGTGTTCAATAGTAACAGTCAATGTTAGAGGAAATTATAATCTTCTTAAAATTATCTGCAGTGCTCCAAACTAGATACAACTAAAAAAAATGGTCTAGGATATCGGTACCGGATTAACATCCCACATTAAAGCAGCGTGCTCCAATAGATTGAATTGAAAGAAGATTGTGTTCTACAGTCCATTGTAAGTCAATCTATTTATCTAAAATTTAAAAGATTTTTAATATTGATATGGTTACTTTAAGATGTTGTTGGGTTAGCTAATTACGTAATAGCTTGAAACAGAAGATCCCTTAATACGGACAGAATAAAGTAATCGACATGGATCTCACAACTTTTTGCGGTAGGATTACTGATTGCGAGAATTGCTACATTTTACAAGTGTTGTTTTTTATGGCATCGATGTGACATGAATTTCTAATCCTCCTAAAATAAATCGCAATCCGTTATATGCGATATTATGCAAAAACATATTGTTTTTATTATTTAAAAAGTCAGTAAATTGTAATAAAACAACAAGTTTACAATAAAGATGTGATAAGAAAATTAGCGCAGTCTAGTATATGACCCATTTGAATATTGATACAAGCTAGGTGGTTTGTGATTGTGGTTTCCTAGCAAAAACTTCAACTCGTCATGGTGGTCGAGGTGCGCTAGAGTTCTGCATCCTTTACTGTACATTGAGCAACGCCAATTACTTCCGTTTTTAGTTTTCGGTCGAAGCACGGTGAATCTATATCCATTTATGTATAATATTTTCTTTTTTTTACCCAATGCGATGACTTTACATTCTGAAAGATTTTTCATTTATATTAATTACAAAATTATAAACCGTATACTTGGCAGATTTGCAGACCATATTAAAGCAGCATGCTCCAATAGATTGAATTTAGAGATTGTATCCTTCAGTGGATCATTAAATATTAGATGATTCTAATAATTACTTTTGATAAATAAGTTCTCATTTATTGATAAAAAGTAATTATGTACAGTATATAGTAGTATAGTAACAGTCAATGTCAAAGGAAATTATAATCTTAAAATGAATTGCAGTGCGTCAAACTAGATACAACCAAAAAAAAAATTTTGTTATAGTAGAAAATGGTTGGCATTGATTGAAAAAAAAAAATTATATTAAAAAAAAATGTTAAGACAAAATTAACGCAATCTAACATAAGAACCATTCGCAAGTCGATACAAGTTAGGTGAATCGTGATTGTGTTGTCCTCGCAAAAGCTTCAACTCGTTATATTCGTCGAGATGCGCTAAAGTTCTGCACCCTCTACCGTACATAGAGCAAACACCAAATGCTTCCGTAATCATTTTTCTGTCGATGCACGTTGAATGTGTACCCATCTATGTATAAAGTTTCTTTGTTACCGAGCTTGATGATTTTCCATTCTGAAAGTTTTGTTTTATATATTAATATATTTTTTTAAAGAGCACTGCAGCAGCGTGCCTCTTTCTTAAGCTAGTCGCACACACACAATATGAACTGTATTGACAATAATTTTGTGTGTAATATAATTAACAGTATACCTAATGTTTGTGTGTGGAGGACTTAAAGGTGACTGGAGGCTCTACAACGAGCCAATAAAATAGGCTGATCATCATGGTGATAAGTTTTAAATAAATATTTTAACTGCAAGTAAAGTGTGTTAGTATTGATAGAAGATGAGTAACGTATGAGAAACACCTGTGTTCACGTGACTTGCTTTTTAAGTATTAGGAAAAAAAAGTAAGTAAATAAGGGCAATCTTTTAGATATTAAATAAGCTTGTGTTATGGGTGCTAAGATAGTTGATATTATAATATTAATATACAATTATATACTACCTATAAATACTTATATAATGTATAAATACACTCAGACACTGGAAAACACCCATGTTCATCGCACAAATATTTTCCAGTTGTGGGAATCGAACCCACGGCCGTGGGTGCAGAAAGCAGGGTCACTACCCACTGCGCCACGCGGCCGTCAAAATACCATACTTATGATAATACCATACTTGTATAACGCGAATAACAGCGATACTCCTTAACAAGAGATATGACCACATCGATTGTTAATAAAGCAACAAGTTTATAATCAAAATGTAGTGATAAAATTATCGTAGTTTAATAATATACGAATAAGATCCATCGGAAGCTTGATACAAGCTAGGTGGCTCATGATTATGATTTCCTCGCAAAAGTTCCATTCGGTTATGTTCGTCGAGATGCACTAGAGTCCTGCAACCTCTATTGTACATAGAGCAACACCAAACACTTCCGCAGTTGGTTTTCCGTCGACGCACGGAGAATGTATACCCATCCATGTATAATATTTCTTTCTTACGAAGCTTTATAAACTTACAGCCTGAAAGATTTTTTTAATAGATACGATTAATTATCCCTATTTTTATTCGTTATAAATTCACATCAATGTCTTAAGATGCAAGCACTAGGATGGCACCGGATTATCAACCCGCGTTAAAGCAGCATGCTCCAATAGATTGAATTGAAAGAAGGTCGTGTCCTTTAGTGGATCATTGTAAGATAGTTATGAATAATTTAGATAATAAAAGTCAATGTGACAAGAATTTTAATCTTCTTAAAATAAATAGCAGTACATCAAGCGTGATATTATGCAAACACATATTATTGTTGTTATTAAAGACGGTTAAACGGTAGAATTATAATATTATATTAATTTTAAAAAAATACCGCAAAAAATATCTGTAATTAGTAATAAAACAACAAGTTTACAATAAAATGTAGTAAGATTTAGCGCATTCGAATATATGACCCATTTGCAGCTCGATACAAGTTAGGTGGCTCGTGATTGTGGTCTCCTCGCAAATAGTTCAACTCGTTATGGACGTCAAGATGCGCTAGAGTTCTGCATCCTTTACCGTACATTGAGCAACGCCAACTGCTTCCCTTGTTAGTTTTCGGTCGAAGCACGGTGAATGTATACCCATCAATGTATAATATTTTTTTGTTGCCCATTTTGATGATTTTAAGTTCTGAAAGATTAGATTAGAAAATAATTAGAGTAATTAAACTAGGAAGTAATTTAACAAGACAAAGAAAAGAAAAGAGAAAAATAAACACATTTACAGTATCACAGTTTGCATATTATAAATATAATCAAGCAGTACATTTGGCGGATTTAGAGCCAGCATCAAAGCATCGTGCTTCAATGGAATGATTTGAGAAAAGGGTTGTGTCCTTCAGTGAATCATTAAAAAGATGACGTGGTTATAGACTTTTGAACCTCTCCAAAAAATTGCTCTTTTATTGATGAAAATTAATCGCAGACCGTTAAACCGTTAACCGTTGTTGTTATTAAAGAAAAATGGCAGAATTATACTATTATATTAGTATTAAATAATGGTAATTTGTAATAAAACAACAAGTTTACAAAAAGAATTAGCGCAGTCTAATATATGACCCATTTGCAGCTCTATACAAGCTAGGTGGCACGTGATTGTGGTCTCCTCGCAAATACTTCAACTCGTCATGGTCGTCAAGATGCGCTAGAGTTCTGCACCCTCTACTGTACATTGAGCAACGCCAACTGCTTCCGTTGTGAGTTTTTTGTCGGAGCACGGTGAATGTATATCCATCTATATATAATATTTTTTTGTTACCCATTTTGATGATTTTAGATTCTGAAAGATTTTTCATCTACTTTAGAAAATATGTAAAATAAGAAAATATTTTGAGTAATTAAACTAGAAAATAATTTAACAAGACAAAAATAAGAAAAGACAATAAAACACAATTTTCAGTATAACAGTTTACATATTATAATAAACAACCCTCAATACTTTGTTGTTCGTGCTATTAAGCTATGGAATGCACTCCCAGTCGACATTCGGAAATCCAAATCCCTTGACATGTTTAAAAAATCCGTTAAGACATATTATCTTAGTCACTAGTTACATATTTTATTTTATTAGAATATTTATCATACGACATAATGATATATTATATATATTAGTTTATTTTATGATATTTATAATTATTATATAATTTGTGTATTATGGTTTATGTATTAGTGTGTAGTTATTTGTATGTATGTATATGTACAATATTATTACGTACACACCACCTACAGTTGTCCTAATAAGTTCCTAAGCCTAAGGTTGCCTGGAAGAGATCGCTACTAAGCGATAAGGCCGCCTTTTGTATTCTACTTTTTCTTGTGTTTCTGTTTTGCTTGTTTTCTTTTATTTTTGTGGTGTACAAATAAAGAGTATTAAAGAAATAAAATAAATAAATACCTCAAAATCAAGCAGTACACTTGGCGGATTTAGAGCCAGCATTAAAGCAACGTGCTTCAATATAATGATTTAAGAAAAGGATTGTGTCCTTCAGTGACTCATTAAATTTAAGATGACTTGGTTATAGATTTTTGAACCTCTCCAAATAAGTAATTGCTCTTTTATAATAAGTAATTGCTTTTTTATTGACGAAAACCATACAATATTGTGTACAATAGTAATAGTAAAAGTCAATGTGACAGGATATTCTTATCTTCCTATAATGATTTGAAGTTAATTAAACTAAATACAAAACGAAATAAAATATTTTTATTGTAGAAAATGTAATATGGGTCCAACAAGGTTATTCCATTTCATTATTTTAGTAAAGTGTCTCAATAAAATCTAAATAAAAATATTGATTTATTTTTTCCTATAAAGAGTTGGTTGATTGTGTAAAAAATCAATGTTGTATAACATAAAAAAATATGGGAACTGCCATATTTTTTTTTTTTTAAGAAAAAGAATATTTGCCATATGTATTAAATATGATCAATATTCCCATTCCCCTCCAACTAGTCGGGAAAGACTGTGCTAGGAGTGGGTACGACAATAGACCAACGGGGCGGGGATCGAACCACCACCCCTCGGTGATGAGTCCGATCGCTCTTACCGTTGAGCTATTGAAGCTTAATTACATTAGAGGCATTCCAGTAATTAGATGCTTAGTCAATAATAATGTAAAGGTAGCTTTTTAGAAGGTACAAAATCAGCGTAGCCTAATATACGACCCATCCGAAGCTCGGTATAATTTAGGTGGATCATGATTGTGTTGCCCTCGCAAAAGCTGCAACTCGTTATGTTCGTCGAGATGTGCTAGTGTCCTGCATCCTCTCCCGTACATGGAGCAACACCAAATGCTTCCGTAATCAGTTTTCCGTCGATGCACGGCGAATGTATACCCATCAATGTATAAAGTTTCTTTATTACGAAGTTTGATGAATTTAGTATCTGAAAGATTTTTTATTAATAAAATTATGGCTCAAATTTACTTTAGTAGCTATGTTAAGAAAATAAACAACAGCGAAAGAAACACAATCTCAGAATCGCAGTTTACATTATAAACTACCTCCAATGCCTTAAGGTCATGAAGTACTATTGGCTGATTGACGACAGTCCGCAATAAACCAGCGTACTCCAATAGATTGAATTGAGAAAAGGACTAGTCCTTCAGTGGATCATTAAACATAACGTGATGATTGATGGTGATATTCTAAAGAAACACAATCTCAGAATCGCAGTTTACATTATAAACTACCTCCATCGCCTTAAGATCAGGCAGTACAATTGGCTGATTTACAGTCCGCAATAAACCAGCGTACTCCAATAGACTGAATTGAGAAAAGGACTGGTCCTTCAGTGGAACAATAAATATAACATGATGGTGATATTCCTTTCCAGATAATTTTGAAGAAACCATACGAAATCCTGAACAGTAGTTAATAATAAATTTAATGAAACAGATAATTCTAATCTTTTTAAAATGAATCGTATTCCCTGAAACTCAATAAAATCCAATTGTTTTACATATATCATTTTTATTGTTTTATTTTTTTATAATATAGAGTGGAAACAAAGAAACAGCCAACGAATAGAAATTTGTAATTTTAATGGGAATCGTCACTTCATTAAATAGGTAGTCATTTAATTTACGAATGTAACAAAAACGTGCTCACAAGATTAGCGTACTCTAATAAAAGTCCCATCTGACACTTGATACAATTTAGGTGGATCGTGATTGTGCTTTCCTCGAAAAAGTTTCAACTCGTTATTTTCGTCGAGATGCGCCAGAGTCCTGCACCCTCGCCCGTACATTGAGCAGTACCAAATGCTTCCGTAGTTGGCTTTCCGGCGATGCACGGCGAATGTGTACCCACCTATGTAAAGCAGTGTTTTTTTACCGAGCTGGATGATTTTCCATTCTGAAATATAAAATATTTATCAACCCATATTCGGCTCACTGCTGAGCTCGAGTCTCCTCTCAGTATGAGAGAGAGAAAAGTTCTTAGTTTTATATAAAAAAAAATTGCTGAAAGTTTTCGCTTCATGTATTAATTAATACCTATTAACACCTTTAAAGCGGCATGGAATTTTCTATTATCATTATGGCGGTACCGGACGTTTTACAACCTGTAACGCTTTAGAAACTAAAAAACCTGATTTTTGCTTTAAATCCAATTATTTATGGATTTTTTTGCTTTAAATACCATAAATGTTGAATTTATTGACATAAATCTAAAGGCGTACGTAAACAGCCCATTCAGTTTTGAATATATAGCAATAATGAAATACAGGGTTTTACGCATCTGGTACCACACTGAATAAGGGAAGAGTTGTGCATATTTTAGGGATGTAAAGTAATAATTAAATTTTAATGCAGGTAAAAACTTTCACAATTTAATGTTTCTCATTAAAACAGCCCAAACAAAAGATTCTCTTACATGCAATACATTCTGTAATGACTTTTTTTACTTTTCTGTCGGCTTCGCGACTATTTAAAAAGGTCCGGAGCTTCTGATAGCATCCAACACAATTCTTCTTCTTTGAACCCCTCACCAGATGATGCGTTTTAGCTTTTGATACCGGTTCTGAAACGATAACTTTATTATGAAAAATTTTGCATGGTGTTGTGTATGGAACGTGTAGTCTAGTGTGCGTGCTTTGAATTTGTATAGGTATGTTTGTATATTAGTTTGTGTATGTATGTCACATTTTAAACTAGACACGTTAAGGTTAATACTACCCTTCGGCAGGGTATTTACTATGTGCTATAGCGACATTTGAAAACAGTGTAGACCAAACGATGATACTAAAATCACCAGCGAACACTTCGTAAAATGTAATAAATATAAAATGAAAAAAAAAAACAAAAACACAACTCTGACATAAATTTTGTATGTCAGGGTTGTGTTTTTGTTTTTTATAATGCAAGTTAGTCATAGGTATGTTCATATCAAGTTATGGTTAATATCTTCCAAACACCGTCGGATCCGAAGTACATCGAACATATGGTAAGTAGGTAAGATTACATACTTATATCTATCTCACGGCGTTAAAAGACTTAATAATTGGTAAAGGTATTACATTCCATTACTATAACAACAACATTTGCAATTTCAGACATGCGTCTTTACAATAGCATAATCATTTTAGATTGGACAATTTCCAATTAGTGGAGCAAGCGTATGGGGTACCTGAGAGCGCGATTTGAAGGTTTGATAAAAGGAAAATACTGTTTGAACTTTGGAATTTCACATTAAGACCACAGCCGGCGTTAGGTAGAGGACGAACTGGGAGATGCGAAAACTCGCTGCACGGTGCTGGTGTCGCCTCATATGTGTTCCGTTTAATGCATACAAAACATATTCATACGAGTACAACAGGTTACGTATATTTTGAAGAACATTATTATTTTATTTATATTAACTATTTTTATACTTATTTATTTTTATCCTAAGCTAATTTATTACATAATATGTTACAGGTGCTATGTCGGCAACATCTTCCTTTTAAATAGCTCAGTGCAGTGTTAATGAAATACAAAAAAAGCCAGAAAACATATCTTGAAATAAGTAGGTGCTCACAAATCCGATAATTGTAATCCTTGTCTTTAGATTGCTTGAAACAACACAATAATATTGAAATTAACAGAAGAATAGGTAGGTACCTAAAAATATACTAACTTATATTTACAGATGGTAAACAGAATTATTTAACGGGACAACTTAACGATTTTACGACAAATTTATGATCTCCAAAAACAGGAAGTATGTCCTAATGATGCAAGATAATAGTAATAATTTCAAACGACTTGGCCGGTTTTTTATAATAACACAGATAACAATTTCAATATAGATAGGTAGGAAAAAATAATTAGTTAAATAGTATTAAAGACTTATCTGTCTCTGATTAATTAATCCATCATCACTGTCGTAGTTCAAATCAATTTTTTGTGACACTTTCCCTTCGCCCTCGACGCCATGTTGTCAACGACGCGTGCGTTTCGTCGAATACGATCACAATACTGGCCGCGCGGAGCTAGCGTGGGGTGCGGTACAAGGTGCGCGGGGTACAAGATATATTTGATCTGGCCCCGCACTGTGATTAAAACTCTATTTCTTCAGTGCGCTACCAGATCTAAAAAATCTGGTATTAAGGTAGGTACACCATTGGACTCTAAAATAATTGTATATCTTAGATATACATCCATCTCTTTCGTCCACCGAACCAAATTAAAGTTATGTCTTTCGCAAGACAGAGATGTCTATACTTTTCTTAATCACACCAGGTCTTTT
This sequence comes from Bicyclus anynana, assembly GCF_947172395.1. NCBI lineage: Eukaryota > Metazoa > Arthropoda > Insecta > Lepidoptera > Nymphalidae > Bicyclus > Bicyclus anynana. The sequence continues at coordinate 3,197,396 of NC_069092.1, forward strand.
TGAGCTGGTTTCGCACTCAACATGTTAAGATAAGTACCTATTGTTTGTGTGCGTAAGACCTTGTAGAAGACTGGGGGCCTGAGGTATTTAATAAACCAATAAAATATGCTGTACAGCAAGGTGATAAGTTTTGAATAAAGATTTAAACTGCATGTAAAGTGTCTAATTGTTGACTGCGAGTAACGTATGAGAAACGCCCGTTTATACGCGCGTATAAACAGGCGTATATATACATATTTATTTCCAAAACTTTATTATCATCGTCATCATCATCATATAAGCCGATGGACATCCACTACAGGACATAGGCCTTTCCAAACATCAAGATACTGAACCGCCTGCGAATCCCTGCAACTCGCTTGATATCACCAGTTCAACTGGTGGGGATCGACCAACAGCTGCGCTTTGTAGTGTGGGGTTGCTATACCAGCACCTTGGGACCCCATCGTCCATCAGCTCTTCGAACTATACATATAAAACTTTATAATTAAACACAATAAAAGACATTAGACACATGAAATTATTTGTTTAATATAAAAATATACGTAACATTAAATATATACTTAATTGTATTTCAAAATATTTTTGTATAGTTTTCACCTAATGGCATAACCAACTTTATACAGTTAGTCCACTTGTATAAAAGAATTGCTAACAGCCAGTTTCTTCATGTAAAGCTAAAGTAAGAGTAAAAGTAGTAAGTAGTAAAGAAGACCTTATTTTTCAGTGAATAAGACCGTCACTTTTGATTTATGACGTTGCTTTGACTGTTACTTGCTATGAAGAAACTGGTAGTAAGAATGGAAAAATCAAGGGAGATATGCAAGGACCGTAGCAAATAAGGACGTATGGGAAATGAGGCGTTGCGTGATGCTATACAAGTAAAGCTTTCATATTCATAATCGAAGGCAGAGGTCATATCCACTGGGCTATCACGTGAGTAGGTAGGTTGTTATGGAAAATCGTCCCGAACATCCTGTATAATATACCTCGGCAACTGCCGTGGTAAAGCATAGCATTTTTTATCAACTTATGCAATTACAATTTTTTATTTATTGTATTTATGCAGTAATTTTTTTCTTCAATAAAATAAAAAATAAAAAAAAATCTTCACGTTGAGCTGGAATTTAACTCTGGTTTAATAAATTTTGTCCAGTTGAATCTATATGATAACGTCGAAATGTGTTAACTTGACGCACGGCTTGTTAGGTTTATTTTCGGTACGGAATTTCTTGATTCGATCGCTGCGCTCAAAGCCCGCGATAAAAACTATGCAGAAACTTTAGAAAAACATTTAATGTATTAGTGCAAGGTTTCTCATAGTGTGGTACGCGAAACCCCTAGGTGTTCGCCATTCGACGGCAGGGGGTTCGCGACAAGATTTACGTAACTACGTCAGAATTAAGGTTAAAATTGTCCAAAATTACTCTTAACATTGAATCCATTTGCGACAAGAAACAAGCACACCCATCACATTAATATTACAAAGACATTTATTTTTGTACTTTATGCCTTATTTCTTTAACAGGGGTTCATGGAGCTGAAACTTTGAGAAACCCTGTATTAGTGCAACAATCTCACATAAGAACCACTAGCAGTTTGAACTAACTGTGGTGGATTATGGTTGTGTATTTCCTTCAAACTCTTCAATTCATTGTTATGGTCGAGATGTGCTATGGTCTTGCAGCCACGATGGTACTTGGAACAGTACCAGATGCTTCCGGATATTGTTTTGCGCTGTAACCTATACGTAAAACCATTAATACACAGAATCTGTTTCTTTCCCAGTAAAATCATTTTGATCTCTGAAAAACAAAGTAATTCAAAAATTAATACACTGTTTATACATGAATCCAGCTATACAACATTTTTAATAAATTACATACTAATCTCCATGGTGCTATACCTAATTACCTACACGTCACCAAAGATACAAGAATGCCAATTCGAAAAAAATCAATCAAGTGTAAAGGTAAAGTTACACATGCTAATTTCAAGCACCAAAGCATGCTACTATTGAGCAGTTGCTACTTATTAACATGTGCATCGCAACATTGCTAATAATGAGCATGCTTATTTCAAACTTGCTCAAGAATCAATAGTCGTGCGATTTATGAGCATGCTACTTGCTGCGCGGGTGGAAAGGGGCGTCCTTTTAGTGCGTCTGAACAGGTTTGCTTATTGAGTATGCTAGTCGATCAGCATTGCTATTCTGTATTCTCTTCACCTTCATCTCTCCCTGTCTAACACGATACTATAGACAGAGAGCGATAGATACAAATTAGCATGTGTAATTGGAATGTTTGCTTTGAGCATGTTTACTCAGGAGCATACTTAAAAATGGCATGCTTATTGCTAGCAAATGTAAACTGATGATAAGCATGCTCATATGGAGCATACTTAATAGCACATTTTTAACATGCTATTTTAGAGCATGTGTAACAGTACCTTAAGGCTCGAATTTAGCAACCAACATTTGACTGATATTGAAAAAAATCATAATTATCAGCTAATCGACGTCCATTGCTGATCATAGACCTCAGGGCACCACATATTAAAACCTTTTTTTACTACAATCTCACCTGATGGTAAGTGATGATGCAATGTAAGATGGAAGCGGGCTAACTTGTTAGGAGTAGATTGAAAATCCACACCCCTTTCGGTTTCTACACAACATTGTATCAGAACGCTAAATCGCCACGCCCTAAGCCTCCCACCAGCCAGACCTGGACCAGACGGGCTCGATCCCAGGCCCCCCGTCTTGTAAATCCACCGCGCATACCACTGCACTAAGGAGGCTGTGATGGTGATGACGCAGAGGTTATATTTTTTTGCAATGAAATTGGTGTTGCATAAAATAAATCTAGAATTTTAATATGTATGTATTTAAAGTGAACATTTAATGTACTTAATAAAAAACAACATGATGTTAAACAAAATTTAATAAAACAACACATAGGTACATTATCATTAAACACTTGTGTTATAAATAGTATTAGTGCTAATATTACGATATAATTAATAAAATCAAAAATAATAATAATAATATATCAATAACATAGACAATCCTATAATAGACATCAAAACAAAATAATACTTTATCAAATTTAATTTTCACTTGACTAATAAATATTTTTTTTTTTAATTACAAACATTTTTTAAAATTTTTGGTCGCAATTTTTTTCCGAAAACCGTAACACCAATTTCGAACATGAATAAAAGCTCCTTTGGTAACATTATTAAAATATTTTAATCGTTATATACCTACTGAATACATTATAAAAATATCAACACAACTAACTCTGTTATTGGAATGTTCTCAAGACTTACTTCTACTACATTCTACATACGTTAAATTTTATAAAAATATATTAGTTTCATTACATTATTTTATAGCGTACAGCTCATCAAATCGTAAGATTTGTATTTGCTATAAAGACTAGTGGTCGGCAAAACCAATTTAACCCTCAATAGTACCATGGGAAAGAAGCTGGACTCGGTGACGACACCGAGAGGTCGAGGTTCGATCCCCACCCGCTCGACGTATCGTGCCCACTCCTAACCTACCTACATAGTCTTTTTTAACTACTTAGAGAAAAACAGGAATGGTTATATTTAAAACATATAAATAAATATATATTTAGACAACACACGTCACTATTTAGCAAAGTAAGTAGCTTGTGTTATGGATACAAATATAATAAAAATTATAGCTTATTTCATCCTATATATTAATACTCCACAGAAATACTTATATAATATACCAGCAGACGCGGCGTTTTTTTCCCCGCTTTTTTTTTATTCTTTACAAGTTAACCCTTGAACTACAATCTCACCTGATGGTAAGTGATGATGCAATCTAAGATGGAAGCGGGCTAGCTTGTTAGGATAAGGATGAAAATCCACACCCCTTTTCGGTTTCTACACGACATCGTACCGGAACGCTAAATCGCTTGGCGGTACGTCTTTGCCGGTAGGGTGGTAACTAGCCACGGCCGAAGCCTCCCGCCAGCCAGACCTAGACCAATTCAGAAAATCTCAATCGGCCCAGCGGGGGATCGAACCCAGGACCTCCGTCTTGTAAATCCACTGCATACCACTGCGCCACGGAGGTCGTCGCTTTTGCCATTTCCTTAGGAATACGGCGATAAAATATCGTCTATAACACTCGGGGATAGTATAGTTTAACATTGAAAGAAATTCAAATCGGTTCAGTAGTTTCACAGTCTATCCAATGAAAACAAACAAACAACCAAATCTTTCCTCTTTATAATATTAGTATAGATAAATTCACCCAGACACTAGAAAACACTCGTGCAAACACTAACTAAAATAAGGTAGACATATGCATGTTTTAAAAGTAGGCATATTAAAGTCCCACGTGATGTGTGCCATAACCAATCTACTAGTGGTACATTGTAGTACACAATGTAATTCTATATTTAATGTCAATTTGAAATGAAGAAATTATGAAAAAGAGACAGACAGTTTAATCTGTGTTATAAAATTGTTAAAAAATAATGAGTAATTAAATAAATAATAATTAAAAGGCAGTGCTAAAAATAAGCTTTATATATAAATCTTAAAATTATAGTATATAATAATACTTTTGCTGTAAAAAACAGTACTAAAATCAGAGTAAAAGAAATAAAATACACAAGAATAGTAAATATTAGGCTCCATTCAAAAGAAGTTTGCCGACCACTGACAATATGATAATATCCTATCAAAGTCATATCAAACTCTACAGGACATTATGTAATTATATGTAGTATTTGAAAAACTACAATATAATTTTATCCGTCGATTAAGATGACATAACAAACAGAAGAAAACAATTTGGTATCTACATATATTTGGTATATATATGTTCAAATAAGCATATTGTTTTAAACGTCCTATTACATCCTAATTCACTTATTTCATTAAAATAAAATCTTATATTTATAAGTAATTATTAATTAATTAAATTACACTAAAAATATATTATATTAACTACTACAGTCGAGTTCTATTGGAACTCTACTTCAATATATTAGTACTCTTTTTAATTTCCCCACAAAAACTCTTTTTTACTTAAAATTTACGAAAACATATTTTTATAAAAGTTTCTAAGTGTCTGTATACATGCAGTACATTATAATTAGATACATATATATTTAATATGTATTTATGTACTTAACATTAACATCATTCTAACTTAACTTAATGTAATAAATGTTTATTATAATATTTCATAATAATTTATGAATAATAAAGATTTTTGAATTTAGCGAAATAGATTTAAAACATTTAATGTATATTATATTTATAATATAGTATCTAAATTATTGGGAGATGATCCCAAAATCACAGACATACCGTTCCCATTTTGTTTTTTATATTATCTATAAACATTATTCCCAATAGAACAATAAAGAGCCAATGATTATTTCGAATTAAATGCGCTTTTCCCGCTTGTCTCAATACTTTATCAAACGAACTACTTCTCAATGATAATATAAACCAAGAGACTGCGATATATATATATTTTTTTTATTCTCTAATTTTGATTGGTTCTCTTCTCTAACTTGTTTTAGTTCTTACGGATAACGTCGAGGCGGCAGTGTGGAATATCTCATTCGAACCGTTGTTGCTTCATTTAAAACGCGGAGAATTGAGCTGGGTTTTAGTGGGTTTTCAGGTCCTCTGGCCAGCGAGCCCTAAATATCCTCCAGAGGGTGCCGTGGAGTCTCTTCCGCAACACCTTCGGGAGGGATGCGTAAATGTGTTTCCCAGCGAGAAAAAAAGTCTGCGTTAGATTTAAGATTAAAAGTTTGTCAGTCTCCTACCATAGATAAGACAAGTAGCCAATGACGGAATTTGGACTGTGGTGGCTTTAGAAAATAACAAACTTCAAGAGAACCAGTCCCTCAATCGCACAAGTTGAAAGCGTATTTGTCTCTCGGTCTATAATGAAAGAGTTATTACAAAGTACTTATCTATCGTGTTAAGACAATTATAAACAATCAGAAACTGACACTCACAATAATGATTCTGTTGAAGATATATCAATATAAACATATAACATCATACTGATTGAATTACTCGTAATTCAAGAGCAAGGACACATTTGACTAATACATATTATACACAATTATACATATACATACAGACATCAATCGTCATATATAATATTAACTTGTATATCCAGCTAAGGCACACATCCTTAGCAATTTTGATTATCTATGTTTATAACTTTTTACTTTAGAATATTTTTTTTTTATTTAGAACATTATTTTATATAAACCATTCGAGATTCCAACAAAATAAACTTATAAATAAATTAACTCATTAAAACAAACCAAATGAGCTCAAATAGAACTGGCCTTTCTTCCTTTAAAGACTCCATCTACAGATCCTGGATATCATATAGCACCACAGATTATTTGGAAAGACAATGCAAATAGGCATATTATATTGTTTAAAGTTGTTAAGGCCATCTTTAACTCTGTTATTAGATCAGTTGCGTGGTACTGCAAGTATATTATTGCATTGTCGTCAAATATACACAAACTAGAAACCAATCGATCGTTAAGAGGTGGTTCTTATTTAAAGTCCGGCCACTCAGGGATTGCGTTTCTGACAGATCGTGATCGAATGGGCAATGTCATGAGAAAGAGAGACAAAAACAACGAGGCAATTGCAATTGAATAGGTATATTTGACCCATTCACACGACTTGTCACAAACGCAATCTTTGAGCGTACACACTAATAGGGCAACTTAAATAAAAACCTTGTAGACAACTTAAATCAAACATTGTAAAATAAAGATCCATCGATATCCGTCCGTAAAATAAGGAATATTATTATGCAATCTGAGTCTATGACTTCGGTAGTCATAACAAACCAGCATTTGAAATCATTAAACATGTCAAAGATTTCCAACGTAAAACTATTGTTTTTAATAGATGGTGATGACATCATTATCATTTGTATATCAACTTCTATACGTATAACAGTGAAAAGGCTAAGTCACACAAGGACAGTATCTCGGATGCGAGCAAGTTTCTCTGCTAGATATCAATCTTATCGTCAAGGACAAACAAATAATGGTTTAGCAATCGGAAGCAATAATCCACTCTTTAGTGTTTGCAGTCACCGCAGTTTTATAGAATCGTACGAGCTTCGCTTTTCATGGCGGTACAGATTATTTTTTTGGATTCTTGACCCAACGCATGCGATTCGCTATCAAGCATTGTTTGTAATAGTCGAAACATAAATGCGAAAATCTAACTATATCTAACAGTATCCCTACGTTAAAAAAATGTGTCAAAACACTTTTATTAAGCATAAGTTAATATATGATTAATGAGCTTCTCAATGGTTAAGATGCTTGGATGAAATTTAATCAGTTTAACACAAAAAGTAATAATAATAATAATTCATAAATGGTCATCAATAATGCTGATTATTATTTTAATAAACTAACTGTTTCGGAACTGGTAGTACAGACAGACAAACATAACATTTCAAAAGTGCTTGTGAAGTAAGCTTACTCGAAATAAACTGATTTCATTTGTATACGAATCTTCTATGTAGTGTAAACATGAGAGGTGATACATGTGAAGTGTGAAGTGAGACGCACAGGCGAAGTAAGTCTGTTTTCGATATTCGCTTCGATTGACCGACGAGGTTTTGTCATCCGAATTCTGTAAAGTTGTTCCAGTCCCATCTCTTTCGTACCAACGCAATGCAGATATAGCGGTATTTCCGGTTACGCCACCATTGGTTGAATTTTGTCTTTTTCTATTCATGAGATTATCTCGTTGGTCGCATGTTAGCGACAATGGGTCGCATATAAAGCCTACTGGTATGACTTAGCCTTGAATGTTTCTAAAACGTGGGAAATTTAACCATGTGAATGTAGTCCTGTTGTGGATACTACCACTCCGTCGATGGTCACCGCGGAAGCCTTGCACTTCAGCTTGTGCTTCTTGGAGCAAGTCCACCTAATCCTGTTGCCGATGAGTGAACGGGAGTGCCTGAAGAACTTGTGACCTCCGATGTATATGTTAGTTGATTCCCTGCACAGCCGGGCTCTTAATATTGCCTGTACTAACGCTGAAAAGGAAAATTGGGATATATTTCGGTTCTATAATCAACTATGATCTAAATAATGTTACCATAAAACGGTTTAATAGTAATATTTACAAGTTAATATACATATTAATTAAGTATAGTAATAGTGTAATTAAACTAAAAAAAATATTAGCTTATATTTTTTAATATCTCATATATGTTATTACTCGTAGTTTACATAGAATATGACATTTTAAGTACCTACTAACATTTTAACACCTAATTTTTAAATAATATTTTTCATTTTTTCAAATCATAATATTTCTTCATATCATAATGGCTAACTGTAGCGTATAAACAAAATTGAAAAGGGATAACATTAAACATTTTTTTTGCTATTATACATTGCATAATGAATTTCCGCAATATTACGAAACACATAATTCTCGAATAATGATCTAGCGAAACAAAGAAATACTAATATTAATCTATACTATCTATACTAATATTCTAAAGAGGTAAAGTTTGTTTATAGTAGTAAACAGTTGTAGAGGTTAATCTCAGGAACTACTGCACCGATTTAGAAAATTCTTTTACTACTAGAAAGCCACATTATTTATGAGTGTCATGCTATATTTTATCCCCATATTTTCATAAGAACGAAAACTACGCGGGTGAAACCGCAGGGCATTGGCTAGTAATTTAATATTCAAAAACATACTCGCATTAGTTAATCTATCTACGAGTATAGTCTGTGAGATTTTAGGGGTAATCTCTGCATTTACTAAGCCAATTTTGAAAATTTTACAAATAAAAAGTCACGTTATTTATGAGTGTCTTAGGCTATATTTTAGCCCCGTGCTGCTATGGTGGAACTACAGGGTGGAGCTGTTAGCTAGTTTTTGAATGTTTATTAATTTAGTTTAACTTTACGAAGCGTCCAGTCGATGTTATATGATATTGCGGTGGTTCGTGGTTGTGGTTCTCTTCTAAGAACCTGAGATTCCCTTGGGCGTCAGTGCGTGCCTTGGCCTGGCAGTTCTTACTCTTCTTCCTTGTACAATACCAAAACATTCGGCTATATTCGGAAAATGTAAAGCCGTTGATCATAAGCATACCTTTCTCCGAACGGCTCGGGATTCGAGTTACTAAAAATATTTACAAGAAGTTAGTGAAACACAAATCTTATGGAAAATCCAGAAAATGTTTACAGGAAGTTATTGAAACACAAATCTTATGGAAAATCCAGAAAAAAATATATTATATGTTTATAAACAAATTCAAGAATGTAAATATGTAATTATCACTCTCAAGTTGAGATTTTTTAGGTACCCATTTATTTTGTTAAAATTATCTGTTCGTATGAAATAAAAAAAGAATAACCAAAATTAATGAATATTTCACGTATTACGAATACATACTCTTAAAGAAATTTTAAGTTATCTTGTAAGTGTTTTCATCCCGACTTTCTTTTCAGTTATATTTATCTTCACTTCCTTAATGACACCACGTATTACTATTACTGATAAAATACATGTTACAAACAATCTAAAACACAAAATATAATATACAACTTTTATAATGAAACGAGAATAAAATTAAAATATATATATTTCATAACTTTTTACAATATAATATCTATGGCTATTCTACTTCATTAGACATAAGAAACAAATAATTATGTAGGATTCGCGAATGGATCCTACGCAATGATAGTGACAATCATACCCATTCTGTGGCCATCATGTTCATGGCGGACAAAGTGATACGATATAGCATAGCAATGCTCTTACTTATGGCAGGCGTCCACTGATCCGCATCGTAAGTATCGGACGCATCGCATCAAACAGATTTATAATTTTACGGTAAATAAAACCCGTTCAATACGACCCATACGGTGCGGATCAGTGGACTCACTTGTATGACTATCTATGCAAAGAATACTAAAATCAGTTTGATGTGATGCGTCCGATACGTACGATGCGGATCTGTGGATGCCTGGCATAAATTTACACCTTGCGTCCAGACGCTGTTTAGTATTTAACATCGAGAATAAAGTGTCTGTTGCTATAAGCAGCTTCACTGGACTCTTCATTCGCAGGAGGCGACAGAGAGTAGCGGGAAAAGTGGAAATGGCGACACATGAATTTGTCAATGAATACGTAAAGAAAGCTCTCTTTGAGCTTATATCGTCATTCCCCTTACCCCTGCAGGGACGAGGACCACGATGTTTGACATGCAGTGTAAATGATTAAAATAATATATAACAGTCTATTCAGGACGAATGCTTATATTATAATACATACCAGTCAAAGTAGGAGTTCACCTCTGAATGAAGATAATAGAGGGAAAAATTATCTTGTGGCTTTTTAAAATTGTCTCGAAGTTTCTTTCAAATTTGCATCTTAAGATATCCATCAATATTTATTTTAAAAACGTTTTCTTTTGTAAGCGTTTTTTAAGTTGAGTTGTCTTAAAGCTTAATAGATTCTGATACTCGTCCGGAAAGTACTACCGCCATGCTTATTTTTGCTACCAAGCAGCATTGCTGAATTCCGGTCTGAAAGGCACGATTGCCGCTATAATTACGGTCTCTTAGAGACTTAACACCTATGTCTCAGGTTGATGAACTTATTGGGCATGTTCTTTTCATGGTTGTAAGTGTTGCTCTGCTTAAACACGAAGGTTTTCCACTCAACATCAGGTGGGTCCGTCAATTACTACTATAAAAAACCATATACCTACTTACAAATGATATTCATAAAGCTTTCTTTAGACGAGAAGACAATAATATTTAATGACGCTATTGTGATAGTAAAATCCCAGAATACAGTTTTACACAAATTTCCAATTTATTATCCCTCACTCCGAGGATGATCCCCTTATTTGACTGGACTATTAGTTAATCTTAACAAATCGACCAGAAGCTGTCATATGGTACGTCGGTGGTTCGTGCGTGTGGTTCTCTTGCAAGAATCTGAGGTTCCCGTGCTGATCAGTGCGTGCCTTCGCCTGGCAGTTTCTGCTCTTCTTCCTCGTGCAGTACCAAAAGTCCTTGAAGTATTCGGAGTATGTGAAGCCATTGATCATGAGCATACCTTTCTTTGACCGGCTTGGTATTCTGTAAACTGAAGAATATAAAGTTATACTGCAGCTTATGATAATAAGAGACTTTAATGGACTGTAATGGCTAGACGTTTGTCGATGATTATTAAAGCTGCTGCTTGCTGAAACACATTTTTCTATAGACCTAAATTAACACGTGAGCCACGACATTTCTCGTGAAGAAAAATCGACCAATAGCACCGAATAGGTATTATCGCTTTCTCGTACATCCTATCGCAACAAAAGAGAGAGCTATATTTCCGGTTCGGCCGCTTATTCCTTATTTGGCATCACAAGATATGTCGTGGGTCCACGTGTTAAGCCTTGTAATGTAATATGTCCTATAAACTAAGCTGTAGCGTGTTCTAAAATATAGAGCAGCGCCATCTAGTACCACTGCACCTAAACACGCGTAATACATTAGTAGGGTAACTAAACCAATTAATAAAAACCCCAAGGCCAATGTCCGGTTCCAAACCCTCCCGGGGTTTGGAAGAGACCGGGGGAGCTAAATCCCCCGCGACACACCCGGGCAAGGAGGCATAGCCTCGAGGCCCGTACCCCCGCCCCATTCACACGGGTCGGAGAAGACCCACACGTCGTAGGGTAGCTATGAAGTTGGAACCGTGATCGCTTTGAAAAGCGACTTTAGGTAGCTTTAAGGGTTAAGAGACCCTCATTATAGCATCATGAGACATCATGTTCCCGGTTTCAAGGTCTTTTGGCATCATTCCGTTAGAGACCGTTGAAGTTTGATCTTTAACAGACTTCCGAAGGGCTACTGGATATAGTATGAAATAAAAATAATTAGTATTTTAATGATTATCTATTAAGTATACAATGATTTTACAATATCACGCGTCAGAGTACACAGTAAGCGGCCTGTAACTTGAACAATGCGCAGTTACACATATTCGGTGTTAGCAACATATGGTAAAATCAGTGGCGTAGCTAGGTAACCAAGAGCCCTGATGCAAATGAAAAATGGGGCTCCACTAGGTACAATGTAACCTGGTTAGGTTTTCTCCAGTAAAATATTAAACATACAATTTTTTTATTCAAATACGAATAAGTATATTAAATTTTTCGCAAAACCACGCTTAACAACAATCATAGTTGCGACTATGATCGCCATTTTGGGTCAAATTACTTGCCGCGATATATAATTATCTAGATTATTTTAACGCCAACGTATTGTGCGACATAAGTATTACAGTTCGTTTCATGTAGGATGGTGCGGGTGACAGTTTGCCGCGATTTACGATCATAGTACGTATTATGAACGTCATACTGGCGACTGTCACCGTACCCATGCTATCTGAAAAACACTTTAATAAAAATGGAACTCATAAACTCGCCGTGTGGCAACACCACCCTTACTGTCATTATCACAAATATCTGTCGTTACAGAGCAAACAATTTTATCAAATTATCAAAATCATAGTGGAAATTCGGTATCTACCAGAATTACAATAAATATCATTAATTTAGATGAAATTTTATATAGACAGCTATCTTACTACCGATAATGCTTACTTCAGGGTTAGATATTGATTAAGTATTTTCCAAATATATTTATTAAGTAATTTTTTTATTAGATAGAATTTAAAGATAGAACATAATATTCCCTTATCAAATATTCTCAAGTATCAAGGTAGTAGCAGTCACAAGTGGATGCCAGAACACAGGGTTTAACCATAAGAACGACAATGAGTGAAAACAGCGCTCTCATTTTTTAGCCAGGATTGGCGAAAAAGAGTAGAAAATACTACTCTTTTTAGCCAATCCTGACTATTATTACCTGGATCATTTTTACAATTGATTACTATCAAGTTAGTTTTCCGTGAGTAACTTCATCTTGACGAGACGCTCAACTTTTTTTATTTACGAAATTTCTTGATTCTGGTAGCTAACTGGGTTACCAGGTAATACAAATTTCTGGCCGTCGGAATGAAATAATGTAACACCAATTTGCAGGACATTGTGTCTGTTAAGTTGTATAACTATTAATTAAGCAACAGTAAAAAAAACATCTGGTAAGTAACTACTTTTAGTAAACTCTCCTCCTCCCTACTTGTATTAATAGCGAGGTCATTAAAAGTTGTTACTAACCAGCTGCTAAGCCTTGACCTTGTGGCTGTTAAGTTACACAACAGCCACAAGGTCCTACAAATTATCTCGTTCCGACGCTAAGAAATGTATTAACCTGGTAACCCAGTTAGCTACCAAAATCAAGAATTTGCGTAAATAAAATAGTTCAGCGTCTCATCAAGATGAAGCTACTCACGGAAAATTAACTTGATAGTAATTAATTGTAAAAATGCTTCAGTGATCCTAGGCTTTAAGACCTAGCTAATGAAGATTTGAAATAAAATTGAAACTATACTACGCTTACGCCTAACATGCAAAAACGACTATCTAATGAAGAGAAAAAATTTCAATTTAAATTTTGAAAAAATCAACCAATCTTAAACGGGTTAGGGATCGTCAGACTTTCTAATCCATATAAATTCTTATGTGGATGGATGAAAGTTATAAATTCTTTCTGGATGATTTCTCAAATCCAGATTATCATAAACTTCACTAAGACGTATAAAATCATCATCCATAACAAACGAATTGAGTATTTCAGCTCTGGCCGGATTCTGACCTTTTATCGTCGACAGTATTGGGTGTCTTTTCATAAAGCCCTTAAACCAAACTTTACCAGCAACTTTAGTAGATAGGTTGAAGGTATGTTTGATGTTATACATTTCACAAAACTCAAACACCAACCGTCGGAGAATGTGAGGTGTTATAGGCAATCCAACCTCCGCAAAGCTGATGATTCGGCTAACAAGTTCAGCTTCCTGATCGTCATTCAGTGTAGATTTGCGACCAAGTGATTTTTCTAAACAGTCGGTCTGAAGATAATTCCTAATAGTTCTTCTAGGTATTCCATACTGCTCAGATGCTTTGTAGGTGCTTAGCATTCCTTTCTGTACTGCTTGGACAGCCGATGCCAGGTTACTTTTAGACCATAACGCCCGTTTGCGGGGCATTCCAAAACAATTCACTAAAAAGAAACAATAAACAGTTAGTAAACAATTGTGTACAGTTGCATTTCAAAATTGATACTTACTAAAATTGTAATATTGATACGAAAATGGAGGATAATAAGGCCTGTGGTAAAATTTTGTAGGCCTTATTATACCACCAATAAGTTGTGTAAATAAAAATTAAAATATTGCCTCTAACCATGATAAGATAAACTTGAAAATAATGTTTGAAATAAATTGTTAATCAATCAACGTCAACTGATTTTTTTAATCAACCCATTGGCAATACATTATTATCATATAGAATTTGATATAATATTTTTTTATTGCAGTCACAGAAAACAACATTTTTATCTTTGCAATTTTTTTTTTTTCATTTGTTTTTCTTACATTTTTTTTATCTTTTTTTTAAATTACAAAAGTATGTACATTGTACAATAATATTAAAACTATTTAAATTAACTACCTAAATAATACCTACATTTTATATTTAATTAACAAAAACAAAAGGAAATACACTATAAACTAAATCTATATATATAAAATAAAGTCGTGTTAGTTACACTATTTATAGCTTGAGAACGGCTAGGCTGATTTGGCTGAAAATTGATACTTAGGATACTTAGGGTAAGGGTACCTAGTGTATGGATTCACGCGGACAAAGTCGCGGGCGTCCGCTAGTTTAAAATAAATCTAAAGACTTAGGCGTCGTACAATTCGTCCAAATCGTTTTCAATTATTGGTAAAGTGCCAGTATTGCCACGTTGTATGGCAATACTGATTTTCTGACCCCAAAATTCTCAAATACGTAATCTCCAACGAGATTGCAGTATTTGCGCCGCTGTATTCTGTTTTTCTTATTATGTACTAGCGGAACCAGTCAAGCTTCGCTTTGACTTTTGTGTGTTTTCTTCCCTACCTACCCCTACCCTACCACTATCCCTACCAGCACCCTACCCCTACCCTACCCCTGAATTCAGTTTTCATTTTTTTTTATTAAAAGTTACAATATTATTACTTAAAAAGTGTATATTATTAGATCTGAGGGGTGCTTTGACACCCTCACTCTACTTACTTACTCTAGGTGAGCCTGTGTCGTAGGTGTCATCACCTCCCAGGGACCATTGAGAAGGAAAATGGCTTTTAAGATGTAGCTTTTCGGAGCGGAGACAAATCCAACGAATCAAAAACCATGAAAATTACCAGCAGATCTCGAGTTATAAGTGTTTTAACAAACCCGTCTTTCTTTTATATATATATAGATAATGTTCTGCGGTCAGTGCACGTGTTTATTTCTAAACATAACAACTAGATCGTCAACAGTCCACACGCAGCTTCTGCAACCGATGTTGCGTTTGACGCACCGCCAGGATATCTTAGAACCGGTCACCTTTTGCTTGTTATATCTTTCTCCGTCAACGATTAACACTCTGCTACCACCTTTCGTGTATTCAAAATATGCTGGAAAATCAAAAGAAAATATTATATATTTAAAATTATTATTATATTTCTATCCATTTCTTTTGTTTACAATCATCCCATTGCCAAGGGTCACTGGCAGAGATCTCTAATAGTGTTTCCTTGTCCACTGTTTTTCTTTTTACTTTTGTGTGTGACTTATATTGGTACTAAATAAATAATAAAAAAAAATTAAACAATAATCATCATCTTATCATCAGGTTATGAAGCTATCACCAGTGGCGTACACTGCACTGCCTACCAGTGGCGAAGGATGAAATTTAGATGAAGGTAAGTCGTCTTAAAGAAAAGAAAATTCATATAGCGTGATACGAACTCCAGTTTCTCATATATCTAGCCACATACGTCAACGAATATGCATAGATTTTAAAGGTAACCCGGCGGGAAAAACCTGGTGCACGCTACTGAAACCGCCTACCAGCCAGACCTGGACCAATTAAGAAAACCTCAATCGTCCCAACCGGGGTCGACCCAGGACCTCCGTCTAGTAAATCCACTGCGCATACCACTGCGCCACGGAGGCCGTCAAAACTATTGACAACCTAATAACTCAAAATCTATTTAACATGAAAACATTAAATTTGGTTTACATATTAAATCCCATAAGCTTATCTAGAATACCAAATTTTATTACAAGGTGCCTCATTATTGAGATTTCATATACCGACCAGGATTCGAACTTGGACCTCGAAATTCTAAGCCACATACGCTGAACCAACGAGGTGGTAAATAAACATTATGTAAATATAATGAAAAACTATGAATAATAAACATTTAATATTCGTTTATATATTGATTATACGAGTATTTTCACACCTACGAACTTTTAAAAGCTTCTAGTAAACTTTTATTAAATATTTTAAATATATGTATAGACAAATATTAGTAGGTACATAATACAGACAAGTACAAATACATTTAAGTATAAACTAGCCAATTAAACATCGTCATTATTTATCGTTATCAACCCATATTCGGCTCACTGCTGAGCTCGAGTCTCCTTTCAGAATGAGAGGGGTTAGGCCAATAGTCTACCACGCTGGTCCAGTGCGGATTGGCAGACTTTACACACGCAGAAAATTAAGAAAATTCTTCGGTATGCAGGTTTCCTCACGATGTTTTTCCTTTACCGTTTGAGACACGAGATATTTAATTTCTTAAAATGCACACAACTGCAAACCCACACCCTCCGGAATCGGATGCAGAGGTCATATCCACTGGGTTATAATGGACATTATTTATAATTATAATTTGACATAATTTCACGAGACACCAACGAATTCTTTATTTCGCTTTTTACCACGAAACTAATGCATCAATATAGCGCTTTATCGGATTGATGTTTCTATCACTTACGTTACAGAATTCTCATCTATCTTTATCTGTCTAACACGATACAATAGATAAAGAGACACAAAGATAAATTCGAAACTATACTCTGTCCAAGGGTTCGAATCCGGTCTGAGACACACACCTCCAACTTTTCAGCTGTGGAGATTTTAAGAAATTAGATATCATGTGTCTCAAACGGTGAAGGTGAACTCTAATAATTTTCTTAATACTTTGCGTGTCTGAAGTTTGCCAATCCGCATTGGGCCAGCGTGGTGGACTATTGGCCTGAATGTGATAGGGAATGAGAGGGGTTCCTCTCATTCTGAGAGGAGACTCGTGCTCAGTAGTGAGACAAATATGGCTTGATAATGGTGACATCGCAACAACGCAGGAGATGTTGATTCTATCCATATCACAGGCCATGTACGCTTACTTTTTTTAATTATATTTATTTATTTATCTTTTTTCAGGATTCCGTACATCCGAATACAAAAACGGAATTCTTATTTTATTTAAAAAGCTGCAAGCTCTTGACTTCCATGTCACCTGAAGACATACCAACGAAGTCTAAGAAGGCAGCAAGCCTTAAAAGAGCTACAAATTTATTTTAACCACACCCCTGACGGATTCAATACTGCATAATGCGACCAGGACTGGGTTTTTATAATCCATACTTATAATGTAAATTCGAAAGCCAGTTTGTTACACATTCACGGCTAAACCAATAAACCAAATTTAAATATTTTTTATCGATGAAAAGCTACATTGTCAACGAGTAATATAGGTTATATTTTATTTTTATAAATCCTCGAGAACGGGAACTACGCGGAAAAATCGGGAGTCCGCTAGTGTTATCGCCGCGTTGCAACGACTTGCGGTACTGACGGCTTCAGTGTGCTCGTGGCGTTCGAGCCGTCCATATCTCTTGTTGTGTAATTCTTTATGGGTTACTTGGGATAAGCGGGGGGAGTGACTTGAGTGGAAAAGGGGAGTGTTTGTTAACAGTCAAAGGATCCTTTAACCCTACACACAAAGTTCACAAGTGCGTGACTTCACTCAAGGTTATTCTCTGCCATTCTAGGGTTTTATTTTGATTACAGTTTGATTTGTTAATTAAGTTGTCCTGACAAATGTTGTGAATCATAACCTTTGTTCGACATTAGTTTTCTTATTTTTGTAATCACCTTTGAGTCTGCTAAAACCTATAATTAAAAGCTGTGGTTGTGTTCGTTCAGAACATTAACAACTGCGTCATTGATGGTCCAGATCCTGTTCTTACAGCCAGCGTTTCGCTTGACACACCTCCATGAGGTCTTGCTCCCGGTGATGTATTGCTTGTTGTATCGATAGCCCCGGAAGACTAGTACACGACCACCGTCCAGACGCTTTGAGGCCTCAAAGTACACTGAAATTGAAAAAGAAGTTAACGCCAAAGTCACATTACAATTATCCAATACTAGCATACGCCCCGCGGTTTCATCCGCGTAGTTCCTGTTCCCGTGAATATACGAATAAAATGTAACAATTAGTAGAATATCCGTTTAAAAAACGACCTTCACCCATCTGTTGAATGGATGAAAGTTAAAAAATATGTTGTCAGGAAATTTTTAGGCAACCTACTCGCAATATATTTTTTAACGTACTAAATTTGATATAAATAACTTTTCATTAAATAAACAGATGGGTGAAGGTCGTTTCTAATACGGATCTTAGGCTATATGTCCCTCACAAATAACTTTTTTATGCTCTACAAGTTAGCTCTTGACTACAATCTCACCTGATGGTAAGTGATGATGCAACCTAAGATGGAAGCGGGCAAACTTGTTAGGAGTAGGATGAAATCCACACTCCTTTCGGTTTCTACACGACATCGTACCGGAACGGTTAATCGCATGGCGGTATGTCTTTGTCGGTAGGGTGGCAACTAGCCACGGCCGAAGCCTCCCACCAGCCAGACCTGGACCAATTAAGAAAACCTCAATCGGCCCAGCCGGGGATCGTAGCCAGGACCTCCGTCTTGTAAATCCACCGCGCACACCACTGCGCCACGGAGACCGTCAAAGACCGTCAAAGGCCGTGGCTTTCTATTGGCAAAGGAATTTTCAAAATCGATTCCTTAGATCCAGAGATTACACACTTTCAGGCTATACATCAAGTTATAATTAAAATTAAACAATGGTAATGATTTTGCACTACACATTTAATATTTTATTGAATAATTATGGAATTGAAATATTACACCATCGATTTGATCTAGTATACAGGAGATGCTTCATTGCTGCATTGTATTGCGTCGCACCGAAACTTGCGATCCTGACGTAGACATAACGAACGACAATGCTTCCCAGGAAACACAAAATAAACTCAGGCCAAAACACCCTTCCCGAACGGCCCTCTAAGCCGAGGTCCGAGTCTTAGATAAGACGCCCTTAGAGAGTCGTCCGCCCATCTACTCTGCTTCGGCCTTCGGGCCCCATCAGGCGATGCTTCTGCGCTCGCCTAAATGCCCCCGGTGACGCCGCTGAGGACCCATTAAGGAGCCTACGGCTCTTGCACAATCAAAAAAAAAAAGCATTGTATATGCCACACCTGAGTTGCGTCGACGCACTTCACAGTGTAAGAGGACGACGCACCCACCCAGTCAGTCTTAACAATTATTTAAAACTAGCTGACGCCGCGCGGTTTCACCCGCGTGGTTCCCGTTCCCGTAGGAATACGGGGATAATATATAACCTTCCTCGTTAAATGGGCTATCTAACACTGAAAGAATTTTTCAAATCGGACCAGTAGTTCTTGAGATTAGCGCGTTCAATCAAACAAACAAACAAACTCTTCAGCTTTATAATATTAGTATATAGATGAGTGAAAGGCCGCGTGGCGCAGTGGGCGTGACCCTGCTTTCTGCATCCACGGCCGTGGGTACGATTCCCACAACCAGAAAATATTTTTTTGTTCAGCGTGGGTGTTTTCCAGTATCAGGGTGTACTTAATAAGTACAGTAAGTATTTATATATAGTACACATATAAATAAGGAAGCCGAGATAGCCCAGTCGTCGTAACGCAATGCGCTATTGAAGCATCTCCCTGACATTATTGAATTCTATAGTTTATAGTTTTATAACATGTAATAAGTAGATATTTTATTTAATGTAAATATTTTTTTTAAATAGAGTTAAAAAATACAACATCTCTTAACGTAAACAAAACGTCATAGCAAACCAAAGGTTAATATTTCTATAGTAAAGGTTTTTTTTGCATTTATAGCCCTTTATATTTTTTTCCAAAGTTTTTGTTATAATTAATAGATATTTTATTAAATGTAAATAAAATTTTAGAAATAGAGTTAAAAAATACAA
Source organism: Bicyclus anynana (assembly GCF_947172395.1). Taxonomy (NCBI): domain Eukaryota; kingdom Metazoa; phylum Arthropoda; class Insecta; order Lepidoptera; family Nymphalidae; genus Bicyclus; species Bicyclus anynana. The sequence goes on from NC_069092.1 coordinate 3,217,768, forward strand.
CATCTCTTAACGTAAATACCACGTCTTAATAAGACAAATGTTAATAGCTTTATAAGAGCTTTAATTCTATATTAATTTTTTTTTTTTTGCATTTATAGTATTTTATATTTTTTGTTTTATGTATAGAACTTTATTAGAGAAAAAAACACTATTATATAGCCGTTTCGTAATCCACTAAAACACTATTGAATTGAATTAGTTTATAGTTTTACAATATGTATATAGACATTTATTTCATGATTATAATATGGAATTAAAATATAGTAACATCGTTTTTCCTACCAACAACTAATTATAGTAAAGTTGTTTTTGGCATGTATTTTTTAAGACTTTTTATATTTTTTCATAGTTTTTGTAGGTTTTTTGTATAGAACTGGACTAGAGATTTAATAACACTTTGTATTATGTAACCGTTTCGAGATCTAGAATAACATTATTGAGTAAATTGATTTATTTTAAAATTTTACTATATTTAAAATATGTTAGGCAGGTATTTTATTTTATGATAATGGAAATTACAACATCGCTTTCCCTAAACAGACAAAAGTTAAAAACTATTTTTATATTGTTTATTTTTATAGTAAAGTTGTTTTTTTTTTTTGCATTAATAGCTTTTAAGGAGTATTTTTTTCAAAGTTTTTGTTGAATTTATGTAAAGAACTAGACTAGAAATTTAAAAACACTATCTATGTACCTAACCGTTTTGTAATCTACGGAAGCCGTTAACCGTTACTACTCATAACATTAATTAATTTGGTTTGGTTTAATTAATAGTTTCACAATATCTAATAGACAGGTTGTATTTTATTTCCTGATTATTACATGGAATTAAACTACAATTTCGCTTTTTCTGAAAAGACAAAAGTTAAAATATATTTTTATATTGTTTATTTTTATAGTGAAATTGTTTTTTTTTTGCATTTATAGCTTTTTAAGGGTTTTTATTTTTTTAATTTTTTTCAAAGTTTTTGTTGGTTTTATGTAAAGAACTAGACTAGAAATTTAAAAACACTATGTACCTAACCGTTTTGTAATCTACGGAAGCCGTTAACCGTTACTACTCATAACATTAATTAATTTGGTTTGGTTTAATTAATAGTTTCACAATATCTAATAGACAGGTTGTATTTTATTTCCTGATTATTACATGGAATTAAACTACAATTTCGCTTTTTCTGAAAAGACAAAAGTTAAAATATATTTTTATATTGTTTATTTTTATAGTGAAATTGTTTTTTTTTTGCATTTATAGCTTTTTAAGGGTTTTTATTTTTTTTATTTTTTTCAAAGTTTTTGTTGGTTTTATGTAAAGAACTAGACTAGAAATTTAAAAACACTATGTACCTAACCGTTTTGTAATCTACGGAAGCCGTTAACCGTTACTACTCATAACATTAATTAATTTGGTTTGGTTTAATTAATAGTTTCACAATATCTAATAGACAGGTTGTATTTTTCATGATTATTACATGGAATTAAACTACAATTTCGCTTCTTCTGAAAAGACAAAAGTTAAAATATATTTTTATATTGTTTATTTTTATAGTGAAATTGTTTTTTTTTGCATTAATAGCTTTTTAAGGGTTTTTATTTTTTTCATTTTTTTTCCAAGTTTTTGTTGGTTTTATGTAAAGAATTAGATTAGAAATTTAAAAACATTATGTACTGAACCGTTTTATAATGTACGTTAGCCGTTAACCGTTACTATTTATAACATTATTTAATTTGGTTTATAATAGTTTCACAATATCTTTATTTTTAACAATAACTTTTCTGTAGTAGTAACTGCAAAAAAGTTATTGTTAAATTTTTCCTAAAAATATTTGTTGATTTTATGTAATAAACTGTAGCAGAAATTAAAAAAGTATTATATTTAACCGTTTTGTAAACTATTACTTTATAGTATTTTTCTAACTATGACTAGAAAGACTAGAAATTGAACTTGTATAATTTATAACTAATATAATTTATTATTCGATAGAGACTACTAAGACTAGAAATTTATGTTACTAATACCTATGTTTTTGTTTAGATTTTTATTTAATTTAATATACTTTATAATATTTACTAAAACGTTGAATAACTATTAAAAAGTATGTATTTTAATAAATATTGAAACTACTTGAAGTCTTTATATTGTCTTGGCACGCGGAATCATAAAAAGTGGAAGCGAGAAGAACATTATCTGTCACTTGCATGCCTTATTATGATTGCACAGACTTAATTATGTAATTTGTATAGTAGCTAGATTAATAGACATATAGATTCCAAAATGTAAATATGACATAATATTTAAAACTGTTTGAATATGTTTCAAAATCACTATAGCTCACTACGTTTTATTATAATGTATTTGATGTATTAGCAGTTGATTTTCCGATCAATTTTCAAGTTCTTACTTATCATGAAATTCATGTTTATTAAGAACTTGAATAATTTTGTCTTCAAGGGTCCAAATTCTGCTCTTGCATCCGTGATTTTTTTTGATGCACCTCCAAGATGTCTTTAGACCAGTAGGATTCTTATACGTGGTGTTATAACGTTCGCCTTTGTACACCAGTACCCGACCTTGGCGTTTAGAAGTCTCGAAGCGAACTGAAAATAATACAACAATAAATTATTTTATTATATGGAATAAAGGCGGATTACTTACTAATTGTAACTCTAGAAAAGCTGGGTGACGCACAAAGATAAATAATCTATCAGAGCTATCTTTCTGCAACATCCAGAACAGACTATGCGGGTAGATATAAACAATAGATTTATTTTTTTAATTTTTTGCAAAAATGGTGCAAAAAATTTGCAAAATAAATTTATTATTCATACTATTGTTGTAAAATATATCTTCATGTTTGATAAAAAAAATACTTTATTATCACCAATAACTTTCATAATTGTAAAAAAAAGAAATAAGTTAATAGTAAACTATTTATGCAAAAAAAAATACATTTTTAACATTCATCATAAAATTATTTATATTTTTCACTGCACTTTACATTATTGAAAAATAGTAAAACGCCTTTTGTTTTTAATTATATATATAATATATATAAGAAAAAGACCTTAATTATACTATCTAGTAGTCTATAGTAATTATATCAGACGAAGCAAGCGGTGTCATTACTCGCATGTTTGCAATATGTACAGACAGTAATACACCTATGAATTACTCTATATTGATTGTTGTATAACAGTGGCGAAAGATGGAATTTAGATGAAGGTAAGCCGTCCCAAAGAAAAGGAAATTCATATAGCGTTTATACAAACTCCGGTTTCTCATATAAATAGATACAGTACAACAAATAATATAAATGAATTTTTAAAGGTAACCTGACGGGAATCGGCTTGCATTAACGCCTCGCCACTGCTGTATATTAATATAATAATCAGTGAATGTGATCATTACGAACATTAATAATTCTGTCTTCAACGGTCCAAATTCTGCTTTTGCAGCCGATATTTCGTTTGACACAACGCCATGATGTCTTTATACCACAAGAATTCTGGTAGTTGTAACGTTCGCCTCCATACACCAGTACTCGGGCTCCAGCGTTATCTCGACGTCTGGATGGTTCGAAATATGCTAAAAATAATAAAAAAACATTATATTCTATGTATATAAAAAGATACTCTGCCTTTATGATGCGATTCGAATGATGTGGATTAGGATGATCCTTAGTTTTCGAATACTTTTGAATAACCAACAAGCAACGATATACGCATATCTATAGTCCAGCAATATTAGGTTTTTATCTGGGAAAAATTCCTACTGAGCTTAATTTTTGTATACACCTTTATTACGGTGTTATTAAGATGTGAAAAATTGACATCAATATCGGGCCGGCTATAAAAGTTACAAACGTCAGAAGGTCACTAAAATCATTTTTTTGCAAATATTTCGCGACCTATTGCTCGAAGGTCCATAGAGGTCATTATAAAAATTGTTCCTTATAGAATTGCCTACAAAAAATGTATTTTGCAGTTTTTCTCTAAAATTAACGGTTTTCGGATTAAAGAACGGAACGGAACATTGAGGAGTATGAATGAAGTATTATTGAATGAGAGAGTAAGAAATAATGTAAATGCATACATACACAGACTGCCAAAATCATTACCCTTCCTTTTGACTTCACAGAAGTCGGGGTAGAAAGAAAACTTTGTGGCATTAAAAAACTTGTAGTGACTAAAATTGAAAAGACAACTTCGATAATTTTTTTCCATATTTTTGTTACGGCTTAAGAAATGATTATTATTACTATGGAGAGGAAAAAGGAAAAAATATCACCTAATAAGTTCAGACATTATTTATTGTATTTGACACGGAAAAAGTTTGGCTAGTATTAGACATTCATATATTGATACATTGACATATTAGAAAAAATACGAAATTATAGCTTTGTATAATGTTATTATTTATATTATAATGAGTAGATATAATAAGATAAAATCGGTAGGTCTAACCATATAAAGTTCGACATAAAATTTACTTGTCATGTAGATCTTGTAAACAAATGATTTCGTTGAGAATAACAGAAAATTTCATAAAATATAACTTTAGAGAGTCCAAACTAAGAATATAACAATAAATTTGAACATTGTATTTTTTAAATTTTTAATGACTAGATTAGAAAAGATTTTTAGTTTCATCCAATTAAAACTATACCTAACAGTGATTATGTTAATTATAAAGTATAATTTATATCCAATGGTCCAATTCGTAGAATAGCTTTATATTTTTACATACATATTATATTGATTGTAATAAAATTACTAGTTAGAATAGAAATACTATATGTAATCCATCCAAATAATTCGATATCTACTTCACATCAATACGAGATTACATTGAGAGTTACAGAATATAATTAAATTTCTGAGGGTCCACATAGAAAATATAATATATTTGCCATATATTTTATATACATTTAAATATCTAGATATAATAAGAAGTCTGTAGTTTCATCCAATCGTAATTTTACATAAAATCTTTTAAACATTAATTAGTGATTATGTTGAGAATTGTAAAGTATAATTTTATCTCCGGAGCTCCAAAGTCTACTTCTGCACCCTTGATTCTTCCGAGTGCATCTCCACAAGGTGCGGTCTTCAACGTCATGTTGTCTGTGGTATCTGTACCCGTTTATTACTAAAACTCTTCTACCATACCTGGAAACTGCGTAGTCCACTGAAACAACTAAGGAATATATTGTTATCTGCTCATGCAATGCATTTTGTTCGTCGGACGCTTGAAGTCTGCCACGAGACTAGTATCTGTTTCACCGCCTTTTGATAAGCGTTGGATAGTCCATATGTAAGTTTTGTCTCTTATTTCCTTACCTTATGTTAAGTGACAAAGACAACAATTGTGAATAAGGTAACTAAGATCAAAAAGAAGGTGGTGAAAAAAAGTAGGTTTTTAGTCTCCTAATTACATATTTTATACTCAGTTGGGTGCACTACTGAATGAATGAATAAGGTACCTAATGAATTATATCATACCTTATTCATTAGGTACGTATTGGAGGAGGAATTTTCCATTTTGTACAATTTATACCTTATAGTGCCCTACCTTAGTTAAAAACCTTGTGCACGCCACTGTTTATACTAATAGCTGAATGGAAAATTAGATAGCCCTCCTGAACCCATTGCCTATTAATTTCAACAAAATTAATTTATTTCAAGTAGGCTTTTAACTTTGTAGTACAACAAAGTACACTCGCTAGAAGAACTATGAAGCTCGCTACTGAAAAAGGAAATGGAACAAAGGAAGTCCATTAAAAAATCAAGGGAATTAGTTTGATGATAGTACCTATATTTATGAAAATTGTATTTATTTAATATAAATATTTAAAACTAGGTTAACAATACAAGTAAAGAAAAATATTATAATTATATTATTAGGTAATAATATTTGTTTAAAAATTAAGTTTTACAATTAATTAAAACATGACATCTATTTACTAAAAAATCTAGTTAAAAGAAAAAATAGTTTGCAACTAGCTAACAATTAATTAATAATTAGTTTTTATTAGTCCGTTATTTATTATTATGTGATATAAAAAAGTAAGAAACATCTATTTGTAATGCATATATTATTGTGGAGTCTGACGCCTCGATCATTTGGACAATTATAAATCCCAAAAATAATCCCAAGTTGTAGAAGTTGTAAAACACCACTTTTAATCCCAAGTTGTAAAACACCACTTTTTCTATCAGTCTAAGATTCAAATTAGAAACAATCTTCACTGAAACCTCCTGACCAAACTTTATTAAGCATTTAACTTTTACTGATAGTTTGGCCAGGAAAGTTATTAGGCAACCAACTCCCAATATATTTTTAACATACTTAATTTGATATAAAACACTTTTCATACAATAAACAGATGGGTGAAGGTCATTTCTATCTCCTACTAACTACTACTTGGCCTAACCCCTCGAATTGTGAGAGGAGACTCGAGCTCAGCAGTGAGCCGAATATGGGTTGAAACAAACAATGCATAATTTAAAATAGATTTCTTATTTAAATTATCTTTATCGATTACTAATATTTTGTTTGTAAACAGTAAGCCCTTATTCGAACGAGAGTTCTTTTAACGGACGTTAAAAAGCGTTCAAATATAGTATGAAAGTCTATTAGTAATGCCTAAAATTGAAACATTGTTGTGTTTTAAAAACGCTGTCGTGAGAACATATACTTGGGAATGCTTTTTAACGCTTTTTAAATCCGTCCGTTATAAAACTCTCGTGCGAATGAGGGCCAAGTATAGCTGTATGTGTCTGACTTGTTAGTTTAGTACTGTTACTCTATATATTTTGCGTGAATTCTTCCCGATTCATGATTATGCGGGGTTATCGTAATTATTCTCGTGCCATGCGTGATGACAAAAGACTTGCAGCCTTTGCTCCTCTTGATGCACCGCCATCTTGTTTTGCCCTTTATGTCATAGTCATAATACTTGTTGTATCTGTATCCGTCCAACTGCAAAGCTTCGTTTCCATTATGGGTTGCTTTTATGACAAATCTGTAAGCTGAGATTAAAAAGACATTAATACCTTCCCAGCTAACAAAAAGTTCATCTTCATATGTAATAATGTACTTGTGTGCCCTTAATTTTTAATTCGACATGCACAGGTTGCTGCATTTTGTATTATCTGCTTATCTATGGTATGCATAGACAAATTATCTGCCAGTCTGGGGTATGCATAAACAAATATTCTACATGTATATGTTAAGTATAGATAATACAAAATGCATAAATAATTTACGTATGAAGTCTACTTATAAAAAATATTTGTCGCGTTAAGAATGGTGTTTTGATGCTGAGTAAAAAATACTGATGTGTGTTAATTTTTGTATATAATCGTTTTTTTGCGGTAGGTACATATGGACATTTCTTTGATAAGATTCTGTCACCAATAAACTTCAAGAAATAAATAAAAGGTTCTTCTAGAAACTTCTAGAAATAAATAAGGGGATTCTTTATAGAAACGGTTACTTTAGTCACTAACTGTGATTGTGGTCACTGAAGCGCAAAATCTCATCGTCAACCGTGGTGATGACGTGACTCCTACATCTGAATTTTCTTCTATTCGTGCAAGACCATGTTGTTGTGTGGTTGGTTACTCTTTTCTTGATGAACCTATACCCGTTCATAACCAACGCTCTGTTGCCGTATTTAGTCCTCATGAAATGTATATCTGTAATTCACAAATCATCAGCTATCATCATCATCATAATTATCATCATTATTATTTGTTCACTAACTAACTCCAATTATTTGTATTTCCACCAATTTATAAAAGCAGACCAATTTATATGACGAAAATTAATATTTAAGGTTAGTGTGCGGTATACTTTAATGCGAGAAGTCTAGGATAATGATGTCGGGGTCGTATAGCCTTATATTAAATACTAAATATCACGCTTCATGTTTCTACAGTCTCATGAAAAAATATTTTTTGCAATCCAATTGGTAGTTATAGAGATTTTAAACAAACATACAAAAAAGTATTGTACGCACAAGTGCAAGGAATGTAAGGAAATGCCCACTAAATATAATCTACTCCACTCTCGCGTTTTATGACTTCAAATATTTGAATCGAGTCCAATGACTGTATCGAGTTTACCACCAAAAATAATATTTTCAATAAGATTGACAAACTGGCATACACTTACCATCAGATTAAAATATGCTAACTAAATCACATATTTATCATATGTCAATAAATTTGTCATATGTTAATAAAATCAAATACATGTATAAATTATTTACATACAATTTATTACTCTGTCACTCCGATGTCATAAATAAATTATCAACAATATTATTTCTATAAAAATCAATAATCATTTAAAATTATGTACTAATATACATTTGGATACTTAATTATACATTAGCCCACGATTTGTTAATTTATGTACAATGGGGATAGAAATATTCATTTTTTTTCTTTCATGTGAAATACTCCGCTGTTTCAAATCTTTTTTTTTAATATAATATATGAATGAATATTCAGATTGAGTCCTCTTTCACTTTAGTTAACAAAATTAATAAACTGTTATAAATTTGGTGGAATTAGTTTCATGAAGAAGCTCTTGATTAAGAATGAATTTAAAGGAATATGTGTTGCAACCATGGACTATTTTGCTGACAGTTCTGTTTTAAGACTAAGAGGTACATATTTGAATTTTTAAATGTCTTCTTTAATAAATTATTTATCATCTATATACCTTAATTGTTACAAAATCTCTTCAGTATTTAGGAAACCATCTCTAATAATTAAAAAGAAATTTTAATACATGCTAGTAAAATTATTTATGTTCTTTTAGAATCTAGTTTAAAATTAGTCTTAACTTATGAGGTATTTATTATTTTTTTAATTTAACCCAAATAAAATTTTGTCTTACTAATTAGCTTAACTAATTCTTAATCAAATTTATAGCCTGGTCAATATATACATTCTAGGTTACATTAATTTCTATAAACCTGAAAATTGGTATAATCGTTCAAAACATTTTTAAATCTATAAAACTCAGAAACGGTAGCTCTAAAAAAAATATAATATGAGCTTTTTTTAATTACATGCTTTACAATTTCGTCTTTGCTTAGTTGTATAAAAATACTTTCCATTTTCCTGAAAATCGTGAAAACCCCGCGTTTTTTACCTTTGACCTTGAGTAGTTTTTTTCCACTGTACTGGAACAACGAAGACTTTTAAATTTTATTTACGAGTATATTTAAGTTTTTAACGATTCAACCAATTTCCAGCTCTAAGGGAATTAACGTAGCTTAACATTAAATTGACCGGGCTATTTTATGTTGTTTTAAATTACATATATATTTATAAGTAAAAAGAGAAATGAGTGACTGACTTATCAACACGTTGCCCAAATCAATGGGCAAGTATTGGAACATTGTGTTAAAGTATTTGGTCATTGAAGGCAGAAACGTGACGAAAAATATCAACTAAATAAATATAAATAATGGCGAGTTTCAGTTTTTGGATATTCTCATTTTAATTAGTCCAGTAATTTTAGGAATTTTAATTGAAGACAGAAACGTGACAACAAATGTCAAGTAAACGAAAATAAATAATGGCTTGTTTCAGTATTATAGCTATTCTGATTTTAGGCATTTTAAATTCTTTCTGGGGTAAAATTCCTAAAGAGCTGAATTTTTGTATACACCTTTATTACGGTATTATGAAAAATCAACATCGATATCGTGCCGTATCGTGAAGCAATATCGCGAAATATTTGCCAAAAACTGATTTTCGTGACTTTTTGACCTTTGTAATTTTTAGCCGGCACGATATCGATGTCGATTTTTCACATCTTTACAATAACATCGTAACACATGTATACAACAATTCAGCACTCTATTAAATTTTCCCCAGATAAAACCTAAAACGACTGGACTAGATGTAGCAAAGTCAATTTAATATACACGGACGACGATAAACGACGACGACGACGATAAACAGGGACGGAGACAATATAAATATCCAAATATACCGCGGACGAGGTCGCAGGCATACGCTATTAGATATTGTTTTAATAAATAAATCTTAGGTCGTTTTATAAGGAATGTCTTATCTCCAAGAAGACTACAATAAATTATGCCACAAAAATGTAAACATAGTCGATAGAGCAAACTAAGACGCGCTCAAGTATAACTGCCCATTTACTTTTGCTTTAAAGATGATAAATGAATATTCTAAATTGCTTATATAAACACACTCTCCCAATATTTATAGTAAAAAACTGAAGAATAAGCGATATTTGTCGTATAAATGATTTATTATGCAAGATAGTCTCTCCACACACATCTCACCATTTACTCCATTCTGCAAGTATGATTTTATGACTCGACAGTGTGAGTTTCGAATTCTTCTCTTTCTCTCTCTCTATTTATAGTATGGCATTATAGAGATAAAAAGAATTCAAAACTCAAACTGTGTTACAAATTTTCAAACTCAATTAAAACGGTCAAATAATTAAAAAGGTGCAATAGTTATAATGGTATTTAAATGTAGATATGGTCTAAGATGAGACACTTGCCTTAAAATGCCTATTCACTCTTGGGCCATGGAGGCGAAGTACCAAAAATATTCTCTGAATTATTTCACCGCAGCTAGTTGCCTGGGGAGAGAAGGGCTCATTTTTTGCGCAAAAGATTGACTGACTGTCCAACCTGGAAAAGTATTGCCACCATTCCACGTGGGCATTATTGGTATAGTTATTAGCTTCAATTCCGTATTGTATTCTTTGTTAATTCACACAGAAAGCATGCCGAAGTATTTACTTCCATTAGTTGTGATTATGCACTTGCCGTACTCTTATTATAACATTGTCAATCGTTGTCACAAATGCCGGACACCCTGAGGTCTTCTTCACGCAACGCCATCTTATTTTAGCACCTTCGTTCTGATGTATAGTGAATCTGTACTGAGCTATGTCCAAGCAACGTTTCCCACCGTTCGTGTACCCGAAAAATGCTGAAAATTGAAAAGGGGTTTTAATAATTTAATTAAAAAAGTGAAACTAAATATACGTTATTTAAATATCATATAATATATTCACACTGATTATCCTCTAGTACTTACTAGACTAGAGTCCAAATGGTAAGGTTACTTAGAGGACATTAATATTGGTGTATCAAATTGTACATACGTAAAATATACAAAATTAATAATAAACTTTGGAATATAATTTTGATATTGTAACAATAAAAATAAAAATATATAGATATAGACACGCGATACTGAATTTTGAATGGTTAGAAAATAAACAGTACTACCACGCAGCAAAAAGTGCTAAATAATAAATTACCGATAGTAAAAAGAATAGTAACACTCATCTTATTTCTTTATGTACTGCTAGATATATATCTACTAAGATAATTATATAAAAACTACAAGACTAATCAATAATGAAATTTTTGAACAAAATTAGAAGAGAACAATTTTATTAATTAATATTTAACAGATATTTGTATAGGATGACTATGTATGACTCAATGTTTATAACGATTGTTGTATAAGATGATCATGTCTGAAACAATTGTTAAAACGATAGTTGTATCGGATAACCATGTCGATAATGATTATGGTATTCGTCACATCGGATCATGTCAGAGTCAATAGTTATGGCACTGATGTATGACATGATCATGTTTAAACATTTTTGAGTGCTGTGGTCAACAGAGAGGACCTGAATCGAACCCCGAAAGTATCCGTCCGAGTCAAAACCTATTTAGAATTTATATTATCTAAATTGTCTCATGTCCGGTCTGGTGGTAGGCATCAACCGTGTTTACCTACCTACGGGCAAAGAAGTAGCGCCAAGATGCCTCTTACAAACCTTCAGATGTATGGGGAAACATGTACCTTTACTGCGAGTGGCATGATCATGTCTGATTCAAAGGTTATGTGATACTGCTGTATGGTATGATCACGTCTGATTCAATGGTTATGTAATACTGCTGTATGGCATGATCATGTCTGATTCAATGGTTATGTGGTACTCATGTATGGCATGATCATGTCTGATTCAATGGTTATGTGATACTCATGTATAGCATGATCATGTCTGATTCAATGGTTATGAATATCGTTGTATCGTACGATCACGTTGTCGACAGTCAAAACGGTAGCGCGGCACTGGCTGTCCTTCTTGACACAAACCCAGCTTGTTCTAAGGCCTTTGCTGTCGCTGCGTTTGTTGAAACGGTAAGAGTCAATCATCAGTAGGGGGTTACCAAACCGAGTTGTCGAGAAAAAGGGGATGTAGCCTGCGAAAGAAAAAAATCAATCAAAAATGTATTTATTACGTTAATAAATTATGCAAAAATTCAAGAACTTGACCTTTTAAATGTAGAAAAATATGTATAATGTTTAATGCTATTGTTTTTATCAATGATCAATTAGAACTAGCTGATCATTGCTGGCAACCATAACAAAGCTGGGAGCATTGTAGCACCGTTTTTCGGTTATTTACTATTAAGGCTATAAAAAGGCTGCCATGTTATAAAATAGCCCATTGACATATTTGATAATTGAAAAGCATCGAAAATACTGTAGTTATAAATGTATTTTCAGTTACACAAGCAACGATACAATATTTTCGTATTCAAAAAACTCAATGAAAGGCATAAATACTATAATCATTAAAAATACTGCAACATTAATTACATTACAGTTTTCAAGTCCTAAATTTAAAGTTAAAAAAAGACATTTAATAAGTTGTTTTATAGTAACACCAAAGAAACAGTTATACTTTGAATAGTAAGTAAAAGGCACTTTAAAGAATATAAGAAGTATACAAATAAAATAAATACGATAAATCTATTCATATATACTATATATCTATAATGTATATATGTATTATTACGAACAATACAACAATAACACATCGTAAAAAACTTTTAGCTTAAAGAATAATTGTAAAATGCGTAAAACTATACTAGACTTAACTACTGTTCTGTTTTGTTAAAACCTCTCATACTCGTAATAATACGAACCCAAATCTATTCGTATATCTTTACTAATATTATAAATAGGAAAGGTTTGTGGTGTTGTAGGGGGTAATCTCTGGATCTATTGAACCGATATTGAAAATTCTTTTACCACTAGAAAACCACATTATGGGTGCCGTATTCTCACGTGAAAGAATAACACGGAAACGGCTAGGAAACGGCGGCTCGTATAATATAGGTACAAACGATTGTACGATACACAATTGTTATACTTTAATAATCTTTAGTTATACGAATCATATGGAAGAAAGAATAAAGACAAATTGGAAGAAGCTAATCAAGGTAATTAAGTATATCCAGTAGTTAGTTGTTAATTTGCTTGGTGTTAACAAGTCACTATAAAATATTGTCGAGACATTTACAAAACTTCATATTAAATAAAATTGAGAACCTTCTCCTTTTTTTAGGATAAAAACACTGTGAGCATAATACATTGATGATCAACAGTATCATTTTTATAACAATGTACAATTACTTCTTTTCACATATAAGTAGGTACTTGTTTTACTCCCTCTATTTATTCTTCTTCCATTTTGATCTCTTAATTTAGCTCAAGTATAATCAAATTTAAATATTTTATAATATCTGTTAATAATAGTTATACTATGTGTTTGTAACATTAAAAACTAATATTTAAAACTAATTTCATATATTTTGTGTATCAAATATTGTTTCTCTTGTTCGTAATGTTGGCTGAATAGGGACACAAGGATACATGTATAATTGCCAACTTATAACTGATATCGTTTATTTAAAATATAGGTATAAAGATTTTTTTTAATTTTATAACATTTTAAAACATACAATTTTCACTATATCAACCAAATTTCCAACGAAAGATGTATCTAAATACATAGTTTTCCGGTAATAGCTTCAAAATGTTATTTAAATAAATAACTTTTCTATAACATTTTTCAATTTGCATATTGCAACATCAAAAGTTGAAATGTATCATCAACTTCTAGGTTTTTACGATTATACATGATTGTGGTTGAAGTTGATCTTATAAATACTGTTGTTGACCAAACTGACACTGGCACAGCAGCCATTGGCCGAGCGCTTGACGCAATGCCACCAAGTCTTAACTCCGTAAGAAGAAGTGCGTTTGAATCTATGTGAACCCACCATTACGATGGGGTTACCACGCTGGGACAAGGCGAATTTCACTGCAAAATTAAAACGTTCAGTTAATTTTAATTATAGACATACATAGTATGTTACTTACAATTATTGAAACGTTCTAATATAAGTTAATCTAATGACAAAATGATTAATGTTTAAACTATATTTCACGTGTTATTTAGTATAGCAAAAAGGTAGGCAGCACGCTAAAGGCAGGGACACAAGTTTCAATCAATACTCCGTGTAAACCGCGTAAATGTGGAACATGTAAAGAATTAGTAGAATGTAATTAGGTCATAATTATAATCATAATTATATTGATAAATATATAATAATATTAACCCCGAGGTGAAAATAGTTACACCGACTACGAGTTGGGTATGGCATACCCAAATATAGATTATGTCGATTTTGATAACTGGAATTACTTTAGAATAATATTTATTACTGTTATAATATATGAATTAACATTTGGAAAATGAGGTGTTATGATAAAATAACCCAGTTCTATTTGTAAAAGTATATTTATATTTATAAAAACCAAAGTAGTATTTTTTACACACGCACAAATTAACAATATTTTGTAATTATAACTTAATATTCAAATATTTAGCTTAAATTACAGTTTATATAAGTATCCCAAATATTTGGATATCTAGTCATAATTACAACACAACACAGAATTAAAAAATAAATTTGACTTATTGATCATTTAGCTTCGACATAGCATACGTCATCAACCCATATTCGGCTCACTGCAGAGCTCAAGTCTCCTCTCAGAATGAGAGGGGTTAGGCCAATAGTCCACCACGCTGGCCCAATGCGGATTGGCAGACTTCACACACGCTGAGAATTAAGATAATTCTCTGGTATGCAGGTTTCCTCACGATGTTTTCCTTCACCGATTGAGACACGTGATATTTAATTTATTAAAATGCACACATCTGAAAAGTTAGAGGTGCATGCCCCGGATCGGATTCGAACCCACACCCTCCGGAATCGGAGTCAGAGGTCATATCCACTGGGCTACACGGCTCTAAATCATTCTAATTCTTTTTAACTAATTTACCTAGGTAAATTTTCAATTCCGATATTATTATCACTTAAAATCACTCTCGGCCCGGTTTCACCAGTTTCTGATGTTTGACAAATTATTTACAGGTTTTTGTTTTTTTCATTTGTCTTTGTCATTTGACATAAATTAAGAAAGTGACAAAACTTACGGTAGAATCTGACACTTATCAGAAGATGGTGTAGCCATTTTTTTCCCAACTATGACATATAATTTGTATGATACTAAATGAGATTCTAAGCTCAATAAGTAATAACAAAACAAGATGAAAATTAATGATTGTGAATATTCTTGATTTTAACAATCTCGTTATTAATAGTAATCATAGAAACTCTGCATCCTTGTGGCGCTTTGTTACAGACCCAGTAGATCCTCGACCCCTCGGTATGTTTGCTATTAAACCTGTAGTTATCGAAGAAAAGAAGTGGCTTGCCCCGTTTTGTATTGAGAATCAACAGCTCTGAAAAAAAAAACTTAATTCTTTAAATTGAAAAGTTTCAAAGTGATAAATTAACGAAAAAAAAAACTCATTTTTTTATTAATTTTATTATAGTATTTAACTTATAAAATGCTAAAAATAATGTATTTCATCTTACCTATTAATTGTTATTTTAATTTAAATAAAGTTACACCTGGTAGAAGTTAAGTAAGTATAGTTCTGTAAGTATTGAAGAAAATAGGCTCAATTGGTGAACTTTATATCACAGCATGTAAGTATAATTATATAAAAAATTTGATTTGATAAATCGATGGAAAATAAGATTTTAGTAAAGCTTACTACTATTTTGACACTCATTAAATAGAATGACTCTATTTTTAAACTAAACTAAAGGTACATACTACATAATATTAATCACTACAATATAACCGATTTACTAAAATAAAATTATTAAATTATATTAATTATAATTAAATAAGGTATTTTAATCTACGTAAACTAAATAACAGAAAGCTAGATAAACTCTAAAAAAGACACAATATTGATAATTAAAAAAAAGACACACGTATATAAACATTACTAAGACATATATCGAATTTTCACTCTTTACTTTGAAACAAAGAAAAGCGTATGCTTTGTGGTGTATAGATTGAACAACTGATACACAACATTTATTAGTAAGAGATAAAACGGATGGTTTAAGATCCAGCATCAGAAATATATACCCACATCTATTATTTATTTATGATACGAAATCAATGATAGATAAAATTCACAAAAAGACATTGCAAATTGACATATTAGACGAGTAAATAACTGATGAAGATACATAAATAACATTACTCAACTGTGTATATCTGGCAACCCCAAACTTGCAATGCAAAAGCAGGTAACCTCAAAGTTCTCAATTCTGGTGCGTTGGGTCTTTAAACAAGTGTAAGTTGTTTTTTAAATTAACCAATGAGGAAAGTAGTTATTAATGTTTTATTAAATAAATTAAATAAAACATTATTAATTTAATACGGCCGCAACTTTACTATTTGCAATGTGTCAATGTTAATACTTTCTATCATATTCAAAATGAATAACAGATGAGGGTAAATATTTATATGCCGGATCTCGTACTAATATTAAATCAATGATTATGTATGGTCTTCTCTTTGACAATGATATCGTTGATGGTAGTGATGGTGGCCCGACAGCCAGAACTGACCCTACAGCAGACCCACAAGGACCTAGGACCGGAGCTACGATTGTTCCTATTGAATCTGTACCTCCCGACTTGTATAGCTGGCTTCCCAAATCTTGTTGTTGTGAATCTATGGACTAAAAAGAAAAGACAAACAGTTGATATTTTGCACGTAATAAATATAATGATGTAACATTTTACAAAGATGACAAATTAAATTGCATTAATATCTAGTATTTTTAGGTAAACACTAAACATTTGTGGAAGCTGAGGAGTGTGTTTTTTATGTGGTTAATTCTCAGACCAATTATAGAAGGACCAGTATTGCACCCATATTCACGAGCAAAATTGTCTGTCATTTTCTGAGGAATAGGAGCTTAGATTTGGTATATATTTTATATTCAATTAGAAGTTCTGCCCGTTTTTTACACTATTCAACTATACAAAAATATATTTTTAGGTAGCCCTTTAGCCGACGCACACGATTACGTTTAAAAACATCGATATTATAGACAGTTTTTATAATCGCATTATTTTTAATCGTTAATAGATTGACAGAAAAATAACGTCTAGCAAGACAGGTCCTGTATACAATAATAACTAGCAGACGCTCGTGAATTCGTTCGCCTCCCTTAACCCAGACCTCTCGCAAAATCCGTTCTTAGTGGGCGTCTATTACCTACGAACTACCTCCCTGGCAAATTTCAACTTTGTACGTCAAGCGGTTTTTGGGATATCGTGATGATCGAATGACCTTTCGCATTTATATATTAAGATTGGTCTGAGGGTTAACTATTCTTTTCATTTCTTAATTAATCTGGGAAATAATTCCTGACATGTGTTTGATAATTTGTGAAATAATTATGTCAAGAAATTGTGTCTTCTAAACTAATGTAAATTACCTAAAAACAAAAAATAAATCAAAAAATTGTCCTGTTAAGTTTCTTTTCACTATGGTATAGAATCTTCAAGTCAGACATAAGACTGAAATGGACTCTTTATGATTAGGTTAATAATAGCCCTTAACTATTAGAATATAATACGTAAATTAATTTTAAATTATTTAAAACCAGATATAAACAACAACTTTTATTATTTACTAGCTTTTATAACACATAAGGCCCCGTAGCAGATTTATGCACAAAATCTTCTTGATGGTTAACATTGTATTTCTTTCTACATAGTGCTGGTATTATACTAATTACACAATATTTATTCTTTTGGGTTTGATTTTATTGTACATATTCTTATGTTGAACGATCTTAATCATCTAGCATACTGGATGATATATCATCGTTTTCTTTCATTTCTTTTATTTAAAAATTTCCGTTGCTTAAATTTGAATTGATTTGTTGTCAATTTTCATCAACATACATCATATAAATTTTGTACTGATTAAAAGATCTTTATAATTATCCCGTCATCTACAATAATTTCCAGGCTTACTGTTGTTTCTTAAAAAAACTCTTTCCGTTACTTTCATTAAACATATCCGTAGTTTTATTTATTTGTAAAGATTTCTCGTCAGGTCATTCGTTATATTCATTTGATATGTATCAATGATTGTGTTCATTCTTAACATCAACGATCATTCCGTCGACCACAATGACAGAGGCTTTGCACCCGGGTTTGCTGCTGTTTCTTGCGCAGAACCATGTCGCTTTTCTCCCTCGACTTCTATTGTTTCTGTAATATCGGTAATAACCAATCTGTAGAACGGGTCGCCCATTGACAGTTGATGTAAATTGTGGCGCTAGAAAAAATTAACAAAAATATAAATGTACATTACATCAATATAAAATACGTAAAGTCAAATTATTTATATCACTTACTACCAAAGACCGACTCTTCAGTATTTTTGATATGATGCCAAACAGTAGATTCCTGTACTGTTTGGTTTGAAGCGAAATCCCAAAAAAGTGACCATTCTTGCCCCACAAAATGACATTATCGTGTTTGCAATATTAGAAGCAGTACGACGTAACTCTTCGGCCACAACTCCTATTTCGACAGTATAGTTATTTACCCCATTTGAAAATAGGCCTCCTTTTTACTGATATAGACAGACAAACACATCAATAAATGGTTTGATTTCTTAAAGATATTTTATTTATTATTGTCTGCGTAAAGAAAATTACTGCGTAAAATAAAACAAATTTACAAACGGCTTACTGTTTAATCGAAACCATCACTGCTATATAATGGCAGTAAAAGTCTTTCGTTAATTAAAAATGAAATGATAATAAAGTAACCTATTATACGCTACTGAGATTTAGCTCCTCCAACTTACCCACGACTTATCTATAGTAACAGTCTTTGTCTATCTATACTGCTAAAATCAAATGTACGTATGCACTTTGACTAAAAATACCATTAAATTTAATTGTGTCGACAAAAAAGCACAAAAGAAAATACAATTTTCGATATTACTTTCTTTCTGTGTCTATGTTGGCTGTGCTGTTTGTCTTATCTTGCAACTGTCAAACTTAACATAAAATAATTAAGCATAAAAAGATCGAAAGTATAGCCTGAGTAATAAAATAGAAAACCTCACTAAGTTGTCAACTATCATGATCCTGTACCATGCTCGAACCGAAAAAGCATACAATATGTAAAAGTGAAAAACCTTGTTATTTTGAAACTGTGTACAGCCTAGCTAAGTTCACTCTCTTATATCACCCAACCATTGTCGTCTTTGGAAACGGGTGCTCTTTTGCTCAATATTTTCCCTTCCATTGTAAATTTTGGAAGTGAAATTGGGCTCCTATCTGCTTGTGCCCCAAAGAAGCCAAGCTTTCTTCGCTCTATAGTGGACGTTAGTTCTCTGTCTTGTCCTATCAATTTCAGCTCTTTAGTGTTCGGTGTAAAGTTTCCGATACACCCACATTTCAAAATTTTTAGTCTAATTATTGCTTCCTTTTTGAAAAACTATGTGTTACATTCGTAAAACAGATTGGTCCAGACATAACATTTCATAAAGCGGCACTTTAACTATCTAAAACTGCAGAGTTTTTAAAATATGCATAGTTTGACCAATTTTGCATTTCATTTCAATGCCAATGAGCATGCATGGAAGACAAACAAACTAATTTGTTCTACTAGCATACTACGCACAAACTTCTTAAAAGTACCTACTTGTGACCGCCCAATCCATGTCCTCATTTCTGATCAGGCGAGAAGCCAAAACAGGACTACAAGGCGGCATCCGCTGGCTATAATCATCAATGTCAGCTGTAGTAGTATCAATAGATAACTCAGCTACTCTAATGGCGGATGTGTGTGATTGTATTTGATATAAATAACAGTATTCTCGATCATAGTGACAGAAGCTCGGCACGCCGCGTTCCTTCTGCCGCAAAACCAGACTGATCTGCTGCCTTTGCTACGATTGTTCCTATAGTACCGGTAGCCACCCATTTGGAGGACGGGACGCCCGGTTCTTGACGTTGTAAAGGTATACTCTGAAAATGATGTTTCATATTAATAATAGGCATTTATTACATCGAGTCGTAAGGATGAAGTGGCAATATAGTTCGAAGAGCCGGTGGAAGTTTTACTTGTTAAAGAGTCCCAAGATGCTGGAATAGTAACCATTAAGTAGGAAGAAGAAATAGGTACTCTCAAAACCACGTTGTTTGGAAGTCCTTAAGAGCTTAAGAGAGGTCTATGTCCAACAGTAGACATCCATCGGCAGATAATGATGATGATATACTTAGCCAATGGGCTTTATAAGAAAACTCAGAGTAGAACACTCGTAGAACTTTAAAAGTAATTCAATGCCAAATAATTCCAGATATAAATCATCAAAAGTTTTCGTTATCGGATGAAATATATAGATATTGATAACTTTATTTCTGCTTTAATAAGCACATATATCCCTTGGTCACGTCATCACGCGTGAACGGCTGGACCGATTTCACTATTTTTTTGTATGTTTGCTATTATAATTAAAGGGGTAGGGGTAGATTAGGTTAGGTAGTTGAAAGTTTACATCGAGTTACACGCGGACGAAGTCGCGAACATCCGCTAGTATTTAATAGAAATAAAAAGGATATGATCGTTTATTATAAATGTAATAAAAAATATTGAATACTTAAAATATAAAAAAAATAACAAACACATCAACAGATAAAAATTAAAGTTCTTCAATGAACACTTTAACACATGAACACACAACAAGAGTATTTAAATTCCTCATTCTTTTTTGGAATTTGTTCAGTGGGTAGATGAGCAAGCGGATCACCTGATGTTCAGAGATCATACAGCCATCCATAAGTACAATTATAGAGAATCCACTGATAATTCTATGTCTTTATTGAAACCAGTGGTGGACTGTAAAACCCACAAGGGGGATGAATGAAATCAAGCAAATTTAAGGGAGCCAGTGTACAAAGTTTTTGACTAGAGTATGTCACTATACATGCTTCCGAGTCAAGTTGTACAAAATGGTATATTCCTTCTCCAATTCAGCATCGCTATTTTATTATAGCGTTAATTGTTTTTATTCTTTACAAGTTAGTCATTTACTACAATCTCACCGGATGGAAGGTGATAATGTAATCTAAGATGGAAGCGGGCTTTCTTGTTTGAGGATGAAAATCCACACCCCTTTCGGTTTCCACACGAAATCGTACCGGAACGTTAAATCGCTTGGCGGTACGTCTTTGCCGGTAGGGTGGTGACTAGGTAACTAGCTACGAGTGAGTTTTAATATTCGTCAGTATAAGGTTTTAATTTGTATCTCTCTATCTAACAGGATACTATAAATAGAGAGTAATAAAGATTTCTTTACTTTACATGCACTTTTGAAATGTCAAGTCTGTACGTTTGCAGTGACTCTGGATTCGGATCTGGTTGGTTTGGAAGGCAGGATCTGCTGAGAAGAGAAGGCAATGTATGAAGTGCACGCCACTGGCTGGATGAATGCGGCTCCACACCGTAGTGTTAAGAAGTCTTTACAAGACTTTCTTCCTTATTTGACGCAAACAGAGTTGCCAGCTTCGGCTAGATAGTAGAGATTTCTAACCAGGTGGATGTGTGTGAACGTCTTTAACATAAACAACATTATTCTCTATCATCGTGACGGAAGCTCGACAGGCCTTCTTCGCGCAGAACCAGACAGATCTGCTCCCTCGGCTGCGGTGGTTTCTGTAGAATCTGTACCCGCCTACGTTGAGAACTGGTCGCCCGTTCCTTGACGGCGTAAAGAAATACGCTGGAAATGTTGCATATGTTTAATTGTAGCTTTTTATTATAAGCTAGCGGACGCCTGCGACATCGTCCACGTGAAATACAGGTTTTCACAAATCCCACGGAAACTGTGAATTTTTATGGGATAAAATGTGAAGTACCCTATATCTTGATCAATTGCTTCCTGTGTCTAACAGTAAAAGACCCGTTAATAAACAAATTAATTAAACAAATAAAAAAACCCGACTGCACTGCGACTGTAAATTATACAAAAACTGAAAAGAAAAAAAACAAGCTCAGTCCAGAAGTGTAGAAAGTAATTAGAAAAGCTTTTAGCGCGTCTGACTAGGTTTGCTTAATGAGTATGCTAGTCGATCAGCATTGCTATTCTGTATTCTCTTCACCTTCATCTCTTCCTGTCTAACACGATACTATAGACAGAGAGCGATAGATACAAATTATCATGTGTAATTGGAATGTTTGTTTTATGCATGCTTATTCAGGAGCATACTTAAAAATAGCATGCTTATTGCTAGCAAGCTATTTTTAAGTATGCATAAGCAAATGTAAACTGATGATAAGCATGCTCGTATGGGGCATACTTAATAGCACGTTTTTAGCATGCTATTTTAGAGCATGTGTAACAGTACCTTTACTGTAATCCGTTTCCATTAGTTAAATAGTTATAGCAGATTTTATTCTATATATTTAATAAGAAGAGAATTTTAAATTAAGTACATCGTTATTTGGGGTATTTTTAGCAGACTTACTTTAACTAAGCTGAAATACTCCAAATTATTGTTCATCCAGATGTAGGTTCTGAAAAAGTTAAATCTTTTTAATAGCACAAAACAGCCGTCAAGCAAATCTGGAGTTAAAGTCCAGTAGTATCTCAGCAGTTTTTTGATACCCAAAACCACAGCAAGGAAAATGTATTACTTTTTACTATGATAGCAGGGTTCCCAAATGTAGGAGCAGTTGGTGGTTTGAGCTGTTGTTAGCATCCATAAAACATTATTTAAGAGTTATTTTGCGTTAAGTAATTAGTAAAAGCAGGCGGCTTTGGACATAAAAAGTAGTCAATAGATATTCTATTAACCCTTTACTGCAACATGCAAGACATGCTGAAGAATAAAGGCAACTATCGCATATTTTGTGGGTGAAAAAAAAGCATTTATGTTTTTTGTTAAATTGTATATTTTTGGTTATAGGAATATTCGATACTTATACAAAAAAAAAATGATCAAAAAAAAACGGTACACAATAAAAATATAATAGAAAAACATAAAGCAAACACTGAAAAATACACATTAACAACAGACAAAAAATAAAGTTAGGTACCTAAGCAAAGAAAGTCAAAGCTTCTCTGTCTCTCTATTCAAAAACGTTGACTTCATCATATCAATGAATGACAAAAATATCTATGCTATTTTTTTGGAAATAAGTAGCAGGTAACCTGACGTTAGTTCATAATAGATACCTAATTGGTCCAGGTATGGCGGGTGAGAGGCTTCGGCCGTGGCTAGTTACCACCCTACCGACAAAGACGTACCGCCAAGCGATTTTGCATTCCGGTACGATGTCGTGTAGAAACCGAAAGGGGTGTGGATTTTCATTCTCCTCCTAACAAGTTCTATCTAAGAACATTTGTGTTATTAAGACAAATATAACGATATCCTAATTACGCAAATCCGTTCAGCCGTTTGGAAGATATCAGGTAATAAAGAACATACATACATACAAGATAAGCGAAAAACATAACCCTTCTTGCAGTCAGGTAAAAATGCTCCACGGATCCTGTGCTATTACACAGATTTACCTGTAATTTTTATTTTTTAATTCATTTAATTATTATGTACTGTTCTGTACCAGGTTTAGCCACTAGGGCTATATTTAGGTACGACTGATAATAGCACAGGTGCAGGCGGTAACCTCACTTGATAGTAAGCGAAGCCTAGGAGGCTATTCACTGTAATTTAAAATTAGTAGGCATTTCTTATATTTATATGTTAATGACTGTGCTTGTTACGAACAAAAATGATGGCGTCATTAAGAGTAATGACAGAGGCACGGCATCCCGCAGACCACTTGGCACAAACCCACTGCGCGCGCTCTCCTTTGCACTTGCCGCGTCGACTGTACCTGTATGCGCCGATCTGTATCACTGGCTTGCCGAACTTGGACGTTGTATATACTGGCACATCGCCTGCAATGTTTAACCTTTAGTAAAATCTTTTCTAATTACGTATGACAGATCAATGGAAATTATCATGGCGTCGTTAAGAGAGATGACACAGGCACGGCATCCCGCAGACCACTTGGCACAGACCCACTGCGCGCGCTCTAAAGCACTTGCCGCGCCGACTGTACCTGT
Source organism: Bicyclus anynana (assembly GCF_947172395.1). Taxonomy (NCBI): domain Eukaryota; kingdom Metazoa; phylum Arthropoda; class Insecta; order Lepidoptera; family Nymphalidae; genus Bicyclus; species Bicyclus anynana. Next base: position 3,242,191 of record NC_069092.1, read on the forward strand.
ATGCGCCGATCTGTATCACTGGCTTGCCGAACTTGGACGTCGTATATACTACTAGCACATCGCCTGCAATGTTAAACCTTTATTAAAATCTTTTCTAATTATGTATGACAGATCAATGGAAAAATATCATGGCGTCGTTAAGAGAGATGACACAGGCACGGCATACTGCAGACCACATAGCACAAACCAACTGGGCGCGCTCGCCTTTGCACTTGCCGTGCCGATTGTACCTGTATACGCCGATCTGTATCACTGGCTTGCCGAAGTTGGACGTAGTGTTAAACCTTTAGATTAATCTTTTCCTATAATGTTTGAAAGACCAATGAGCAAATATCGTGGCATCGTTAAGAATGAAGACAGAGGTACGGCATCCTGCAGACCCTTGCACTTACCGCGGCGACTGTTTATCATTGGCTTGTCGAACTTGGATGTTATATACACTGGGAAGCCGCCTGCAATGTTAAATATTTAAATACGGGAAATACATTCCTAACTTTGATAAGATAATTAATTTTAAAGTGATTTATCACATGCGTAATATACAGGGTGATTCGGTCTTTAGTGCGGATATTTTTTTTCGTGGTTCTGTATCATTAATAGAATATAAATCTACAAACAGTTCGATACATTTTATGTAATTTTTTTTTTTAATTTATGTCTCTAAAATAACAAAATAATGTACATATTATTACTAAACAAGATATATTCAGCTTAAAAGTGATCTGGTGACGTTCTTTAGGTATCAAACGAAAATAAAATAAACGCACAATAGGGTGACCCTAAAATTCTGTTCAAAAGTAAATAACTTTAGCTAACTATAATTTTGTTATTTTTGAGTTAAAAAAAAAAAGAAAAAATACGTGATCATTAAATTTTGTTTATGTACAAAATATAAAAATATCCGCACTAAAAAAAATTTCTTCCTGTATTTCAACTATCATAAATAATCCTGGTTATTTTGTTTGATTATCAAATTCAGATAAAATAAAATTGATAGCCTGATCAATGTAGCCCAAAAAGTTGCTTAAATTCTAACTTTCACAATCAATAAGAATTCTATCAATAACAACTTTTAAGGATTATCTAATAATTTTTTGCCGAACGAGTCACAAAACACATTGTCTTTCTGTAAAAACACATTTAATTAAAACAATACTAACGCAACAGTGCAATGTTAAAAGTTATATAATTATATATTAATGTTATTATTTATACATTAATAGTTTTATTCCTCACATATTAGAGACTCAGTGGTTGTGTTCATTTTTAAATACGACGATCTCGTTTTCCACAGTGGTCAATGAAGCCTTACAGCCCACAGACCTCCTTTTGTTGCACAGCCATTGAACCTTGTTTCCTTTAGACTGGGTGTGTATATTGTATCGGTAACCACCAACCTTGAGCACCGGTCTACCCATTCTGGACGACGATATTAGGAATACACCTGATAAATAAAAAAAATACTATAAAAGTATGTTAAAATACCAGTTGACGAGTTAAGCAGCCTACCTAATCCTAAGCGAAACACCCTTACAACGTTACACCTTACAACTCAATTCACTTATTGTATCCTTCCTCGTATGAGAACAATGCAGGGAGCAGCTGAATATAGACGGCTACAGAATGTGGTTTATGCAAGAGGCCTCCAGCAGTGGACGTCCAATTTGATGATGCTTCCTCACAAAAACATTTAACGTGCCAGATGACAGTTTCGCAATATGTATTTCAATAGCTTATATATATTAATAAGAGTATATCTAAAACGTTATTTATTATTATATTGCTCACAAACTTTTTCGATTTAAAAAAAAACGATTCCTTATCCCTTCAGCTCTCAGCTTCATGAATCTGTACTGAATACTTTTTTTTAATATATAAATATCATTAAGATTTCATTTTTTCATTTTTTATCCATTCATTCACTCAGAAAGAAAGAAAGAGGCAGGAAATATAAAAACACAATTTTATAATATAAAATAGATTTTAGATATTTTATTGAAAACAACTTCAATTAAGAATAAATCTTGTAACGTACATATACAACAAATTCACTGTCAGTACCCTTAGAGCTAATAAACTAATTAACGTAATTTAATAGATCAAAGTACACTTTTTAGTTCAATAGGAAGGTTTTACGTATAGTTTTCGAAATCGCGGACTTCGGCTACTATCAGATTTTGCAGTTGACGGCAATGTCTCACTAGACAAAAGGAAGTAAATGTCACTCTATACTCCTATCTTACCTTAACTAAACCGTGAGATAAGTTTCAATGTAAGTCGTTTTAGAGTAGTCGTCATCATTCGGCTCACTGCTGAGCTTGATTCTCCTCTCAGAATGAGAGGGGTAAGGCCAATAGTCCACCACGATGGCCCAATGCGGATTGGCAGACTTCACACACGCAGAGAATTAAGATAATTCTCTGGCATGCAGGTTTCCTCCCGATGTTTTCCTTCACCGATTGAGACAAGTGATATTTAATTTTAAATGCACACAACTGAAAAGTTGAAAGTGCATACCCCGGACCGGATTCGAACCCACACCCTCCGGAATCGGAGGCAGAGGTCATATCCACTGGGCTATCACGGCTCAACGTTTTATACGTTTTAGAGTATTTCCCGGAATTCTCATTACTTTTTTTTTTTTTTGGCTGATAAAAGTAGTTGATGATTTTTTCTTAATGATTTGATGATTTTAGGTTACACTAGTTAACGAATTGAGCAGCCCAGCTTATCTGAAGTGGTTTTAGTTTCTTGATTAAATTAGTAACATTCTGATAAATTCAAAGCCTGGAGCACTAATCGTAGTTTAATGATACATTATATAAGTATTTATATATTTATACATTATATAAGTATTTATATGTAGTATATAATTGTATATTAATATTATAATATCAACTATCTTAGCACCCATAACACAAGCTACTCTGTATGCTTACTTTGGGGCTAGATAGTGATGTGTATTGTTTAAGTATATTTAATGATTGTGTTCATTTTTGTATACGACGATCACGTTATCTACAGTTGTGAGTGAAGCCTTGCAGCCCAAAGTCGTCCTTTTATTGCACAACCACTGGATCTTGTTGCCTCTGGATTGCGTGTGTCTGTTGTACTGGTAACTGCCTATCTTGAGCATCGGCCTCCCCATTCTGGACGACGAAATGACTATATCTGGTAAATAAAAAAAACAAGATTATAAGTTGATTATTTTTTTCATACTAGTTGACGCATTAAGCAGCCCACCATATTATTTTAATGATTCAATGAATTCACACTTATGTTTAAAAGAGATTCGCTAAACTAATAATAGTTGACATGTTTATGACAGATCTCGCTCGAACTGTGGAATTGCAGTGTCTATTTTATAAATACGAGTATGTATTGATTGCCATGCTAATTTCTGCAGCCAATCAAACAAAAAACCAAACCGTATTGTCGTGCGAAGTGTTGTTCTATTTATAGGTAATATTTTTTCACTTACCATCAAGTAGATCATCTGCTTGCTTGCGGTCAATTATTATTATTAAAAAATATGTACAAAATAAAACCGGAATTATGATTTAAAATTTAATATTCGTCATATTATAAACCGAACAAAGGTAAGTGGTAATCATTTTGATCTATAAATAGGTATATCACTTTAAAAATAACAATTTTCAGATGTTAATAATATCTCAACTTTTATTTGAACTGTAGTTATGAAAGTGTTCCAGATAAGCTTATAGCATTTAATATACAAACCACATTCAATATTTTCATGTTAAATAGATTTTGAGTTATTAAGAAGACAAAAGTGGCCTTAAATGGTTCATGTAAAGTTACATGGTGCTTTGTTGTCAGTCGTTATCTAGAACTAGCAAACGCCCGCGACTTCGTCTGCGTGGAATTCATTTTTTACAAAGCCCGTGGGAATCATTGATTTTTGAATGAAATCTTTTGGGATGAAAAGTAGCCAATGTGTTAATCCAGGGTAAGCATTATTGATCTTCCATTAAAATTTCAGCTAAATCGGTTCAGTAGTCGCGGCGTCAAAGAGTAACAAACATCCATACAAACTTTCGCGTTCACAATTTTAGTAAAATATGCCTAGACGCACTCCGCACGTCTCTACTCGTCGCCTCTACAAATACTTAGAAACATGTGTGTGTTCCACGTCGCTGATAGAAACAACTTCATTGGCATACGTGGTGACAGACGCCCTGCATCCTGAAGTCCATTTGTAACATCGCCACTGAACTCTGGGCCCCTTGCAACTGCTTCTGCGGTTGTATCTATGTATTCCGATTTCAAGGACAGGGTACCCGCACCTCGATAATCCAAAAACTGCATCTAGAGCAATAACTTTAACTTAATGCACTTTAGCAACTATACTCAGAGGCACAAATATCCGCCCGCTTTAATATACTCGAGTCATATTAAAGAGGGCGGATAATTGTGCCTTTGAATATATAAGGATCACCACTGTAGCCGTATGTTGTCTAGAAGTGTGAAGTGGTATTTGTTATGTAGCTACACCATGGAATGATGGATGTTTTTAAATTGTACATATTCGTAAATTAAGAGTATGCTAACAGTAAAGCAAATTTGTAAAAGTAAAAGGCCATCTGCGATTATTACTTTCGAAGCTACTGGAATTTATAGGCTCATATTTGCGGCACTGGCATGGATCGCTAAATAACACGAAAGGGTGACGTCATCGATTCGTGAGATCGTTAGATTTGTATGGGCGATCAAACAAAATTACAAATATCTGTGTGTGTTATTTGTGCGTTGATGTATACATTAATTAAAAATGTCACATTGAATGCAAGAAAATTAAAAGATGTTTGATTGATATTAAAATTTTATCTCAACAATCACCGGTTTTACCCAAAATCTATTCCTCGACTCAGCTTCGGCGACATCTTCAGCTATGACTGTAATAACTACAGGAACAATAACGGTTAACATGGCGATAATCTCGCCGATGAGCAAGGTTATTATTTCTCGATTTGTGCAATCCCTATAATGGTGTTTTTTTTTTCATTTTTTAGAAAATTTATTTAAATTGCCGCTTCATTCGATTTATTTCAGACCTAAACTAATACTAATCGTATTTTTAGTGATTATGTTCATTTTTGGTCACGATTATTTCGTTATCCACAGTAAACAGTGAAGCTTTGCACCCTGTACTCCTCCTTTTGTTGCACAACCACTGGACTTTGTTGTCTCTGGACTGTTTGTGTCTGTTATATTGATAATCACCAATCTTGATCACAGGCCTTCCCATTCTGGACATTGATATTATACCTGACGAATTAAGGAAACATTAAAAATATTATAATGTTAATATTTTTTCTAAACTAGTTATTCTTTTTAATTTTATACTAGCAAAATATAGACGATGATGCTCAGCAGCCTAATCTTAAATAGATCATTCCTTCAATAAAAATAGTTATTCCAATAACAATCATTACCTTCAAACAACAACAATTTGTATTGCTAGTTGGCAGACATAAAGATTTTGAAGTTTGCCCTTGACTACAATCTCACCTGATGGTAAGTGATGATGCAATCTAAGATGGAAGCGGGCTAACTTGCTAGGAGGAGGATGAAAATCCACACCCCTTTGTTTCTACAAGACATAGTACCAGAACGCTACATCGCTTGGCGATGCGTCTTTGCCGGTAGGGTGGTAATTAGCCGCGACCAAAGCCTCCCACCAGCCAGACCATTAAGCCTAAGTGCTTAGCTCGATTTTTGTTAGTTTTTTTTTATTTGTTCGCAATATGAAAGGCATGCTCATACTCGAGTTATTTTTTTTACTCTTTAGATGCATTTTAAGAACATCACATTTAGGAGGTCTGGCTTTGGTTTATTGAAGTCAATATTAAAATGAGTACGAGCTTGGTAAGAGAATCGCAAATATATTTTTATTGTAATTTTGAAATAAATGGTTTCCAAGTTCTTCCTCCTCCATGTTAGCGCACATTACTATCAGGTAAAATCGATGAATGAAAATGTTATTGATTGTTAAGGATGAAAACACCATAAATAAGCTTACAATGAAAGGCAATTTAAAAAAATACTTGCCGAGTATAAGTGCGTATTCACAATCTAAGAAATTAATTAAGCTTGAGTTGTAATAGCCCAGTGGATATGACCTCTGCCTCCGATTCTGGAGGGTATGGGTTCTACATACCAGATAATTTTCTTAATTCTCTGCGTGTGTGAAGTCTGCCAATCCGCATTGGGCCAGCGTGGTGGACTATTGGCCTAACCACTCTCATTCTGAGAGGAGACTCGAGCTCAGCAGTGAGCCGAATATGGGTTAATAACTTATACTTTAAAGGGGAAAAAAATATTTTTTATGTGTAACAAGTAAACTCAAAAACTACTAGACCCATTTAAAAAAATCTTTAACCAATAGAAAGTTACATTATCAGGGAGTAACATAGGCTATATTTTATTCCCCTGTTCCCACGGAAATGTGCGGGTTAAATTACGAGGTTCTGCGAATTACTCATTACGCGAATTCGGAGCACAGCTAATCTATAAATATCAGCAGGTAAATTAAAACTTCTAATAACTTCTTTACACAACCTTTATTTTATTATTGACTCAAATATTTAGTTTTTTTTTTAATTTTGAATTACAATTACATTGTACTCGTGAATAAAATGGCCTTACGTAGTGAGGTTTAAATGAAAATTTTCAAAACACGGTTTCGCCACGCATAAAGTTCTTTTGCAGATCTTGCATTGCCATCGTATTCTCATGTGGCATACTACGCATCGTAATGGTTTTATCAGTTTTTTTGGAACATGCAATACACTGTCCTCCACAAAATAACCAGAGGTAGATCTTCTACTGGCAGTTGTAACATCTTCACGTAAATAGACCCGTGCTGTTGAATATAATAAAGTTGATGATGTGGCCAACAGTTTTATATCTCATTTATTTAAAACTAGCGGACGCCCGCGACTTTGTCGCGTAAAAATCAATGTAAACTTTCAACATCTATTTCACCACATTAAGGATTGAATTTTAAAAATTCTTGAATTACGTTATTTTTCGTATTTTTTTTATGATTTATGAACAAATTTTTAAAACTGTATCTCTAAAAACAAAGGACTTTCCATACAAACTTTCAACCCCTATTTTTACTCAACCCCCTTCTATTTTTATTTTAGGATCAAAAAGTACCCAAAAATTATCTTGATCGGTTCAGACGGTTTTAGCTGTGAAAAGGTAACAGACAGACAGGCTTACTTTCTCATTTATGTTTATATTAGTATAGAAGTATAGATTTAAATTAAATAATATTTTGGCAATAAATTATTTAATTAAATTAATAAATAAAAACGAATTATTATTTTAAAATTACAGTGAACACAGAATATTGAATAACATAACATAACATATTAATGATTAATGACAACATATTAAATAATTTATTTACGCTTACGCACACGCCATTCCGCATGGAACCACATTTTCTAGTATACAATAAAATGTTGCTCAATAAACTCCTCTATCTTCCAGTGAAATTGCATGAAAACGAAATTAATTGACGTAGCCCAAAGGATTAGCAAAACTTAAGTGGCAGTGGGCTATATTTGCAGCAGATAGCCGGCAGACGTGTTTTGGAGTGCTCTCCAGCTTCCCTCCAGCTAGATGGTCCGACAACATCAAGAAGGTAGTGGGAAGTGGCTGGATGAGGAAGGCGGAGGATCGTGTGTGGTGGCACGCTCTCGAAAAGGCCTATGTCCAGCAGTGGGCGGATACAGGCTGATAAAGATATTATTACATAGTCATAATCAAGCAATAAGACTGCTTTTGCACATGCATGTACAGTGTTCACAATGCTTTTTATTGTTTTTCTTTGTAATTTCTTTTCAATAAAGTATTAATAACTAATCGATCCATTCTTCTTTGATTATTATTCACATCTTGTAATCACTCACTCTTTAAAAAAATCATTTATAGTCTTATTTTCCCTCATTTCTCTGACCATTATTCATTTGTCATGTATAGTTACTGTTCGTCCTTCTTTCCTATTTTAAAGTTTTGACTGTAGCGTAAACATTACTCCATCACATGTGATGTGCATCTTAATTAACGCTATCACTCCATCGGTTCTAAGTAAAACGGGCATCCTTAGTGCAGAGCACACATTGTGCTAGAAGAGACACCCATACACATAAATGCAGCGGAGTATGAAAACAACGCACTGCCTACATGATTCCCTAGCAACACTCCATGAGGCGTTCGGCGAGCTGGATGGCCTGCTAAGCTTAAGGACCAAGCTCGATTGTCTGGTGTAACTCTAGCGTGGGCTACCACCAAGGGACCTAATTACAACGACCGATATCGTGGCAGAAAATGCCCAGGACAGAAGAAGAATACTTTTTTTTCATTCTTTACAAGGCCTTGTCTACAATCTCTCCTGATGGTAAGTGATGATGCAATCTAAGATGGATGAATCTGTTAGGAGTAGGAAAATCTACCCCTTTCCGGTTCTACACGACATCGTACCGCTATGCTAAATCGCTTGGCGGTACGTTTTTGCCGGTAGGGTGGTAACTAGACACGGCCAAAGCCTACCACCAGCCAGACCTGGACCATACCAGATCGAACCCAGGACCTCCGTTTTGTAAATCCACCGTGCGCGACGTAGTCATCGTCACGTCATCACTAATCCGATGAAAAATATCGCAGTAAGTACTAATTTATCAAGTAAGTACTAATTTATCGTGAAATAAATTTAGTCACTAAATTCATTTATATTCATTCATGATTATGTACGTTAGTAATCTTCACAACTTCATATTCAAACGTTGTGACGGAGGCTCTGCAGTTAGTTGTTGTCTTTTTGCAGCACTGCCATTGTATCTTTGGTCCCTTACTCTTGGTCCTCTGGTTGTACCGGTAATTTCCCATTATAATCACTGGCCTACCGTATCTAGATAAAGCAAACGTCGGCCCTGAAAGTATAGAAAAAACGTATATTTCTGATATTCGTCTTGTACTTGGTATGATTATACCCGAATACTGAAACGTCGACGTGATAGCCCAGTGGATATGACCTCTGCCTTCGATTTGGAGGGCATAAGTTCGAATCCGGCCCGGAGCATGCACCTCCAATTTTTCAGTAATGTGCATTTTAAGAAATTAAATGTAACGGGTCTCAAACTGTGAAGGAAAAACATCGTGAGGAAATCTGCATACCTGAGAATTTTCTTAATTATCTGCGTGTGTGAAGTCTGCCAATCCGCAGGGCCAGAGTGGTGGACTCAGGCCTAATCCCTCTCATTCTGAGAGGAGACTCGTACTCAACAGTGAGCCGGTTGTTGATGATGATAAATGAATAATGGCTGAAACGTCACTCATATTTATTGACCTCTTTCATCTCTTATGTTCCAAATTCATATACCATAACACAACCATCAAAATTAAGTGCCGCTTTAATTTGATCGCGCTCTAAAATAAGTAAATTATTCTTTTAATCCACCTTTCTACTTTAACCAATGATATTTCTATTGAGCACTATAATATACATTGGTCAGACAGTCAATCCAGCTAGCCTATTCACTATTTTGGTCTTTATATCAACCTATTAAAATAAATATCAATTTTCATTTACCTGCTCTGTGATATCCACCAATAAGCACCGGATGACATTTTTACATAGAGTCTCAATTTCATATATGTCAACTAGCATAAGTACATCAAAGATTGTGAATAAACCTACAGATGAGATAAGCACTCGAGCCAACATTCGGCTGTAAGGATATTGTTATATTCTGTGATTTGTCGAAATATATTTAAACGCCATTGAGACTACGAGATTATTTTTAAAATGGCACCCACACTTGTATTTGAGTACCTAAATTAATCCAGAATAGTTGGCTTGTCAGTTTACCCGTGTTAGAATAGCAATACAATATTAATGAAACCAATTTATTTTATTAATGGTTGTGTATATTTGTAGTTTTTACAATAACGTCATCCACTGTAGTGATGGATGCTCTACAGTTGTTTGTAGACCATTTACTGCACCGCCACTGAGCTTTAGGGCCCGTTTGACCTGGTCTTTTGTTGTAACGATACCCTCCTACTTCAATAACCGGTCTACCGAATCTAGAGGTTGTCATCACTGGCTCTGAAAAATATGATCACACATTAGAATATCCACTTAAACATCTGTACAATCTGCAAAGTGACAGATGTGGCATTGTTCATTCCGAATGACAACTTGTTTGTTACTTGGTTGGGTTGTGATTCCCGTTCCCGAAGGAGTACGGGGCTAATATATAACATATACCCTTCCTTAATAAATGTGCTATATAACACTGAAAGATTTTTTAAATCAAACCAGTACTTCCTGAAATTAGCGCGTTCAAACAAACAAACTCATTAGCTTTATTGTATTACTATAAGTGTTATTAGTGAAACATTCATCGACGACTGTAAATTAGCAAAATCGCAGCCCATATAAGATAAAATATGTTTCAATATAGATTTAAGTATTGTATAGAGTTGAAGACATTGCTGTTTTTGAATTTATTGATCCATCATTGAAGGTAACAGATATAAATATAAAATAAAAAGTTATAGTCAATGTTTGAAATGAAAAACAGACAACATCAACATAATTATTATTTAATAAAAACTATACACTACCTTGTATTGTAACAAATATCTAAGTTTCTTATATAAAATTTATAAAAAATATGTTGTAAATTTAACTATAAAATGTTACATTTAGTTTTAATCTTATATTACGTTTAAACATATAATATCACATTTAGGTTCATTTGAACAATAAGTGTAATTAACTTTGTAATTTTTGTCTCAATAGCTTCCTGCATTAATAACAGTCTTTGTAAATGGTACATACTGGTATATTTTTGATAACTCCTAAGGAATATTTACTTTTCAAGTCATAAACCAAACGTTTCATTCTCTCTTATCTTCTACTGTGTTCTTCAATTTATTATGTTCCTAAATTATATTTAAGAACTCCATCAGTAATAAAGAGAATCATACTTCAGTTATGACACATTCATTATAAACTGCTCTTGAACAATTTATACCATTATGGGTGATTATGAAAATCATTACTTTTGATCTATACTGTTTTTTTTTTTTTCTTAGCGTGATGCTACTAGGTGGGGTCCGCTATCCAGCATAAACTAATCCACTCCAATTACTTCACTTTGTTGTCTCTCTAATGTCAGCGCTCACAGTGATCTATACCGATTATAGTTTTTTGAAGTATTCCCTGTTTCGTGCTTTATTAAAATTATAGTCTTACGTTATCTTAATCTACGTTAGTGATTATGATAATTATTACTTTTCGTTATGACACTGTCTATCGTTGTGATAGACGCCCTGCAGTTAGTTGTAGTCCACTTACAACATAGCCACTGTGCCTTGGGACCTTTGCACCTGCTGTGTCTGTTGTATCTGTACTTTCCTATTGAGATGACGGGTTTTCCGAATTTTGACAGTGTGTATAACGGTCCTGTAATAAAAATATTTTACGGTAACGCAAAATTGTTTAACATTAACTTTCACAGTTCTTACATCTACGTCTTCACATTTCTTTCTCGCATTGATTTTGAATGCTTCTATAGAAAAGGACAAAATACTGCCCTATTGTAAATTCATTTATCCTTGTTTTTACTGTGGTTATAAAACGTACGCACTCTTTTCCAGCTGTAGTGCAGTGTTCTTTTCTATAGCGGGGGATATTTAATTTTTAAACTTAAAAGCCTAGCAAGTTGAAACCAGTATTTTTGCGATGCTTCTGCGTTCGCCCAGAACCCTCCGTAGGAGTCACTGTGGTCCCAATGTAGAGCCTGCGCTTACACAATCAGAAAAAAATTACACCAATGTTTATGAACAAATTTTCTCAGCCAACCTTTTACACGTTATTTATTATTAAATTGCTATCATTTTATGGGTCACAAAAAGGTATGCTGAAGTATTGCAGGTTGTGTACACTAAACTTTTTACTGGAGTTTTTTATATTTGGTAAACACGCCTGTGAAATAATTTTTTTTTTTTTTATAATTTTAATAAATTTTAAACATGAACTTAAGGGGTGATATCCAATTATGTTCAGAAACTTATTTCATTTGTTAAAATATCATTGTCATCTGATATAACAGTGCAGGTCGATCTTACTACCATTTGTATGAGGTTACCTTTTTCGTAACGCTAATTAAAAGTAATGAAAAATGCACTCACTTTTATAATGTGTTATCTACTACACAAAAGTGAGTGCATTTTTCATTATTTTGGGAATTTTTATCATGGGAATACCGTTAAGAAAATGTAGTGACTAAAATCGAAAAATGAATGATAAGATGGTTTACAAACGTAAAGAGATGAAAGGAGTCTAACAAAAAGGATTTATATGGCGAAGGTGAATGGAAATTTCAAGGCTTCCAGGGCCAAATCCAGGATATTCTCAATAAAAGTATTAAGAATACCCTAATCCGACGAAACTTGAAATTTGAAAGGTATGATGTCTTTCTTAATGAGTTCTGTTTACCAACAAAGAAATTAGAAATGAAGGTAGAAAACGCATGTCATTTCATAACATATTTATTTTAAATTATGTATGATTTTAAAATGTTATATAAAATATATTAACCATATCTAATCTTATTAATGAAATTTATTTTCATTAATATAAATACAAGTTAATTATAGGTGTGAAGTGACTAGTGACTTATGCCCTCATTTTTAATTTGTTTGTAGAGCTGTAGTAGGTAGTAGTAGATAATACTAGATTTTATTACCGTATTTTGAAAAACAGCGAAACCCAGTTCGTTTTACTTTTTAAAATGTTGGTGAAGTTTATCGTTTTTGACGATAACATCGTCTACTGTGACGACTGAAGCCCTGCAGCCTTTGCCCCATTTAGAGCACCGCCACTGGGCCCTTTCGCCTGTGTATTTGCTGCGACGAATGTATCTGTACTGTCCTAACTCTAAGACTCGATTTCCGTATTTAGTTTCACTAAATTCAGGTTTAATATCTGAAAATAATTAAAAGTAATAAACGTCTTCAGTTTCATAATGCTAAAATCATAATTGCATTTGCGTCACTTAATTTTCCGTTGACAACAAGCTGCTTATATACACGTGCATCTTGAAGCCGGCCTGGGCCTATGGCGCTCAACTGTGGGGTAGTGCTTGCGACACTAGCCTAAATATCCTGCAAAGAATGCAAAATAAAATACTACGTACTATCGCCAACTCGCCGAATGAGGAACTACATCATAATTTGTAAATTTGCACAGTAAAGGATGAAGTTAGGGGGGCTAGCCAAAAGATACAAGAAGCGACTCCTTATTCATCCTAATATCTTAGCAGACTCTTGACTGATGACTGTCCGATCCGAGGCGTCTTAAACGTAAACGCATACTCGACCTGGACATTTGAAAAACAGGACGCACCAAATGACCGCCGACTCCTAATGAGGATCGACCTCCACAAGACAAAGACACTCGCAACATATTTGTTTATAGTCTTAGGACTGATCGCAGATTGGCCGTACAAGAAAAAATAAATAAATTTTTTTGACCTACACAGTTTTACCTGAACGTTACCTCTAGCATGATTGTGATTAATATTTTAAAGATTTTTTTTTCTTTTTATTCTTTACAAGTTAGCCCTTGACTCACCTGATGGTAAGTGATGATGCAGTCTAAGATGGACGCGGGCTAACTTGTTAAGAGGAGGATGAAAATCCATACCCTTTTTCGGTTTCTACACGACATCGTACCGGAACGCGAAATCGCTTGGCGGTACGTCTTTGTCGGTAGGGTGGTAACTAGCCAAGGCCGAAGCCTCCCACCAGCCAGACCTGGACCAATTAAGAAAATCTCAATCGGCCCAGCCGGGGATCGAACCCAGGACCTCCGTTTTGTAAATCCAACGCGCATACCACTGCGCCACGGAGGCCGTCGAAACAACTAAAGCTCAACTTCTGCACAACCCTTGGGCACGTACATTGGTTGCAGCGATTGTACAGTCCTATTATATTATTATACTAACCATCTTCAGTTTCACAGTAACATTTTATTTTGTCATCACACAGTAAGACCACTTTTTTTTGTCCTAATGTCTAGAATGATTATTGTGAACATCATTAGATTTTATGATCTCCTCGATTGTAATGATGAAGCCCTGCAACCATAAGTCCCTTACAATTGCAGCGACAATTTGATCTATATTGTGGTTTAATGACAATCTCATCGATTATGATATCTGAAACCTTGTAAACTTCAATTGATGCAAAGCGATTGAGCCCTTGGGCTCTAACAGCCTTTGTGGCGATTGTACTCGTATATATACTGCCATATGACTGCGAGAAAATTGTTGATTATTTTTAAGTAAATAAATGAAAGAAAGAAAATAAGACACTCAAAATTGTACTTTATTGAATCACGACATTTAAACGACTTATTAGTAAGCTGAACAATATTAGCAAAATTTAATTATAGATACCGTTAAGAAGATGTAGTGACTAAAAACGTGAAAAGCAAAGATGGTTTAGACACAGAAGATAAACGAAAGGAGAATATCAAAAAGAATTTATAAGGGCAAGGTAAATGAAAATGTTGGATGGAGAAGGCCAAAACGAACGTTCCCGGGCCAAACCAAAATGTTCTCAATAAAAGGCAGGTCAATAGTACCCTAAACCGAAGCTTGTAATCTGAAAGGTACGAGTATGATGCGAACGGAAGAAGAAAGGGAGGATTCCACTAGATCCTAGCAACTGGAAAAGCGTGCTGAATTGATAATATAATACATGTACATGTAGATTATAGGTAATGCCATTAATATTTTACCGTATTTTATTTATTTATTTTAACAAATTTACAACATTTACGGCAGGCGACCACAGACCCGCATCGTATGAATCGGACACATCGCATCCAACGGATGTTAGTATTCTTTGTATAGAAAGTTATAGTGCGTCCACTGATCCGCATCGTAAGAATTAAAAATCTATTTGATACGACGCGTCCGATATGTACGATGTGGATAAATGGACGCCTACTATTATGCACACAAAATAATTAACATGATATGATATAAGATAGATATTAAAACATAAACATCAAAGCTGGCTTGTACAATAGACACAAAAATGCATTAGGAAATAAACAGAACAAAACACACTATAAAACAGTATGAAGACCAAATAAACAAAGAAAGCAAAGATATACAAAATGAGCAAGGAGCAAATTAATAGAAATAAAGTAACACTATTCTTCAACCTTCCCGCGCAGGGAATTGATAACATTATGACGGAAACATCGTTTTTGAAGCAAACCGACGAAACTTTAAGTTTGAAAAGTATGATGCGAACGGAAGAAGCAAGGATAATTATATAGATCCTAGCAACCCAGTAATTCCCAAAGTGGTCTATATCGACCCCTAGGGGTCTATGACAAACTGCAAGGGGTCTATGTCAGCGAAAAAAAATTTGGGGGTCCATTAAATGAAAATGGTTTTCCACGATAGTGGATCATAACACATACACTGATAGTACCTATTTTTACATCATACATATTTTTAACACCATATAATATCAAAACTTATACATTATTTTAAAAGTAACTATGAAGTAAAGTTTTATTATATATGTTTATAAAATTGTGTAAGTTGTAGGATATAGAAAATCAATATCATATAAGTAGGGGGTCTACCCAACACGGAAAAACATGGCAAGGGGTCTACGACACAAAAAGTGATTTTTACAAATTCACTGAATACTTTCCAGATTATATAATGATTTATTTATTTTGCTATCATCCGCGAAAAGTCGACGAACCCATGCGACAACGTCACCCAGGTCCTACAAAATACTCTCTACGTACGTTTCACCCCGAAACCGTAGAATCCTCAGGAGATGTTGACTCTACAACGTGCAATTGCAAAGTCTATTTGCTAAAATTTTCTAAATTGCAAAGTCTAAAGTATTTTGTCGGACCTGGGTGACGTTGTCGCATGGGTTCGTCGACTTTTCGCGGTAATAGCAAAATAAATAAATCATTATATAATCATGATGCACTTCCGCAAAGTAACGCCTGCTTCTATCCAATACTTTCCAGATTGTTTTACTTTTTAAGATGTTTGTGAACTTTATCGTTCTTGACGATAACATCGTCAACTGTGGTGACTGAAGCCCTGCAGCCCTTGCCCCATTTGCTGCACAGCCACTGGACCCTAGAGCCTGTGCATCTGGTGCGACGATTGTATCTGTACTGTCCTAACTCTAAGACACGGTTTCCGTATTTAGTTTCACTAAACACGGGCTTCATATCTGGAACGAAGAAACAGTATTAGTTAAATGTATTAAAGGAACAGTATTAGTTAAATGTTTTATAGTACTTAAATAATCATTAAATCTGCATCACTTAATTTTCATTTAAAGTTTTACCTAGAGAAGCTATACCTGAATGTTACTTCTAGTATAATTGTAAATAATATTTTTAACTGAAACCCTGCAGCTGTTCAACTTGGAGCACAACCATTGGGCCCATTGGCCCTTATACTGGTTGCAGCGATTGTAAACGTATAGCCATAGAGTCCAATAGGACTGTATGACTGTACGTTTACAATCGCTGTAGTCGTATAATACGTATTATAGTCGTAATAACGACTAAGTATTAAATAAAACCGTCTTCAATTTCATAGTGTATTACATCATATTTTATCTGAATACAGTAAGACTTCTTTGTCTTGGTTTCTAGAATGATTATTGTGATCATTGTTGGATTTTATAATAATATCGTCGATTGTAATTATTGATGCCCTGCAACCGTAAGTCCATTTGGTGCACACCCACTTTGTTTTAGCGCCCTTAGAATAGCTGCAACGATTGAATCTGTATTGGCCTACTATTATGACTGGGTTTCCGTATTTCGTCACGCTGAATTTGGGTTGAATACCTATAACAAATCAAAATATCAAAAATAAAGTCTTTGTTTTACTATGTCAATTTCATTACTGTGAATACCGAGAGATAATTTAATATTTTAACAGGATACAGCAAACCAGTTTGTCTTACATTTTAGAATGTTTGTGAATATTTGTGTGAATGTTTGATGGTTTTGATGACAACTTATCGATTATGATAATTAAAGCCTTGTATTCATTCCTAGCTCTACTAGGTGCCCCACTGGGCCTTTGGCCTCTTACAGCTGCTGCGTCGATTGTATATCATCATCATCATAATCAACATCATCATCAGCCGATGGACGTCCACTGCTGGACATAGGCCACTTACATGGACTTCCAAACACAACGGTCTAGAGCCGCCAGCATCCAGCAGCCTTGCAACCCGCTTGATATCTTCGGTCCACCTAGTGGGGGTCAACCAACACTGCGCTTTCCGGTGCGGGGTCGCCATTCCAGCACCTTGGGACCCCAACGTCCCAATCTATCATCGTATTAATCTACGTCGTATGCTTGGAGTTTCTCTGCGTGATCGCATCAGAAATGAGGAGATCCGCAGACGAACCAAAGTCACTGACATAACTCAGCGAGTCGCGAAGCTGAAGTGGCAATGGGCAGGCCACATAGTTCGAAGAGCCCATGGACGATTGTATATATTATGCTGTCCTAATTACTATTTGCGTTTCCGTATTGGAACACAGTCAATTCGGGCTGAAGTCGTAACCCCTTTTCTACCATCGCACCGCAAGATCGGGTGAATTTTCATCCTTATGTTGTTGATGTTCCTAGGACCCGTCAAAACCCTTTGCGTCTTCTTTTCTCATACGCACGTCTAGGGTATGGAATCTGAACTTGGCTATCTTTAAAACAGTAGTGAATAGGCATCTTCTAGGTAAGCGTGACCCATCTTAGACTGTTTCTACACCATCAGGTTAGACATAGGTAAAAGGTTGGATACAAAAAAAGATTAATAAATATTAATAAAAAACGTCTTCAGTTTAATAAAGCCTTTATTATATGCCTACTGTACCATATTTTTTTATCATATTATAGCTATACTCGACTTCTTTCTAGAATGATCATGAATATTATTAGATTTTATAATGATCTCGTCGATTGTAGTGATTGAAGCCCTGCAACCGTAAGACCACTTGGTACACACCCACTTTGCCCTACCATTACAATTGTTGCGGCGATTGAATCTATATGTCCCTACTATTATGACTGGGTTTCCGTATTTTGTCATACTGAATGTGGGCTGAATACCTAGAACAAATATAAAATATTGAAAAAATTATTAATTTCATTGTGTCTATTAATAATATACATATACCGTCAAGTTAATATTTTAACATGATAAAGCGAAATCAGTTTGTCTCACATTCAAAAATTATAGTACCTAAATATTATTATTTATTTATTAAAAATACACAGCTTACAATAAAACGAATTACACGGACTACCACAAAAGTCATAAACATTTGATTTTGGTGTCCATTATTGGTTTTTATGACAATCTCATCGACTTTCATAACTTAAGTCTACCTAATACCTAATTTAAGTCTATGACCTCTGCCTCCGATTTCGGTGTGTGTGGGTTCGAACCCGGTCCGGGGCATGCCCCTCCAACTTTTCAGTTTTCGCATTGGGCCAGCGTGGCGGACTTTTGGCGTAACTCATTCTGAGAGGAGATTCGAGCTTAGCATATTATTTTATACATTGCCTAGGCATTGTATAAAATACCTGATTTATACACATTGCCGGTAACACATGCTACCCTGTTTCCATATTTGGACACACTGAATTCGGTCTGAATTCCGCGAGAAAATGAAAAATATTAAAAAAACATCTTTCGTTTTATAAAACCTTTATCAGCTATGCCTACTTTACCATAATTTGACATAATTAAGCCATAGTTGACTTACTTTCTAGAATGATTGTGAACATTATTGGATTTTATAACAATCTCGTCGACTGTGATAATTGAAGCCCTGCATCCGTATGTCCACTTGGTGCAAACCCACTGGGCCCTAGCGCCCTTACATTGGCTGCGACGATTAAATCTATGCTGTCCTATTATTATGACTGGGTTTCCGTATTTCGTCACACTGAATTTGGGCTGAATATCTGAAACAATTGAAAAAAAAACAAAAACGTATTTA
Organism: Bicyclus anynana; assembly: GCF_947172395.1. Classification (NCBI taxonomy): domain Eukaryota; kingdom Metazoa; phylum Arthropoda; class Insecta; order Lepidoptera; family Nymphalidae; genus Bicyclus; species Bicyclus anynana. The sequence continues at coordinate 3,261,320 of NC_069092.1, forward strand.
GTTTAATTGTGTCTAATATTTGTATACCATTATGTTAGAATATTTTGACAGAATACCTATAGTAAAATCAGTTTGTTTCATATTCTAGAATGATTTTGAATATTGGATTTTATAGCAATCTCGTTAACTGCAACGACTAAAGCGACTGACGGTCTTTCTTCATGAATGATCATTTGTTTTGATAGTCGACTGAAGCCTGTAACCGTAAACCCACTTTGTACAGTCACTGGGCCCTTGGGCCCTTACAACCGCTGTGACAATGCATCTATACTGTCCTATTATTATGCCTGTGTTTCTATAACTTGGAATACTAAATTCGGGCTGTATTCCCACAGATAATAAAACTAAAATAAAAACGTTTTCAGTTCGTAAATAATTAATTATTATTATTTTAATATCGTTATGAGTTCTTCGCCATATATAAATATATTTAGAGCAAACTGACAATCTTACTTTAAAAATGATTGTGATCATTGTTTATTTTGATAATAATTTCATCGATTGTGATGACTGAAGCCCTGCATCCGTAGCTCCACTTGTTGCACAGCCACTGGGCCTTTGGGCCCTTACGACCGCTGCGACGTTTGTATCTATACTGGCCTATCACTATGACTGGGTTTCCATATTTGGAAACACTGAATTTGGGCTGATTTCCTGGACAAAATGAAAAATTATAAAAAACGTGTACAGTTTCATAATGCCTTTATCATCGCTGTGTCTGCGTTATCATCTATATTCTATACTAATATATAAAGCTGCAGAGTTTGTTTGTTTGTTTGTTTAATTAAACGCGCTAATCTCAGGAACTATTAGTCCGATTTGAAAAATTATTTCAGTGTTAGATAGCCCATTTATCGAAGAAGGCTATAGGCTATATATTATCTCCGTATTCTTACGGGAACGAAAACCACGCGGGTGTCAGCTAGTGATTTGATATAATATAGCGACTGACTGTGTTACTTTAGAAATAATTATTAACATTATTTGTTTTTTGATTATAGTATCATCGACTGAGCTGACTCAAGCCTGCAACAGTTAGCCAACTTGGTGCACAGTCAATGGGCCCTTAGGCCCTTACAACCGCTGTGACAATTGCATCTATATTGTCTTACTATTACTGGGTTTCTGTATTTCGATAGACTGAATTATTGAAGAATTCCTAAAGAAAATAAAAATAAAATGAAAAACGTTTTTAGATCATAATTCTTTAATTATTATAAGCGAAACATGACAATCTTACTTTAAAAATGATTGTGAGTATTATTTATTTTGATGATAATTTCATTGATTGTGATGACTGAAGCCCTGCATCCGTAGCTCCACTTGTTACACAGCCACTGGGCCTTTGGGCCGTTACGACCGCTGCGACGACTGTATCTATACTGGCCTATCACTATGATTGGGTTTCCATATTTGGATACACTGAATTCGGGCTGTTTTCCTGTACAAAATAAAAAATAATTCAGTTTCATAATTCTTTCATCATCGCCGTGCCTGCATTATCATAGTTAGATAAAATATAGACTGACTGTCTTACTTTATAAATGATTGTGAACATTATTTGTTTTGATGATAGTATGATGACTGATACCCTGCATCCGTAGCTCCACTGGGTGCACAGCCACTGGGCGCTTGGGCCCTTACAGCCGCTGCGACGATTGTATCTAAACTGCCCTATCACTATAACTGGGTTTCCGTATTTAGACACGCTGAACTCGGATTTCACGACTAAAATTAATAATAATGAAATAAAACGTATTCAGTTTCATAAAATCTTTATCATCGCTGTATCTGCTATCATATTTTGATATAACATAGCAACTAGCTGTCTTACTTTAAGAATGATTGTGAACATTATTTGTTGTTATGATAGTATCGTCGACTGTGATGACTGAAGCCCTGCACCCATAGCTCCACTTGATACACAGCCACTGGGCCCTTGGGCCCTTACAGCCGCTGCGACGATTGTATCTATACTGGCCTATCACTATGACTGGGTTTCCATATTTGGAAACACTGAATTCGGGCTGAATACCTGGAAAAATTCAAAATACGTCTTCACTTTCATTATGTTTATATCGGATGCGGATGAAACCGTGCGGTAAATATGGCGTTGCCATGTTTATACAGGCTAATATTTGTTATTGTTGATTAATTTATCATATGTTTATTAGGTATGTGTTGTATTTCTCCAACCACTCACAATCAAGTTTAACGTACACGTCGAAAAAATAAATACCCACTTAAGTAACTAAGGTACAAGAAGTTAAATAAAAATCAATATTATTATTGTCATTTTATTTATAAAATAATATTGGTACTAGGCGATACTTAATCACGAATTGTGAATATTGTGTGGTCTTATTTTCGATTAAGAGAATATTTGTATCTATAAATGTATGGTTTTCTACAAACTAGATTTACACTTTACTTCGAGATTATCTACGAGTATCATTCATATTCTGTCGCACTTGCAGTTTTCGTCCTGTAGCCCAGAATATCCTAACTAATTTTATAATTGCGAGTGTTCATTTAATTGTTAGGTAGTGCGTGTTCACGCCTTAGCTTTAAAATTACTTATTTTAAAACTCACTTAACTCGCAAAGGAAAAACCTAGTTGCCACAATTATATTTTTATTTTATACTAGATATGGGTCACTAGCTCATCAAAACCGAGAAATTTAATTAATTTCAATTAGTCGCTTATTAAACGATGAAAGTTTATTTAAACAAATAATACCTATATGTCGTCTACGACGTAGAGTTGTGTGTTCAGAAAGACAAAATTGTGCATGTGTGCGCTAAATTCAGTGGTGTAGCTAAATTCGGATTTATTTATTTATTTAATAAGGACAACCAACACGGACTACTTTTTGCGGTACCGCAAAAAGTAAACCACGGATTACTTTTTGCGGTGATTTTGTAGGGACGTAACCTATCTATAGTTTAAAATTATCATTGAGTTTCCACACAAACTCAAATTATACAAATGATACAGAGCTAAAAATTTACCATAAACTAAAATAATTATGGTGAACAAGTTCAAAAAAGTGGGCCCAATTTCAGACGTCTCTTTTACAAATTCTTTCGTCAATAGAAGGTGTCTTGTATAATAAAGCTAGTGGCTATGATTACAATTATACTTAATTATTTCATTTTCGATCGTTGTCATCGAAGCTCTGCAGCCCCGGCTCCACTTACTGCAGACCCACTGCACCTTGGGACCTTTGGCATAGCTGCATTTGCTGAATCTATATTCTCCTATCACAATTACTGGCTTCCCAAACTTAGACAGAGAAAATACTGCTCCTGAAAACAAACATAGAGTTTTAGTATAAAATAAACATTACTTTCTCTTTATTAGGAAAATGAGGAATAGGAAAGGAGAAGTCTCTATTCACAAGATATCCATATATTAACACGTTAATTGCACATCACACGACGTCGCGTGACGCGGCCTTTTACGCTGTGTCCGGTAACGCGACATCGCGTGGTGGTTCCTGAAAAACTTGTACGAGATAGAACATCGGCCATTTACGTTACTCGATTTTGATTTTGAAGATTTTGGCCTAACAATGAACTTGTTAAAGATAACCCCTGAACTACAAATAAGAAATAGAGGTTCGCAAGTATGTATACCTACTTACATACATTACTCGTACTAGCTATGATGATGAGTTATAGAAATACTCTATAATACAAATTACTTTTTTATTTTATTATCTCATATCATGTATTTAACATGATATATTAGTTCACAGTCACTTACTTAAATTTAAAGTAAATAAAAATAAAACTACCTAGTGTATGAGTTTTTTTTAATTTACTATGTAGAGATTCTCTGAATAACAATAATACTGTTTAAAATACATAACTTTGAATGTTTTGTCACCACAACACATACTCCATAAGCTATATACGGGTATATTTGCTTGTAAGATGGTAACTATCCACGGCTGAAGGCCAATCGAAAAATATATGAACACTAAATGCGCCACTTGGTTAAGTAAAAGTTACCACATGAAAAATAAATTACCCTCCCAAAATTTTAAGTGGGGTTTATCTTAACAATTTAATTCTACTTTAGTTATAGTACGCATTTTTAAACAAACTGGGTTAGATTTTGGCCAGTGTCCCTTAGGGTGAGGTCAAACGAGCGCAATTTTGTAAGTTGTCAATCGCGTAATTTCGGTTGCAGAAATTAGCGTGTAGTCGGAACACAACTCATTTTGCGACGCCGTGTGGCAGTAATTGGACTTTTGTATGAAACCGAATGCAGCAGAAATTATGCGACCGAAATTGCGCAACTGAAAACTTACAAAATTACGCTCGTATGGCTTCACCCTTATGTGACTAGGCATTGTCCTTTAGAGATGATTGTGTTGATTCTTAGCCCTAATGATTTCGTTTTCAATGGTAAAGATGGAGGCTCTGCAGTTGGTGACACCCCATTTAACGCACGGCCACAACACCCTGGTGTTCAGACCTTTGTACTTGCTGTGCCGACTGTACCGGAAGTTGCCAACCTGTAGGATGGGGTTGCCGCGTCTCGATGTGGTGAATATTACATCTGGAATACATTAACCTGATTAACGTCATCAACGCCAGGCCTCGTTTCGTATTTAAGATCGCAATTTAAAGAGTTATAACAAAAAGTCAGACTTTCATTTTGCTCCGAAAAAGACTATGCTGCGAGCACTGACATGGATCGACCAGTGTCTCGTGGAGCCAGGCCTGGTCCGTAGGTCTTCTCGGTGGGAGTAGATCGCTGATTTGCTGGTTTCCTTTAGATATGTCACCACACAATATATGTATTCCACACAGTAGTAGAATGACATTTTTTCGCGATATTGTAGTGGTAAGACGCCCGACTTCCGTGGGTAACTGATTACACTCACACTGATTAATATCGTGCAATAATTGTTGAAGGCTTCCTTCATTAGAGGTCGCCCTTTCATGCCCACAGCAATTGGTTCGTTAGAAGGATTATAAAAAAATTAAGATATTTGAAACTTCCTCCAGGTTGGTTATACGTTATTTTTACGAGTATTGTATTCTAGTACCTACGGAACACATTTCATTCAATATTAATACGTGCTACTTTACTACTACTATATTCTTTTAAAAAGTGTATATGTAACTTAACATTATGGGAAATAATAAATATTGAAACAACAACAAATTATTAGATACTCACATTAAATAAAATATCTGAAACTATCTTATACTAAAGTCTCAGGATGACATTAAAAGCGACAATGATTAAAATCTCCCCATTCATGCGGTACGGGGAATTTTAGACCATGTAGTAAAACTTTAGTTTGTAGCGCCACGAGGATTTTGAATACTTTTTTGGCCTTTACAAATTAATTAATAGAATTTTATATCATTTTAGATAACGAATAATTATTATTAATCTGCGTTTTTGTTTAAAGGCTGTAAGTAAAACAAAATACGGGTTCACAAAGACTCCGTACGAAAATTTTGGCATACCTTAGTGTTGAGAAACGAAATATATCGATATGTTTAATTTAGTTTATTTTAAGCCCCTTCTTTGAATTGTGTGTCTATCGTTGAAGCAACTAAGGCAGAAATATTTCTTGCACTTAACACATTGTGTGCGAACTTTATTGACTTTTCTGGCAGCCTCTCTACTAGATAGATGTGTTCGGCGTTTTTGGTAACAACCGGCACATCTCCTCCTCACCGAACGTTTTTCCAAATAGTGGTTACTTGATGTCGATTCTGAAAATATGAATGATGAATCTTGATAATAAAATAAAATACGAATAATGATACTGAAGTGTTTGTGTATACTAAATAGATACCTATAATACTACATACACTATCTCATGTACATTGGTAGTGGGGGGCAGTACCACAGTCTATCGCCGGCGCTTGACCGGGGTGGTCGTGTGCGGTCTGCTTGCCATATCAGTGTAGGAATGAGCCAGTGATTACCTTATCTTATAGTAAAGACGAGGGTCCTTACAGATACAAATATAATTTAGCCTATAGTACTCTCCGATAACGTAGCATTATTAGTTGTTTCGAAGACTAGCCCCGTCACATAAACAAACAAAGACTACCGTTTATGTAGATTCATAAATTAATTATTTACCTGATTTTATTTATTCCAAATCCGTAGCCACTAGCCTAGTTAGGGGGAACCACGGATATCGAGGTTTTATAGGATGCGTCTGGTCCCAATCAGTACTGTGTTACAAATTTATTCTGTGCAGTTCTAGAATAAAGTATAACTATTATATTAAGATATTCCACGGAATAGGACTAGGATTTTCCCCTGACTTGATAGGACATATTTTAATTAAAAACGAAACATAATAACTATCGATTTATTTTATAATGAAATTAATGATTTAGAAATACTCTTTTTTTCAATTGTATGCTTAATAATAAAGCAACTGAGGCAGAAATATTTCTTGCACTTAACACACTCTGTACGAACTTTTTTGACTTTTTTGTCAGCTTCTTTACAAGTAAGATATGATCGGAGACTTTCGTAACAACCGACACACCTTCGCCTCATCAAAGTTTTTTCCAAGCAGTGATTATTTGGTGTGATGATTTGGTGTTCGTAATGTGAAGCAGTGATATCTGAAAATATATTATTGATTAGATTGATTTAATCACTAAAACAAAATAAAGAAATAATCACCGGAAATATTTTATTGTTTAAAAAAACTTTAGAATAATCCAATATAGGTTTGTATGGTATGGATTGTTCTAAATATTTTTTTAGAAAAATGACGTGTGAATTTTATCGACTCGTTGCACATCACTGGCCGCGAGCAGTTAGCGTACCATACGATACGAAAAGCGAGAAGTGTCTTTGTTTTACAGGTAGCATCTGCCTTGTCGCAGTAACAAAACTTTGTTTTTTCTGTGCGGCATCAGATTTAAAAGACTGTAAAACTGTAACTGTAAGACTGTAAGATTTATTGTAATGTAGGAATGCCATGAAACCTTGTCTTAATTAGAACATCTTGAATATTGGGATATTCACAAAAATATAATAAAATATTTCGATTTTTATTTTGTTTATTTTAATATTAAAAAAAGATTCAGTTAGATTTATTTTTTGAATTATGCTTATAATCGAAGCAGCTCGTACAGTAATATTTATTGCATTCGAAACACTGTGTGTGAACTTCTTTTACTTTTTTTATAGCTTCTCTTCTAGACATATATGGTCGAAGCTTTTCGTAACAACCGTAACAAATACTACTCGATGGACCTTTTTCGAAGTGGTGTTTATTTGATGCGGGTTCTGAAAATAATTAATTTATAATGTCTTTAATCTGTATGTTTGTTAATAACAATTATATGCAGGACGTTTCATTTAAACCCACAAGTAGGCATATGTGTCTAGTGCTGTTTTTTAAAGTATCATTCCAATGATAAGATAATTTGGATCGATAAAACAATAATCAAAGTATATATCAATCACAATTTTTTTTACTATTTGAGGAAACATATATTTTATCGCAGGAAACCTATTATAATTATTTCATTATAAAATTATATTTTTTTATTACACTTATAGATCCAGTAATAACAGTCCCATAATGTGTTTAAAAAATTTATTACCAAGTGAATTACATGATAAGTTTATATTAATCACTAAAACAAATGAAACCAATTATTTTATTTTTTTATGAATCCGTCACCGAAAACGTGTTTAGTAAAGACTTAGAATAATCCAAAACAGGATTGTTAAGGATTTTTCTGAATATTTTTTTTAGAAAAAGGACGCGTGAATTTTATCGACTCGTTGCACATCACTGGCCGCGAGCAGTTAGCGTACCATGCGATACGAAGAGCGAGGCTTTACAGGCAGCATCTGCCTTGTCACAATGATAAAACTTTATTCTTTCTGTACGGCACTAGATTAAAAAGATCGTAATGTAATGTAGGAATGCCATGAAACCCTGTCTTCATTAGAACATCTTGACTGTTGGTATATTCACAAAAATATATCGATTTTAATTTTGTTTATTTTAATAATAAAAAAAAGATTCAGTTAGATTTCTTTTTTGCACTGTATGCTTATAGTTGAAGCAACTGAGACAGTAACATCTCTTGCACTCCAAACACTGTGTGCGAACTTTTTTTACTTTTTTATCAGCTTCTCTACTAGACAGATATGTTCGGAGCTTTTCGTAACAACCGGCACAACTTCTCCTCGTCGGACCTTTTTCGAAGTGGTGTTTATCTAATGCGGGTTCTGAAAAAAAAATGTTTGTATCTATTATTATGTAAATACACTCGCATAATCCTACACGTTAAATCACTTACAACAAAATATTTTATACAAAACTTATGTCTAGTCCTGTTTTGTAAAGTATTATCCCCAGAATAAGATAATTTGGATCATCATCATTATCAACCCATATTCGGCACACTGCTGAGCTCGAGTTTCCTTTCAAAATGAGAGGGATTAGGCAATAGTCCACCGTTTGAGACGCTTGATATTTAATTTCATAAAATGCACACAACTTAAAAGTTGCAGGTGCATGCCTCGGACCGGATTCGAACCTTCGCCCTCCGAAATCGGAGGCAGAGGTCATATCCACTGGGCTATCACGGCTCTTCAATTATTATTAACCACTTTAGAATAATCCAAAAATGGTTTGTAATGGATTATTCTAAATTATTTTTAAGGCAACGTTTAGCCATTTTCAACATCTTCTTTTCAACTTTCTACGTGAAGGGATTTTCAATAACTCGAGTGACCTTTCGCTTTTACATTTTATAGATAACCCAATTATTTATATCAAAATTGTTATAATCAAATTATAACTAATTAAATAATTTTTATTCATTATGATATTTAAAGAAGCAATTTCTTTTTTCTAACATACATAATCTAAGGCTACACTTACTGCAACAAACACTTGTTTTTTTACGATTTTTGCAATATTTATTCTTCCATTTCTTGAAAATATTGGCAGGTGTCCCACATTATCGAAACGAACGGAATCAAGAAGTCTTGGAGCGACAGGAACTTTGATGTTCGCAAAGGCGCCATTTTCGGCATAGCTATTCCTTTTTTTTTATTATTATTCAAGTCAATGGCAATTGTAGAGGTAATATGAAACGTATGTATTTCATATTACCTCTACAATAATCAGATCATTAATTTTTTTTATTAAATAACATTTTCTTTGCTGTCCTTATATTTCTGTGACCTGCGGTCCCCTCCACGTTTTTCTGTCGGTAATTGTCCTTGTAAATAGTAATTCTTTATTGTATTTTCTATGCGATATCTTTTTATATTCAAAATTTCAAGGAACGCCTTTTGGCAAACTTGTAGCATTTTCAATTGAGATCTGCTATACATTTCATATTTTAATTGCAAATCTCTAGGCCTGTAGTTTTTAGATTCAAGTCTCGGTCGACGACGTTTTGGTTTTATACCTTTTACATATTTTAGTAAGAATGTGTCTTGTTTCAGCTTATCTTTTATGTGATAAAATGACTCGTAGAATTTTCTTATATCTTGCATTGAAATTTCGGAGCACTGTAGGTTTTTAGATTTGTGTGAGCATGTCGGTTTAATAGGCAAATGTTGAGGTGCATACCTTAAACAAAAACCTTATTTTAATAGCTATAAATACAATAATCATCATTATCAACCCATATTCGGCTCACTGCTCCACTACGCGGGCCCAATGCGGATAGGCAGTCTTTACACACGCGGGGAATTAAGAAAATTCTCTGGTATGTAGGTTTCCTCACGATGTTTGACCGTTTGAGATACGTGATATTTAATTTCTTAAAATGCACACAACTAAAAGGGGAGGTGCATGCCCCGGACCGGATTCGAACCCACACCCACCGGAATTGGAGGCAAAGGTCATAATAACACAACAATAATTCCTTAAACTTCAGAGCTAATATACTCGTAGCAGTTATAAATAGTTATGCATTGTTGCAACACTAACACCTATGAATTCAATTTTGTCTAGTGCAGATACAACCATCAAACTGTTATTATTAAAGTGCAAAGGATAATAATATTATTGTCCCCATTTGAAGAGAACTAAAAAACGTATTAAACAATTTTTTAAAAACTAAAAAACTATTCTACCCTAGTACAAGTTGAATATTTATCACAAAAGATAAATATTCAACTTATACTAGGGTAGAGTTGTATTTAATTCCATTTTTTTATTATACAACACTAGCAGACGATTTTTACATGCGTACTTCCCGTTCCCGTAGGAATACGGGGATAAATATAGCCTGTGACACTAATAAATAACGTGGTTTTTTTATTAGTAAAAGAATTTTCAAAATCGGCTTAGTAGATCCAGAGTTTAACTCCTACAACCTTATAAACTCTCTCTCTTTATAATATTAGCTAGCTAGCTAGCTGACGCCGTGCGGTTTTTCCCGCGTGGTTTCCGTTCCCGTAGGAATACAGGGATAATAAGCCTATAGCCTTCCTCGATAAATGGGCTATCTAACACAGAAAGAATTTTTCAAATCCGACCTGTAGTTCCTGAGATTAGCGCGTTCAATCAAACAAACAAGCAAACTCTTCAGCTTTATAATATTATTATAGAAGTATAGATAAAGAGATAGAGTTTATAATAACTACATGATTTAATTTTTAGTTGAATACTGAGTAATAAGTAGTGAGGTTTAAATAGGACTACGACAAATAAGTTTTCATTCTGAAACGTATAAGTTACTCGTAGGTAATATTTAAAGTATGAAAACAATAGTAGTTGCAGTATACTTACCGTTGTTCCTTAGCCCGATTTCTTTTCCATTTTGCAACAAAGACTAGACGTTTCTGTGCCTGTTTATCTACAACAACAATAAAACAATCCGTGATGTAATTTTTTGTAAAGTCATGCTGGATAAATAACTTTTAACACCAATAAATTAAAAAAGCTAAAAGCAAGATTACGACTACATTACATACAATTTTACGTATTTAGGTTAGATAAAAACTAGTGGACGCACGCAACTTCGCCTGTCCTTAGACCTGCTTAATCCGGCACTCTTGCAAAGTCCGTTTTTTACGTACTTGACAATAAACTGATGATGAACTTGATGATTCAGTCTAAGATGGAAGCGGGCTAACTTGTTAGGAGGAGGATGAAAATCCACACCCCTTTCGGTTTCTACACGGCATCGTACCGGAACGCTAAATCGCTTGGCGATACGTCTTTTGTCGGTAGGGTGGTAACTAGCCACGGCCAAAGCCTCCCACCAGCCAGACCTGGACTAATTAAGAAAATCATAATCTGCCCAGCCGGGAATCGAACCCAGGACCTCCGTTTTGTAAATCCACCGCGCATACCGTCAAAAGACCTACTTAATCCGATTCGTTTTAAGCGGACGTCTACTAATTGTAAACTACCTCCCTGTCAAATTTCAACTTTGCACGTCGAGCTATTTTCAATATCCTAAGTCACTTTCCGCTATTATATAAGTGCCTATATATGTAACCAAATTATTCATAATTTTTACAAACACATTTTAAGTTATTAGAAAAATTTTATTCATTAATTATGATATTTAAAGAAACAATTTCTTGTCCTGGGTTTGATCCCTGGCTGGGCCGATTGAGCTTTTCTTTATTGGTCTGGCTGGTGGTAACCTTCAGCCGTGGCTAATTACCACTTTACCGGTAAAGACGTATCGCCAAGCGATTTAGCGTTCCGGTACGATGTCGTGTAGAAACCGAAAGGGGTGTCGATTTTCATCCTCCTCATAAGAAGTTATCCCGCGTCCAAAGAAGTTAGCCCGCTTCCATCTTAGATTATATCATCACTTACCATGATAGTACGGAAACAACGTTCAAAATTCATACTTTACAGAATCTTCACAGAGTCGGTGACAAAGAACATTAGTATATTGAACCTGATAGTTTCCAATTCCATAAATAAAACTATTAATGAAGTATAGCAACCAAAAAATTAAATAGTAAAATATAAAACATCCCCTGCATAATAACAAGACAATACATACCTTTCATGTATTTATGATGGTGCCCTAAAAATTGGAGGATAGATAACTAGGTAGGTATATTTAAGGCAACAAAAAAAATCAAAAAGGAAACAAAAACCCGCAAATAAGGATAAAATAATTATTAGCTAAAAAGTGTGCCTTTCAAAAATCCTGCGATTTTAGTGTATGATATGGAAGAGTTATAAAGTTGTAAAATAAAACCCTTGTATTTCTGTACCCGAGCCTTATATTTTATTTTTAACCGGCTTCAAAGAAAAGGAGGAGGTTCTCAATTAGACGCGTATGTTTTTTTTTCTCAAATTTTTTTTTTTTAGGAAATAATCTCAAAACAACAAAAAAAATATTTTCTGATGATTTCGGCATCATCAGATATTATTTTTGATGATGATATAAAATTTGTCTTTAAAGTCTGTATTTTTTTCCTCCTCTGAAAGCGAAAATAAAGCGTATTTATTATAATAATTTATTCTTCCTATCATCTAATTTACTAAATCTAATAGATCCTTGCGACGCTCATGTATACACATTTAGCATCACGGACAATCTCGTAACTAAATCAAGTATGATTATGTATATTGTTTATTTTAACAATTTCGTTTCCAACGCAAGTGACGGAGGCTCGACAACTGATTTGAGTCGAATAGAAACTGCAGTAGAAGAAGCTCTTCTCATTGTTTTTATTGTAGGTGTGCCTGTAGAATTTGTAGGCACCAATCTCTATAATTGGAGTGCCCAGTTTGGATTTTCTGACGATGACACCTGAAAACGCACATGAAATGAAATACTCTTTAATGGGGATTATGACTAGGTTTGAATATATAGATTTTTATGATACATAAATAGGGTCAATCTTAACTAATTTATACATAAAAAGCAAAGATTGTCTGGATATTTACAAAATAAATGTGATTATAAAATTTCAAAATCTATTAAAAATCTTTTATCGTAATTAGATGAAACTTCATACAGTTTTAGCTTCCTTACCTTAAATGTGACATTTTTTAATATTAGAACTATAAACATAAACGCACAAATAACAAAGATATTAGTAATTTTGTTTGAACGCACATACAAATCTAACGACCATTACATTACCTACTACGTCATTAGTTCGTGCCATTTTGTATGGGGCGTTTTTCAGTGATCCGCGGCAACGCCGCAAATCTGATCCTTTAAATCCCTGTAGCTCCGAAAGTAATGATCGCAGATACCCTGTTACTTTTACAAAATTGCTTTACTATTAGCATATTCTTAATTTAAAAATTAAAAAACTGTCATCATCCCTATTGTACACCGAAAATTATAAAAATACAGAATACATAAGCAATAAATTAAGTAGGTACAATAGGTCACATGTTACGTAACATAAAACTGAACTGAAAAAACCAAATATTGGATAGAAGCAGATGTTACTTTGCGGAAGTTTATCATGAATAGAATTTGCCCGCGATTTCGTCCGCGTGAAAATCAATGTAAACTTTCAACCCCTATTTCATCACTTTAGGGGTTGAATTTTAAAAATTCTTGAATAACATTATATTTCGTATTTTATTTTATTATTTATGAAAAAAATTTAAAACTGTAACTCTAAAAGTGAAGGACTTTACATATGAAGTAAGTGAAGGACCATACAAACTTTCATCCCCTATTTTGATCCCCTAATTGCTGGCTTGCTGTATATTGCTTTTTGTATATTCACAGATTCCATTAGAATCTATATAGGCTTTTTTTGAATTTAAGTTTCTGGAGTAAACTTTTTAATATTTTCAATAGTTTTACACTTACTTCACACTCATTAGTTTATTAGATGTAGAATCGCATTAAATTCGCACAAAATAAATTTAAAACACCACAAAAAAACGAAATCGTCAAACACAACACATGCACGTTATAGTTACAGCTGAGATGGCATTATGGCGGCAAACGTTAGTGTTGGGACGGTGCGAGAGAGTGAGAGATACAGAATGAGTGAGAAAGAGAGTGAGGCGCGGAGTGGAGAACACACAGTTCTTAGCATCTGTCGTTGCGTCCTTTATGGTTTTAGTTGCATCGCCCCATTAAAACCGTCAGTTTATCATGTTTTTTGTAATCCTGAAGGGATTTCCATTAATTAAAAAAATTTCAATTGCACTCAAATATTTCGAAGTGACGTTTTTCTTATGTTATGACGTTATTATACGCGTATTAAGGGTTTATATATGGTAGGGGTCAACTACAGGGTGTACTTAAGGTTTCTCTCCACATGATTTTCTGACACGCTCGAGTAACTTCAAAAATCCCCGCTTGGGCTCATCTAAAAATATCAACTTGAGTTTTACCCGTATTTATATTCCATTATTATCCGCGAAAAACCAACGAATCCAAGTGCTATTATGTAGTTCTAGGTAGGTACATTTCATTACGAAACCAAATAATCCTGATTCCTAAGAAGAATAAAGTAAAAATGAGTATAGAATATGTCCAAAACTCGCCGCCTTGCGGTTCATGCATCTTTAAAATATTTATAATAAGTGAAAGTTTCTTTCAAAATTAATTTTGAAAGTCCCATTTAAATCGGTTCAGTAATTCCAGAGATTAGCCCGGACAGACTAAAATAGCTTGATTATGTTTTAGTAGGTATCGTGAACTATTATCCTGTGGACTCATTACAACCCTGTGTTGCGGAAGTAATATTCCATTTTACACAATTGACATGTACAGTGCCCTATATAAACCTTATATACCCTAGTTAAACACCTCGTGCACGCCATTGTGGTGAACATACCTACTAAAACATAAGCACTTGAATATACACGGGTATTTTAAAATTACAGACAAACTCTAATATATATATGTATTGATGATTATTTACTTTAGACGTACTTACCTACTTAAATTTAACACTTAGTAATGTACAAAAGCAGTCAGGTATCAATCACTTAAATAGTTTCTCGGACAAGTTTTACGACTAAATTAAACTAAAGACTAAATACATTCCATCCCCACTATTTGGATGGTTACTTGTCTTGTGCACCTTACATAATATAGCATTAAATAGATGTTCAATAGCGTTCTACTAGATTGAAAAAAAAAATCAGTTTTTTTGAGACGTGATTATATGAAAATTTTTATTTTTAAATATTTTTTTGGCAATACGAGCCAAAACGCCCGTCGGCCATGATGGTCTATGTTTCAACTATTTCATGACGTCACGTTAACAAACGGAGCGTTTGATAAAAATGTTATTTAACAATTAGTTTGACGTTTATACATCAAGTAACAATATGACGTCACAAAATGGATGACAGCGTTTTTGACGTTTGAAAATTTTGAAAAAATACATGATCTTTAAATTAAGTCTTTTATGAAACTTTTATCAATTAATAGCGATATCTAGAAAATTAATTTTGATTACATTAAATTTGATATGAGTCAACTACCCTATTACTAAAAGTTTCTACAACACTCATATCACTGATGACTGTGGTTATTATTCATTTTGACGATCTCGTTGTCAACCGAAGTTATAGAGCCGCGGCATCCGGAACACCATTTCACACACACCCACAAACATTTAGGATTCCCCTCTTTATAGCTGCTGTGCCGGTAGTAACGAAACTTTCCCATTTGTATTATAGGTCGACCGGATCGAGACTCTGTTATCAAAATTTCTGAAACAAATGATAAATATTATTATTTATTTATTTTATTTATAAGAAAGTAGACTCACAATCAACGACCAAAAACATCCTTACTGAGAGTGCCAACAACAACTTTGGCTGGACTTTTCCGGCCTGTTGTCAAAAGCTAATACAAAAATTTACTTATCTAGACTGGTTTCTACTTAAAATCGCAATTAATTATCATCTTCAGCCTCATCTCTTCAGAGAATTTCTTACAAGAAAAATTCCTTAATGTTCATAACCGAAGCTAAGGATCGAATTTGTGGATTAATGAATCAATTACTGAACCAATAAAGTAGTTCCAGAGCATGAACTTACAGGTAAAATGGTTACCAAACATGAGTGAATTTAGAAAATATTATAAATTTGAAAATAATTACAGATTTTATAGGAACTTGAATAAAATGCATATATAAAACAGTTAAATTAGTCTTTGAATTTATTTACACACTAAAAATCTTAATTTATTTGGGTTCACTGCCCATGTAGACAATAATGTCAAACAAAATCAAAATGTATACAAGCCATATAATAAATTAACTTAATAATAACTTTTAACATTAGTGAAACAACTACGCTAAAATTCAAGTAATAATAATAATTAACATAACATCTTGCCAAGCTTCTTTCTTTCCAAGAAATAAAAATCCTTTACCTCCCAATAAACAATGCATCAATTTCTTTAAACCACGATTAAAAATTAACTTAATTTCATTTGCTTAAAATCTTTCTTTTGTTAAAACAATTTGACCTGTTAACCTTTCAAGACCCCTACCCTGTCTGGATCGAATAATGTTTACAAAGACTACGACATTTTAAATGCAAGTTACTGACTGGATGAATTTATTTTTTCGATTATTTCGTTGTTCTTTTAGGGTTTTTGATCATTTTTCGTTAATCACTCATGTGTACAGTGCCGTAACGTAACGTAACATAACGTGGCAGATCTGGTAAAACGTCACGGATCTACGGTGTAAGGCTGTGAGCTCAAGAGTAATCTAATTAAATTAAAAAATGTCACAATTTTCCTATACAATGATTTCCTCACGAGCGTAAGGTAAGGCTAGTTACCTAAAGATATAATTATGCTCTTGGAGCGGTTTCACGATGTGTGACACACGTTAATAATTCTGAACCAGATTTACAAATATTATGGTACCATAAACAATAAATTAGTCTTCCTCTACTTTATTTCGTTTCATTTTATCTCTGGTTCGTTGCCTGCTCTTCTGCTCTCTCCATTGCTCTCGCAACTTCTGTCGTTGGCTGTCGCTTAGTTCATAAATACTCTTTTTGGTTCTTCTCATTCGGCGAAAACTCTCGCTTACGTCGAATGTCACCAGAAATCCTAAAACATGAGATACCTGGTATAGCTTAACTGTCAAATTGCAAGTATTTCTTATAAAACTACTCAGCGCAAGTGCACTTTATACCACAGAGTTTTGTCAGGTTTTCGCAAAATTTAAAAAAAAGAAAAAAAAATTGTTTTATCAGTTAAACTTAAAGCTACGCGTAAACATAAAAAACAACAATTAATAAATAAAGGAGAAACTGAAAAAAAAACACATAATATACAAAATAAAAAAGCTATAATATAAATATGTATATAATAAAATATAAAAACACAAAGCTGGTGGGTGATCTTAGAGGTCTGTCACCAGCATTTTGTTTTTATAGTCGGAGCCTTTAAAAAGGGTAATATCTATGGTGACATAATATCAAAAGCAAAAAAACAAAACTATGAAAGTTACCACAAAATAGACTTGGAACTATGAATGTAACCAAAAAATATTTAAAGAAAATTACAAAAATTTAAACAAAAAATACAAGCTTAGCTACAATTACAAAACTATTTATATTAAATGTTGAAACGAAAAGATCAAGAAGAGTATTTCTGCTGGGTTAATAAATATTTCTTTAATTTAAATTTAATAGTTATAACAGACTAAAATAGCTTAATTTTTTATAGCTGCACAAAGAACTACACATTAATTACACTGCTAATTTATCCTAATAAAAAACTTTTTTAACTACAATTACAACACTTTAATATATTTGCACGAAACACATAATATAGCTATCTAGCCCCAAAGTAGGCGTAGCATGTTTTATGCGTACCAAGATACCTGACGAAAATACATATAACAAATATTAAATATCACGTTTCTCAAACGATGAAGGAAAAACATCAAGAGCTGAGATTTTTTTTGAATTTTCACCGAGTGCGTGTGTGAAGTCTGCCAATCCGCATTATTCCATCGTGGTGGAATAAGGCCTAACCCCTGTCATTCTGAGAGGAGAGACGTGCTCAACAGTGAGCCTAATATGGGTTACCTAATAATATATACGAGTATAAATACACCTAGACATAAGGCATACAACATTATCATACAAAATTTAGTTAAGTTCGGGAATGTTCGATACTGATTGCAGAATGTTTCTTTAAATGCAGAAGGCAAAGTTAACACAATAAGATCTAGAGTGTGCCGTATATACAACGGCAAACGGAAAATGTATCTCTCACACAGAATATTCTTACGCACTAGATACTCTAGAATCTAGAACCTGAGGGTCTATTATGTGCTTCGTTAATGATTCAAACAATGAGTCTCTACGATTAAATGATCACGAAAACGAAATTACGATGACAAATTGTGTAGGGACTCATTATTAGAATGGTACACCGAGATACATACCCTGCTGGCCTCTATACTTTCGAGTAGAAAATGCCATTTCTATTCCTATATTATATTTTATACCATTGGCTATTAATCATGATTATGGTCATTTCTAACCCCTATAATTTCACGTTTGTAAGTCCGGATCGTAGCTCGGCATCCATAGCTTAACCGCTTAACGCACACAAAGTATCCATTGTCGCCCTTGGTATTGCTGTGTTCGTTGTATCGGAACCCGCCGTACTTTATCGCCTGTTTACCGCGCTTCGTAGTCGAGAATTCAACTGAAACAACAGTATCATCATCATCATCGTTTTCGTCATCGCCATCGTCATCATCATCGTCATCTTCATTGTCATCGCCATCGTCATTATCATCGTCATCATCATCGTGATCGTCATCATATCATCACCATTGTTATCATTTTCAACCGATGGACGTCCACCGCAGTTACATAGACTCCTTGTATATAAACACCGAACGAAGCTCGTTCATGTAGGAAGTTTCTATATATGATCAAAATAAAAAAAACGAGAATTGTGCGTTATATATACTCGTATACTCTCAAAAGGAAATGTATATCTTGTAAGTAAAATCTCTACAAAATAACCGTTACAGTCTTTTATAAAAAATCATTAAAACATACGACAAACATACTCTTTAGTTCAAACAAATTGTTATAGTATAATGAGACATGTTATACAATATTAGTGATTATGCTCTCCATTACATTTCACGATAACATTTTCCAAGGTCATCAAAGACGCTCTGCACCCCTTCGCCCATCCACAGCAAACCCAGCGCTTCTTTATTCCAACGCTGCCTTTGTGCAAGCTGAAATTGTAAGGACCCAGCTGAATCATCCTATTTCCTCGAATGGACATCACAAACTTCGGAACATCTGTAAAAATATTAGGTGAACACATTTATAATGCCTATACTCGTATTTGGGACTAATAAAACATTAAAACAAGTAAAATATTAATAAAGCAATCAGCATCCCATAATTGAGACAAAAGTAATGAGATCATAATTATATTTTTATTGTGTAATCCATCAAACGGTTACACAGACACGAGGCATGAAAAGAAATAAGGAGTTACTTAAACACACTTTATTAGAATACCACAATAATACAAGGACAAGTAAAAGAGAGGAAACATACTCATAATATGATGATCTCAGAATACAGAAGGCGGCCTTATTAAAGGCCGCTTGGTAGCGATTTTTAGGCAACCTTAAGAAAATTTTCGTTTCGAGATGTAAAAAAAAACCATGCGGATCACTAATCCAGGAGATTCATAGGCGAAGGCTCACCTCTTCTGACAAAACTTAGGTAAACGTGTTCATCCTTAAGCCACATCCACACATACCATCAGGTATGAGCGTGGTTAGACGCGAGCCTATTTCCACCATAAAATTTGGTAGGGAGTAAATTAATAGTTAGCAAACGTTCACTAAGAACGGATTTCACAAGAGGTCCAGATTAAGATCTAAGGGCGGACGAAGTCGCGGGCGCTTGCTAGTATAATTATATGATCATTGATCATACACTTCAATGGTTATGAACTCCGTTGTATTTAATGATGGAGTTTTCAATAGTTGTGACCGTAGCCCGGCAACCTTTACCACATTTGCTGCAGACCCATCTCAACTTTGGCAACTTGCTTCTTCTGTCAAAGTAGAAGTTGTACCCATCATATTGCATCATTTGGTTGCCACGATTTGAGGTTATGATTTTGGGCATGTCTGAAACTGGTTATTAGGATATAAGCTTACCATTATAATTTCCAACTTTAATAGTTCTTTTGTAAGTATTTCTGAGTCTTGGTGTCGTTTCTGGTCGTTTAATTTTAAGTTAATTCAAATTCAACCTTCACGATTAAAGTTGCGTGATGAATATAATCACTGAATTTCCGCTCATATTAGGTGGAAGACCCTGTAGTTGGTCAAATAGGTTGACAATAATGAAATACATATTATTTGAAACGTTGATACGAGTAAGAATAATTTATTGAAATGAACCAAAAATTAGCTAACTTTCAAGATACTACAATTAATGTTGTATCTACAAGTTTATCAGCCCTTGCTTCTACCATAGGCAACTATCTTTGGAAGCTATGAGTCGTATTATCGCCTTGGTGGCTTTGGGAGGTAGCAGGTTCCAAGGATCTCTTGAAACAAGGATCTCTCGTGGTCTAACAAATTTGCCAGAGACACAGTTCAATCTTCAACAGAGACCCATATTATCGTAAAAAATAGTCCTTTTTCTATTAATGGAGTGGCCTTTTTCAATATTTGTAGGTGTGGTTATACTTTTCACACTTTGGTACCCTGACGTGCTGAAAAAATGTTGGGCGGTAAAATAGGTGTATAGTAGAAGAATACATGCGAATGAAAGGCGTATATTGAGATGCAAATCAAGTGTGACAAGAATGGATAATATAAGAAATTAGTATATGAGGAAGTCTGAAAATGGCAACAGAAACAGAAAATTTGAGGAGTAAAAGGTTTGATATGGACATACTCGTATAATGAGAAAATATGAAAGTCATATTACCAGAAGAATTGTAATTGCAAGTGAAAGGTACACAAGTAGAGAGGAAGGCCAAAAAAGAGATCGTTGGAATGTGTCAAAGAGGGCATATGTGTAAAAGGAATAGATGCTAAGTTGAAAAATGATAGAAACAAATTGAAGACCCCACCAAACAGGATATGATAAAGGGGATGATGATGACTTTACTCGTTGTCCTTTCAATGGTTGTGTTCTCTGCTATATTTGAGTATAATGTTATCTATGGTGATGATCGCAGCTTTGCAACCTCTCCCACAGTTGCTACACACCCATCTCTGTTTTGGCCCTTTGAAAGATTTCCCTCGGTGCAAACAGAAATTGTGACCGTCCAGTTGAATCATTCTGTTTCCACGTCTTGATGTCACAAACATGGGAAATCCTGTAACTAAAGAATCATTTATTTGTTTGTTTTCTTTATTTATTTAATTGTTTTTTTAATAACTCATACTATTTCCGGGCAAAGGCCTTCCCGAAACTCTTCCACAATTTTGGATTCGTCTTTTAGTTTCTCAAAGGGACCATATTATACTCCACTAGGTTATCTCGCTATTTTTATATAATAGTCTTTCTCTTCTTCTTTTATTATATTTTGGTCATATGTATGAACGAATTATAATATGTAAAGTTAATGTTAGAATTCAATTGAAAAAACCGGTCAAATGCGAGAAATTATTTTAATTAAAACACAATAATCCCAAAAAATATTTTATTTTACATGTATTTGTACAAATTTATCTTTGGCATTTACAGTGAAAATAATGAATTTGAACATTTTATGTATTATACAAAAATATTTTTTCTGTTTACTGTTTTAGGTAAATAAACTACGGCCTTTTATACATATATCAGTACATTTAAATAACCGTAATAATATTTAACCGTATAATAACTAAAAAACTAGGAACCGGTTTCGCCACCATTTGATAAATGTCGGTTATATATTGGATAGAAGCAGGCGTTACTTTGCGGAAGTTCATCATGATTATATAATGATTTATTTATTTTGCTATCATCCGCGAAAAGTCGACGAACCCATGCGACAACGTCACCCAGGTCCGACAAAATACTCTCTACGTACGTTTCACCCCGAAACCTGAGCATCCTCTGCAATTTCACGTTCTAGAGTCAACATCTCCTGAGGATGCTCCGGTCGCATGGGTTCGTCGACTTTTCGCGGATGATAGCAAAATAAATAAATCATTATATAAAAATGTCGGTTAGTCTAAACATGATTTTTGTCGCTTTCTTTATTATATGAAACTAGCGACTTGTTAGCCTGATTTTTTAGAAAAGGAATTCAGTTTTTTAGAAATCCCGCGGGAACAATGGATTTTTCCGGGATAAAGAGTAGGCTAAATGTTGTTCAATAAACTGCTCTATCTACCAGGGAATGTCCCGTATCAATCGGTTCAGCTGTTACAGAGATTGGCCCGGATAACCAGACAGACAGACGAAATTGTTTAATTAAATGATTGTGTTTTAGTACTTATCATATAAATTAGTTTGAAATCACAGACAGACAATTTTATTTTCTTACTAGCGGACCCGGTCAAGCTTCGCTTTGACTTATGTGCACTTCTTCCCTATCCCTACCCTAAACCCTTCCCTACACCTATCCTACCCCTACCCTACCCCTACCCTACCCCTACTTTACCCCTACCCTACCCCTACCCTACCCCTACCCTACCCCTACCCTACCTCTACCCTGCCCTACCCCTGCCCTACCCCTGCCCTACCCCTGCCCTACCCCTGCCCTACCCCTACCCTACCCCTACCGCTTGACTCTTAAACGTTTGTATAGGAAATAGAAAAGGGTAGTTTTTAGGGTTTTCCCGGAAATTATTTGATTTTTTCTCACCTTTTAAACCTTCCCTATACCTCCACGAACATTTCAAGACCAAGATAAGATAAATCCGTTAAGCCGTTCTCGAGTTTTAGCGAGACTAACGAACAGTAATTCATTTTTATATTTATTGATATGTTTTGATGACAAATACAAAGCTTGTGATTAAGCTATCCGACAAATATTATCAGAGGGTGGTGAAACCGGTACTAATAATATTAAAAATACGTGTGGCACTCGGGGTTTGCGGCAATAAAGCTATTGCATAACATTTTTTATCAACTTATGCAGTTATTATTTATTTCTTTATTTATGCAGTATTTTTTTTTCTTTAGAAAAGAGTAGAAAATTAAAAATAAAAGAATAAATAAAAAAAAAGTCTTACGTTGAGCTGAAATCGAACTTTGGTTTAATAAGTTTTGCCTCTTACTTTCACACCACTTGTCCAGTTGAGTCGATATGATAACGTCGAAATGTATTAACATGATGCACGGCATGGGTGTTAGGTTCATTTTCGTTACGAAATTTCTTGATTCGGTCGCTGCGCTCAAAGCCATATGAGCTATGCTTGATAAATTAATGAGAATGACTATGCTTCATTTGAATGACGACATTATCAATGGTAATAAGAGCCGCCCGACAACCTTGGGTTTTCGATGAACACAACCAAATAGCCTTCGGTCCCTTGCTCCTGCAGTATTTGTTGTATCTATATCTTCCCAGCTCTATGACAGGATTCCCAAACCGTGAAACTTTAAAGACTGCACCTATAAGAAATATCATTATTTTATTTGGTATCAAAAAAAACTATACGAACTTTGGAGTACTATTAAAAATCAATGCGATACAATTTCGGAGTACGGACTAGTTTCGAATCTATACGGGGCCCTTAGTCATGAGCTTGTTTAAGCAACGCAGCGCGATCCAAACTGAAACCACAAGCAGCATTATAATAACCAGTTCAAAAGTAAGGGCCCCGTATGGGTTCGAAACTAGTCGGGCACACTCCGGCGTTGTATTTCGTGAGTTTTAGTCGTGTTTCATAATAAAATAGAATAACACTCACGATAGTTTAAATTCTTAAATACTATTAAAAAGACCAAATACATAATAACCCTGTTGAATGCCGGTTGCTGAAGCACATACAAGCCCCGCGTATACTATATATATTTATTATATGTATACATTTATTAACCGACTTCCAAAAAGGAGGAGGTTCTACGTTCGGCTGTATGTATGTTTTTTTTTTTTTTAAATAATGTTAGAACTACCTACTTAAATGGACTACTTAAGCTTATTATATTAATTACTATAAAAAATAAAAAAGGAAATATACTTGAAATTTGACGACCTCCGTGACGCAGTGGTATGCGCGGTGGATTTACAAGACGGAGGTCCTGGGTTCGATCCCCGGCTGGGCCGATTGAGATTTTCTTAATTGGTCCAGGTCTGGCTGGTGGGAGGCTTCGTGATTTAGCGTAACGGTACGATGTCGTGTAGAAACCGAAAAGGGGTGTGGATTATCATCCTCCTCCTAACAAGTTAGCCCGCTTCCATCTTAGACTGCATCATCACTTACTATCAGGTGAGATTGTAGTCAAGGGCTAACTTGTAAAGAATAAAAAAAAATACTAAATTTAAATGATATCTAAAGACTTAGCTGTAGAGTAGAATTCGTCCAAATCGATGTTCATTGGTAAAGTACCAAGGCTGTAAGCCCAAGCTGTGGCAAGTAAGCCCATGAGTATTGCCACGTTGTATCGCAATACTGTGTGCCTAGTGGGAGTTTTCAATATTTTCATACTGTTACTATCACGTTGACGTTTACGCAAATTTATATGGAATTGAAACAGTTGTGAAGTAGTGCCACTAGATGGCGCTGTTTCAATTCCTTTGAAATTCGCGTTTACGTTACGTGACGGTAACAGTATCAAACTGCCACTAGGCCCTCTGATTCTCTGACCTAAATACGAGTATAGGCTAATAAAAGGTCACGGGAGGCGTCGACGATATGTCAAAACAAATGTTAAAATAAATTGTTATCATTTAATTTCCTGATATTTATTTACATAAACCAAATATTCTTAATAAATATGATTGTTTAACAATAAATAATGATAATCATCAATCACAAGTTTGGACCATTTTTTTGCAGTTAGTGAGTATGCTTGTTATTGGTCCGAACGATGACGTCATCAACAGTGGTAAGCGTGGCCCGACACTTCATCCTGGTCCATTTGACACACACCCAGGTCGCTTTCGACCCTTTGCTCCTGCTGTGTTTGTTGTAACGATGTCTGCCGATCTCTATAACAGGCTTGCCGTAACGCGATGTAGTGAAAAACGCTAAAAATAAGAAAAAAGAAGTGCATATTTAAAAAAAATAAAAATAATGTTATAATTATAATTGGACTACATTGCTACTTTACAACACTGTCGCAATGTAGCTTGTCTGTCGGTTTTTTACCGGATATACTTTGGTGAGTTCAGGAAGAGATGGTTGGATTGTGTGAAAGAGGACATGTGTGTAAAAGGAGTGGATGATGAGTTGACGAGTAATAGAGACGAATGGAAAATATTGACATATTTTCCCGACCCCACTTAAGTGGGATAAAGGTAAGGAGATGATGATACTTTGGTGAGTTCAGGAACTTTACCAAAGTTCCTCCTTCTCCTTTTTACCACATAACCACAAGACGCCGCGAGTGGTGGTATCTCTACGTTTTCAATATCCAGGCAACTTGTACGAAGCGGTTTGCCTTAATGATATTTTTTACTTAATAAGAATGGGGCACTAGCGCATCAAAACTAAGGCGGACAAATGTAGAAAATTGACTTAATTTAATTTATCTTATTAAAAAGGAACGTTATTTAAATAAATAATACCATGAGTTATATATATGTTTAGGAAGTGTAAAAATAAATATATTTTGGAATAAAGACTAAATTGTGCATGTGTGCGCTCAGTGGTGTAGCTAAATTCGGATCACTTTTTGTGGTGATTTTATAGGCACGTAACCTGTCTATAGTATAAAATAATCATTGGCGGTACGCCTTTACTACATTTAATTTACATTAAAAACAAAATCAAACTAAGATAATAAGACAGGATATATTCCTATTTACACAAATATATTTTTATTCTATTTTAACGGTGAACGGTAATTTTGTTGATGATGATGATAACGCTTCGAAAACTAAAAAAATGTATGGGAATGATATTTGCTATCGACAAGTCACGTGATCAAGATACATCCCAGATAGATTTCCATACATTTTTCTAGTTTTCGAAGTGTTAGCGATCGTAGAAAGAAAATCGACGTGTCACTTGGCTACAGGAACAGGCTTCCCAGGAGGAAATAGTACAACGTGGTAGAAATTCACTTATTGTTACAAAACCCAACGAACTTGTGCAAATCAAAAAAACAATCATAACATAACGAGGGGGAATTAGGGCATTGTTTGCATTCCATAGTAGTATTTACTCTTTTCTTTTTAGCGTAACAATTTTTGCAATCCTTTCTTGCCGTCACAGTACATTTTCTACCACAGCTGAAAGAACGTTCTTTGGATTTTTCAATTTTAGTCAATCTGTGGTTATGGTTTTCTTTTTTCTGCGACATCTGCGCCTCTAGAATCATATAACAACGGATAAATAACAAATAACTAAACAAAAATAAACCGCGCAGCTGCATTAAGCGAACTAGCGAAAGCGAACAAAAGAAAAACAAGATGGCTATTAGCAGCTACTATTCAAAAGGTCATTTCTTCCTATAGTGGTCAAAATAAAAGCCAATACGGTACGGCCGATGTTCTACAGCTCCTATAAGATGTTCAAGGACCACCACGCGACGTCGCGTTACAGGTCACAGTCTAGAAAGCCGCTTCACACGACGTCGCGTAGTATGGCAATGAACTTGTTATTGATATTTACCGGGACCAATGGCCTAACGTGCTCTACAAGACACGAGGGTGTGCTACAACCACCTTAGCTAGCGGGTTCCGTCACACTATTTAAAAGTAGGCATAGTTTTCGATTGTATCAGAGACAGATAGGGCTTAATTTTATCAAACTTTAAAGTTTAAACTAATCCTCACCACATGCTTTTTATACGAGTAGGTTCATAAATCCATACGCGGGGCACAATTGTGGCCCAAAATATCATAAATTTTAGTAACATAGATTTAAAAATAAAATAATGTAGTCACATAAATAATGATCAGCCTTTATTGACTAATCAAATTAAACAACACTTAGCCTAGTACTTATAAATTAAGATTTTCGTCATAATTCGGCTATTCTACATAGTTTTTATAACAACAAAGACATATAGGATATTTATGGTCATTACACACAGGCTTCTGACATTTCTGGCAAGATGTTCTGGTCGATCGATCTTTGGCTCTTCCACAGTCTTGACATCTGGCTGTCTTGGTCCTCTTCTTTGGTATCATTATGTTTTGAGACATTAAATCTCGCTCTTTATTTTCTAAAAACATCATGATTATAACTTCTCTTTGATAGTCCGAGGTAAGTTTTTAGTCATAAGCCTCTGTTTGGTTTTAATTGTCAATGATCTGGGATAATTAAGTAAATAACAAATAAAGACTTTACAATTGCAAAAAAAATATTTACTTAATACTTTTTTTTTAAATTTCAGAAATAAACATTAATTTCTAGCCGAGTATAACCGAAGAAAGGCAAAGAGAACGCTTTTTTAACGTCCGATAAAAAACTCTCATGCGAATGAGGGTTAGGAGGCCGCATCACGCGACGTCGCGTGGCAATGAACGTGTTGTTGTAAATGATATTTACCAATGGCCTAACGGGCTCTATGAGACATGAGAGTGTGCTACAGCTAACTTAGCTCGCGTGTTCCATCATGCGATTTAAATCAGAGCAGAGATTTTCGGCGCGCGGGAGAGATGTTTATAGGGATAATGGTTTAATGCGTATGGTTATTGTTAATCCTTATAATCTCATCACCTATGGTGGTGATGGAGGCTCGGCAGTTTTTCTTATTCTTACTACTCTTACATGTACAGAACCATAACGCTTTTACACCTGTACTTCGACAGTGTTTATTGTACCGATACCGTCCCATCTCTATCACGGGGTTCCCGTAGCGCGAAGTCGTGAATATTGCCTCTACTGAAAAAAAGTGTAAGCAACTTCTTAATTGTCATAAATGAAATACAATAATTAACTTAAGTAAATATAAAAATCGTTCACCGATATCTATTTTAAAAAGCAACTGCTTACTTTCTTACAGGTTCTTCTCCGTAAATCTGCCATCCGAAATGGTAGTAGAGTCATTACAAACAGACAAAGCTGATACTAATATAGCTATAGCTAATCTTCTTTAAAGTAAGCTTGTTGAAAAAAAAGAATCTGATTTAATAATTAAAATCTTTTATTGAAACACGTTAAGCAAACAGCTTGACAGCATTGAATGCAACTTTATAAATAAATCATTTAACGCCGAAATGTCTAAAATATTATAAATGTATGTAATTGAAATTTAATATAACGGGCAGATTAATATTCAATGTAAATTTAAATAGGTGGTCGGAAATACTATGTTTTTGGTTTGGTTTTGATTGCTTTCGTTGTTCTGCTAACGCATTCTTAACTAGGGCGTCAGCTAAAATAGCGATTATTTACCTTCGATTCGAAGTAGTTCTCTCTGCTGGAGCTTTTTAAAATGGTCGTACAGGTTCAGGCGTTGATAAAATTAGTCTTGGAGGAGTAACAACACTGGTACCGGGCGTTCATAAGAGTAATCAGCAAAAATCTGAGTTGAGTTCGGTATTTGGAGCTACTTCGGCTTGAACTTGTACTGCCTGATCGATTTCTACCATAAATTCTGGTATATCAGTGACATACGATGGCGCAAAGTCTGTACCAGTAAAGTTTCTATGAATATGCCACTTACTGAAAACCCAGAGATGATGTTTTGAGGAGTTATAGCTGGTGGTAAACTAATTTTGACGATAGCAGGAATGTCATAAATTGTCATTATCTCTACTGGATGATTCTTGAACCAGTCATTACAAGCAACATTAGTATACCTTTTCAGGGTTCCATGAACATTGCGGTCTAACGGCTGCTGTTTATGGGAACAATGAGGCGGAAATGACAAAACAACAACTCCGTTTTCTTTGTAGTAATCTAAAGTCTTAATGGACAGAAGTGAATCATGGTTATTTATTAGTAACATTAATAGGCGTTCAGAATTGCAGCGAGTGTATCGTACAAAATGATGGATGAAAATGTAAAAACAGTCTTTGTTGGACAGGATGGATTGACTCTAGCTGTCGTTCTTCTTGGTCCATTGTTGACAAAATGATGTAAAGGCGCCAGTCTGTTTCATTTATCTTCGTGCAATAATTTTTTGGTGCTTTTGGACACTAGTATTTCCAGATTTCGCCAAAATTCCACATGTCGCATCTTTCAAACTTGTACTTCCCTAAATTTTTTCATAAGGTGTCGAAAACTTTTGTGTTATTAACGTTATGAACATTGAAGCTAGTTTCTCGTCGCTTCTACACTGGTCGGTTTTCGAACGCTTAGTTCTTGATGTCGCCACATAAAACCCTTCAACCATTCTTCGCCTGCCATAGCATTGTTCGTCCATGTATTAGGATAATTACGATCTAAAGCGACAGCATATTGGTAAGCTAACTTACGAACTTCTATAGGGGTCAGCTTAAAATTGATATCTGCAGCTCTTTGTAAATATGTAGACAATTTTTTTTCATCTTCGTCTTTGAAAACTTGCCTTACTTTTGCGTATCCTATAGAATCAATGTTATCTCTGCCTTTATATTTTCTATAATATCTAGTGAGTGTCACATTGTTAATATTAAAATCTTTGGCAACACTTCTTATAGAATTGCTAGGTCCCACTGCATTTACCGCTTGTATCATGACTTCAGCACTCGTTTGACCACGGTCAGTGAGTCTTTTTCGACATCTAGGCTTTTTAACTACATGAAACAAATAAATAACGGTTGTTATAACATAACGTTTAACGGATTTTCTTGTCATAGTGACAACTTGCCCCATTTTTGTACCCAACATGTACATTGTACATCGACCCATTACATATTACAGAACTAAGATTCATGTTGAAAATTTGCCATCCGAGTAGATACAGTACGAGCGTATATTAATAATAATCAAAGAGTACGAGCAACTACTAACACAAATAAAACAACTTAATTGGAATTATTAATAAAGGCTGTTATTGTAACACTTTAAGCATAAAGCTTGACGACATTTGTTGCAACTTGTTAAAACTTTTTTTGTTTTCTTCGCATTGTAGATTACGCGCCAACACAGCGTTTTCTTGTCTGAACCATTTCCAAAATATATATTGTCCCTTTCAGTTCAATAAATCCTATAAACAATGGGAAGGCCTAATTCTAAGTCTGTTACAAAAATGAACTGTTAATTTTTCTTATTATTCAATGCAATTTCGCCGTCTTCCAATTTATTTATTTTCCTCTCTTCTTGTGTGATGCTCCCATCTAGCTATCGAGAAACGTAAGCTTATGCGGTATTTATTATTAGATCTCATCTCTGTGGTAGTCGCATCAAACGCATCACTGTGACGTCATATTTAGGTTGCTTAATGGGGATCATTACTTCTACAATCTAAGATTGAAAATTTTCCCACTCCAAAAAACATCGTGATCAGTGGTTATGAATATTTTTGTGTATAATTATAACATTGTTCAAAGTTGTGATGGAGGCTTTGCAACACCTTTTGGTCTTCGAGCAACAGAACCACATAGCTCTGGCACCTCTATCCCTGCAGTGTTTGTTGTACCTATAACCTCCAATACATATCACAGGCTTCCCAAACCGCGACGTACTAAATACTGCTCCATTTTGTATTTCCACTGAAAATGAGAAAACGATTATGAGTAACAACCATGTGGCATGCACTTCATAGATACATTAATGCTGTGCATACCTTGAGGATTTATTAAGAATTAGTACCTATCCAAGGATAATTTTGTACAATTTGTACGTATTTGTGCCTACCTCAGTTAAAAACCTTGTTCACGCCATTGGTAACAAATTGATTAATTGACCAGACAGGCCTATTTACTACAAAAAAAACTGTTTAAGTGTCAAATACCATGTCTAAAAACCTGGAACAATTTTGATGAATATTATTGATAACAAAGATAGATTGGAGATTGTCAAAGAAAGCCGTTTTAGTATTATTTTTGTGAAAGTAAAACTTGAAAGGAGTGAGACAGTGGATAAAATTATAATATAAGGACATCTATATATTTTTTCAAATCAAATATTATTATGAAATATCGTATTTCTGCATACTTTGCTACACGTAAAAATTGAACATTCCACGCATATAATTAGTATATTTAAATAAAATAACGAGATGTATATTAATTATTGTTAAATATTTATTAGATACATAAATTGATTACAACAATACAGATACAACATTTAAAAAATAGTTCCTTTATAGTCCTAATAATAAATTAAAACTAGTTAAGAAACAGTTGTGAAATATACATAAATATTTTAATTATAAAATGGACATACGTTATCCAATAACAAATTTAACAGTACGGATTAAAACGAATATTTTTTTTTTCTTTTTTTTTTTATTCTTTACAAGTTAGCCCTTGACTACAATCTCACCTGATAGTAAATGATGATGCAATCTAATAAAGAATCGGGCTAACTTGTTAGGATGAGGATGAAATGCACACCCCTTTCGGTTTCTACACGACGTCGTACCTACCGGAACGCTAAACCGCTTAGCGGTACTTCTTTGTCAGTAGGGTGGTAACTAGCCACGGTCAAAGCCTACCACCAGCCAGACCTGGACCAATTAAGAAAACCTCAATCGGTCCAGCCGGGGTTCGAACCCAGGACCTCCGCCTTGTAAGTCCACTGCGCATACCACTGCGCCACCGAGGCCGTCAAATTATATGATATAATCACTCATAATTTATATTTCCGATCAATGTAGTACATTATACATGCTATAACTTTAACCAGCGCCAAAATGAAATATCTCATCGCTCTGTCACTTAAAAATACCTTTTGAAGGTGAAGCCACTGAAGTGATTAGGATGAAATTTTATTTATATAGAAGAAATTGACCTTAGAACAGTACATTGGCTACTTTATCCCGACTCATAGCTCCCGAGGGTATTGTAAAAACACAGAATTTCACGCGAACGGAGTCGCGAGCATCCGCTAGTTGTAATAGCTATAGTAAAAAATGTAATAGTTATCTAATAGTTATTATGTCAATGGCGCATTTAAGACGCAAAAACAACCCCAAAATATCAAGTTAACTTTATGTGTCTATGTGTTTTTATCTTATTGTGTATCTCTATAACATTAGCGGACGCCCGTGACTTCGTCTGCGTGAAATTTGGTTTTTTTACAAATCCCTCGGGAGCCATGGATTTTTCCGGCATGAATAGTAGCCTATGTGTAATCTAAGGTAAAATCTATTTCCATTCCAAATTTCAGCTCGGTTCAGTAGTTGCGGGTGGCGTTAAAGAGTAACAAACATCCGTTTGGATGTTTGTTTAAACACCCATACAAACTATAATATTAGTATAGTAGGATATGTGTATTATAATGGTTCAGGCGTTTCTGGTTCTTTTGAAAAATAATATGTTTTTAACACAATAAATATTTTGCTTTTTTTTTCAGAATCTCAAATAGCTATAGTATTATTATTTGTATACCTAATAAATTATACTCTTTAAATGCTTTAAAATCAAACAGGACAGTGAAATTGACAGTTTTATATTTTTTCACGATTATTTTACTAAGAAATATTGGAATGCTTTAGAGAGAGTAAACGATAGACAAGTAAGTCAAAAAAACTATACTAAAAAGGGAGATTTTATTTATTATAGATTTTTAACCCACCTAGTGGAATGCTGTTATTTTATAATCGTCAACCTATTTAGAAAATGTATAACTCCGATCTGCAAGACCAGATTTCGTCATTTATAACTACAGCTATGCTGAATATCAATCAAAGGTTATTATATATTTTTAGGTTATTATTATATTTCGAAGATCCGTAGGTGAATGCCTACGCAGCTGAGGTCCCATTAAGGAGCCTACGGCATTTACACACTCTAACCACTTGTTTTTTTTTTTTTTCACAAAATCTATTTCACATTTCTATAAGCAATGCTATATTAGATATCTCTTCAGATCAATTTATTAATTTTAGATCACTATTGACCAACAAATTCTAATTTCTGTTTAATTTGAAATATCACTAATTATTGCTTGCTATAAGTATTGCTTTCGATAGATTGAGTAAGAGATTCGTTTTTATTTTCTTTTGTCTTTTTTTGTTGCAGTTAAATCATTTCAACGGTTTTTAGTATTCATTAAAATATTAAATAACATGTATTTGCTAGTAAATAAAAAACATAATATTCCTATAAAATAATAAAACATTTAACCCTACACCAAATTAATAAAATATGGGATATTGATATGAAATAATTCATTAATTTTGCTAATACATTAATTTTCGCAAAGGAATGGCTGCTTCTATTCAGTATAAGAATATATTTTTCCGAGTAATGTATAGTTAGAAATGACAATGGTAGTGATTCTGTTTTATGATGATATTGCCATATGTACGTATTGTGACTTTGCATCCATTGCTCGCTTTTGAACACTTCCACAGGGCCCGAAGTCCCTTGCTCTTATAGTATTTGTTGAAACGGTAAGGGCCCAGCAGTAACACCGGATTGCCGAACCGAGATTCAGTGAAAATTGCGCCTGAAAAATAGCATAAGAGTTAGAGACAAAATCATTGAAAGTATTATAACATGACAATTAATATAGGTAGTATTTCTTAACTTCTAATAAACATATTCATATGATATGAATAGATAAATAAAAAAAAGGATTAAAGTAAATAATATAGAATGAGAAAGAGAACAAAAAATATTACAAACAAGTTTTGTTTATTTAAAGAAATGAAACGAAATGAATTTGGTATTCATAAACTAAACGTAAACTAACCTCTTTTCTTAAAATAAAATAAACTAAAAATTATATAACACAATGGTTCTAAAAAAAGCATTTTAATATTTATTTAAGTAGATGGGGTAATAGCGTTACTTGATCTGCAAATAGTTGTCAAACTGGACAGTTCAATTACGGATTTATTTATTTATTAGACGTATGTTTCATTAAATGGATCTGTCAAATGGGACCGATCGAGTTACACAATTACCCACCTAATAAATACATACCACCATTATGTTACTACAAACATAATAATAATAACTAATAAATTTAAAGCAGCAGTTTCTCGCTTTTAAGAGTGTGCAATATGTAATTTGGTGGTTACAAATGGATCTCAGATTCTGGAAAAGTTAGGAGCCTGATATTTAAGTAAATGATATTTCAAAGTGTTAGCTTCGTTATGACTATACAAAATACACAATTTGTAAAACTTTTCTCGATAGTTTATTTTTTTGAAAAATACATGTTTTGCTCACATTTTCCTTTCAATCTCAGTAAAAGCAAACTTATTTTCTTAAATTTTTGTTTTGTATAGAAAATTAGGTATATATCTTGAACATGGCCATTTTTTTTCGTTATGTTGTTTAATTTACTTGCAATTAGGTAAAAATGGTTTTGGTGCTCACGTCATAAAATTTGCGTCGCGCGTCAATCGCTCCGTGCTTTTCACTCACGTGAAAGTCATAATTTGGTGTCTCGTTTGCGCTTTGAATTTTATCCATATCGTACCGACACGCTGCGCGCTCTTAATAAGCGGTTTCTCGGTACTGCGCAACTATCATCCGATAGCGTTGTTAGTTTTTCACTGCGTAGTTGAAACCTGAATGTGATCAACCGCGTTATGCCAATGGAGCGATGTATTTTAATTGACGATTTAGTGTATATGGTCATGATTATATTTGATGATTGTGTTGTCTATAGTGGTAAGGGTTGCTCTACAGCCCGCGCTGGACTTGCAACACACCCACACAGCCTTGGGACCCTTAGACCGCCAGTACTTATTGTATCGGTACCGTCCTAACAATATCACAGGTTTTCCATAACGCGATGTAGAGAACACTGGTCCTAAAAAAATAATTTAATTAAAAGTAATCTATTTAAAAATAATTTTACGAATGAAGCCTATTTATTTTATAAATTCATCCCTGTAAATTTGTAATTCATATCCTAGAGCCATCATATTTGGACCCAGGCTGCATTTACAGTTCGTTTCATGTAGGATGGTGCGGGTGACAGTTCGTTTCACTCTTCAAAATTTGCCGCGATAATAGTACGTGTTAATAACGTCATACAGGCGACTGTCACCGTACCCATGCTATCTGAAAAACACTTTAGAACGACATCACTGATCGAAACGGCAACTTGCAACTGCGTGGCATTTGTATCCAGTAGTTGCAAGTTGCCGTTTTTCAACCTTCACAACTTTCGTGGCGAACAGAAATATCTCGAACTTTCTGATATCAGGAAAGTAAAAAAAAGCATTTTAAATTAGCACTTTATTCATAAAACATTTAAATTCGGTACAGTTTAAAAATTTTATAATAAAATGTAAGTACATATAAATTAACTAAAATCAACAATTTCATTTTACAGATAAAATCCATAAATTTCTCAACCAAAAACAATTATGAGTTATGTACATTGTTTTCTCTTTTATAATAATAATATAACGCATGTATTTTACCGCATGTTTCTGTTTCGAACATGCAAAATCGTTTTAAAAAGTTTGAGATTTACATACTTTCACAGATATTTCATTTCGTGTTACAAAAACCATCTACCTATACTAATACTATAAAGAGATTTCATTGTTGGTTTGTTTGAATTGAATAATCTCTGAAACAACAGGACCGATTTTAAAAATTCACAATTTCACCAATGGAAAGCTTCATTATCAGGGAGTAACATAATATATAGCAATTATTACTTGTCTCTAGAAGTTTCGAGGAAAAATTAATTACAAAATAAAGAGGAAGTTAATTGCTATTTGTTTATCTTTGACAGAATCATAGATACCCGTCCTACCCAAGATTACGGATAGATAGCTATCCTCGATAATCAGTAACAGTCATCTTTACATAGTCAAACTATCTGTCAGTAGGTTATTGAAAAGCAGATAAGTACAGAAAGATAGATTTTCTTAACTTTAGTAAGCGAAATGGCGGATAGATAGGTTATTGAAAACGGCCATTAGTTTACACGTATCTTAAGACAAAATTAACTTACGTTTGGCAGTTGCGATTGGATGCACGTATTACTAGCGGACGCTCGCGACTTCGTCCGCGTGGAATTTAGTTTTTCACAAATCCCTCGGGAACCATAGATTTTTCCGAGATAAAAGTAGCCTATGTGTTAATCCATGCTATAATATATCTCAATACCAAATTTCAGCTAATTCGATTAAGTAGTCGAGGCGTGAAAGAGTAACAAACATTTATATTATTATAATCAACTTAGTCACTTTAGTTTTCGCAAATCACGGGAAACCATGGATTTTTTTGGCATAAAAAGTAGCCTATGTGTTAATCCAGAGTAAAATCCATTTCCATTCCAAATTTTAGCCAAATCGCTTCAGTAGTAGCGGCGTTAAAGAGTAACAAACATCCAAATATCCAAACATCCATACAAACTTTCGCGTTTATAATATTAGTAGGATACTCTGAATTACACGTATGATGTATAAGTGTTTACTAAACATTTTAAAATTACCTAATATACTTAATAAGCAAGTTAAATACTTAATGTGCATGAAAATGGTTTTGCTTTATAACGATATTGTCGATGGTGACAACGGTGACTCGACAGCCGGTGCTGGACCTCTTAGAGCACCGCCAGAGCACCTTCGGACCTCTGCTCGACTCGTGCTTGTTGAACCGATACGGCCCTAACAGCATCACTGGGTTACCGTAGCGGGACTTAGAGAATACTGCTACTGGAAACGTGATAAAAATAAATTACACAAAATTAGTACAAACACCTAATTAGATATAACTAAAATGTAATATTTACAAAAACTACAATCATAGATGTAAAATTACAAACACAACAAAATTATTATACCTAATATATGTTTTATTTACTTAATGACGAAATAACTTCGTATCTCACTTGATAAATTCGTTTTATAATAAGCCTTTATACATATATTTTA
This sequence comes from Bicyclus anynana, assembly GCF_947172395.1. Lineage (NCBI taxonomy): Eukaryota > Metazoa > Arthropoda > Insecta > Lepidoptera > Nymphalidae > Bicyclus > Bicyclus anynana. The sequence goes on from NC_069092.1 coordinate 3,298,303, forward strand.
CTACCCTACGGCCGCGACTTCGTCCAGCCTGTTATCGCCGCGTTGCAATGACTTGCGGTACGGACGGCTTCAGTGTGCTCGTGGCGTTCGAGCCGTCTTCATCTCTTGTTGTGTAATTCTTTAGGAGTTACTTGGGATAGGCGGGGAGAGTGACTTGAGTGGAAAAGGGGAGTGTTTGTAAACAGTCAAAGGATCCTTTAACCCTACACACATCGATCACAAGTGCGTGACTTCACTCAAGGTCATTCTTTGCCACTCTAGGGTCTTATTTTGGTTATAGTTTGATTTGTTAATTAAGTTGTGACAAATGTTGCAAATCATAACCTTTGTTCGACATTAGTTTTCTTATTTTTGTAATCACTTCTGAGTCTGCTAAAAAGCCAGGAAATATTTCTCCTATGGGTTTTCTATAGAAGCCATTACGGATTGCCATTAGAATTGGATATACCAAATGTATTTTTAGTGCGCGCAAGATAAGTTTGCGCGTAGCCAAAATCGGAACTAATCAAAAGTGCCGCTACCTGGTCGTCTATCTCTATCTATCTCTTAGCGGATAAAAGAGATCACTAGCGCTGGCAATATAACTGTGCCGCCAGTGCGCGCAGACTTATCTTGCACGGACTCTGGCACATGGTTATTTAACCTGATATCTACGGAAAAATAAAATTTACGTGGGTGAAAACGCGAACGCATCTTGTTACAATAAACAAAATATGTGTGTATATATATATAGTGGATAGTTGAGGTCCCAAAGTGCTGGAATGGCGACCCCGCACTAGTAAGCGCAGTGTTGGTAGACCGCCCACCAGGTGGACTGACGACATCAAGCGAGTCGCAGGGATTCGCTGAATGCAGGTGGCTCAGTATCGTGATGTTTGGAAGTCCCTACAAAAGGCCTATGTCCTGCAGTGGACGTCCATCGGCTGATATGATGATGATGATATAGTGGATGTATTAAAGAATAAAATACAACACAGGAAAGCTTTATTGACATATTAACTTTAATAATATAATCAGTAAAAGTTGGCTATTAATGATTATGCACATTATTTTGTTTAACAATAATATTATCTACGGTGACGAGGTTAGCGCGACAGTTCCTTCTGGTCATGGAACAGACCCAGGAAGCTTTGGCACCTTTGCTCCTGCAGTATTTGTTGAAACGGTACCTCCCGAGCAGTATTACAGGCTTCCCACATCGGGATGTAGACAGTATTGCATCTGAAATGAGGGAACGGTCACTAGAACCTACTACGAGTGTAACCTACTAGAACAGTCAGCTATAAAAAGCTACTCATACTATATATATACTATAGATATATATACATACTATAGATAGGTTACATGCCTATAAAATCACCGCAAAAAGTGATCCGAATTTAGCTACAGCACTTAGCGCACTCATGCACAAATGTTGTCTTTAATTCCATTATGTATACATTTTTACGCGGTTTTTACCCTTCCTGAATTCACAACTCGACATTGTAAACAATATTTAAGTATTCTTTGTTTAAATAACGCTCGTTGTTTAGTAAGCGACTAAATAAAATTAAGTCAATTTTCCACATTTTTCCGCCTCACTTTTGATGCGGAAAAATGTGGAAAATTGACTTACTTCCCTATCTCTAGTAAGAAATATCATTGATGATTACTATCTTTTAAATTTGATAGGCAGCTATAATAAGCTACTCATATTTAGGAACTTTTAAGCAAATTGTAGTCCTGTTTATCACATTTCTGGTGACAAAAGGTTACAGCACACATATCAACTCGTATCGCCTCACCGTCAATGCGGTGACTTGGTTACGGCTACACGACGCTGCACGGCAAGACACGAGGAGATGTGTAGTAAACAAATATCTATGAATACTTACACGCAACTTTTAAAGAATCATAATACGGTATTATTTAGATTGCTTAAATAATGGCTTATAGTACAAAAATCTATCTTGTGGAGTTTCATTCTTAGGCTGAACCCTTGAAATTTACATATGTAGAGTAGTGTTTTTATATCTAAATATAATAGAATACATCCTCTTAATACCTTCCTCGATAAATGGGCTATCTAACACTGAAATATTTTTTTAAATCGGACCAGTAGTTCCTCAGATTAGTGCGTTCAAACAAACGAATAAACAAACTTCAGCTTTATAATATTAGTAGGTATAGATAAAACAAAACGAAATCAATTTAATCACAACTGTAAGAAATTACACACATCACAACTCTTCGTTTATTTCCTTTTCATGTAATACTTTAATAAAAATATAAAAATTACCATTTAATTAAAACTCATCAATGAGTGTGTTGATTATTTTGTTTAACAATAACATCATCCACAGTGACCAGAGTAGCGCGACAGTTCCAACTGGACATCTTCGAGCAAACCCACGACGCTCTGGGGCCCTTGCTTCTGCAATATTTGTTGTAGCGGTACCCTCCTAGAAGTATCACCGGTTTGCCGTAGCGAGACGTTGCGAAAAACGCATCTGAAAATAAAGAGCATATATTTTGGGTCTATAGTCTGGCAAGTCCGTTGATGACACTTCCATGATATGCGGGCGACGGGAGGAAACATTGCGCGGGTGTTAAATCGTGCGTGCGGGGATGTTAGGTGTATCGTTATCAACCCATATACGGCTCACTGCTGAGCTCGAGTCTCCTCTCAGAATGAGAGGGGTTAGGCCAATAGTCCACCACGCTGGCCCAATGCGGATTGGCAGACTTCACACACGTAGAGAATTAAGAAATTCTCTGGTATGCAGGTTTCCTCACGATGTTTTCCTTCACCGTTTGAGCCACGTGATATTTAATTTCTTAAAATGCACACAACTGAAAAGTTGGAGGTGAATGCCTCGGACCGGATTCGAACCCCCACCCTCCGGAATCGGAGGCAGAGGTCATATCCACTGGGCTATCACGACTCTGTTAGGTGTATCAGTCGGGGATTTTTCATTCATCGCTACACGCCACCCGGCCCGCGCGGACCATCGGGAGTGTTACGAACGAAGTTAAGTTGTCAAGCTATAAAAAACAATACGAGTACAACATAAAAAGTAAGTATGACGGCCTTCATTACGCAGTGTAGCAGTAGGCGCGGTGGATTTATAAGACGGAGGTCCTGGGTTCGTTCCCTTGCTGGGCCGATTGAGGTTTTCTTAATTGGTCAAGGTCTGGCTGGTGGGAGACCGTGGCTAGTAACCACCCTACCGGCAAAGACGTACCACCAAGTAATTTAGCATACCGGTACGATGTCAGGTAGAAACCGAAAGAGGTGTGGATTTATCATCCTCCTCCCGTTCCCATCTTAGATTGCATTGTCACTTACCATCAGGTGAGATTATAGTCAAGGACTAACTTGTAAATAATAAAAAATAGAAAGTAAGTGGTAGGTAGATCTTTTCTTTTTTACAAAGATATGCTCAAAAAGCTCAACAGTAGTTATAGTGCCATTTGTAGAACACCAGAGCCTATTGAGGCGTACAGTTAGCGACTAATTCTCAAATCACTGACAGCAAGCAGAGTTTGAAACTCTTATTCATAATTTTGGACGTAAAGATGTTACGAACTCTACCCAGCAGGGTCGGATAACGACTTTTCGAAATAATAAATATAAAACACATTTTAAATTATTATTTAATAATACCCGATATACAAATATTTAATCTATATAAATAAACATAAATAGAACAAAAGGTCATCAAGAAACATCGAAAATTGTAAAAAGATGAAACTAGGTAGGGAGGTAGTGTAGTTAGTAGACGTCTACTAAGTTTGGCCACAGGGCAGGACTAAGGAGGTCTATAAAGGCGGACGACGCCGCGGGCTTCCGTTAGTTATTGAATAATGTTCAAGCAGGCTGATAGTATTTTATTTGTATAAAATATACAAATTGTTGAAAAAGCAGGTCTACAGTCTCTTGAGAAAAATGGTATAAAACCTATAACCACGCAGACGATGTCGCGGGCTTTATTAAGTATATCAAGTCCGGTAAACACCAAACATGAATAGTTAGTACTTGTTTTTATAACTTTGTTTGACAAAAGGGCCTACTACTCAAATCACCTGCGAATTACAAAAAAAAACCGACAAAAGGAAAAGGCGAGGTAATATATATCTGTATTATGCAAATTAGCAATATTTACATGTTTCTCGATTACAGCTGGTACGAATATAAACATTCATTATTTATGTTATTGTAGAGGGGTGCTATATGTGTTGGTATAAATAAAATGGTATTTGATGACTTGAGCTCAGTTGTTTGTGAGGCAGCGCATACACCGTCACGCTGCCAGTCGCGTTAGTGATTTTGTGCAATAACGTTTTGTGTTGTAATTATTGTTTATCATAAATTGTTTAGTGTGGGCACGGAGAACATGTAGGACAAGGAAGGTGATGTTTATGCATTTTAAAGGGATCCCTTAAACCTACCCCCAAGGTCACAAGTCCTGGGACCTGCTCGAGGTGTTTCCTCTGCCACAAAATAATGGTACAATCACTATCGCTGCTACCCGTTACATCACACTTCCTCTAGTTTTATTATATGCTATTTAGTGATTGTGTTCGTTCCTTTGCTTGATAATAACATCGTCGACAGTGGTGAGGGTCGCGCGGCAATTGTAGCTAGACATGGAGCAAACCCACGAAGCCCTGGGACCTCGACTTCTGCAGTATTTGTTGAACCGATACCGTCCCAACAATATCACGGGCTTTCCGAACCGGGAGGTAGTGAACACCACTTCTAAAACCAAAATCATTCATCTATACGAATATTACAAACAGCCAGTTAACATATTTTTCATAAGTCATTATGAACTTCCGCGAAAGTAACGCCTGACTTACCTATATAAATATTTAGGAGGTTTATTAAAATCTTACAATCTCTCGACTTAAAATACGCCTAAATGGCATTAGAGCATTATGAATCATAAGACTGCCAGTCCACCGAAGCGGAGCGAGGCAGCGGAGCCGAGAAACTGAGAAATATTGACCAATAGGATTGCACAAAATCTCCGCTCCTCTTAAGTGGAGCTAGTATTAAATTTCATATAAAACCGGTAAGCGGAGCGGGGAAACGGAGTTAAATAAATTAAATTTAACATTTATTTATTTTACATAGTCTGCAACTCTTCTCATTAGTCAATTTCTCCGCTACGCTCCCTCGCTCCGCTTTGGTGGACAGGCAGCCTTAACCTTAGTGTCGCGCACATGGGAGCCACACTACAGTAACAAACAAACGCCATCTGAAGCTAGAAGCGGCGTTTTGTGGCGTGTGGCGACCGACCACCAGCAGAGTGTAGCGAGTCATATAAATGATAGGCGTCCACAGAACAGCATCGTACCGATCGCATCGAACGTCGAAATTTTATGTACGTACTATTCGTACGATGCGGATCGGTGGACGCTCTACTGAAAAGAGGTCGGTGGCAGCGATTTGTGGCTGTAACGTCCTGTGGAACACTTAAATACTTTCAAACCATAAACTTTTAAATAAAGACAGAGAAAATCTTCATTATATTTTATTCTATACCATGATTCACTTAATATGTTAAATCATTTTATTATACTTTATGTAGTCTTTATCATCATTATTTAATCTCACTGCCAGCCCCGCTAGCCAAGTGTCACGTCGATTCTATTTCTACGATCGCTAACGCTTAGAAAACTAGAAAGATGTATAATCCGGTTTAAAGATATTTATTTCTCCAAAAAAGAACGTACTGTTCACTTAACTTAGAGTTAACATATCGTCATTTTTGCAGACAGCATGCATTATTGTAACAAAATTTTAATTACATTGTTTTTTTCAATATTTTGTCCAACTTTGTGAAGATGTAGGATTTAATCGATTTCTTGAATGCTTTTATGTTGTTTAACTCCTTAATGGAGTTTGGCAGATTGTTATATAGCTGAGCACCCTCACATAATATGTTTTTATTTCCATAGGTTTTTGTCCGTGGTCGCCAAATATTGATTTTATATTTATTCCTGAGATTGAGTTTGTTAATCCTATGCTTAAATGTTATAGTAGAATGTAGTGTGTTGGTCATGATTTTTTTAATTATGAGACAGGTATTGTATGTGTATAGTTGCGTGATATTGAACAGTTTTGTTTTAGTGTAGAGATCTTTTGTTGGTGTGTAACAATTGTAATGAAATAGTGTCTTGATTAATTTGTTTTGTGCGCGTTGTAATTTGTTAAGATGTGTCTGTGCAGCAGTTCCCCAAAATTCTATTAAGTATTCCAAATGTGGCTTTGCTAGAGCGTTGTAGATAGTTTTTTTTTACTTTGTACGGAATGCAATTCAATATTTTTCGTAAGACTAGTAATCACATTTCTTATCGACAGGTCACGTGATCAAGATCTGTTATTCCCATATATTTTTCTAGTTTTCGATCGTAGAAAGAGATTCGACGTGCCACTTGGCTAGGGGGCAGGCATTTAATCATCCGACCATATTTGTGGTCGCTAATGATTGTGTGGTTTCATTGCAACGAGTATGTGGTCGACAGTAGTGAGTGTAGCTCGGCACCCAGAATGCACCTTCACGCAGATCCATCGTTTGCGCTGTTTAGTCTTCGTGCTCGTGGTCAGGTTGTAGCGGTAGTGACCCATTTGTATCGCCGGGTGGCCTTTACGGGTCGTAATGAATTGTACCTCTGAAATAAACAGTGAGTATTTATTTTGTGTTGGTCGACCCCCTACTAGGTAGATCAAAGACATCAAGCGGGTTGCAGGGAGCCGCTGGATGCTGGCGGCTCGAGACCGATTCGTTTGGAAGCCCATGGAAGAGGCTATGTCCAGTAGTGGACGTCCATCGGCTGATAATGATTTATTTTGTCGTTATCCGCGAAAAAGCGATCAATCCAAGCGACGGTAACCAAATCCGATGGAAAATCCTCTTTTAAATATATGAAAATCAATTTGGATAATAAAACAACTTATTTGCAATATGTATAAAACAATATTTAATTTATACTGTTATGGCTGGATGGCAAACATTAATAATTAATTCTTGAATTTCGATTGAACTTAAAAACTATCAAATAAGTATATTTAGCGACAATGGCCCTAAATCGTAGTCTAATGAACTCCCATCGAGTTTAGGGTAATTTAAAAAAAATATTTTTTTTTAATTTTGTAATAAAATACAAACCACTATTAAAAAATTATAAAATTTTATTTTATATTATTAAGAAACAATCTTACATTTATTAATACTATTAATTACTATATGTTGAAACATAACATAATTCTACTCTTTATATAGAACTAGCAGATGTCCCGAGGTTACACCCGCGTGGTTACCGTTCCCGTAGGAATACGAGAATAAAATACCCGTGTACCTCACACGGGAATAGTTTGGTTTCCCAACAGTGAAATAATATTTCAAATCTGTTCAGTAATTTCAGAACCCATTCAATGCAAACAAACATACAAACAATCAAGTCTTTTTTCTTTATAATATTCATATATAATACGAGTATATACTTAATTATAGATATAGATCGTATACAAATCGTTTGAAAATCCAAAATAAAATTAAAATTAATTAATTTTGTAATTGAATTCTGCGAATTATGTCGCGGGTGTCAGCTAGTATATTATATACCGAAGATGTTTCGACCTTACTGTAAGTGGTAATCTATGCTAACATTAAAAAGCGGAAGAGTTGTTCGTTTGATTGAACGCGCTAATCTCAGGAAAAATTCTTTTAGTGTTAGCCCATTTATCGAGGCTATATAGTATCCTAGTACTCCTACGGGAACGAGAACCACGCGGGTGAAAACGTGCGGCGTCAGCTAGTAACAAATAAAAAAAAATAATATACGAGAAATTAAAATTGTTCTAACTCAATAAAGACATGTTGACCTTGACTTGGAATTGAAAAATCATGAATGATTTGGTGAGTAGGTAAACACATTCATGGGGATGATGACAGTTTTTTAAATTACGATAGAAGATTTTTAAGAGATTTTGAAATTTTATAATATATGCAAATATCCAGACAATCTTTGCTTTTTATGTATAAATTAGTTAACATTGACCCTATTTACCCGAATTTATCATAAAAATCAATATATTCAAACCTAGTCATCATCCCCATTTCAGTGTTCTATTTCAATGGTTATGCGGTATGATATGAACTATTTCTTCATTGTAAGTGTTGATCTTAGCGGGACATTTATAGGTGTTCCTTTTGACGCAAAGCCACCGCGCTCGTGGTCCAGTTCCAACGCATTTGTTGAACCTGTACTGCCCCATCAAAATTATTGGCTGGCCTCGGGTAGATAATGCATAAACCGGCGTGGTCTCTCCTAAAATTATTTAAAGTATATTTAAAATAATGCTTTTTTTTATTCTTTACAAGTTAGCCCAATCTCACCTGATGGTAATGCAGTCTAAGATTTAAGCGGACTAACTTGTTAGGAGGAGGATGAAAATCCACACACCTTTCGGTTTCTACACGGCATCGTACCGGAACGCTCAATCGCTTGGCGGTACGTCTTTGCCGGTAGGGCTTAATTTTATGTAGTATATTATATTTGTACATAAGTTTATATACACACTAAAAACGCTTGTAAATTGTTTTGATATAACATTCCCAAGTTGAAGGCACGAACTACTGCGATGGTTGATTGCAAGAATATAATAAGTTTATATGAAAAATTATTTGGTTTGAAATTTTTATTTATAAAATTCAATATTTATAGGAAACTGTAAAAATCTAAACAATTGTTATCAATTAAATCACTTCAACAATTAATAAGATTGCAACTTAGAAACTCTATTTCACATATTAGTGGAATAAAACAACAAACTTCTTTTCTAAGTCCTCTCTTTGACAAAAATCTATTTCCTTATATTAAGAATAGAGGCAACTCATGAGACTAATCTTTAAATCAGTCTTAATTCAACTAACGGCACGTATTTACTTATTGTAGAAAATAAAAAATTAAAAAAAAAACTAAAAAAAATAACTCTTGAAAATAAAATCAGTAACAGTGTTTTCTTTCCTAATATAATTAAAAGTTACTTAATCAAATCACAACTTAGAATATTTATATTTATAGTAGTAACAAAGTAAACAATCTTTTAGAATATTTTTCCCTTTACACCAAAACATTAACACTTAATACGAGGCACATTATGAGATCATTCTTTAATTATGTTTTTGTCAATCACATTTTTACGTTCGTGGCTTCCCCGTTTGTCTCTTTGGTCATCAATTTCCTTACTGAGTGCGGAATGAATGTGTCTATTGTTTGTTGGCTTATATCCAAACGTTGTCAGAAAAAAAACCTGGCAAACTTGAATTTTTTCACCGTCAACACAAAAATGATATCGATAAGAGACATTCCTTTTTTTGGTAGATGTGCTATCCATATTTCTTCGGGTTTTTACAGTACATGGTTCAACCATGCCTTTTATATATAACCCTCTTGACTCCCAATTCAAATTTTTGTAGTGGTCGTTGATAATGACTCGTGTTTCTTCTGTAAACTTTGTCGTACACTTTTTTCTACATTTATCAACATTACAAGGTGGTTTTAATGCTAATTTTGCAACAGCGCTTTCTTTTTTTTGTTTTATACGTTCTCCTACTTTAATCTCATATGCACGCCTTTTCCTTGGTTGGCCTGATTTGGTAAATCCTTTTCATTTACAGGTAGTATTGTCGATGGTGATTCTACTACATCGTTTTGGGCCTGGTATACTGAAATTGGACATTTTAACTAATAAGATTCCTTATGATAGCTGCAATAACAATATTGAATCAGATCATTGCAGTTATGATAAGTAACAAAACCGAAACTACTGAAGATACAAAAAAGACATCTAAGGCGAAAAAATAGAACTAATTTTCCTGATTACGGATATGGTCTTAAGTCAATTTGCCCAAAAACTGGACTTTTTCTTCCTACTCTTCGTTAGGATGACAACGCTGGTCAGTGACGACTTAGGACCATTGTATTTTGAAGTCCTTACAATAGAGCTATGGCAATGAATATCCATCGGTTGGACCTCATAAAAGAGATTAACGTCACTCAGCGGATGGAGCTATGCTCCGAGTATTTTTACGTAATCGACTTGAAATAAACAAGAATATCCGAAATAGGACCACTAAAGGTGGGTACAGATTGGTGCAATGCAACATGTAATGTAATATTCTGCCTTACATTGCATGTTCCCTGCTGCCTTGGACGTGTGGCGCGCGCGGTACGCGCATTGAGTAGGAATCAGTCAGCTCAGTCCTGCGCACACTGCGCGCCCCTTTGTGTTCGTACCAAAAACCGACAAATCTCGGATCGAACCGCGCACGAGTTGTAACGCTCGGAGCGAGCGCGACCCAGGCACAGTTCGTGCGCGCGAGGCGTCCAAACCACGAGCATTCGTGATACATTGCAGCAATGTGGACGTCAAATTCTTGCATTGCATGTTGCATTGCATCAATCTGTACCCACCTTTACGGACATATCACAGAGTTGGAAAGCCAACGTAACAATGTTAATAATAAAGCGACACAGTTCTAAGTGACGAACTCGAGGTTGTTTTTAATAGATAAAATTGACGGATCAAGCAGAAGCGAAGGACCCACAAATCAAAATCATAAACTGGACACCCCGACTCCACGCAGTTTTATCTGCTCTAACCCAAGAGTATTTTTGTAAAGCATGAAGCCAGAAGCTGAATTTTAGAAGAGAAGTTGTATTTTAAGTATATTCCTAGTTTTCATATAACTATATTCGGAAATATAACTATATTACGCCTTTAACTCACTGCACCTTCAGGTATTGTGAAATGAAAGGCCGTAAAAGGTTTTAACAAAAAAAAAACCTTTTCATAGTTTATTTACAGCAATTTTTATTTATTCATCAATGATTGTGGCTCTTAATACAATGTACAATATTACCCTTTAAAGTGAATAATCATCAGTGATTTTGGCTCTTAATATAATGTACGATATTATCCTCCACAGTCATTTTCCATCAGTGATTGTGGCTCTTAATAAAATTTACTATATTACCCTCCACCGTGACTACCCTGGCGGGACAGTATGCTGACCGTTCCTTCACACAAGCCCACCTTTCTTTGGGTCCGTATGACTTTTTCTGATTATATCGATAGCCACCTAGGAGTAAAACGGGTTTTCCGAATCTTGACACAGTGTAGAATGGACCTAAAATGTTATAGGGTTGAATTAGATAAATGTTAATAAGAAAATATACTCGTATATCTATACCAATATTAGTAAAGTTAATGGTATTGTAGGAGGTAATCTCTCGATCTACTGAGCCGATCTTTATTTTTTTTTACCACTAGAAAGCCACGTTATTTGTGAATGTCATTACCACTTTTTCCCCGTATTCTCACGGGATCGGGAACTACGCGGGTGAAACCGCCGTCGTCCGTGAAGACGTCGACTAGTTAAAAATATAGTTATTCGTATTTGTAAAATGTATATAGCTAAAAGTAAATACGATTAAGTAGAAAAAGCTCAAATAAAATACGGGATTAATATGTATTTAAAACTATTTAATTTCAATATCTATAATTATAATAAATTAATATGAATTTCACAATTAGAATTTGAACTTAGTTAACAATTTTTGTGTATGAAATATAAAGGAACAAATTCATACATACAATTTAACTTACGAGTAGATATGCCTTAGTTAATATGTAAGCTAGATCCAAAACACAAAGACCCATTTCATATTAAAACAATCACGATATAACATATATACGTATAAATAAAAGAACTACTCGTATCCCTGAGTTTGTTTGATTGTCTAACCACGCTAACCTCTGAACGTCTTTGTGAAACATGTAGGATTTCTTTCAAGCCATATAGAACAAACAACAAGGAAGCACGTTCGGCGGCGGATCAGACGGATATTGTATAGAAAAATTCTATTTTCGTGAAAAATACAATAATCACAAAATACTAGATAAATATAGTAATGGTAATGCGTTGTTAACTCTAAATAATTTTGAAGTGGCAATGAACGGGCACAAAGTTCGAAGAGCTGATGGACGTTGGGGTCCAAAGGGGGTCGCACTAGAAAGCGCAGTGTTGGTCGACCCCCCCACCAGGTGGACAGTCGACATCATGCGAGTCGCAGAGATTCGCTGGATGCAGGTGGCTCATTTCGTAATGTTTGGAAGTCACTACAAAAGGCCTATGTGCTGAAGTAGACGTCCATCGGCTGATATGATAATGATGATGATGAAAATGATCTTTCAAGTTTTCATTGAATAACCCCACTATGAAAAGCTTTGCCTACTAGACACTATTCATGACAATATTAACCCAGACTAAGGCATCCATGCAAAAGAATAAATTAAATTTCAGGGCCATCACAAGTGTGTACATTCTTGAAAGTTACTATAGAGTTGGAGATGGTGACAATCTTGGCCTGGCAACCCTTGTGAGCCCTGACGCACACCCATCTAGTTCTATGGCCCTTGGTATCAGAGTACTTCTTGTTGAATCGACGATTCCCTACCAGGATAACGGGTTGGCCATATCGAGAGGTACCAAAAACAGCTTCTGAAAGTATATAAAAATAATATTTATTAATTTAATTATTTATGTATATTAAATAATAATAAATAAATAATAAGTATATAATTTAATTTATAACAGTTTTATTACTTACGAAAAAAATGGACTGGATGAAGTCTACAATGTTATTTTTCTCATATACAGTTAAAGTCTAGATAATTTCATAAGAGGTTAAAACAATCCTTGCCTAATATAATTGTATAATATATTAACATAACTATTTATTTATTTGAAAATAAATAAATCTACACTTAGAGGATGTAAAACACAATTTCTTGTATAAAACCTTCAAGATTAAGATAAAAATAGGATTATAAAGTTTATTGTATTATAAGAAAACTTTTAGTAAATATTAAGCATTTTAGTTTACTTACGCTTTTTGACAAAAAAAAACAACTCTACTGAGTAAGTACAAAATATTTTTTTTTCTAAAGAAAATATTATGGAGGTGTTGCTTAGTTAATAAAATAATTGATAACTATTAGGTAATGTATAAAAAGTAAAAATATGTGAAATCTATTCCATTATTATTTCATTGTAAACGTATCTTATTTATATCATCTAGCAAACAGATTTTATGTAAGATTTCAAGACAAAAATCTTAGGCGTCTAGTAAAAAAATATAAATATGGTATAATAATATAATACATAAATCAACCCGTATAATTGATTGGAACATAGGAACCATAATCGTGCAAATATAATTTTCTATTACATGCAGGCAGGATCCAGGATCCCATTTCTTTATTTTTTTTTCATTTCACTAATTTTATAAATATAAAGTTATGAAAAGTTCTTTATTGTCATTATATTTTTTGAAACAATTTGGATACTTGTATGCCCAAGGGCCCCGGCCTACCCTAACACGGCCTTTCATCAGTGGTTATGTTCGTTAAACAGTTTAATTATCTTATCCTGAAAGGTCCATAACTTAGCGACGCAGCCACCGCGGTCGCCATTGCAAATCCATCGTTCTTTTAGAAAACTACTACCAGTGCCTCGCCTGAACCTGTATCTACCTAATTGTATGACACGGTTCCCTGTTCGAGACGACAAAAATTCAGATACTGAAATAAAACAAATATTAAAAGCCTTCAAAGCTATCGGTCACATGGTATTTTAAAACAGAAAGGTCCTTGATTCGGTGACATAATTATGGCCGTACCGACTAGCTTACTTTAGGTTTTTGAGACAGAGCTTACCTGGAGAAGTACCATAGGTATTAGGTTATTTTCGCCGCAAATCATTTTTATGTTCTGCTCGGCAGGACAATACTGTGTAGGAAATGTATCCTTACATAGATACTCTGCAGTTATTTATGAAATGTGTCCAATTTCCATAAGTGTGGTTTTATCTGCTTGGTCGCTCAATTATAATTACAAGAAGAATAGCTCAAGTTCTTTTTTGTAATTATAATTGACCAATATTCCCCTTTCCACTCCTAAAGGGAAAATCTTGTTCTATAAATTTGCCCAACAATTAATCCAGCAAGCGTGGATGGAACACAGAATCTCTCGGCCTTTAAGATCTATTGAAGCTTCAATCTGACTATAAAACAAGAAATAAAATTCCAAATATAACTGTTATGATAAAATTTTAATAATTAATTTTTTTAACTCAAAATCATGTTATTTTTTAATTATTTTGAATTAGTATAAAATTGAATTTCAAAATATTAATACCAGTCTTGTTAGGAATTTTTCTTTTTCGTAATACAACATTGTTAACAATAATAATATTTACAACATAAAGGTTATTTTTTGAAATAATAAAATTATTAAATAGGTATATAATTAAGTTTTCAATAGCACATTTTATTATTTAATAATATCAGTGCCATTAAGAAATACCTTTAACTATCAAAAATCGAATATAATTAGTAACTTCAATCAATGCTTTAAATTGGAATGTTAGATGCAAAAACAATAAACAAAATTATTTTTTTGTACTTCTCTATCTGTTATTGACTGTACTGTTAATAATAAATGCGAAAAGTCAAAAAAACACCAAGAAAACACGAAAACCGCTTGACGCACTAATATGAAATTTGGCAGGGAGGTAGGACATGTTCCTCAAAAATTCGAGTAGAGATTCAATAAAATTAAAAAAATAAATAAAAGGATTTTGCGATAGGGACGGATTAAGGAGTTCTAAGGGCGGACGAAGTCGCGGGCGCCCGCTAGTTAGTATTTAATACAAATGTTATCGAATATTATATATTTACTCCGGAAATCGAAACTTTATAAAGTTTGAAACCAATTCCAGCAAAAACAAAAATATACTGCCATAATTTTAAAAAACATACATTGAGGGACCGATCAAAATCAAATTAACCACAGTACTTGAGCGTGAGGATGCTTTTCCATTTGGCCAAAATCAAAATTAATACATGATACCTACTATGATATGTTTTTAACAAGCCACTCGCGTGTCAAATCATGGGGACATAGATTTAATTCCAGTAGTGCTAACATGCCATCAGACATATCTCTTATAGATAAATAGACAAATTTCAACCAATCGCGGCGCAACCGAAAACACCGCTATCACTTTCATTGCGTTGGGACAAAAGAGATTCTCCAACGATATTTTGTCTATATCTTACTTGATCGCATGCTAGGCCCCTGTTTTGTAATTTTCGAGTATATGTATTATGTATGTCTAAAAGTCAATGATTGTGTTTATGCAATGCCTTCACCAGTTTGTTGTCAACGGTCCAAATTCTCGATCGACACTTCCTCTGAATACAAATCCATCGAGCTCTCGGATAGAAACCACCAGTCGCCTTCCTGTACCTATATCTTCCGACTTGCACTACCAGATTACCGGACCGTGATGTATAAAATGCCACCTCTGAAATTAGAAACAAAACGCAACTTCAACTAACATCACTGTAATAAAAAAAAATACAAAAAACTGTGAGATTTTAAAAATTTACACTACTTAATTCACTTTATTATTATTACTAGTATTAAAAATAAACGATACGATTATTATTAATTAAAATTATGATAATTATAATAATAATAATATAAATTGAGTCCTAATATAAATTAAGTCCACGTATTAAAAAAAAACTATTAATAATTACAATGTTATACTGATTTATATTTAAAAATATTTTAAATCTCCACAACCTTTTGTTTGCCTTTGCAATACTATTTAGTTATTTATATTCAATGCAAACAAAATAAATAAACAAACAAATTATTTAAAAATTATAATTTTTACAGTTAAATATTATCAAGCCAATCTGCTGACAGATCTCCTTCGACTAAAAATACAAAAATCTCGATTTAGAAATGAGGGTGGAGCAAGAAATATCACAAATAGTTTCAAACTATTTTCATACCTACCAAATATACAAAAAAAAATTAAAAAGAACCATTTTACTGTTTTTGTTTAATTAATTTTGTGTTTTTTTTTTCTTTTTTTTTCTTTTAATTAATTTTGTTTTTTTTTTCTTCGTCGAAGGAGTGCGATCACAAGCACTGCGCGTTTTACATTGGATTCGATCTCAATGTTAGTGGTTATGTTCATTAAACACTTTAACGACTTCTTCATTGATAGTCCATATCTTGGCTCTACAGCCTCCCATGTCTCTGTTACATATCCACCGTTCTTTAGGATAGTGGCTGCCAGAACCGCGCCTGAACCTGTATTCACCTAGCTGTATCACACGATTTCCTGTTCTAGACGACAGGAACCTAAGGACTGAAATTTTAATAACAATTATGCTATTTATTGTTCTAAAGACATCGTATTACACGCTTGATAAATTAAAATAAATAAAAAAAAATTAAAATAAAAAAACATTGAGAAATCACATCCCCAGGCACCAGTGTTTTTTAGCGAAGGAAAGTGTGTAATATTTCGTACACTTAAATTTTATCTTTAACGATGTTTTAGTAGGTTTTCCAAAAAACTAAGTGACTGGCTACTAGGAACACGATTTTTCATACTGTACCAAGGAGAATTAAAAAAAATACACTTTATTTTTAGTTAGTTAATAAAATATTTTTAACAAAAAAATTTAACCGACTTCGAAGATGCATTACTCTAAAAAGCGTAAAATTACGTTGTACTCATGCCCTTTCTATTGATCGGTTTGAAGGCGGTG
The DNA here is from genome assembly GCF_947172395.1 of Bicyclus anynana. NCBI lineage: Eukaryota > Metazoa > Arthropoda > Insecta > Lepidoptera > Nymphalidae > Bicyclus > Bicyclus anynana. Next base: position 3,314,995 of record NC_069092.1, read on the forward strand.
CTAAAAATTTTTACTTTAAGAGCCTATTTGACGTAGCACCGCCTGCAAACCGGTCAGTAGAAAGGACATAGGTACGATGTAATTTTTCGCTTTTAAGAGTCTTTGAAGTTGGTTAAATTTTTTAAAAATGTTTTTTTTTCTGTTTTTAGTGTTCTAGCTTATTGACCATAAACGCCACAGTGTGGGCAATTTATTTAGCTTATTTCAGTTATTTTAATTTTAACACAAAATTACTTAACCGATTTGAGTGAAAATTAAATGGGACTAAACTGGAAGTTTAATACTTCAAACAAAAATATAATTTTCAAAATTGGTTAATAAATTACGAAGATGTGGTAACAAATATTTAAAAAAAAACATACGCGTCGCATTGAGAACCTCCTCCTCTTTTTGAAGTCGGTTATAAAAGATAGGTACTAGGGTCCAAACTACATACTAGTAGTTAGCTACCGTACTTACATAAGATAGAATCATAGGTCGAAAGGTTAGGTTTTGAATCATCAAACGTTCCAGCTTTAATAACAGAACGAAGGTATCTATTAAAGTATAAACCTTATTACTCTGTGCGGGTCTGACATGCGAAAGTCTGTGGCGAAAGTCAGTAGGAATTGTTCATAAAATATAAAAATCTAATATCATTGGGCATAACAATACAAAAGAATGTTTTATAATATTTATTAAAAACATTTTTCAAAAAAATATTCTAAAAAATAGCAACAGTAACTTTATAAAAATAGCATCAGTATTGTAGAGTATATCTATCACAATCAATAATGTATCATCTAAATTATTTTTAACATATTTTTTTATCGTCTGTTAAAAAAACTCGGGTGCGAATGAGGGCTAACACATTTTTATCTCAGTCGTGGTTATGGTCGTTGTCATAATAGATGATCTGGTCATGAATGGTCCGTATCTTGGCTCTGCATCCCGTTTTGTTGCACATCCACCTCGCCCGAGGAGCTTTGCAGTTGGCTCTTCTCCTGAATTTGTTCTTACCTATTTGTATGACTAAATTCCCATTACGCGACTTAATAAATATCGCTCCTGTAAAATAATTAAATTTACACTTAAAAGAGGTTATTTTTAGTAGACTTAGTTTACAAGCAGTTTTGATAAATCCGTTTGTAGTGACTCTACTGCCGATTCGGAAATCTAATACCAAATCATTGTACTCTTTTAATAACTAATCATCACACAACATCAAGCTATTTTTACGTATTATGTTACGGTTTTATAGAGAATAAACGATTATTATTATTATTATTATCAAGAACATTGATTGATTAAGAAAAAACATTGAAAAATAATAATTTAAACTTAGAATTAGCACGCTAAGGCAACCTTTTTGCTATAATCACCAGGCAGTCCCTTTATTGAATTGTTATTAATAATCTTACTTCTGCCATTAAGACGAAAGTTGAACCAAATCAAATTGAATTAATTTTTTCGAGTATCCGGTAGACGGTTATTGTTTGAATGTTATAGTAAATTGACAAACCACCAACACCTTTGTGTATGTAACGAACAGCAGGCTTTTTTTATTATTATTATTCTTTACAAGTTTGCCCTTGACTGCAATCTCACCTGATGGTAAGTGACGATGCAATCTAAGATGGAAGCGGGCTAACTTGTAAAGAGGAGAATGAAAATCCACACTCCTTTCGGTTTCTACACGACATCAAATCAATCATCAAATCAAAAAAAAATCGTGCCGGAACGCTAAATCGCTTGGCGGTACGTCTTTGTCGGTAGGGTGGTAACTAGCCACGGCCGAAGCCGTGCCGAAGCGAACCAGCCAAAGGCTAATTCACTATCTTTGACGTATGCTAGTTGACACATACGAAATTGAGATTCTATGTAACAAATGTCATCCGGTGCTTACAGGTGGACATCATACAGTATGTAGATGACATTTTGTCAATTGATTTGATGTTTATTTTATTAGGTTGATAATAAAGACCAAAATAGTGAATAGGCCAGCAGGAACTTGCTGTTAAATTAATTAGAATTCATTCAACAAAAAACTCTTGCATAAAAACTTATTTAACAAAAAACAACGCATAGACAAAAGTGATAGTTGAATAATTATGATTACGCATTGCTGATACTCTATCAGTTTTACACACCAAACAACACATGTATGGCCTATTCACTAACTTTGGTTTATTAGCCACCTAATATAATTAACATCAAATAAATAACAACGGCATTTATCCACCGTTAATTTATTTAAATTAACGGTATTGCCCATTGTTAACGAAAATCACAATGTCAAACAAACTGGTTAGTAATTTTGATCAATTAACAATAAATGAAAATAGTATTATACGAAATCATATGACTATCACTAACAATAGCTGGTTAGCAGTTACTCGTGGAAAATAGGCCAGCTATACACCTTAATACTATATCCGAACCCACACTGTCTTCTAAAAGAAGAATAACTTTTTCTCTTATTTACAAGCACTTGCCAGTGAATAGTGATAGATCCAATTGTGTAACTTTTTGTTATCAGCCGTTTTAAATGATATTAAATAACAAAATGATTAGGAGATATAGGAAAAGTTTTAAGCAAATTAATTAAATTATAAGATTAGCATTGTTACAAAGGCGGCCTTACTCAACAGCTCCTTAAAATAAAGATTTTAAAAAAAGAAGTACTCGGTTATTTAAAAATAATTTATTGTTTACATGTTTTATTATATATTACTCGATTTACAATAAATATCTGATGATTAAATTTTCAGCTAATTTCCATGATAACAAAAAAAATTGTTACTATCTATACTAACTACTAGCTTACAAATTTACGTAATTTTAGTTTGAACAGCCCAAAAATCTACTCGTATGTCTCAATCTAACTTCGGTATCTTCAAATGATTTGATAGTCGATCTCCACTTCTGGATATGACGATAATTTCGAATGATTATGCTTGTGTTTACACATGACAACCTTCTTTTCAATGGTTATTAGTGTCGCTTTACAACCCTTGTGATCGTTATTGCAAATCCACCGAACTCGCGGCTTGTCACCTTTCATATGTCCACCAGCTTTCCTAAATCTGTATTCACCCATCTGAATGACGGGGTTACCCGACCGTGAAACGCCGAATACAGCTTCTGGAATAATAGCAAAATGAATAAATTATTTAAGGGAATTGCAAAAGCTGAACCGCGAAATTATGTTAACTTTAAAACATACTGTAGAGAATACCTATAGTAAAAAAGGAAAAACCTAGCTGAGTTTGTTGTGGGCTCTTCTCGGACCAAGGTCCGTTTGGAACCCTCGTAACTTTAATTTTAAGTTTTGGACTATATTATCTTAAAATATTATTACCTGACTTTTCAAAAGTGCTTTTAAACTAAGCCTAATTAAAATAAATGATTATTGACTATTGTCTATAAAATGCTAAAACTAATTCTCTAAAACAAATACTTTAAAATACATACCATAAAAGTTTATTTTTTTGAATAACAAAGTTACTGTTTGATATCTTTGTAAATGAAATTTTTGTTGTTAAAAACCAAATAAGTCCAGTTTTATCACGTTTTTCGGTCTGAAACGGCTGTTTAAAATAAAGCTTTCTTTATTATATGTTAAGTTACCATTTGGATTTTGTAAAAGTTAAATAATAACAAATTAAGATATTAAAGAATAGCCGCTAATAGAGAAACTCGCGTTCAGAGTTTTCTGTCATTTTATAAGGAAGTTATTGTTCAAGGTAGTTGACTACTAATAGCCTTTTACCAAAAATATCGAAGCCTTTATTAAAAAAGAGAAAATATCATTGATATGTGATATTTTTAAATTCTTCTGGTACATATAAATGCTTCAAATTTTTTCGGCAATAATGTGATCCAAACCACAAAACACGACTCACCCATTTTTTTACACACTCAATATTTGTGTTTATTATTGAGGAAATAAAATTGCAATTTTCATGAATATAATATATTTTTAGTATGAAAATATTGATAAGTCTGAACTTTGGAATCGTGCAAGTAAATATACTTGTGTGTGTCATAATACCTAATACTATTTGTTACATGACTAAAAGGTTTCGTTTTATATATTTTTTTCCAAAAAGCTTACATACGTGTTCGTTATAAATTACAAACAAGTGAAAAATATTTAAAAATAAATCTTTTTCATGATAACTTTATATTATATAGTTTTGATCGTGCCGCGATGCAAGAACCAGCTCATGACTAAGGGCCCCGTATGGGTTCGAAACTAGTCGGGCATACTCCGACCTAATATCACGTGAGTTTTAGCCGTGTTTCATAATCAATTAATATGAATAACACTCACGATAGTTTAAATTCTAAAATAACTTTATATACCTAATATTTTTAAAATTCCGTAGTCCACAAGGAACCCTTATAGTTCTGCCATGTCCAGAAAAAAAATTTAGGGTACCTCCCCTACATGTAAAATAGGAAACTTTTTTCGTTGGATAGGTCTTTCAAAGATATGTCCGATTTATGGATCCGTTTGTAAAAATATAAAGTGGTAAAAAGAAATAATATTGTTGGGGTTCCTTTCCTACATGCAAAATGATGATGTTTTTATATCGTCTATCGTCTATCCCATGGTGTAAAGTATCGTTATCGGTATCTTCGTGCATTAAATAAGGATTTATTGAAACTACGGAACCGAACAGAGGCCCGACACGCAGTTGGCCGGTTTACATTTAACACTTATTTTCTACTACAAAAATAATAATCCCTGAAATATTCAACAAGTAACAAATCTATGTAATAATGTAACAAATAAACTATTTAACCTACAGGTAGTACTCAACAACAGTTCTGAAGGCACTTCATTTTAAAGTATTTTTCTGTAGACAAATAGATCGAATCAGAAATGAGGAAATCCGCAGAGGAACCTAAGTCATTGACATAGGTCAGCGAGTCGCGAATCTGAAGTGGCAATGAGCAGGGCATATACGAAGTTCGAAAAGCCGATGGACGTTGTGGTCCCAAGGTGCTGGAATGGCAAACAGAAAACGCAGTGTTGGTCAACCCCCTCACTAAGTGGACCTAGGACATAGAGCGGAGTGCAGGAAGCCGCTGGAAGCTGGCAGTTCAAAACCGAGGTGTTTGGAAGTCTATGCAAGAGCCCTATGTCCAGCAGTGGACGTCCATCGGCTGTTAATGATGATAGACAAACAAACAAACAAAGAAGTTCCTAAAGTTATAGGAAATACTCTCGAGCACCCTGTATACTTCTGAGATATGATGAGATGATCTGAGATGAGAAGTATATTCCGTACTACATTCAGCGAAATTCATTTAACACTATGGAATGATAATTATACAACTAATGATTGTGCGCCCACTTATGGGTGACTATTGCATTGCCAACAGTGTAAATGGTCGCCTTGCAGCGGTCGTAGTTGCAGACCCATCGAAGCCTTCCTGTCCTACTGTTGCCGCCTCCTTGCCTGAATCTGAACTTCCCTATTTGCACCACAGGGTTCCCGCAACGCGATCGAGAAAATGTTACATCTGCAATCAATTAAAGAAATAGGTCAAATTATAATTAACAATGAAATTAAATTAAACTAAATTATAATTAACAATTTTAAGTACAATTACAACTAAAACTAGTTAAGCGTTGATTTTATACTTGGTAGTTATTTTTGAATAGCTGTTTTAAATAATAAAACCTTAATTTTTTCTACTACAAAGTTCTTTTTTCTTAAAAAAACGGGCTTGATTATTTTTTTTATCATATACGATTTTTTTGTACGTGCTTTTAACGGTAAATAACGCTCTTATGCAAAAATGTACATCTAGCTCAAAAACATGTTAATTTACTATGGATTCCAAAAATGTGATGCAATGAAAATGTGAAGGTAGAAAGATAGTACGTATCAGTGCTTGTGCGGAAGGATGTGGTAAATGATGATCTATGATTACCTACTACGTGTGCGATACCAAGAATTAGAAATAGCACTTAAAATAGGACCAGCTGGACTATAAACTATAGTACAACTATAATACAACTAAAACTAGTTGATCGTTTTGTTATACTTGGTAATTATTCTTGAATAGTTTCAACTAATGAAACTTTAATAAATTATAAAGCACCGGGGCGGGTCGCCAATTGTAAATAAATAAAAGATGTATACTCAATCATACTTAGGTCAACGATATTTTATACTATAGATAAATTACCTGCCTACAAAATCACCGCAAAAAGTGATCCGAATTTAGCTACTCGACTGAGCGCACACACGCAATCTTTTGTGTTTACTTACATTATATATTTACGTGCATAGTTTTTACACTTCCTGAACACACAACTCGACATTGTAGACAACAATTTGATATTATTTATTCAAATAACTTCTGTTGTTTACTCTAATAGACACACGATGAATCGATGTTTCATTGTAATTTTAATACAATGAAACATCGATTCTATAGACGCAGTTTGTATACACACGTTAGATCGTCATCATATATTCATCAAAATATCAGATCCAAAGGTCTGAGCCGACTGACTGAGATTTGTATTATAGTGATAAGGTTGCCTTTTGCACTGCATTCCTTAATTTTAAGATTTTGTATGTTCCATAAGTATGTTTTGTTGTAATAAAAATATTTGAATAAATTTGAATAAATGTGACTAAATGAAATTAAGACAATTAACCACCTCTGTTCGCCTCATTTTCAACGCGCTAGTGACATATCTATAGTATAAAATCTTTGACTTAGGTTATATTAATTAATGATTATGCAATTTATTATAGAATACAATTTGTTCTTCAACAGTCCATACAACTGCTCTGCACCCGCGCGTGTCGTGGTAGCAGGTCCAACGGACTTTTGGCCCTTTCGTACTCTGTTTTCTGAACTTATATTCACCCATTTGTAATATATAATTTCCAGTTCGAGCGCGAACAAAACAAGCACCTGAAATTTAAGTTAACAAACAATCTAAATATATATATTAAACAGGTCACTCAATCAATCTGTTTTACATAAAAATGGAACCGACTTCAAAGTATTTCAGTTATTTTGATTTTAACACAAAATTATTAAACCGATTTTCATAAAAATTTAATTAATTCATCGTCAAACAAGACAAACATCGTCAAAATTGGTTAATCAATCTATACTAATATTATAAAGCTGAAGAGTTCGTTTGTTTGAACGCGCTAATCTCAGGAACTACTAGTTCGATTTAAAACATTATTTCAGTGTTAGATAGCCCATTTATCCAGGAATTCTATAGGCTATATATTATCCCTGTATTCCTATGGGAACGAGAACCACGTGGGTGAAACCAGCGTCAGCTAGTGACGAAGATAAGAGGTAACAACCATGCGTTTTCTTTGAAAACTCGATTTTTGAAAAACGGGAACAACTTGAACTCCTTATGTCCAAAACCGTATTAAAAAAAATACAGATCTTTTGTCAAGAATGACTTTACTTTAGTATGTCAAAGTCCAAGTACTTGGAGTGATATAACCGCTGGTCTACACTAATTTAATCTTTATTAACAATCTATCAAAATAAACATCAACTCAACTGAGAAATGTCATTTACCTACTGTATGATATCCACGTAGGGTTGTCAGTAGGCACTAGATGACATTTGTTACATAGAATCCCAATTTCGTATATCATAACTGCTGAGCTCGAGTCTCTTCTCAGAAAGAGAGCGGTTAGGCCAATGCGCATTGGCAGACTTTACACATGCAGAGAATTAAGAAAATTTCAGGTTTCCTCACAATGTTTTTCCTTCATCGTTTGAGACTAGTGATATGTAATTTCTTAAAATGCACATAACTGAAAAGTTGGAGGTGCATGCCCTGGATTCGAACCTACACCCTGCGGAATCGAATCCACTGAGCAATCACGGCTCTTTATTTATTTATTATATTTATTTTATTTCATATATAATATCAACCAACATACGTCAAAGTTAGTGAATTAGCCGCGCAGGAATTGAAAAAAAAACGCCAAGTGATTATCCGACGATAATTATTAGTACAGAATAATATCAATGGTTATGATCACTGTGATATTTAACAATTTCGTCATCAACCGTAATGATCTTAGCCCGGCAGCCGACGCGGTCCTTATTGCAAATCCATCGAACCTTCGACCCCTTGCTCCCACTCCAGCGGTAGAACCTGTAGGTTCCCACTTGTATCACCCGGTTACCATTGCGGGATGTACTAAAAACCGCACCTAAAATTAAAACACAATACATTAAGACTCAAAAAAATTATCCTCAAATCCTTAGACTAATTAATTTATAGACCCGCAACACCTAACATTACTCCACTCCAAACATTAGCCACTTCTGTGACGTATGTGAGCGTAAAAACTAAGCTATAGTCTGGCAAGTTCGTTCATGACACTCCTAGATATGCGGGCGACGGTGGAAAGACAGGTGTGAAATCGTGCGTGCGGGGAAGTGAGGTGCATCAGTCGTGGGTTTTCACACGCCCCCCAACCCGCGCGGACCATCGGGAGTGTTACGAACGAAATCACCAAGCTATAATAACCTTCGCCGCCACGCACACGAGTGTACTTATCGTAGCGTAGCGATGCGTCAAGGGCTCCCGTTGCACATCCCATTTTATATGTGTCATAAATCTATACGACAAAGCACAATTAACCTATTTGTTATTGAACTGTATGAAATGTTTAGAAATAAGTTAACCTTTTTAAAAAAAAAGTTTTTTATTTTATAAAAAAATGTACTTAAATATGAAGTAAAATTAGTCTAGTATACTTATACTATACGAGTACAAGTATCCTTGGGAGAGAGAACCCGCAGTAGCAGAGTTGCAAAAGTCATTCAAACAAGTGATTGGCAACTACAGAATCCAACGTAACCCTTGGTTCTTGCCCATAGGCTATAGGTTTGCTGGTATACTATTTACTAGATGTAAACAAAAAAATAATCAACATTTTTGTTTTTGTTTTTTTTTTATTTAACGAAAAATACATTTCATTTCAAACAACAACAAAACAAAAAAAATTATGAACGCAAAAAGTATCAAACAAATAAACAAACATAAAAACCAACCGTATTAGAAAAAAAAATATTAAGTACTAACTAAGCCCTCATTCGCACGAGAGTTATATTACCGGACGTTAAAAAAGCGTTCAAATTATAGTATGAAGTTAATTAAAGTCTATTTCCAACGCCCAAAATTGAAAATGCAACACAGCTCGAAAAATACCGTTGTTTTAAAAACGCTGTCGTGTGAACATATACTTGGGAATGCATCTGTTGTATTTGAACGCTTTTTTAACATCCGTTAAAAAAAACTCTCGTGCGAATGAGGGCTAACAATCGACCGTAACTTCACTCGCACGGAAACCGTTGACCCTTATAACTTTAAAAATTCTGACAGCATATTATTCATCATATTTCAATCAACTGAACCAAAATGTAAACAAATTATAAAAGACCTAACAAAACACTCTATTTGTTGGTGACAACTCTATAAATAAATTCTTAAATTAAAAAAAAAATGTAAATATACAATCAATGATTATGCTCATCGTTACACTTAACTATCACCCCATCGATAGTCCAGAGCGTTGCTAAGCAACCATTATTGTTCTTATTACAGATCCACCTCGCCTTGGGACCTCTGCTCCCAGACCACTTCCTGAACCGGTACTGACCGCACTGGATCACTGGATTGCCGTTTCGAGAATACACGAACATGGGGTCTGAAATTTTACACAGGATGTTTTTAAAAAATAAATAAATTTTATTTATCAAAAAAGTATTTTTTTTTATTAATACTACGGATGGACGCCCGCAATTTCGTCCGCCGTTAGAAACCTCTTGCAAAACCCGTTCTGACTGTAAACTACCCCCCTGCCAAATTTCATCAGCTTTGCACGTCAAGTGGCTCTCGAGATTTCCTGAAAAGTGACCTCATTTCATCATCATCATCGTCATCATCATGAAAAAAAAAGTTTTATTCTGCAACACTTTATTAACAAATTTTTAGAAAGTTATCTCAATGATTGTGTTCATGACAAAATTGTATGATCTCATCATTCATAGTGATGATGGTCGCTCTGCATCCGTAGCCCGCCTTCACACAGACCCAACGTCCTCGAGCGCCCTTTGAACGACTCCATTTGTTGTAGCGATACGAGCCAATCTCTATGACCGGCTTCCCGAACCTGGATTGAGTAAATATGGCGTCTTCTGCTGATAACTCTGAAAAGTTTGTAGCTCTTATTATTTTTTATAATAACTTTATTGCATAGGTACATGAAAACAGAATAATTTCCCTACAGAAATTTAATTTTCCCGTGATAAAAAGTAGCCAATGTGTTCTTCCAATGTATATACTGTCGCCATTGCAAAATTTATGGACATATAAATTATGCTAGTCAGAATGATTTAAAGTAAAGGATGAACTTTGACCCTTAGTTTAGTAACCTGTAAAATGTATTCTCTTTATAAGTAATATTAAACAGTAGGTGCTATTTTCAGAAAAAAAACATCCAGACCATTTGAGGCCTCTTAAAAGTCGTAAATTGAAATTCTCTAGATGCATGCTCAGAATCGTGATATTTGTGGACGTCCATCGGCTGATATGATGATGATGATGATGATGATGATGATGATGAAAACTCTTAACATTGCTTTTTACCGCAATGCCTATCAGCCTGATCTATCTCTTAAAATGTTGTCCACATAACAAGTAACAAACTTTCTGTAAAAGATATTATAATCGCTAGCTTTGACATGGCTTCTCTGCACGCGGTTATCATAAATAGATTAAAAATAAGAAAGAAGCTTCGTGGCTTATATACAATTCGTTATCAACCCATATTCGGCTCACTGCTGACTCGGGTCTCCTCTCAGAATGAGAGGGGTTAGGCATATAGTCCACCACGCAGGCCCAATGCGGTTTGGCAGACTTCACACACACAGAGAATTAAGAAAATTCTCAGGTTGCAGGTTTCCTCTCGATATTGTCCTTCGCCGTATGAGACACGTGATATTTAATTTCTTAAAATGCACACAACTGAAAAGTTGGAGGTGCATGCCTCGGACCGGATTCCGACCCACAACTCCCGGAATCGGAGGCAGATGTCATGTCCACTGGGCTATAACTGACTCAATACAAATACTGACTAAATATACAATTAGGTATCTGAAATAACGTGTATCACCAATTAAACACAGTTAAGTTTATATACTAGTGATGGGTATTAAAATGAAACCACAGTAATCAATAATTTTTGATATATTTTTTTTAAACACTATTTTTTATATTCAGTTATCATTTATTTAACAAGTGCTGACCATTAAAACATGGTAAGCACATCGATTGGTCACATTGTAGACAATATGTGACGATTTTTTTGGTGTTTCTGGCTGCCTGCACGTTTTAACGTGAGACGTAGTTTATGGTAACAGCCTGTGCAACGTTTTCTTTTATTACCATGTTGGAAAATATGATTTGTATACTTTCTCGTAGGATTTCCTACAAATACATATAAAAATACTTAAAAAATATATACTCAGAGGCACAATTATCCGCCCACTTTAATATGACGAGAGTATATTGAAGTCATGACCTATGGTTCCGAAACTTGGTCGCTACCCATATTATGCCTCCTCATAAGAAGGCTCAAAGTCACACAGCGGGCTATGGAACGAGCTAAGTTAGGAGTATCTCTGCGTGATCGAATCAGAAATGAGGAGATCCGCAGAAGAACCAGTCACCGACATAGCTCAACGAGTTGCGAAGCTGAAGTGGCAATGGGCGATGCATATAGTTCGAAGAGCCGATGGACGTTGGGGTTTCAAAGTGCTGGAATGGCGACTCCGCGGTGGAAAGCGCAGTGTTGTCGACCCCCAACTAGGTGGACTGACGACATCAAGCGAGTCACAGGTATTCGCTAGATGCAGGTGTCTCAGTGTCGTGATGTTTGGAAGTCCCTACAAAATGCCTATGTCCTGCAGTATGCAGGACGTCCATCGGCTGATATAATGATTGTGATAATGATATTGAAGTCGGCGGATAATTGTACCTATGAATACATTTAGTAGAAGCATAACTCTCTATCAAAGCTCGTTCGGGGAAGCATGCTAACTATTATTATTACTGCAAAACACTATTGCTATATTCCTGTAAAAAAATAAATATTTAAATTCAAAATTAATTTATTTCAAGTAGGCTTTGTTTACAAACACTTTTGAAACGTCAAGTTTGACTATTTGTGAAGACTCTACCATCAGTTCGGCAGGCAGGTTCTGCTGACAAGAGCCGTCAAAAAATCAACAGTTGCTCTTTTAAAAAAGAAATCAGAAATTAATGTCTTAAAGTAAAGAGTATTGTTGTCAGTGCACTTACAGGCAAATCAGGCCTCATGACGCATCAGAACAGAATCGGTATCATACATTTTGTATGCGACGCTTCAGAAGCCATGACGACATGTCACAACACATAAGTGTAAACGTTGCCATACAAAATGTATGATACCGATTCTCTTCTGATGCGTCACGACACGACACGTCAGATAAATATAAATCGAGCTTAAAAATAGTACTTGGCTTGAATTAATTGGTTAGACATATTTAATTTTATGTCTAAATCTAAATTAACCATTAAAAATCCCATTATTAATTTTAGAATCATATAATTCGTTGCAATTTTATCAACTAAAATATATATTCTTGAACTGTTGATAAACTTACTTATAATAATAAATAAACGTATACTAATAAACGTGTAATATTATACGCTATAAAGTGAGTTAAAAATAATCACCTACACAACGCTTCTTATGTCCAACAACTACCATTGAGATTTTAAAGCGCTAGATAATGATTCATATATAAGGCTTAATACACAGAGCACTCTCTACCTATGAGCTACTTTAATAATAATCATCATCATCATCATCATCGCCTACAGCCTATTCTGAAAGCCAGAATCATTCAATCAACAGGCCTCTAGGCCTGGCCGAGAGCTCCTCTCTGCTATAGCAGTTGATGGTATCTAGAATAGTCCACCGCTGTACTTAGAGGCGCTACAGATCTTAAAACTTTAACTGTTAGTCCATTGAAATGTTACAATTTAAGGACCGAGTATTGCGTTTTTTAGAGGACGCAATTTAATTTTTGGGAGGTGTGTGGAAGGTCAATAGAAGCTTAACCTCAAGTTTGTGGGGTCGCCGCCACCCTTGTCACCCGGCCGCTATCTTGAGAAAGGGGTGAAAACAGATATTTCGCGATATCTCAGAAACTATGCATCTTACAAAAAAATTGTAAAGTCATAATTTGTAGCAAATTGTTTTGCCTACAAATAACTTTTTGCCCTAAATTAAAAATTAAAAAAGTTATATGCAAAAAAAGTGAGAAAAGTTTTATTTACAGTTTCATCATGCTTTTTCAATTTAACATTTGAATGCCCATTACCGAATTGTTGTTCAGTAATTCGATTTAAAAACAAAATCGAAAGTACCGTTTTAGCTAATTGAAATTATAATCAAAATCATTAAAAAAAATTGTACAGTTAAAACTGACGGACACTACACTACACATGGACGATTAACTGAAAAGTTAGACTTCAGTCAAACCTGTTGGTCTGTAGCACGGGTAAATCCTCATTCGCACGAAGGTTTTTTAACGGACGTCTAAAATTCAAATACAACAAATGCATACCCAAGTATATGTTCACACGACAGCGTTTTTAAAACATAACGTTTTTTATTTGAGCAGTGTTGCATTTACAATTTTGGGTATTGGAAATAGACCTTCATTTAACTTCAAACTCTATTTAAACTCTTTTAACGTCGGTTAAAAAACTCTCGGGCGAATGAAGGGTAAAGGGTGATAATATTTGTTAGACAACGGTCAATAAAACAATTTACTGCTTACAAAATTATTGTGTTATCTATCAATCTACTTTGAATTTACATTTTAAGGCCATATAATTGATGGTCTCAATATTTATATATTATTAATATTTTTTTCATTAATTTTAGTTATTACTTACTTTACTTTAACTACATATGTTTTCTGTGCTTTAACTATGACTTGAATAAATTAACTTTTGGATACACAGATGTGGGTTTAAACCATTTTAAACCTGTAAGTCATAAATTGTACACAACTGTTTTTAATAATAAATATAAATTTAGGCACTGGTGATTCGCTCAGTATTTGATGATTTCAACGAGACATTTAATTCCAATCAAGAAATACAAATAAAACCATCACGGTTATTTTATTATTATTTATATGTTATAAACAGCCTTCATTTAATACTTTCTGAGGTAATTCACTTATAAGTTTCTATCCTGGTTTTATAGTTAAACTATAATATCATCTTTGTGAATATTACGAATAACAAAATAAAAAAGTATACAACTGCTGTCAAATAAAACATAAAGAAAACTAGTTAATTGTTTTTTTCTAAGACATAATTATTTTTTTATTTAACACAATTAATTTTCTCTAATCTTCAAATATGCGAAAAGCTTGTCTTATCTTGTACCTATAATAATTATTAAGCTAAAAGTATATAGAACAATATTACAAACCATAGAGTTACCTTACTGCTCATAATAAAATTAGATTTCAAACATCACTGAACCTAAATAAAAAATAATACTGATAAATTAAATATGTATTTTAAATGCGTGACGCACGTGACGCGTTTTTTACAGAGTAAGTACAGCAGTAAAAGTAGGCGCCACTTTAAAATCATTTATGACTATTGTAAGGTCCATTGTCCTTACTGTAATAGCAGTAAGTCACTGTCTCACCCCTACACTATTATACAATATAATGGCCAGCAGCACACGTCCGCCTTCTCTCGATGCCAGAGACAGACTGTCTCTCCAACTACCGGTGTATATATACACAAACACTACAAGTATGATATACGATTTGTAACTAAATATAGACGTTCTTAACACATTTTCTATACTATCAAACAATGGAGTTAATATGTTTAACACCATGGAAATCTACCTAATAAATGCCTATAGTTGCCTACTTATAAAATACATGCACCCGCCTTATGATATAGTAGGGTGATAAGCGCTTTTGCAGAGGCAAGAAACTTAGTAGATTCCATACCTGACGTATTGTCAGCAATCGCTGCCTTACCACTTAAGCGCAATTTCCTTTTCTTTGGGACAGATTAACTTCGTCAAAATTCATCCTTCGCCACTGGTAGGCAGTGCGTTTTTGCGTCTAATAAGTGCACGCCCATATTCCCACCCACTACTTTGGACCCAGTGTACGTAGAAATACACATTATTTATTGGTCACACTAAGATAGTAAGTATGCGGGGTAGTGTTTAGTATCAATGTCTGCAGCGGCTAGTGACGTATTATAATAGTCGACTGCCGAGAAAGTATATTCAGGGTAATTTGACCCTTGACACTGCTGTAATACGGGTTGGCGGGCTTAGGATGATAATATTAAAGTATTTTACGATCACTCATCAGAAGCTAACGATAAAGACCAAAACCGACCTTAATGTTCTCTCCTCATGTGAGACATGAGGGTGTAACACCACCAACTTCCCAAATTTGGAAAAAAGGAAGGTTCAGTATTAAAAAATCAGACCTGGATATCGAACCCAGGACCTTGTGATCCGGAGCTATATGAAGTAACCACTGAAACAACAAGGCAGTTGTTTCAAAGCTCTAAAATGAAAATGAACGGCTGACTTTATATCAGGTATGGAATTCACTTACAGTTAAATTTAATTCTAACAAACATTAAAGCTTTTAAGTAGGACATAATTAATTTAAATGCAATACAAATCACACCACGGTTTATAATCTAAAAGTACTGACCGGCGTTATGGGATAAATCAGGCACCCTGTTAACAATTTAACGTATTTGACAAACTTGATTTTTCACTAAGCAATGTTTGTCAAACGCTTTAAACAAAGCCACAGACGATCAAATTGTTTGACAAACACGTTTGATTTGACGAACAGTTTGATCGTTTACAGGGTCACTCTTTGCTAAAGACTTTGGTATACGTAAAGACATGTTCATTGCGTATTATATTACGCCTCATCGCACCTGTCAGTACTCCCCGTAACAATGTTAATCCTCATTTATATGGAGAGAGTTTTCCGTGCGATTTACTTACGAATTATGACGTGAAATTATTCACCAGTGACCTATTTAGTTCAATACATCTAGTAAATACCTCTAGAATAGTAACTTATTTATATGTATTTCGAAACACAGAAAATCATAAGAAAAAATCTAACGAACACATACTCATTTTTACTAGAATATCAGTAGTTGATAAGGCAAGGGCAACGTGTAAAGCTACAAACATTACTATCACAGATTCGTAATTACATTTAAAAACAAACCTTTCAGGTACAAGCCGAAAAACCCGCCCATCTAAATGAGGATTGCACTATGTAATTATTTTTTTTTAATTATCGCAGATCAATTAAATGTGCGTATGAAAGTTTCTAGAGCGTATAATGACGTTGTCTATGGTTGTCACGGTCGCTCTACAACCGGATTGGTTCTTGACACATGTCCATCGCATATACGGCGGCTTGCTGTAACTCCATTTGTTGTATCGGTACTGTCCGACAACCATCACGGGGTTCCCGAACCTTGTTTTCTCGAACCTTACACCTTAAACGAAAAATTTGGATGCTATAATGGCTGGTTCACATTTATTTAGTAATCGGAATTATATGATGAGAAATTAATGATGTATTATTATGAATGATACTACTATCTACATTACTCATAAACTTAGTCATTCTCGTTTTAAAGGGTTTCTCTTATTATCTCTAATATAAATTGTATTTAAAATACAAAACATATGTTTATCCAACCATTTATTAAATGCAATATACAGCTCGTGCGGATTAACTTGACTCGAAAGATGTTAGTATTATGTTTGTTTGTGCCAGGTGTCAAGTTAATATGCACGAGTTATATCTATTAAACAATTAAACAATGTATTTTTTAATAATATCAGAGTAAACAATGAAAACGAAAGACAACACATATCTAAATAAGACATTAATCTAGTACTGACCCTTGTTAGACAATTATTTTCGCAAAATTGCTGCAACAACTATGATTGCAGTAATTTTACAACTGGGCCTCGAATGACTGGTAGTAGTTTTTATATTAAATAAGGAAACATATCAAAACAATTAGGACACAGCTCGGTCTGTAAAAAAATTATGGGCGCCATCTTGATATAACTCAAAAGCTTGGGTTTTTATTTTATTTATTTCGTTTTACTTCGTTACATTTATTCACTTTAATAAATTTTAATAAAATCCTTGTATTTTTTAAAATTTTAATGATACGGGGTACAAGAGTGGACCTAAAATGGACCATCTCCTTTATAAGAGTTATGTCAATGATTATGGGATTGTTTCATTAAAATAACTCGATCGTACATAGTGACCAAAATAGCGCGGCACCCAGAAGGGGCCTTGTTACAGCACCAGTGGCCCCGTACTCCCTTGCTAGTGCTGCGTCGGTTATATCTGTACCCGCCTAACTCTATGACTGGTCTGCCGTATCTCGACTCTGTGAATACTGGAACACCTACGAGTACAATAAATGTACTTAAATTGTATATAAATTAAGAGTATGCTAATAATAAATGGTGACAGATTTAAACAAGCAATGTACTATAGTAGGACTAGAAATGAATGAATCCAAAACAAAAGTAATGTCAACTATCAACAATAATACCAATATTTATATCAATAACAAAATCATAGACAAAGTTGATAAATTTATATATTTGGGACAAACTCTGACACTAAACGATTACAATAATATGGAACAGATTATAGATAGACGTATAGAAAACGCTTGGAAAAGATTTTGGTCGCTAAAATTTATTTTTAATAACAAAAAAATTAAAGTGGAGATGAAAGGAAGAGTTTTCAACTATTGTATTTTACCCATACTTACCTATGGCTCACAAACATGGTCATTAACAAAGAAAACTGCAATTAAAATGAAAGTTGCACAAAGGAAAATATATATATATATATATATATATATGCATATATAATAATAGTAATAAATAAATAACCAGGCTATAATAAATAAATAAATAAAATAGTAAAGCAATTTTGTAAAAGGAACAGGGTATCTGCGATCATTACTTTCGGAGCTACAGGGATTTATAGAGTCAGATTTGCGGCGCTGCCCCGGATCCCCGAAAAACGCCCCATACAAAATGGTACGAACTAGTGACGTCAAAGTAATGTAATGATCGTTAGATTTGTATGTGCGTTCAAACAAAATTACTAATATCGTTGTTATTTGTGCGTTTATGCTTATAGTTCATATATTAAAAAATGTCACATTTAATGTCAGGAAGCTAAAACTGTATGAATTTTCATCTAATTACGATAAAAGATTTTTAATAGATTTTGAAATTTTATAATCTCTATTATTTTGCAAATATCCAGACAATCTTTGCTTTTGTATGTATAAATTAGTTAACACTGACCTTATTTACCCGAATGTATTATAAAAATCAAATTATTCAAACGTAGTCATCATCCCCAATATTATGACTCGTGTAAGTGTTAATTTACGCAAGCAGCACGTTGCCAACGGCAGCTGGCAACTGCTACACAGACCGCTACACAGGCCGCCGAGACGTTGCCGACTGCAGTCGTCGGTAGCAGTTGCTGCTCGTTTAAATGAACCCTTAAGGTGTTGATAGACTTGAGCATTCACTTGATGAGCTTTCGTGCGAATATTACATCACAGGAAAATACGAGAACATTTAGAGAGTATTCCATCGAGCATTCTGGCAAGGCACCCTCTTCTATTTTCTTTTTTTTTTAACGTCAGACATCTTCATGAAAAATATCTTTGACGAGCATCGAATAGAGCATTCGCTAGAATTCTCAAGATGTTCGTAGATGTTCGTTGTTCAATTCGGCAAATATAAAAACGGCGAATGCTCGATGTTCTGTTTCAAATGAATGCTCTTGTCTATCAACACCTTTAGGCTACTAACATTTGTAATAATCCGCTTTCTTTCTTCTGAACATCAACAGTTATCGAATACAATATGCCATCAAAAACAACACTTGTAAAATATACCAATTCTAGAACAACTGGTTCTACCGTTAAAAGTTGTGAGATCCATGTAATACCAAGTCGGTTAATTTATTCAGTCCGTAATAAAGGGCCTTCTGTCTCAAGTTGTTACGTAATTAGCTAACCTAACAACATATATATATTTTTTTATATTTTAAACCAATTAGCAAAGAGCGACCAGGATCCCTCGGTAAAACTAATAAAACTTTAAAAGAAAAGATTAAACATACTTTATTTTCATCATATTTGTTACTATTTAGTCATTCCATGGAAACATTTAATGTTAATGAGTGTGGTTACCACTAATTCTAATTATCTCATTATTAAAAGTCACGATGGTGGCGCGACAATTGGCTGTAGATACTTTATTGCAATGCCAGTAGCCACGTGGACCCCTGCTGTTGCTGCGACGGTAATACCGGTATCCGTTTAGCACTACAACTGGTTTCCCATATCTGGACCGGGCAAAACATGCTTCTGAAAAGTAACAATTTTTGCTCAAAACATTAACAATTTTTGTATGTTGTTTGCTGCCAATATTCTTATCATCATAGTTTTAAAAAATTAAATATCACGTGTCTCAAACGGTGAAGGAAAAACATCGTGAGGACACCTGCATACCAAAAATTTTTCTTAATTCTCTGCGTGTGTGGAGTCTGCCGATCCGCATTGGGCCAGCGTGGTGGACTATTGGCCTAACCCTTCTCTTTCTGAGAGTGGACTCGAGCTTAGCAGTGAGCCGAATATAGGTTGATAATGATGCTTCTTCAAAGTACCATTTTGTGAAAATTTATTTGTCCTTTTTAATTTTTAACAATGTCAATAAAAACAAAACACTATTAGATATTAAAAAAACCAGCCTTTCCGTTGAGTGCCCAAGCAACAGGTGGTCAGGGCTCAACATGAGGAACCTCCTCACAATACGTGCCGTCTCAAGAATCACTACCCCCTGTATCCGACCCTTGATCCAACAGTTAAGCGAAAGGTTCTTATTACTAGCTGACTTTATAAAAGGAGGAGGTTCTCATTATTGTTTAAAGCGAAATTCGAATCTCAACCCTTACTTTCTAGCAAACATTGTTATTTCCACAGAACAATCAAAAGTTAGCGCTGTGATGAACGCTGGTTTGGCAAATTTTGTGAAAAAAAAATACGCCAAAAATACGAAAACTAACAAAATATATGGGAAATGCTATTGACGTGATCAACTTATCGATCGGATCTGTCGTTCCCATAGTTTGTACGTTTTCGAAGCGTTAGCGTTCGCAGAAAAAGAATCAAACTCATTTACAAAAATATATTCTTTTATTTTCTAAAAACAGTAATACATTTTTATTAAAACAACATTTACATTTTATAAAATAATTATAAAACGCGAAATTAGTGTAATTAATATCTTCTTTTATAATTATTTTAATTTTATTAGTTCCCTAGAAGGTTTCATGGACCTTCAACTCACTTGGAGTTTGAAGAAGAAACCTTGACTAATTTTTAACGACGATGCTACTTTACCTTCATAGTGTTTTATTACTTAGGTATCAGAGTCATACTCATAGGTATGTTGGGTGCTGTAAGTCTGCCAATGCTGCTGTGCATGTCATGCATGTAATTCTCATACATATTGTTATTTTTCGAAGCGTTAGCGTTTGTGGAAAGAGAATCGACATGCCACATGGCTACAGGCCCAGATTAACTTAATAAACCATATGAACAACCCTAGTGCGCGAAGTGCCTTAGAAACTTCAATTAACGGAAACCTCTACTGTTGCTTTTTATTTGTGATTATGTTTGTTTTTAATATTGATGATAGCATTATCTACTTTCTACAAATGCTAACGCTTCTAAAACTAACAAAATGTATGGGAATGACATGCTATTGACATGTCACGTTGTCAAGTTTTTTTTAAATCTTTATTTTAAGGAGCTGAGTTCATTTTGGACTATGCCGCTCCGTAAGGCTGCCAGTTGTCGATCGGATCTGTCATTCCCATAGTTTGTACGTTTTCGAAGCGTTAGCGTTTGTAGAAAAAGAATCGACGTGCCATATGGCTACAGGCTCAGCTGGCCTATTTACTATTTTGGTCTTTATTATCAACTTAATATAATAAACATCAAATCAACTGACAAAATGTCACCTACCTACTATAAGATATGCACCAGTAGGCAGCGGATGACATTTGTTACATAGAATATCAATTTCGCATATGTCAACTAGCATACGTCAAAGATAGTGAATCAGCATGCCGGTTAACTGAAGAAACCATATTAACAACGCTAGTGTGGGAAGTGCCTTAGACACTTCGATTATGCAACGGTAGCCTGTGTTGTTGTTTTTTATTTGTGATTATGTTTGTTTTTAATATTAATGATTGCATTATCAATGGTTGTGAGTATAGCTCGACAGCCTGATCTTGTTTTATTGCATTGCCAGCTGCCACGGCTACCGCGACTGTCACTTCGCCGATAAAATCGGTGACCGTTGAATACTATAATCGGTTTACCCAATCTTGAAAGTGTGAAAGTGGCCTCTGAAAAATAAAAAATGAAATTTTACTCAAAATGACAAAAGAATTGTACTTACTAATATAAGTATGTACTAATAAAAAAAACACAAATTATCACTAATGTAGATTAGTATTTAAAGTACTGCGCCGATACTAATCTTTAATTAGTATTTTACTCGAAATAAGAAAATAATTGTACCTACTAATAAAAGTATGTACTATGTATGTAAAAAGAAAAAGAACACAAATTTCCAGAAGTAGCACAACGCAATAAAACTCGAAAAGTTTTAGTGAAGTATATCTAAACAAATACTATAAAGAGGTAAAGTTTGTAACAGACAGACTTCCGCGGACGGGCATCGGCTATTATACATACACTCGACGCTACGCTTGCGCTACGCTTGCGTTACGCTTGTGCTACGCTTGCGCTACGCTTGCCCTACGCTTGACGCTACGGTTGACCAGGGGAGTAAGCTGGTTAGTGCGTTGCGAAAGGTGTAATCGGGCGAGGCGATAATCCGTAGAGAGAGAAAGATAAAGAAGTTTTACTTCAGTCGTGTAGTCTAAACCACATTCGTTTTTTACAGTTTGACTGTTATTATTATTAGTTATTACTATTGTTTGAAGCGAAAAATGATCTCAACCCCTACCTACTTTAAATTAAGCAATATTGATTCCACAGAGCAATCAAGCGTATAAGCTAGCGCTGTGATCAACTCCATCGCTGGTTGCCAAATTTTGAAAAAAAAATTACGAAAACAATTTACAAAAATATCATATTATAATTTTATCTTAAAACCATACAACATTTTTAATAACATAACATTGACATTTTATGAAATATGTAATTACAAAACGATAAATTAATTACATGCTTGCTTTTATTAATTGTTCCCACAAAGCTTTCTTCTTCTAACTTTTTTTTTTTTTTTTTTTATTCTTTACAAGTTAGCCCTTGACTACAATCTGACCTGATGGTGATGATGCAGTCTAAGATGAAAGCGGGCTAACTTGTTAGCTAGCCACGGCCGAAGCCTCCCACCAGCCACTTCCTCCTTTAAACGCAGACAAAAGCCTGTCCTATATGTGATCTTATTTTAATCGATGAATCTACGTTCTCTTGACCATTTTTCACTTAAATTAAATCAGTACTCACACGTATATCGGGTACTAGTCTAAACACTGCTTACTCCATTGCCAATTCTTAAAAATTCAAATCGTTCGTTATCAACCCATATTCACTCTCTGCTGAGCTCGAGTCTGAGAGGAGTTAGGCTAATAATCCACCATGCTGGCCCAATGTGGATAGGCAAAATTAAA
Source organism: Bicyclus anynana (assembly GCF_947172395.1). Classification (NCBI taxonomy): domain Eukaryota; kingdom Metazoa; phylum Arthropoda; class Insecta; order Lepidoptera; family Nymphalidae; genus Bicyclus; species Bicyclus anynana. The sequence goes on from NC_069092.1 coordinate 3,337,924, forward strand.
AACTCAAATACTCTCTTGAAAAATATCATAATCGGAGTCTTTTTGATTAATAATGCTACGGCCACCTCTACTGTTTCTTTTTACTAGTGATTATGTTTGTTTTTAATACTCATTATTTCATTTTCAATGGTTATAAGTATGGCTCGGCAACCTGAAGATGATTTGTTGCAATACCAACTGCCGCGCGTGCCTCTGCTGTCACTACGGCGACAATATCGATGACCGTTCAATACTATGACCGGTTTTCCAAATTTTGATAGCGTGAAAATTGCATCTGAAAAATAATTACGAAAAAATTATAAATGTTTATTGTATTTAAATATAAAAAACACGAATCAACACTAATAGAGATTAATATAAAGAACTGTACAAGTATTGGAGATTTTGTAACAAAGTGTCATCATTATTAACCCATATTCGGCTCACTGCTGAGCTCGAGTCCCCTCTCAGAATGAGAGGGGTTAGGCCAATAGTCCACCACGCTGGCCCAATGCGGATTGGCAGACTTCCTTCCGTTCGAGACACGTGATATTTAATTTCTTAAAATGCACACAACTGAAAAGTTGGAGGTGCATGCCCCGGTCTGGATTCGAACCCACACCCTCCGGAGTAGGAGGTAGAGGTCATATCCACTGGGCTATCACGGCTATGTAACAAAGTGTGACTCACTTCAATCTTTTAACAAAATTAATAATTTTATTTAAACGTTCTCATTTAATTTCTTTGGAATCATGATCACATTCAGCTAAACACTCAGGGCATGTAAATAATGTAGATCCACCTTTAATCACACTATCACGCTAATATTATAAAGCTGAAAGTATGTAAGTGTGTAACTGTGTAAGTATGTTAGTTCCTCTTTTACGCTGCGGCAACTGAAGGCAAGCTGGTAGATTTTACTCTGGATTAACACACAGGCTACTTTCATGCCGAAAAAATCCATGGTTCCCGCGGGATTTGTGAAAAACTGAATTCTACGCAGACGAAGTCGCGGGCGTCCGCTAGTACATCCATATTGTGCTCAATTATTATTAACAACAAAGCACGTTCTCGTGATGATATCAATCTTGGATTTGGCAATAATGTTTCAGGTGCATTTATCTCAAAATTTACTTGCTGAGGTTGTTCATGATCACAGAACTTAGGACATAAAGGTTCATCATAACTAGACGAAATATTTTCTCTTACAGATTAGTTCATCATATTAGTTATTAACTTTTTCTTTTTGTAGGATTTGTGTGAGTATTCCCTCCAAGTTTTACGAACTTGCATTTTTTCAAAAGCAGACATTTCAGAAACTAGTTTTTGTTTGCCAGGTTCTCGCAGCTTTTCTTATTTTTGCTTCCGTTTTTCTAATTCAGCCGCCAACCTCTGAGGGTCGTTCTTAATTTTTTCAGCTATCCTTTTCTTTTCTTATATTCCTTCTTTGGTCTGTTTCTTTTTTGGCGCCAATTTTCCTGTGTAACAACAGATCGACTAAATGTTTGTTTCTTTTAATCCGACGTATTGAAACAATTATAAAAACACTAGCACATAGACCACAACTAAAACTAAATAACTGTAGGGTATATGTACAAATTACGAGACCAACTTTATCTAAAGTAAACGTATCACGACACACTTTGAACTACAATTTGTAAGAGGCACGCTGCAGGATCCTGAGAATTCAGTACTTTGAACAGTCATTTTGTTCAGAAAAGAATTCTTAAGAAGAAGTCTTAATATTTTAGTGACTATCTAGAAACAATTGTAATTAATAGTATTCCATCCAAAAAAATGTTATTCAATCAAATTTATGTAAAAATTATTCAAAATTTTTGTCATAATTTGGCTGAGACGCCAAAAATTCCTTAGTTTGTAGAACAACCCATATATCATTAAATAAAAATAAAATAAACGAAATTTTAGTAACTTCTCTAAATATTTTTCTTTAATAAATAAATCTTTATTACCGGTAAAAACTCACAGTTATATAGAAGTATAATAATGTATAATGAGTCATAAGTTTAATTAAACTTAAATATAAAAGGTATCAGAATTGTAAAACTAAAAATAAAAATAAAAAGTCTTAAAGAAAATAAAGATTTTTTTGAGTGATGAACCCCAATTTTTCTGTACCATAAATAGCATAAATAAATTATAATGAAAAAAAATATAAAAGTTTTGGCGACCCTAATGGGTATGAACATTATTTTTTTTAATTATAACATCGTCAATAGTTACAACAGTAGCCCGACATCCGGAGTTCTTCTTAGTACAAATCCATGAGGACTTCGGCCCTCGGCGATAGTTGAGACTGTATCGATAATTGTCTATGCAGAGAATCTGCCTCTCAATGGACTTGGTCGACGGTACGAAGTGGGGACCTAGTAAATAAATATAATATAGTTAAATAATCATCATAAATCAAATCATCATAAAAATGATTTTTCGCAATCCAAATTTAACAAACAAATAATATAAAAAATACAAAAAAACGTCATATTTTTATCATCATTATCATTGTTATCAAACAAACTTTATCTCTTTAGATTGTTTTAGTATGGATTTTTACAACCTTGACTAATGATTGTGATCAGATATTTTCATGATGGTCTGGTCGATGGTTAGTATACCGGCTTTACACCCTCGCCTCTTGAAGCAGCATCTCCAGTGAGTTTTGGCTCCATGCGTCGTGTGCTTATAGAACTTAAAACCACCATGGATTAAGCACTGGGAGCCTTGACGTGTTATAAAAACTGGAATTTTGTAACATTATTCATCATCAAAATCTTGAAACTTTAATACCCACAATAGAACTAAGCCTAGCATCTTTTATGAGAGAAGTTTGTAGCATAACAGTACGGGCAATTTCGTTATTTTCATTATAACACAAAATCGCAGAACCGATTTTTATGAAAATTAAATAGGACCAATCTGGAAGTATACTCTTTCAAACAAAAAAAGAATTTTCAAAATTAACTATGAAATGACGAAGTTATCAGTAACAAACATTAAAAATTAAAAAAAAAACATACGCGCAATTGAGGACCTCTTCCTTTTTTTAAGTCGTTTAAAAACATATTCAAAATCAAAAACGTGTTTTTATTTATTTTAAAACAAAACTAGACTTACGATTTTACTTACATTGTAGTTAGGAACACAATTAATAACAATGATTAACATCCAATCTTATGTTACGACTGAGGTATTTGTTTTAAAGACGTATCTTATATACTAATGCATAAAACAGTGCCTAATATGCAAAGTATGTTTACTGCATAAAATAATATATGTCAAAAACGAAGAATTTGTTTTATCAAAATAATTAATTCTCAGAATTGTAACACTTTAATTTCTCTAACGCCAGTCACACACGATCAAGTTTACTGTAAAATTTGCGGCGCGCTTAAAGATTTCATCATCATCATCATCATTATTAACAACCCATATTCGGCTCACTGTTGAGCACGAGTTTCCTCTCATAATCTACTTCAGACTTAGCACACGTGAGATAATTTTCAGATGGTTTCCTCACGATGATTTTTCTTCACAGATTGAGACACATGATGTTTAATTTATTAAAATGCACACAACTGAAAATTCCGGTCCGGATTCGAACTTACGCCCACCGAATCGATGATATAGGGATTTGAAAAATGAAAAAAAATATATTGATAAAAATACGGTTTTGATTTTTTTTTCACTATCATATTACTAAGCGCTCTGCTAGAAAATCAATCGTGAGTAACTAATCTTATCAGCCGATAGGCGTCCACAGCTGGACATAGGCCTCTTGCATGAACCTCCAAGCACAACGGACTCGATCTGCCAGCATCCAGCAGCGGCTCCCTGCAACCCGCTTGATATCCTCGGTCCACCTGGTGGGGGGTCGATCAACACTGCGCTTTCCAGAAAGCGCAATCGTGAGTGGTGGCGTAAAATAAACGACACGATTACATGACGCACCCATCACTTATATACCTATCCAACGGACGCCCTGTAATCTTTCAGCCCCTATTTCACCCCTTCTATTTATATTTTGTTTTATATATAATAAAAAATCCACTAATCATTTAACATACTTAAATATAATCCAAAACATGAACGATTTATATAAAAAAATCTTGTATTGCTGTTTGTACATAACCACTAGCAGACGCTCGCGACTTAATCCGGCCCTATCGCAAAATGAAAATACCTAACAATAAACTACCTCACTGCCAAATTTTATCTTTGTACATCAAGCGGTTTTCGAGATTTCGTGACGAACGATCGCATTTATATATCAAGATTCATTGATCCTAGTATTAAATATACCAAACCCAATAGGTTCCCGCGAGTTGAGTCTCCCCTACCACCAACCGGATCATAATGGTAGGCGTCCACAGATCCACATCATACCTATCGGACGCATCAGTCAGTGGACACGCTCGTATGATTTTCTATACAAAGAAGTATAGAAAGTTATACAACACTGATCCACATTTTACGGATTGCATCAAACGGATTTTATCTACCGTAAAATTAAAATTCCGTCATTATGCCGGCATCATACGATGCGTCCGATACTTAGGATGCTGATAAGTGGACACCTACGTTAAATAATTATTACACACTCGTAGTATAAAATGAAGTCGCTGCCGCTGTAAGTACCTTCTATTCAACGGCTATTAATGCAGTTTGCAGCACTTTATAATGCGATTCAAGGGAAAAGTGTATATGTAATAAAAGTACATATATCTATATTATAGTACAGAAAATATATCAGACATTTAAAATGCAAAGGCACAGCGGCTGACGGGCCGTACGTTTCGTCCCGTTTGGCAACAGTCGGCATCGCACGGTATGCCATAAAGATATCTTGCAGTATCTAATTAAAATATTGGTAGCAACAAAGCACCCGTGCGAATCTGGGCAGGTCGCTAGTAAATTTATAAATGGTCATGATCTGCAATAGTGCTCACAATATAATCATTCTCCGTAAATATTCTGGCTTTACAAAATTTTCGACGACATCGCCAACGCACTGGATCTTTCATTTTTTTTCGTTCAGTCGATTTCACAAATTCATACGTGCCGATTTTGATTATGTATCTACCGCGATTGTTCACGCCGTAAACTGGAACTGGAAAGAAAGCCATGCAAATGCAAAATAAAAATAAAAATAAATGAACTACCCATATAATAATATAAATATAATGAAAAAAATAGACAGAAAAACAAAAGCTTAAGAGCTATACTAAAACCTGTCTTGATGAATACTGTTTACCAACATAGAAATTAAAGTGAAGGTACAAATTGCATGTCGTTTCATAACTAATTTATTTTAAATTGTGTATTGTTTGTTTATAAAATGTTATACAAAATATATTAACCATATCTAATTGTTCTAAGCTTATTAATCAAATTTATTTTCATTAATATTAGAACAAGTTAATTAGAATTATTATTAGGTGTGAAATGACTAGTGATTTATACCCTCATTTCTAATTTCTTTGTTGGTAAACAGTACTCATCAAAAAAGGCTGTAGTATAGAAATGAAAGAGACACATACACATATAAAACAAAAGAGTTTATTTATAAGTAGTTTCAACATAAAGCATAGAGTAGTTTAATATTTTATATATAGTTCGTTTATCAATGTTATTTTTATAAAAGGCGTTGTTCGTATAACAACGATATGGTAATATTTTAATCTCTCCTTTATTTAACTATTTTGACTTATTTAATTTTCAACAATTATTCCAATAAAACAATTACTATAAAATGCTAATAAAGACTAATACCTTAATATTAAGAAATAAAAATATATTATTAAAGATATCTCAAAGAGTACGTTAAAGAAGTATTTTTTGGCATCTGTTTATGTAAGTCTAATCAAATAAATTTTTAAAGTCGACGAAATGCTTTATCAAAATCTTAAATTATACTAGATGACGCCGCGCGGTTTCACCCGCGTGGTTCCCGTTCTAGTAGAATTGCAGGGATAATATATATTTTATACTAATAACTATGGGTCAACAACTCAACAAGGCCTGAAATAAACAGATTTTTTTTATTTATTTTTATTAAAAAAATTGTACAGTACAAATTTTTGTTCTAATTCTAAATTCAATTCTTACAAACACTTAAATATTTTTGAAATGCATATATCTTTAGTACCAAATATATAAATCAAATGATCGAATTCCAACAAAGAACCAGTTGTCTTGGTTGTCGGCTGTATTTATTTATTTTCTAGAATGAATTTTGAATAAACGAATTTTTGTTGTGAAATAAAGTAAACGCGTATAGTACAGTAGTATAGTTTTTTGACGGTCTCCGTGACGCAGTGGTAAGGGCGGAGGTCCTGGGTTCGATCCCCGGCTGGGCCGACTGAGGTTTTCTTAATTGGTCCAGGTCTGGTTGGTGGGAGGCTTTGGCCGTGGCTAGTTACCACCCTACCGACAAAGACCTACCGCCAAACGATTCAACGTTCCGGTACGATGTTGTGTAGAAACCGAAAAGGGGTGTGAATTTTCATCCTCCACTTAACAAGTTAGCCCGCTTTCATCTTAGATTGCATCGTCACCTACCATCAGGTGAGATTGCAGTCAAGGCCTAACTTGTAAAGAATAAAAAATAAAAAAAAACCCACCAAATGAGTTGTCGGGCCATCAATCGTTTCCCTACGTCTAGCTGCCTAGTCAGCGCATTATCAACTGAGTCATCAAAATTCGCATGTTGCATTGCATTGAACACTTTTTATTTGAACCTGGCCTTACAGCTCTGAGTTCTAACTCCTTTGAGCCTAGCACAGAACTAACCTTCGTACACGCATGTAGAAAAATAGTTTAATAATAAAAATACTTACTAAAAATTTGACAACCACTAAAAATATTTGACATTTATGAAAAAAAAAAAGCTGATAATTTTCTACAAGGTTCGTTATTTAGTTTGAAGAGAACCTTATACCTATATCCGTTTTTAATGATTGTGATCGTATTTAGTTTGAATGATTACGTCATCGATAGTGTAAACGACCGCTTTGCATCCCATGGGAGTCTTCACACATGTCCATCGGATCTTCGGCCCCATACACCGTAAAACTTTGTTATAGCGATGACTCCCCACCAATATTACAGGGTTGCCAGAACGAGTCGTCTCAAATTTAAGACCTGCAACACCAACACTGAATTAGAAGTCATCGATAGCTTGAAAAATATAATTTAAGTTCACACCACTATAACCAAATATACATCACTATTTTTTAATATCACAGTCGTAGTTTAAATATAAAAACTACAATGTTGAAAAAAATACATGTTAAATGAATAGATAGATATTCTAGTTCTATTATTTTATTATAGTTATCTATACATAGACTTATAAAATATGCAGACGGTATCTCGCTGTCAAACAACTGAAGGTAGTGGTAGAAGTGTAAAATGTATTGCCAAGTATACGAAATGAATGGCGATCTGTCTTCATATGTGTATCTGTGTGCCTTGCGGCGTGTAAACTCAGCGCCACAAAACATGTCCCGTAGACACGGCGCTAATTTCTTAATGGCGCTCATTGTTATTTGGTAATGGCGCTCTTTTTGCCGTTTGTGTAAAGCGCTATCAATTTTAGTTCAAGTTTTAGCCGCAAGAATTCTTTTGTGGCGTCGTAGAAGGTGCTTCACTGTTTAGTTCAGGAGACGGTATCTAGACTTATTATTACGTCTATGGTTACGTTAATAACTTGTACATCAATGTGTATGGGGCTCATTCGATATCTTCACAATCTCTTGGTCGACTGTAATAACAACGACTCGACATACAGACGGAGTTTTGACACAATTCCATCTCTGTCTCGGTCCCCTAGCACGAATCCTATTATAACGATATCCACCATGAGTCATCACCAGATTTCCAGTTCGAGTCTCTTCGAATTGTGGATCTGAAAAAAGAACTAATAGTCCTCAGCATCAAAATCAAAATTCGTTTATTCTCTTAATCATAAGTTGGTTTTTCGTGGAGTTTGGCTCGCACCGCTTTGCAAGAACCAGGGCCCTGACTGTTATTGGTATTTACTATTTATATATGAGACTTTTATTATATAACCCTCGTATGGGTTCGAAACTAGTTAGGCATACTTCGAAGTTATATCACGGGAGTTTGAGCCAAGTTTTGTAATAAACTATCGGATGCTCGCGACTTCGTCCCCGTGGAATTCACTATGGAACTATGGAAGAAACTATGGACTTTTCAGGATGCAAAGTAGTCTATGTGTTAGTCCAGAGTAAAATCTATTTAAATTCCAAATTTCAGCCAAATAGCTTCAGTAGCCAAAGCACAAAGGAGGAACAAAGACATTTATTACAGTTCGCCTGTGATTGGATATGAATAACACTAACGATAGTTTAAATTCCAAAAAAGGGCTAATTTGTCTTAAATTAAAAAAAATTAAAGAGTTAAAGTTTCTGAGGTTGTAGGGGTAACTGGAGATTTGGACCGATTTAGAAAATTATTTTACCAATAGATAGATACGTTATTTATGAGTATCATAATATATTGTTATCCCTGTATTCCCACGGAACGGAAACTACGCGTGTGAAACCGCGGGGCGTCTGCTTGTATAATAGACCACTGCAGGGTCAGGAATCCTTTTTATAGGAAAAGATGATGGTGCTATTTGACTCTAGTGACAGATACTTCAAGATATTAACAATAATAATAATCACCGGGTTTCCTCTTCGAAGCACGAAGCTGTAACCGCGGCATCTTCAACTCTGGACTGCTATAAAATATTTAGGTAAGAAAGAAAACTCAAAATTTCATAACCCGACTCAGTATTCGAGCCCAGGATCTAAAGATGCATAGGAATGGAGGAGAGGAAAGAAATACAAAATGAATACAATACTCAATATTGTTTTCTGTTTAATCGTTAAATACAAAACTGGAATGATACTACTTTTTATATCGACTAATTTAATGACTGTTAGTCCATCGCTCGACACACGAAAGGACTATTTGTTACAAGGACTCAAGGACGAATAGACTACACACAGTCCTACGTTACACGGATAAATACATCGTCGTAGCTAATGATAGGCTTTCGCTGTATTTTTTCAAGAATATGGTTATGTGACAAATCAAACGACGAAATATATAAACATTTTCCGTCTGCAGTTATTTTAACTTTAAAAAAGGCTTGGCAACCATCTTTTCCTTTTCCTCCATTAATACACCAATATTTAACCATCTTGTATCGTAATACGTCATTCATATATTTTTTCGAACCTTGTCGTCTGGATTTCTCTATGGAGATAGAGTCTCGTATGTAAAATACAGAGTTAGTATTTGCTTGAAATTCTTTCACTCTATTTTTTAAGTCATCATATGAATGAAATATTTCATTTATTTCTAAATTTTTATTAAATGTTTTTGCTTGATTGTTCGTGTTTTCTTGTAAATATTCTACTTCGATGACGTCATTCTGGCCAGTATCTAATAAATTAAGTGATCAATTATAATATAATAAATATTTTTTAATTATTCTTATAAACACAGTAAGTATTTTAATACGTATAATAAAAAATAATAGTAAACACGGTATGTAGTACCAACATATCGATGAAATCCAAATTATTTGAAATAATTTATTTTGTTTACAAACAAACATTTTTTTGTAACATAATTTCCATATGTAAAAAAATAGATTTTCATTTAAATAAACGATTATTTAACGATTAAATCATAAAATAAAACACTTGCAGCATGTAATGTACAAAACATGTCATTATATATTTTTTAAGTAATTAATTTACTCAATAATTATTTATTTTACAATTAATTTGAAAATTCTCATATCTTGCACTAAACACGAGCTCGAGCTGTTTTCAGCCCAGCGCATTGGTGACCTACCACGCGCTTTTGTGCCCGACACCTTTCCTTGCACCACATCAATGGAATGGATCTTGGCTAGGATGCCTTAAAAATGGTTATGTGGTTCATTGAACCTCTTTACAACATATCCGTCCACCGTGACGATAGACACGCGGCATCCAATGTTAGTCTTCACGCAGCTCCATCTGATCTTTGGCCCGGTGGACCGCCTCTTTCTATTGAAACGGTACGCCCCAAGTATCATTACCAGATTCCCAGACTTGGTACTTTCAAATATCGGCACTGAAATGCAATAACATTAAATCATTAGATTAATAAATAAAATGATAAGTACTCGTAAGCCAACGGTAAGGTCCAAGTAAAATCACCTTTCAACTTCTGGTTATTTCTGTGCTCTGAAATATGCGCAAGGTAATTGCATGGTAATTACATCAAGGGATAAAAAACGATACGCGAAAGGTATCGTCACGATATTGCATCAGTACTGCAACGAGAGCAAAACATTATAAAAATATAGGTGGTATTAGTTTTAAATCTAAAACTACTTTGCTTTGTTGTATTTATAGTTTCGTCTTTGCAAATAACGTTAGTTATTTCTAATAGTAACGTTTTTTAGTTTCTAGTCGTGATTATGAGTCAGTTGCAGGACGACGGCTTCCCCGTCGATGGTCTTGATGAAAGCTTTGCATTTAGTGCGCGATCTGACCGAGCACTGCCATCTTGTCATGACACCGACAGTTCTGTCTTTCGAGAAACGATAATTACCCACAAGCAGCATATGCGTCCCACGGTTAGTAGTGTGTACTTTAATTTCTGCGAACAAGGATAAACTTGAATACCAAAACTGTTTCGATTCAGCAGAAAGCAAAAAAATGTTGGCTAAGGGCCGACACCATCTGCATGCTAATTTAGTAACTTTGACGTATGTTAGTTGATATATATACGAAATTGAGATTCTTTGTAAAAATGCTTACTTGTGGATAGTAGGTAAATGCCATTTTGTCGATACATGAAATGACATGTTGATTTGATCTTTATTTTTATATTTTTAATATTATATATATATATATATATATATAT